>NC_136069.1:1095465512-1096215512 GCF_964261635.1 Lissotriton helveticus | reverse complement strand
TCTACTTCTCTCTCTCTCTCTACCTCTCCCTCTATCTCTATACCTCTCTCTCTACTTTTATACCTCTACCTCTCTCTCTACTGCTCTCTCTCCCTATCTCTACCTCTACCTCTTTCTACCTCTCTACCTCTCTCTCTTGACCTCTCTCTCTCTACCTCTCTCTCTACTTCTCTCTACCTCTGTCTCTCTATCTCTCTTCACCTCTCTCTCTCTACCTCTCTCTACCTCTCTACACCTGTCTACCTCTCAACCAGTTGAATTCCGGAAGCCCAAACCATCAGTATTTCAAATCTGCGCATGAAATGTGGGTAGGATGAGCCGTGCAGCTCAGAAAGGGATGTTCTTTTTACATCATTTGTATTTAATAGAATTGGTAAGCAGGAGAACAGTCTCGCAGTTGAGATAGGGATTTACATACACTGGTGACAGCTTTTGAATTGGCTTTAAAAACATTCAAAGATGGCTGCAGCATCTACGTGGGATGTGGTGGACTAAGTGGCAGCCGGAGCCATATAGCACTGCTTGTCATTTAAAAAAAAAAACAGCATTGACATAGCCAATAGGTCTCCCCTTTGGGACCTTTTAAGTGTTTAGTTGTCTAGTACATTATCCTTTGTGCAACAACTTCAAGTGTTGCATGGCTAAACACTTATAAGGTCCCAAATGCTAGACCTATTGGCTATGCCAATGCTTGTTTGTTTTTTCCTCTGTTTCATTGTGGTTGCCAGGTAATCTGCTGTGAAGCCTCACATGATTTTTCTCCCACCCCACGGGTTTCTTTGTTTATTTAAGCTATTTGTATTATTAGATTTTTGTATTTGTTTATTTAATACTTGTGCTCAATCATGTCGGAGGATGGTGATGAAGTAAAAATGTTGCCCCCCCCTGGAAAAATTTCTGCGGACGCCCATGGATGCTCCGTCCATCACCACCCCCTTTTGTACCGCTTTTGGCCGCCATAAGTGTGGCAGGGTATGCTCAGACGTGAGTCCCTTGCTCACTTTGCCACTGGATTCAAGCAAGCCGGGCTGAAGACGACTGGAATGCCAGAAACCGGTCCTCGGAAGCTTGTTTCCGGTCCAGGGAAGACATGGCTTGGCAGTTCGGGCTGGACTGTTCCCATGAGGCACAGGGTCAGACTGATTTGCATATAGCCATGTCTGAACTGGGGTGGCAGAGTGGGCTAAAGAACGGTGATGGATTAAACCCAGATCTTTTGACTGGGTGTGAGTGTTTGATTGATTCAGATGCTCCGTCCATCACCACCCCCTTTTGTACTGATTTTAAACTATATCATTGGGCTTTCTTTTTCAAAAACACCAGACATCTTCTTATGGATAACGCACAAAATATTCCCCCACATTTACGGGTCTTAAGGAAGAATCTCCCGGAGGAAGGCAATTACTTTCTTTTCAAATATGGCCATCCTAAATTTTCTAAAAAAAATCAGGTTCAAGGTGCTACTAGCTGCCTGTAAGGTGTGGGTACAAGTTAAGCAAATTATGGGGATACCATATTATAGTTGTAAAGCTCCAATCTGGATTCACCAGGTACCCCAGAATGCCTCTTGGACGCTTTGGCTCTTCCTCTATTAAAGGCAGGTCTGGCAAATTCGGGGGAGTTATTTGAACACAACTCCCTTTTACCCTGGAATACACTTCCTTTAAAGAAAACCTTTGCCTAATCAAGATTTAAATACTTTCAACTGAGAAGATGGGCTCAAAATGAGCCACAGGCTGGCTTGGAGACAGAATGGGAGGGATAGTTTGTGAGAAGCCTAGCTTTTAAAAAGGAAGTATCCAAGAGGTATTGGATGTTGGTGGAAGCAAAGGATATCACGCTACCTGCACCAGAGGAGATATGGAGAACAGACATGCCGAATTCAGATATCCAAAAGTTATGGCAAGTATCATATGCTAACTTTGGTCCAATGTCAAATCCACTCCATTGAGAAGAAATCATCTCTTTACTCTATACAGAGCTTATTGGTCTCCAAAGAAATTGGCAAAGATGGGTGGAAACAAAAGAAGGCAATGCCCTAAATGTATGCTAGAAAACGCTGCACATGCTATGGTAATGTCTGGTAATCCAGATCTTCTGGCACGAGGTGGGTGAGTTTGCCTCTGAAGCACTTGGGGCTAACATAAAGGTAAGCCTTGAACTTGTTATGTTTGCTATCCTACCTTGAGGTAACAAAAATTACATAGTAAATAAATCCCAAGCACATTTGTTATTTGTATTGATACTCATGGCACGTAGGGAAATTTGCACGAAGTGGGTAGTACAGGTCCGCCCTCACTATGGGAATGGGCTTTGTATATAAGGAATACCTGCCGGGCAGACTGGGTTATGGGATCAGCTAAAAGGATAACAATGTGGGGCTCGATATGGGCCACACTACCAATAAACATTTAATGGGGTTTCTGCTATTTGTGGAATATAATGGAGATGTCATTTAACATAGTCCAATGATTAAAGCATACTAAACTATGATGGAGATGACTTAGGTTGTTTTTTATCCAGTTATATAATTCATTAATAAGGCAATATAGATTTCTCGGAAGTAGTGTACTGACACAGTTGCCCCAGTGGGATTGTACATAGCTTCAGAACTAGGCCTAATGGCATGTATGAGGACTAAAAAAAATGTGGTGATTAGGGAATTAAACAGGATAGATGAGGTGGGGCTGGCAGGTTACAAAGGGAAAACAATTTAGTACAGACCAAATATTTTCCTCTTGTTTTCTACCTATGGGGTGTACCACTCAAGATATTGTTTGTATTATCAACTTGAGCGATACTCTCAGAAGTATAAAATGTCATCATTACTCCTACTAGCTCTGTGAGGATGGCACGTTTGTGGTTTAAACCAGTATTCTGGCACTACACTTCTGAAGGGGCCTTTCAAACTCATCCACGGTGGTCTCGAATGAAGATTGCTGGAAGTAGTTACATTATTGGCTGGCCGACAAAGATTCTTAAAATGTTAAAGCATTTTTGGTTCTACACAAGATTTCATGATTGAGTTGGATATGAGCAATATCGGCTGAACAGGCAATATTGACGACCTGTTCACTAGAGTCCCAGGAGCTGTCTTCACTCCATGTGAACCATCAATATATTCTTGCTATGACCTTGGCTAACAATAGATTCATCTAGAACAAGCTTCATTGGTATGTACTGCTTCCGATAGACAGAACCTCATCAAATTGTTATGTAAACAAGTTAGAAGGGACAAGACCTATGAGCGTAAAGGCTGTCTCTAAACCAATGGAACACCATTGCAGAGAGAAACACCACAATCAAGACACTGTACAATCCTGGTGATTCCAATTCAATAGTGGATTTGTTTTCTCATGACCTCCACCCTTAGGATTTCAGAGATTGGATGCCAGATCATCATATTTTCTTGATGATTCATTCACACTGGGATCAAATAGAAGACAACAGTTTGCTTCCAATCTAAAGAATCATCTTGAGACATTTGTGAGAGGCCACCTTGACCAAGATGCAATGGCAGTTTACTCTTCTCTCAATGACTGGAGTCCCCTTCTAGGTTACATAAGTTTTCCCTTTCTTCTAATTCCTCATTTTCACTGTTACAGTCGCTTGGTGCTAATAGAGTTCTGGCTCTCTCATGCCTGATCCCTTATTCTAGAATGTGTAGTGGATCTTCTTGGTATCCTGTTATCTTTACCAGACATTCTACTGGGCATTTTGGGCAACGGCAATGGTCTAGTGCTGCCCCTTTCAGCTAGACTGGCGTCCAGTGTAATGGTGTCATGGAGCACAGAGCAGTCTTTCACAGACAGGTACTTGACTTATGGAAGACTGTTGAGTGCCCGGGTCCAAGACAGTCTGTCGGTCAAAATTTGAATTTTTGGTTCCTAAGTACCTGGACTTGTATCCCCTTTGTGCCTCTGACGTTGCTCTAACCAACTCCCTTCCTTTGTTTTTCAAAAAGGACCTTTATTTTTTTTCTTTTATTTCTAGTTGCGTTTTATTTGTAATGAGCAGCATATGCGATGGGTCCAGTTTCCAGTAAGAGCTTGTCAATTTGATAGAGAAATTAATTTCTAATGGTAACAATTTAAACAGTGTCAATAGTACATAATGCAATTATCATTGTTCTGTTTAAAGGAAGGTGAGCATGGATGGACAATAAGTAAACTCGTGCAGATGGAGAATGACAGGGTGTTTGGAACATACTGACAGAATGTGGAGGTGAGATATTAATTATTGGTAGAGGGATGCTATTACTTTCCAGGATCTTGGAGGGACAGTAGGATCAAGCAGTAAAGCTTTAATGGGCATGGGAGTTTAGAAGAATGCAGATAAGTTATTTACTTTTTTTGGTGTTCTGAAGTAGTATTGGTGGATTATGATGTATTGAGGATAGCAGTTGTTTCGGGAAGTTTTTGAAGGATGTGTGCCATTCAAGGATCTGATGTCTATAAGCAGTGTTTTCCTTCAGCCGCGTCAGGGTTTCAGAGTTAATCTCCATTTGTGGATGAACAGTTTGTTTTAATAATGTGTTTTACTTGGCTGTATCCACCAAGGAACATCCTTTAATTTATTCTCATTGAGCAAAAGTCTTGGGCGCACATTTTTATTTTTTTACGCAGCAAAGGAACTTGCTATGCTACAGCACGTTAATGGACGAGAGCCGAAATGCTCCATATTTACAGAGAGATGGAGTACCTCTGCTCCCTCCCAGCGCTGGTGCACTGTGTGGTGCCTAGTGCCAATGTCCACAACCTTGCACCATAGTCAGCCGCAGCCGGTAGTGGGAGGACCGGCCGGGCGGTGACGTGGGGAGGGGGAGGAACAGGGTGGGGGGTAGTAATGTATGGATTACAGACTTTAAAAGGTAAGTAACCATAAAAATAAATAAAACGAATTTCATTGCACACACTGCATCGCATTTGGTGATTCAGTGTGTGCTTATTAGTCTTATTTCATTTAGCATGTGCTGTGCCTGCTAGTTTTTAAACATGCAGAATATTAAAGCCTCTTTGCCTTTTTATAAAATATGGATTTGTTTAGATTACCGGTGAAAATCGAAATGTTATAAGAGAAAGGAGATGAAAATGATATTCCTACCCTCTCAGGATTTTTCTATGATAGAGGGTATTCCATTTTCTTTGTCCTTTGTTACGATGCTTGTATGTATTTGCTTGCCAATTTACAGTTTCATTCACCACTCCATTTTCTTTCCTAACATATAAGAATTTCCTCTGTTTTCCTTCTCATTCTGGGTTTTTGATCTTCTGTAAAGCCTGATGTCTCATCGAGGCTTGGCTGGATCTTGTCGGTTTGGACTTGTACCTGGATCTGCTTTTTAACATCTATTGTTTTTTCCAGTTGCTTCCTACCAGCCTCGTCATTTCCAAATGTCTACTGGTGAGATGTTGTTGTGTTGATCCTGTCTTATGCTATTACCTCACTAGTGACTGCAGTGTAAATCACTACATTGTATCAAGTGTATTGAAAATCACTATCATCGAGTACTATTACATTGAAATGTAAGTATTGATAAGCACACACTTCTAGAGAGTGTGTTGATCCTGTTTTGATTCATCTATGCCACTCATCACTAGTGACTACATTGAAAATCACTACATTGTATCAAGTGCATTGAAAATCACTATCATCGAGTACTATTACATTGAAATGTAAGTATTGATAAGCATACACTTCTAGAGAGTGTGTTGATCTTGTTTTAATTCATCTATGCCACTCATCACTAGTGACTATATTCAAAATCACTATATTGTATCAAGTGCATTGAAAATCGCTATTATCGAGTACCATTACATTGTAATGTAGGTATTAATAAGCACTCACTTTTAGAAGAGTATTGCCTGCTTATTTGTAATTGTCTGATCTTACACATGTTTGTGTGTGTGTTTGTTTTGCATAATCTTTGCCACAGTTTAGGCCTGAAAGGGTATTGTTTATATAGATAGAGTTAGGTATTGGGATGATTGGAATGAAACGAGCTAACATTAAAAACCTCAAAAAATCTCAATGAATCACTTCAATACGCCAATCATAGTTGTTATAGTTTAGTCCAGTGTTCTCCAAAGTTGGTCCTGGAGGGCCAGATCCATGCCAGATTTTTTGCATATGACATTTAGATAAATGTAGTCATTGTATAAATCCGACATGGATTCGACCCTCCAGGAACGACCTTGGAGAACCCTGGTTTAGTCAAAAAGCTTTATCTTCTGCCTCTATACCTCACTGCTTATGAATACACATATTACATAACTTATGACATATTAAAATAAAAAAGGGATACGAATATAGAGAGATGTAGAGAGGGCCTGAGAGAGGGTCAGTGTGTAATGGTGGTGGAATTTATTATATTTGGACTAAATTATAACTGCTGCATTATAGTAATTTTGGTTTTTTTAAACATTAGGTCTTGCCTCATTCTAACATCTAACTATAAAGCCACATTAAGCTTTGCTTTTTTCAGTAAATTTCTGTTTTTTGTTATTGTAAATTGTGGCTTCATAAACTAAACTATATAACCACTTTAACCTTAAGTTTCTTCATTGAACATATGGCTTGTTTAAACGTGATTCCTGGTCTATCTGAAACTTTCTTACCTATAATTGAGTCCTTTTTAACTATATTCCAATGTGTTTGTATTATTTGTTTGATCACCCCTTCCTCGTTACTTAATGCTGTGATCAGTCTCACCTGATGAGCTTTCCTCTTTTTTAGATTGTCTTTGTAGAGATTATTGCTGGTGCCTTCTCTGTTTAAATCTTTAGTCATATCTGACCGTGCCTTTTCTAGTCCTTCCATCTCACTGCAATTTCCACGCAGACGTGGGCTTTCACCATATGGAATGCTGTCTGTAAGGTTCTCAGGATGGAAGCAACCTGCTTATAAAGTAGTATTCCCCTGTGCTAATGTCATGAACAGTTTTGTTTCAATCATTCCGTTTTGCGATAAACAGTAAGAATCAAGTAAACCACTTCTGACTTGCTGATAGTGCTGGTAAAATGCACATTTAAATGATTGGCATTAAACTGAGAATAAACTCAACAGCACTTTCAGATGGCCTTTCAAAATGATAAAAAGGCAGTCTAGCTACCTCTACCAGATAACTACCTATTCCTGCCATACCTTGTCATAGTCTGTTTGTAGCACCTGCTCCTCCACCAGCCCACATGCAAATTAGCGTCCCCGGTTATGCTCATATATATCTATACTCCCCAGTGTTAGTCCCCAATGAATAGTTATAGTTAGGGCCATAATTACATAGGAAATAGATTTTTTGGTTTGCTTAAAACTTTGGTGCTATTTTGTGACTCTTAATGGAACTTGTTAGATCTGGGGGTCTCTAGTTGGCAGAGGTAGGTACCACTGTCCAAATAGGGACCCTTGCTTCTAGTCAGGGCAAGGAGATAACCCTCTGAGATAACCCCTGCTCACCCTCTAGGTAGTTTGGCACGAGCAGTCTAGGCTAACCAGAGGCAATGCGTAAGGTATTTGTACCAACACTCACAGTAACACAGTGAAAACACCACAAACTGACTCCACAACAGTTTAGAAAAATAAAGGTATTTTAATCTAAACTACACAAGACCAAAACGACAAAAATCCAACATACACAGTTCAAGAATATGGTTTCAAAAAGAGTTCTTAAGGCTGCGTTAGAATTCTCTACGTTGCGATAGAATTCTCTACTGATGCGTGAAAAGTTCACAGTTGCGTCACGTTTACACATAGTACCTTTTAGTTGCAACAAAGTTCCAAAAGCAGAAGCTGGTGCGGTGGAAAACAAGCGGTGCGTTGCTCCTGAGACCCTGGGGAGGCGATGCGACAGCCCCGCTGCAGCAGCGGGCGTGTTGCGACGAATCCGGTCTGTATGGGGAGGAAGGCCACTTGTATGGATTCCGGTGCGTATGTTCCGTAGGAAGTCTGTTCTCGCAAAGGCATGATGCGACGATCTCGTAGGGGCTGCGACGATCTCCGGGGCGACGATGCGCGGTCCAGCGGGGATCCTCTCTCTCGCAGCTCCTCGATGCGTTGATTCTGCGACGATGCTCGCAGCGACGTGATGTGGTCCGCAAGCAAGCGGTGAGGCGATCTCACCCAGTGACGACAGGCTCTGCGACGATACTCGCAGCGATGTTCGATTCTCCCGCACCGGTCTGGTGCGTCCCGCAAACGAAGGATGCGACGTCTCTGGCAGCGGCGTTAGGCGCTGCGACGATCTCGACCTCCGTAGCGGCGGGAAACTTCTTGCACTGTCGGGGATGCGCTCCGCAAGCGAGCGATGCGACACTTTTCAAGTTCAAAAGTCACTCAAGCTTAGTTTCAAGCTTCCCAGCTCAGGTACAACTTCCAGAGGCCCCACAACTGGATCAAGCACTCTAGGAAGGACAGAACTCTCTCAGTAGAGTTCAGGGAAGCTGGGGGTGAAGTCCTTTTGTTCCTGGGACTTCAAAACAGGGAGCCAGCTCTTCTCAGGCCCTCGGAGATTCCTTCAAGACAGGGGACACAGCAAAGTCCTTCCCCTCTCCTTGGCAGCAAAGCAACAGCAGGTCAGTCCAGCAGAGCAACAGCAGGACAATCTTCCTTCTTCAGTTTCAGCTTTCTCCTTGGCAGAGGTTCCTTCTTGATTTCCAGGATGATCTAATTTTCTGTTGTCAGGGGTCCTGTACTTATACCCCTAAAGTCTTTGTTCTCTTGGTGCATGTGGGCCCTGAGCCCGGTCTAAACCAGTTCTGGGTGGATCCTGAGCACTTTGTTTTGCTGGCTGCATCTTTCCTTTCAGAGTGAGGGGCAGGGTCCTCAGCCGCCCAGCAGGGGGGCGGAGCCAGCATTGTGGAAGGCAGGCACAGCCCTATTCAGCCCAGGTGCTAACTCCTCCCACCACTCCAGTTGCAATTGCAGTCATTCAGCCTAGTGCTGACTCATCCAGCCTCCTGGGGAATCCCCAGCCCCTGTCACTCTCAAACCAGACAGTCAATACACAAACAGGCCCAGGCACACAGAAGGGTCAGACAAGAGAACAGCAACTTTCTAAAAGTGCTGTTCTCAAACACAGGATTTAAAAACAACCTTTCCTAAAAGATGTGTTATTAAATTCTGAGTTCAGGGATACTAGATACTTATGTCCTATCTTGTTCCTATGGGAAGAAATGCTGTTAACCACAGTAGCCAGCATCCCCCATGTTAATCTATGGAGCAAGATAGCCTTACAATAGTGAAAAACGAAAATGGCTGCCACTCACTACCAGAGCATGTCACCTGCACTAGTACATGCTCTACCTTTTACATACACTGCACCCTGCCCAGGGGGGTACCTTGGGCCTTCCATAGGGGTGACTGATGTGCACAAAAAGGGAAGGGTTAGGCCTGGTCAGTGGGGACACTGACCAGGAGGACATGGCAGTTCTAAAACTGCACACAGGCACTGCAGTGTCAGGCCTGAGACATCATTTTAGGGCTACCCCTGTGGGTGGCACAATCAGTGCTGCAGGCCCACTAGTAGCATTTGTCATCACCAGCCCTGGCACACCCAGTGCACTTTACTAGGGACTTCATGGTGATACAAATATGCCAAACATGTATATCCAATCAGAATAACAATTTACATAGAGAGCATATGCACTTTAGCACTGATCAGCAGTGGTAAAGTGTGCAGAGTCCTATTGCCAACAGTCACAGGTTAGGAAAAATAAGGGAGGAAGAAGCAAAAAGTTTGAGGATGACCCTGCAAGAAGGGCCAGTTCCAACACAACCCCCTTCCAGCCTAAAGCCAGGGTAGACCAAACGATACCTCGATGGGATTCCCTGCTTAAGGCGATAGAACGCGGAAACTGGCCCACACAGCAGGGCAGCCCTGTTCTACGCCGTCCTAAACCCAGTTGGATCACTCTATCCATACTCTCAGAGTCCACTATGCCAATCCATGTGGAAATCTTCTCCTCACCTGTGGACACCACCTGTGCAGCACCTAACCTTAATTTCCTCACAGGTGTGTCCCAACAGACCAACGGCAAGCCACAGTGACCACCAACAGTGATCAGGGGTGAGACCCAGGCCTCATGCCTCTCAGGGCTCTCAAACCTCTGTGGCGTCAGAGGGTGGGGGGCAGTAGCCCCAGGTGCTTGGCACTCTTTGTCCACTCCCTCTCTTGTCAGGTCAGGTCTGACACTCTGGCACTGACCCACCAGTCCTGGACCTGTATCCAGCAGCTGGACAGGAGGCTGTGGTGGGCTCCCCCACACCCGGTCCTCCTCTTCCTTGGGGCTCTGTACCCTCCCACCTGGAGCGGTACCCCCTTCTAGAATAGCCAGGGCGCCTGTGGCAGGTGTCCCGCACCATTCATCCACCAGTTCAGGGGTGCTATCCTGCAACTGGTTTTCCAGGTCAGGGGGGACACCCCAGACCTGGCCCTCAAACCTAGGCTCCAAAGCCTCCAGGTCAGACAGCACCTGAACCTGGCTTCCCCACCCAGGGACTAACCCCTGCAGTGGAACACTTGCCTGGCACACCAGGACTTTACTCACTGAGGTGCCTCTACTGGTAGACAGTACCCACCTGGCAAACACAACGGTGTGGCCCAGTCCACCCCCAGGGTGAGACTCCTGCCCTCCTTCCAGGGGCAACCCTGTCCACCAAGACAACCAAGAACGCAACGTTCCTACCAGTTCAGGACCTCCCTCCAGCAACTGGTCTCCCAACCTAGGGTTTAACCCCTCAGGTTGTACCGGGGTCAGGGGCGAGGACTCCCTCCCTCTGCACCCCCTTCCAGAGCGCTGCACCCTCCCTACTGGAGGGGTACCCCTGGGAACCATATTGGTCAGGGCACTGGTTACAGATGTCCTTCCTTCCAGGTCAGGCAAATCCTGAACCTGGTCTCCCAACCCAGGGACCAATACCTGTGGTTGTGCACTTGCCTGGCACGCCAGGACTTCTGGGGACTCACATAGTACCCCCTTGAGGGTGACACACAACTCATGTGTCCTGTGACAGTCCGCCTGGCGCAGATCTCCCGACCCCTGTCCACCTGACAGTGCGGGAAGATCCCCCAGGACAGAAGTGAGGTCATCATGGTCACTCACTGGGGACTCAGCCCTTCCGACTGGTCCCTGACCCACTGGTTCTCCCACTGGGGACTCCTTCCCCCTCTCACCCCTCAGTTTGGACTTCTGCACCCTCCCAAATGGAGCGGCACTGCCAGACACCAGAACTGATGGAGGCCTGGTTACAGGCACTCCCCGTTTGCCAGACACTAGGAGATCCTCCTCAAATGGCCTACAAGTACAGTCTAGGTCCCCAACCTGGTGTTCCCTTAAGGAACCCTCCAGGCCCTGAGACTGGGTTTCGGGCACCCTGATACACACCGTCCCACTCTCATTCCTTCTCCACTGAGACCGGACATGAGCCCCTACACCTCTCCCACTACACTGGGACCTAACTGGGCTACATGGAACCTCTTCCACCTCACAGGTCTAGAAGACATCTAAGCCACTACTCTTGGGATCACTCCACAATGCCTCCTCAGACCCTTTGGAATCCACCAAGAGGTCTGCCTCCAATGCAAGCTCTCTGGGGTCAGAGAACTCACGCTCCACCGGGTGTTGGCATAGCTCTGGAAAACAGGGACTTAAAATATGCTCTCCAACAAATAAATCACACAGCCCCCCACAGTTGTTAACCAAGCTATCCTTTGCCTCACCCTCCAGTGCCTTACACAAGTACCCCACACCACTCTCCTGAGACTAGCAAGACAGTATCTGACTGTCTCTGTCACACAACCCACACTCTTCTGGCTGGTCGTCACACACACACACCAAGGTTTCTACCATGGGGGAACCCCTCTCCCTGTACCTCTCATCTAGAGTCAGTAGAGTGTCCCTCCCACCACTAGGAATATGGTCCCCTGTGCCAGTCCCCCAATCTACTTCAGGGACACTGCACTCCACTGGAATTACATCATAAACCTGAACCCCCTGGTGTATGTCGACCCCCTCCCTCAAGTCAGGCGCCACATCTCTGGGTGTTTGTACCTTTCTCTCAGCACTAGATATCATAAACATGCTGCCACCATCTGAGCTGGACTCCACCTCCAACTCAGCAAAGCTCCTTCCTTGAGCATCCCATTTTTCTTTCTGGGCTAAGGCCCACCGGATCATACCTTCCTTGCTTAGCCGATCTAATTCTCTACACTTTTGCTCAGCAGCAAGGAGCCACTCATCTTTCTCTTCCTCACTGTCAGAGAAGTCCTCCTCCTCAGAATCATCTGCTAATGTTGCTTCCCAAATTCTGGCCTCATGGGAATACAGGCATGCCTCCAGATCCCTCCTTGTGGAACCTTTCTCCACGGGCAGCCCCCTCTTCTTGCAAAAGGTTTTATCTCCTCTTCTGTGTAGATGCACAGATGGAAAAAGTTGACTTCCATTTTGGCAGGATTTTACAGGTGCAACATTAGCCAGAGTCTCAATATCCCCAAAAATTATTCCAGGAGGACACCGGAAAAAACAAACAGTATGTGGAGGCGTAGTGGTCTGCACTCACTAGTGATGTACACCAATTACTGTGGGTCAAGTACAAATACAAGTTCAAATCCCACCGCCTAACCACCAATGTTAGATCTGGGGGTCTCTAGTTGGCAGAGGTAGGTACCACTGTCCAAATAGGGACCCTTGCTTCTAGTCAGGGCAAGGAGATAACCCTCTGAGATAACCCCTGCTCACCCTCTAGGTAGCTTGGCACGAGCAGTCTAGGCTAACCAGAGGCAATGCGTAAAGTATTTGTACCAACACTCACAGTAACACAGTGAAAACACCACAAACTGACTCCACAACAGTTTAGAAAAATAAAGGTATTTTAATCTAAACTACACAAGACCAGAACGACAAAAATCCAACATACACAGTTCAAGAATATGGTTTCAAAAAGAGTTCTTAAGGTTGCGTTAGAATTCTCTACGTTGCGATAGAATTCTCTACTGATGCGTGAAAAGTTCACAGTTGCATCACGTTTACTCACAGTACCTTTTAGTTGCAACAAAGTTCCAAAAGCAGAAGCTGGTGCGGTGGAAAACAAGCGGTGCATTGCTCCTGAGACCCTGGGGAGGCGATGCGACAGCCCCGCTGCAGCAGCGGGCGTGTTGCGACGAATCCGGTCTGTATGGGGAGGAAGGCCACTTGTATGGATTCCGGTGCGTAGGTTCCGTAGGAAGTCTGTTCTCGCAAAGGCACGATGCGACGATCTCGTAGGGGCTGCGACGATCTCCGGGGCGACGATGCGCGGTCCAGAGGGGATCCTCTCTCTCGCAGCTCCTCGATGCATTGATTCTGCGACGATGCTCGTAGCGACGTGATGTGGTCCGCAAGCAAGGGGTGCGGCGATCTCACCCAGTGACGACAGGCTCTGCGACGATACTCGCAGCGATGTTCGATTCTCCCGCACCGGTCTGGTGCGTCCCACAAACGAAGGATGCGACGTCTCTGGCAGCGGCGTCAGGCGCTGCGACGATCTCGACCTCCGTAGCGGCGGGAAACTTCTCGCACTGTCGGGGATGCGCTCCGCAAGCGAGCGATGCGACACTTTTCAAGTTCAAAAGTCACTCAAGCTTAGTTTCAAGCTTCCCAGCTCAGGTACAACTTCCAGAGGCCCCACAACTGGATCAAGCACTCTAGGAAGGACAGAACTCTCTCAGCAGAGTTCAGGGAAGCTGGGGGTGAAGTCCTTTTGTTCCTGGGACTTCAAAACAGGGAGCCAGCTCTTCTCAGGCCCTCGGAGATTCCTTCAAGACAGGGGACACAGCACACAGCAAAGTCCTTCCCCTCTCCTTGGCAGCAAAGCAACAGCAGGTCAGTCCAGCAGAGCAACAGCAGGACAATCTTCCTTCTTCAGTTTCAGCTTTCTCCTTGGCAGAGGTTCCTTCTTGATTTCCAGGATGATCTAATTTTCTGTTGTCAGGGGTCCTGTACTTATACCCCTAAAGTCTTTGTTCTCTTGGTGCATGTGGGCCCTGAGCCCGGTCTAAACCAGTTCTGGGTGGATCCTGAGCACTTTGTTTTGCTGGCTGCATCTTTCCTTTCAGAGTGAGGGGCAGGGTCCTCAGCCGCCCAGCAGGGGGGCGGAGCCAGCATTGTGGAAGGCAGGCACAGCCCTATTCAGCCCAGGTGCTAACTCCTCCCACCACTCCAGTTGCAATTGCAGTCATTCAGCCTAGTGCTGACTCATCCAGCCTCCTGGGGAATCCCCAGCCCCTGTCACTCTCAAACCAGACAGTCAATACACAAACAGGCCCAGGCACACAGAAGGGTCAGACAAGAGAACAGCAACTTTCTAAAAGTGCTGTTCTCAAACACAGGATTTAAAAACAACCTTTCCTAAAAGATGTGTTATTAAATTCTGAGTTCAGGGATACTAGATACTTATGTCCTATCTTGTTCCTATGGGAAGAAATGCTGTTAACCACTGTAGCCAGCATCCCCCATGTTAATCTATGGAGCAAGATAGCCTTACAATAGTGAAAAACGAAAATGACTGCCACTCACTACCAGAGCATGTCACCTGCACTAGTACATGCTCTACCTTTTACATACACTGCACCCTGCCCAGGGGGGTACCTTGGGCCTTCCATAGGGGTGACTGATGCGCACAAAAAGGGAAGGGTTAGGCCTGGTCAGGGGGGACACTGACCAGGAGGACATGGCAGTTCTAAAACTGCACACAGGCACTGCAGTGTCAGGCCTGAGACATCATTTTAGGGCTACCCCTGTGGGTGGCACAATCAGTGCTGCAGGCCCACTAGTAGCATTTGTCATCACCAGCCCTGGCACACCCAGTGCACTTTACTAGGGACTTCATGGTGATACAAATATGCCAAACATGTATATCCAATCAGAATAACAATTTACATAGAGAGCATATGCACTTTAGCACTGATCAGCAGTGGTAAAGTGCGCAGAGTCCTATTGCCAACAGCCACAGGTTAGGAAAAATAAGGGAGGAAGGAGCAAAAAGTTTGAGGATGACCCTGCAAGAAGGGCCAGTTCCAACAGAACTTTCTGAAAAAAAAGCCTCATCTACCTCAGCTTCTGGGTGATCTATCAAGAGGGTCCCAAGAAAAAAGGGGGGGGTCCAAAACGTACTTTCCCCTTGCAATTTCTTCATAGGAAAATTGAACAGTGATACTGCAAAAATGGCTGAACAGAATTACACCAAATTAGGCAGAAAGCTAGATCCTATTTCTTGATCCTGAAAGCTTGATTTTTGTGATTTGGGGTAAATCAGTTCGGTAGTTTTAGAGCTATTAAGGCTTACATTTTATATATAAATACACTTACCTGCAATGCAGAGTATGCACTGTGATTGTATGTCTATGTACAACTAACTGGAATGTAGTGGTGGTTACCATTTGGGCTATTCTTGATAATCTTGCTATGCATTCTTCTGTTTGGTAGTATGTTCTTCAATTTCACCAATAAAAGGAAGAAGAGGTTAGGGAGGTGGCATCTAAAAATCTTTGGTAAAGTTTGATTGCTGCATGGATTCTGATTAAAGGAATATGTACCACATATTTTTTTCCCCCTTGTTGATAATAACATTTATATTTCCATTGTGCAGTTATGAAAATCCCCATTTTTGTCTAAGGTATAGACCGGGTGGTATTTGAAGTGTTTGTTTGTATATTAGACAAAATAATGTATTATTAATTGCACTCATTTTTCAGTACCTTACATTCAGCATAACTACTTCAAATACAACTTAAAGGTTTCTCTGCACATGCTTTTTAATACCACCCACAAATGTGTTAAATTGATCTGTCCCCAGATCTTCACTGCGCTTAATTTGAGCCAGTAGTTGTTTGTGGGGGCCACCCGCACTCAGATAAACATTTATTTTTCATCAGACATTTTTCAATAGAATGAGGGGGAAATCACAAACAGAAGAATGATGAAGAGGAAGATGGAAAACCCATCATAAAAGGATAAAGCAGGAACCTGCACAAGTGAGATAAATTGACAGAGGGTGTCTGTTAGTGGATTAAAAAAACATGAAGTGGACTCAATAATATGCAGCCTTAGTGTGAGGCAGGCCCACATTAAAGAGCGGCAGCCATTGGCTTGTGAGCTGAGCTTTGGGTACCAGCACTTATTCCTTTACAAATGAACCTCTGGATCTCCAAACTGGGAAATGAACAGTTTAGCCACAAAGCACCTATTCTCTGCCAATAATGGATGTTGGCTAGTGTATTTTCAAGTTGGAATGATGCAATTATTTCCAAGCACTTTTCCATTTATCAATAATTATTTGTGTTTCTGGCTTTCAGTCACCCTGACTGATTCCGAGATTTATTGGGTGTGGGAAGTCACCTGATTAAACTCATTGATTTACAGTACATAATTTCCACCTTCTAAAGCAGATGGATATCATGTGCTGTAAATGGCCAGGAACCATTTGCAGGAATTAAGTTTGTTTATTGCTATTTGCTGACCGTACCCCTGTGTTAAAACAAGAGCATAAATAATATGTCCGCCTATTTTAATGCTTTCTCCCATGAGGGGCTGTGGGCAAGTTTCACTTGTGAAGAAGCTAACTAAGGGGCCTATTAGGATGGCGGGCGGACCTGCGTCCGTCCGCCATCTCCGAGGTGGAGGGACCGTCCGCAGGGGCAGTGGCGGTCTCTCCGGTGCAATTAGGATGTGACCGCCACCCTGGCGGTCACATCCTGTATCTTTAACCTTGCGGCGGGTGCTGCTTGAAGCAGCACCCGCCGCAAGGTTAAAAATGCATGTTTAACATTTACATGCACAAAGCGGCAGGCAACGCGCGGTGCCTGCCGCTTTGTGCATGTAAATGCTGGGGGGTACCATAGGTACCCCCTATGTGCACCCCCCAACCCCTGACACTCTGGCGGCCCGCAACGGGCCCCCAAATGCCAAAGACCACATGCTTTTCCACGGCGGAAAACCTGCCGTGGAAAAGCATGTTTCCGCATGCATCCTAATATGGCTGGCGGTGTCTGATAGACACCGCCACCATATTAGAGCTTTTCCGCCGCGGGACCGCGGTGGAAAAGTGGCGGATGGTCTTCCCGGCCGCAGATGACCCCCTGCCATCCTAATCTGGCGGGGGGTCTTTTCAATCACCGCAGCGGTGAATCCGCATCCTCCGGGCCGGCGGTGGCTTCCGCCGGCCCGGAGGATGTGGATTCACCGCAATCCTAATCGGCCCCATAGTAATATACAAATCAGTTAAAATAAAAGCAATGTGTACAATGTTTACAAACATTTTAAGATTAAATGACACACATTTTTAATGTCCAAACTGCACTATAAAGACATAGTTAATAGTATAGGCCACATAAATGCTTAAATGCAAGTTTTATTTAACTAGAAGTGAACTCAACAATGCTGAAATGAGCACATAGTAATGTAGAGGCTTGACCTTAATGTGACATGCTTAGAAAGATTGGTCAAAACAACAGAATACTTCATTTTCACAAATGTATTAACTTTAGCTAAGAATCATCTTACTTTTATAACCAAACTTCTTATTTCCTCATATTTCACATAATGCTTGAATAGAAGAGTGGTATATATTTCCAAACAGTATTTCTTGTTCATGTTAATTTAATGCATTACTAAACAGTATATTTGCAAGTTGATGTTTCTCTTTTTAGCATAGTTCCTTGTTTGCTTGATGAAACATTTAACATTAGAAGGTTAAAGAGTGTTTGATGGCTATAGGAACAGAGGCTTCTGAATTGAGAAGCCTCATACTTAAGGTGTCTGTAACAAACTTTTTGATAAAACTTTACAAGCTGCATGTTATTGCATGGGAAAGGAAGAGCTGAACTCGCTCTCAAATGAATGCTTTTGCCTGATTGGATCTTGAGAAGAGACTCGCTACACATTTTGCAACATTATTTTTGCCTTTTATACCAGTGCTTGCTCCTAGTGTACACAACACTTGTCCTCAACTGACAGCTGTGGCTTCCGCTGCTGCTGTTAATCCTTTGCTTTATTATTGATGCTTGATATTTACAGATTGCTACTGCAACTGTATGCTTATGTGCTCAAATTATTGAGACTCCACTGAGTTTCATGAACTACTCTTAATGGGAAGTTTTGCTGCTTTGATACAATGTTGAGCTTTATGCTCTTTTTACCGCACTCTTTTCACTTGATTTAAACTCTTCATGAGTTCTACCAACAAAATGCTGGCCCTGCTCTTTAGAACAAGAAATATTTCCTTTATGGAATGTGCTTGATTTTTTCTAACCATACTTTCATGAGATATCTGTAAACATACTTGACTTTATTGACTAATCCGAATAAAATAATAAAAATAATTTTACTAATCTCTTAATGAGAATTAACGTTTTTAAAACTAATTTTAACTCTCCTCAGTATAGAACTGTAATTGCGATTTTACTTATTATGATTATATAGCTCCTGACTCAAAAAATGGTGGCAAAGATCCATCATCTGAAAGCAGGTTATATTTGAAAGCCAGTGCGGGAACAGAGCTTAACCCTGTAAGTGATGGTAAGGAAAGGTTCAATCATATTTATTAAACTTTTCCCTAACTCTGCACTATCACTTGCATGAGTTTAACCCTTTCCTTCAGATTATAATTTCCTTGACAAAACAGTGTGAAAGAAGCACTAATACAGAAAGCAACATTAAACAATGGCTCATTTTATTAAACATTACCAAACATGAATGTCATGATCAGGTGCCGAAAAACACAGTATATACTAATATTATTTGCACAATTATGTTTTTCAACATTTTATTATCTCATGTGTCTAAGTAACCCTCCATGATTATAAACACTTAAAGGGGTTGAAAGGAACAAAAAGCAAGCACTGACTTTGCAAGTCTGTAATGTTTTTTCATTTGCAGTCTTTTTTGCGTTCATATACAATAAACATTAAAAGGTTCAAAAGTAATAAAAATGAAAGATGCTTCTGTCTGAAGGAGGTGTGCATGTTTGCAAAAAAAACCAAATAAAACATGTACAGTCAAAAAACTAAATTAAAAAGAACATCAAAGGAAAGGTGGGATCAGCCCTGGCACTGAAGTGCACTGCTTTTTAGGTGGATGTGCACAGACACAATCAGAGTGTCAACACAGTGAAGAGAACAAATGCCTGAAGCAGTCTGATTCACTGCCCCATTCTGTATGGTGATGTGGGTGGAAGCAAATTATGAATGACACTTAAACAGACCTATAGAGGAAGAGGGCTTAACAAACGATCCTATACATGTAAATATATATATATACATATGTACTTTTATTGTTAACGTTTGTAAAAATATAGACTGGCAATACAGCTAAAACTGTTTTAACTGTCTTTCGTCTAGTCCTTAAAGTATGCAGGGGCTTATTTACAAATCCCTTGCGCCACTTTTGCGTTACTTTCCCCATGTTAAAAGTGACGCAAAGTTACGCAAGGGGCTTGTAAATAAGCCCCACAGTCTTTTTACTTCTAGTTATTGCTGGTCTGAGTTCAGGTTGCCAGCACCACTTGTTTTAGACCTAATAACGTAGCTTGTGACATGAGCCCTGTAATTAGGTAGTCAAAAATAATGTCATTCTCACTGCAGAATGAAGTACTTTAATCAGGCAAATTCGAAGGAAAACTCACAGTCTAGGTAATTTTAAGAAGAAGTCTATCAGTGGTACATCCAGTTACTGTTCAACAATTGTCTGTAATGCATTCACCACTTCAGTTGTGAATACATAGTGTCTTGTTCCTCAGCCTCTCTGAACATGACACTTGAAATTCTTAGAAAAATAGGTACTTATTTCATTTCTCATGGGATTTACTGTTCTTCTAAAAGCTAGCAATGTATTTTCAGTGTGTGAACCGATATATGGTATCAATCTTTTAAGGTCCAATGGAGTTTGTTTCCTTACAGAATTTCTGGAAAGGGCACGATTGCATAATGTACATTTTACTGCATTCACATGCAAATGACAGTAAAGACTAGTTGACATATGGGGGAGCAGAACAGTATCCATCACAGCCCTTGCTTGGTGCAGTGCCACAAGTTTTAATATATGGCAACCTCAACAAGATCAGGAGGGGGGTTAGAATGGGAACTCCAGGGAATAGATCCTGCAATAGGGGGACAATGGTTATTCCTCCTGTTCTCTCCATGATGCAATTCGCAGTGGAATGTATGTACTTAGAAAATACTCCCTTTGAGCATGTGAAGGCCCTACCCTGTGTCAAATAAGATGTTTTCCTTTCTATTACCTCCAGAGTTTGAAAATGAGTGAAAGTAAAGGGTTGGTGTGTCACAGAGTCAAGACCCTCTAATGATAAAATGATAAAAGTTTGTCAAAACACATTTTACATCCAATACCTTGCTCTTGTTTCAACTGACCCCTTCCACATTATATAAGTAAAAAAACAGTATAAATCAAGTCAAGTCAAGTCAAAATAACTTTATTTCGGTCAACATGACCTAAAAAGTGCTGCATATAAAAACATTCATTTATGAAAATACATCAGAGGAATTTTTAAAACTTGACATTTCAAGAAGGTTAAAAACACTAAAGGTATCA
Source organism: Lissotriton helveticus (assembly GCF_964261635.1). Classification (NCBI taxonomy): domain Eukaryota; kingdom Metazoa; phylum Chordata; class Amphibia; order Caudata; family Salamandridae; genus Lissotriton; species Lissotriton helveticus. The sequence goes on along the minus strand of NC_136069.1, from coordinate 1,096,194,936 downwards.
TTTGATAACTACATAGGTTCGGTTTTAAAAAGAAGGAGGGTGGAAGACGTACGGTGCAATCACAACACATATACATACAATTTTGTTGAAAGTACATAGTGCTTTGATTAAATAAATAGCTTGAGTAAAAAACTTTGGTAAAAACAACAGGAAAAACCCTTCAGTTGAGAAATGTGCACCGTAGTACAGAGGGAGATTTTGCCAGTTGACAATAATAAATTTATCATTTACTGTAACTTATCCAATGGTTTGTTAGTCGATTTCAAAAATACCCTTCGTTTGCACCACATAGAAAACGGGAATCCTGCGACTGAGTAGACAACTGGGATATTAAGATCATACTTCAATATCCTGAACACTTCAATAAAGCGCCTACTGGCCAGGTTCCTGCAGATCTGCACCAGCCATCTTTTTCTCATCTGTTATAACCAGGGCAGCTAAAAAAACATGCAGCTCTGATTCCTCTAGATAATCACAAGCAGGGCACCGGGCCTCATTCTGGGCTCTCCAATTCGATGTAAAACAGCGGAGAGGTAGAACCCCAAATCTAAATTGTAGATCAAGTTTCCTAGCGGTCACAGGTTTAATAAGATCTAAAACCTTATCATAGATAGAACTATCCTTTATTTCCAGAAAGGCTTTAGTTATTTTGCCTATTTTAGAGCTGGAATGCAATAAAGCCATTCTGTGGTTCTCATAATGAGCCTTCATTTGTTTCCTTGAGATTAATGGGCAGGCTAGCTCAGGGTCAGCCCAGCACTCCCCCAGGCCCATATCTATCAACAAATGTTTAATGTGGGAAAACCAGGGCAATCTAACAGCACCCCTTATCTTCAGAACTTCAGAGAATTCTTCTTTGTACGGGAGAAGTTCAGGAGTCGACCACAAACAACGCCAGAACAGTAGTGGTCTGAGACTCAACACTTCTCCTAATGCCATTAGTCCTACATCTAAACGAAGTGGAATTAAAGGGGTGCTGCACGGCAGCCTAAATAGGTTCGTAATAAAATGATTCTCAACCTGTGATAAAGACTCGGAGTTACGGTGACCCCAGAGCTCTGCGCCATATAGTGTGCCCCCTGGTGCCTGAGCCCGGTAGATTTCTAGCGCCGGGCTGACAGCGCTCTTGTCTGATTTGTTAAAAACCTTCATGATGCCCCCTGTCGACTGGGTTAATTTTAGTGTTGACTTCAGACTTTGAGCCCCCCCAGTACATAGACTCAGTGATGGTGATGCCTAAGTATATAAAAGATGATACTCTTTCAAGGGGTTTACCGTTAAGTGAAGGATTTGGACAAGTGCTCTTTGGTTTGTTAAACACCATAAATTTTGATTTCTGTAAATTTATCTCAAGACCTCTTTCCTCACAGAATAACTGAAATCTATCCAGAACCCTTTGAATCCCGATAGGTGATTTAGACACCAGAAGAGTGTCATCGGCAAACATTATAGCTGAGATTCTGCGTGAGGCTAATTTTGGGGCATCTAAATCTCTTTCTAGGGACAGAGCGTCTATCAGGCCGTTAATGTAGAGGCTGAACAAAGTTGGCTGGAGAACACATCCCTGGCGTACCCCACGTTTGATAGGTATGGGTGCTGTCAATTTTCCATCCCTACCATATCTTATTTGCGCAAAATTATTTTCATGTAGGCGCCTAATAAGTTGAATTAAATACACAGGAGCCCCCAACTCAAGTAAAACTGACCACAATTTTTCCCTTGGCACCAAATCAAAGGCAGACCTCAGGTCTACAAATATTAAGTAGAGGCTACCCCCCTCCAGGCAGACAATCTTCCAGTACAGCAGTTGTAATCTTAGTACTTGGTCCAGGGTCGACAATTGTTCCCTGAACCCTGCCTGGAGGGGGGAAAGTACACTCTCATCATCCATCCAGGATTGAATCCTGAGGAGCAAGAATCGTGCAAACATTTTTTGGGGGATGTCAATTAAACTAATTGGTCTATAGTTGCTCGGTAATAGAGGGGAGCCCTTTTTAAAAATCGGGATTATCTCCGCACCAGCCCAGCTAGCAGGGATCTTCATACCCATCAGTATTGCGGTAAAGAGGACCCAGAGGTAGGGAGCCCAGATAGATGGCTCGCTCCTGAAAAGATCCCCAGGAATCTTGTCCAAGCCTGGGGATTTGCCTGGGGCTATTTTTACCACTGCTCCCTTTATTTCCTGTAAGCTAATGCCCGGTTCCGGGCTACCATCAGAATAATGATTAATATCCCTTATTACTAGCGGGTAAACCGCTGGTGGAGGGGATCCAACTGTTGGAAGCACCACAGGTCTCCCCTCCTCCTTGTAAAGGGATTAGAATGACTCTATCCAGACCTCTTCATCCAGATTTGGTTCTAGCGCCCTTTTGAGTATAGTCGAGCCAGAATTTGCAACTCCCCAGAATGTTCTCATATCTCTATCTCCTAGTGGTGTTTAATAAGTCCCAATTATCCATTTCCGACCTGTGCTTTGCTTCATGGAAAATTGCTTTATAGGCCCTTCTCAAAATTTTAATTTGAGGGCGTTCTTTAATAGAAGTCACCAATGCACTTTTAGCATTGGGGCAGGATGTGTTGTACCACGGGTGGGGCACTGGCCTACCAGGTCTGTTGGGTTTATTGGGAAAGAAGACATTTAATAAGATTTCTTTTAGGTTATCAAAGTTTGACCCAATTGCCTCCTTATCCATAAAGTCCCTATTATAATTATATAGGGTAGAGGATTCTAAAAATACGGGTAATAGAGCAATATAGAAACTGCTCAAGTTTTCCTGTGATTGACTAAAATTAATCCAGCGTACTCGCCTCCTGCAATTTAAAACAATTAGCTTAGGATCGCTAGGAGTGTCATCAGAATGGGCTCTCTTGGGGTTTAATATTTGGAGATCCACTACTAACGCATCATGGTCACTATTTAGACGGGGAAGAATTCTGAAATCGGCCATCCTATCCCAAAAATTAGTACTGATAATAATATTGTCTAATAGAAGCCCTCGGTCCTTGCTATGGAACGTGTAACCATGTGATGTTTCAGAGAGTGATCTTCCGTTACGCGCTCTTAATGAATGTTTGAGAACAAGGCAATTCATCTGAATTACCAAGGGAGACCATTTGTTCACTGTTGGGCATCTGGATTCCAGTATTTCAAAAAGCAGGTCCTCTTCAAGAATACTGTCAAGATACAAGCCCTCAAGAGGCTCGAACTGGCAGTTGAAGTCCCCTCCTACTTTGACCATATGTTTTAAAGTGATGCTGGATAAAAATATATCTAATTCCTCCACAGTAGTGTACTCCATTCCCCTAGAGGTAGGCCTTGAGTAGACATTAATTAAAACAATAGAAGTTTTAAGAGGAAAATGCAATTGGACACATAATATATCACTGGAACCTGTATCAAGTTGCACAGCCGTGCAACCTAGGTGGACACCTAGCCATGTGGTTAATCCCCCTGAAGGTCTCCCTACACCACCCGAGATTGCCGGAATGATAAAGGAAGCGAATCCCATCATGGAAACCTCTCCTCTTGCCCATGTTTCTTGGAACATGCATATATCATATTCACCAATAAAAGATCTCCAGTCAGGGTCATCTATTTTGTTATTGATTCCCGTAACGTTCCAAGATATGGTCTGTGTGGTCTGATGATTGGGTATTATCTTGTTGGCAATTTCCGAGGAATGGGAGTTCTGATTCTCAGTTCCCATTTGTGTAACTACCTGCTCATCTGTCCCTTCTACTATGGGCTGCTGAGGACTTTCAATCAGGGCTGGTCTGCCCCTAATATGAATGCTGCTTCGGAGCCGCTCAGGCACTCTCCGACCAGACCTTCCTCTCTATAGGGATGTAGCCCAGGAAGACAGCCCTCATTATTATAGTCAATAGAGATAGCTGGATTTTCTTCCTGAGCCGTTCCAGGAACTTCCACTAGTGAATCCACCCCTTCAAGGGGACTGAACCTGTTCCCAATGGGAATATTGAAAATGGGTTGGTTACTCCAGTTCTGGCCTATATTTCGAAATACATAATTGTTTTGAGCAGATCTCCTTCCCAACTTCTGGCAATGGTCATACTGCTGGGGTGCATTAGGGGGATAAAAAAAAAACAAAGGGAGTAAAAGAATATTACCCATATTCCTCCCAAACTCCGATGCTAAAACTCTTTCTGTTATTATTGGATTTCTAAAATTATTGACTATGCTGTTTCCTTGGATGTCCTTATGTCGTGCGCCAATCCAACCCACCCTTCTAGTAGATAAAATCTCTTCAGTATTTTCATATCCAAAATCACTATGATTAATTAACCAATGAACACTTTTATTCTTTAATTCTTGGTGGGATTCTGTCTGTCCCTTTTTTAGTTTGGGTACCCCTGCCGGAATTAATTCATAGGGAGTTGACGCCGGTGGAAGATTTATAAGTGGTGGGCAGTATGTTTGATCATTATGCTCAGGAGTTGGTTGCATTACTTCCAACCCCTGGCCTTGTTTCTTTAAAATTACTCCTGTACATTTGGTTGCTAATGCATAGGTAGTTGTTACATTTGTTTGGTTTGCAATAGGCTTTGCAGCTCTTTTTTCCTTAGTCATCCTCGCCTGTTGTGGGCATTCTGGGGTTACATTTATTTTTGGTGAAGGAAAATGAGATTTATCTACTGAGCTGCTATTGGTGGCCTGATTGCTTGTTATGGTCTCAGAGCTGGAGTTAGCCTTGATTGTCTCCCTTATTTTTAACCCTTATTATTTATTTATGTGCTTTTATAGCGCCTGAATAGACCCCCGGAGGGGTATCTCTGCGCTTTTGCCAGTGAATGAGACTGTCCTGTGCACGGTCGTTTACAGTAACTGAGACAAGTGAAGAAAAAAAATAAAATAAAAAATTAGCTGCTACTAAAAAGAAAAGTCTTGAGGGTTTTACGAAAAAGAAGGTGATTTGTGATGATTTTTAATGTAGGGGGAAGGGAATTCCAAAGCACTGGTCCAGTGTGTGCCAAGGCCCGGCCTCCCTGGCGAGATTTTCTTATTTTAGGGACCTGTAGTAGGTGAAGGCTGCTAGATCGTAAGGAGCGGCCAGGGATGTAGGGTTGAAAAACTTTAGCATGATATTTGGGACCCTTACCTATCAAGCATTTGTGAATCGTACACAGTATTTTAAATTTAGTGCGTTGCCGCACAGGCAGCCAATGAAGTTTAGCCAGTAGAGGTTGGGAGGGGGTCCTGGGTGGAACATTGAGGACTAACCTCGCCGCCGTATTTTGGACTACTTGCATTTTGTTCATTTGGCCTTCATTAGTTGAAAATAGAAGGCCATTGCAGTAGTCCAATCTACTGGTCACTAGTGCCTGGACTAGAGTCTTCCTGTGATTATCCGGTAAGTAAGGGACCACCCTTTTCAATAGACCAATGATCCTGAAACATGTACCAGCGACTTGATCGACCTGATGTTTCAAAGTCAGGTCTTGATCAAACGGTACTCCTAGATTTTTAACAGTCTGCTTTGGGATAGGTACTGGTCCTAGTTCTGCGGGCCACCATTCATCAGACCACAATGTCACCGCCTCCCCAAACAGTAGGACTTCTGTTTTGCCCACATTGCACTGTAAGCAATTCTCCGCCATCCATTTTGATACTGCCCTCATTCCTTCTGAGAAAGACTTTTGTAGTGCAGGGGTAAAGGTTTTAAAAGGGAACAGAAGTTGGGTGTCATCAGCGTAGGACACCGGGGTAAACCCAAAATACCTCACCAAGTCGGCCAGGGGGGCCACATACACATTAAATAATGTGGGGCTTAGGCATGAGCCCTGTGGCACACCCCTGGTGAGCTCCCTGGAGATGGATGTATGGGAGCCCAACCTGACTTCTTGGGAACGGCCGGAAAGAAAGCTCTCCATCCAGGACAGCGCCACTCCTCCCAACCCCACATCCCTCAGACGGCCGAGAAGCACTTCATGAGACACCGTGTCGAAGGCAGCGGATAAATCCAACAACACCAGAATCATGGACTCCCCATCATCCAGTGTCATCCTGATGTTATTAGACACTGCAAGTAGGGCCGATTCGGTGCTGTGATTTGGCCTGAACCCAGATTGTGATGGGTCCAGGCCATCCGCTGCCTCGATATAGTTAGACAGGTAGGTGTTTACGTGCTTCTCTGTCATCTTACCGATATACGGTAGGAGGGAGATGGGGCGGAGGTTGGAGAGATCCGTCCAGGGGGAGGCAGCTTTCTTCCTGATGGGGTTTATCACCGCAATCTTCCACTCCCTAGGGACTTGTCCCTTTGCCAGTGAAGTATTCATTACAGACTGAATAGAGGGTCCCAGGATGGAAATCAAAGGGGGCACCATTTTTGCAGGGAGGAGATCATTAGGAGAGCCGGTTTTCATGTGGTTAATGAGAAGTGGGAGGTCAGAATCACTAACTGGTGGAATTGTTTGAAAAGAGTTTTTATTTAATATTAATGGATCATGCAAAGGGGGGGGACGATATTCCTCCTAGATTTTGCGAGGCCACAATTTTGTTATAAATGAGATTAATTTTGTCTTCGAAAAACCTGGAAATCTCATCACAAAGAGTTTGTGAGGCATCATCCGGCTTTCACAGGCTATGGGTTTCACAAAACTTTGCAAAATTTTAAATAATTCCCTTGGATTGTTACCAGCCTCGGTAAGTTGAAGGGAAAGATAGTTTTTTCTTGCCAGTTTTATATGTTTATAATAGTTTGACTGAGCTTCTAGAAAAATTTCCCTTTCCTTTCCAATTTTGGATTTCCTCCATGCTTTTTCTAGTCGCCTACATTTCTGTTTTTCTTTCCTAAGATGAGTGGTATACCATTTTTCTTGTTTGGTCGGGGGATACTGTTTGTGGAGTTTTAGGGGTGCAAGAGTATCAATGGGTGATTTAAGAGATTTATTAAATTTTTCCAGTGCTGAATCAGCCGAATCTTCGTCTGATAATAGTGGGTGTTGCCAATATTCACAGAGGTTAGTTACAGATATTTTGTGCCATTGGCGACGGAGAATTGACGGGGGAGGAGTCTTATGCTTCCGTTTGGTTGGTCCCACCAAATAAAACTCAATTAAAAAGTGGTCTGTCCAATGGACTTCCTTAGCAGGCAGGCATCTAATCCTAGTGCCATTGGAGAATATGGAATCCAAAGTATGGCCACCTACATGCGTGGGACCACTATTTATAGCTATTAATTCAAGATTGGACAGATCCCCAGTTAGCCGAATTGTTTCAGGATTTTTGGGATTATCCATGTGGATGTTAAAATCTCCAAGAAGGAGAAAATCCTCTTTTGCCTTAATATGAGGAACCAATAATTCCAAGAGAGACAAAGCAAAAGCTGGGTTAGAAGTTGGTGGGTGGTATACTAATGCACCTTTCCATGTGATGTTACTGGCTAAGCTAATTTTAAAAAATATAATTTCCAGCAGGGGGGTGATCTTCTGTTCTAAAATTACAACTTTAAAGATATCTTTAAATATAATGGCTAAACCACCTCCAGCCTTAATGGGACGGTCCACATGTATGATCCTGTATCCTATTGGGACCCCTAATGAGATCGCTGTTATAGTATGTGGTTTCAGCCAAGTTTCTGTGAAGAAACATATATCAGGCTGCTGATTAAAAATCAGATCCCAGATTTGTAATTGATGCTTAGGGAGGGACCGTACATTTAAAAGAAAACATTTAAGTTCCATGGGGGATGCTAACTTAGGACCATGATCGTAGTTGTTGTTAAAAATCGCATCCGACTGAAAATGACATTGTAAACATGAAAAGCAGCCCTCGAGCAAGTTAGACGACAGGCGCGTGTCACAGATCCTCTTAGGTTGTAACTGGCGTAATGTGTCAGCGGAATAGGTAGGTAATCGAGTACCTGGAATGTCAGAGTCCATGACGCCAAGCCTTCGGCCCCTCTGCCCCGTCCTGTCGCGGACGGGCGCAGACAGGCTTTTCTTTGGCGCTTCTTAGGCGCGACAAGGGTGCCCTCTGCGCGCAACCGCTGCGCGCTTGGCAGTAGGGCGTGGCTAAATAGCCCCGCTGACGTTGACGCATAGAGCGCTAACCTCCGCACTAGCGGAAGTGTAGTTTTGAGTGTGCCTGGCTCTTACCTGTCCGCCCTCCGCTCTACTGCTGTAATTGCCGAGTCGGACCGGGATATGAAGTGCAAATGATATGCAGTTTAAAAGGGATTATTATTCAATCCTAAACACAACGATTATCAAATCAATCATAACGTTTAAAAGTTTAAAAGTTGCCAAAGTAAATAAAGGATAATGGATATTTCCTCGCTCCTCGCAGCCCTCGCAAGCAAAAGGCACAGACAATCAGCGTCTTAGCTACACACTAGGCGGAAAGCGGGTCTAGGAGACACTGCCACCGTCTCCTTACCGCAGCTGCTCGATGGAGAGATCAGTCTAAATAGCCCCGCTGACGTTGACGCATAGAGCGCTAACCTCCGCACTAGCGGAAGTGTAGTTTTGGGTGTGCCTGGCTCTTACCTGTCCGCCCTCCGCTCTACAGCTGTAATTGCCAAGTCGGACCGGGGCGGGCAGGCTGTAATATTGAGCCTAAGCAGTGCGGGGGAGAGTACAAGGAATATGAAGTGCAAATGATATGCAGTTTAAAAGGGATTATTATCCAATCCTAAACACAACGATTATCAAATCAATCCTAACGTTTAAAAGTTTAAAAGTTGCCAAAGTAAATAAAGGATAATGGATATTTCCTCGCTCCTCGCAGCCCTCGCAAGCAAAAGGCACAGACAATCAGCGTCTTAGCTACACACCAGGCGGAAAGCGGGTCTGGGAGACACTGCCACCGTCTCCTTACCTTCATTCATGGTTGCATTCAGTCCCTCTAACCTTTCTATTATAGATCTGAGCTCCTCTTTGATGATGGCTCTCATCTGGATCTGCGGATTTAGTGCCAAAGTTGTCACCCACCCAGGCTGATCAGTGGCTTGAGATATGGGATCTACCGCTGAACTATCCACCAAGGGCTGCTCTGTATCTACAACATGGCCCTGTGTTTTTTCCTTTTAGCTGGCGGCTTCACTTTAGGTCTTACTTTGGCTTTGGTGTTTCTGTCTAACTGAGGAGGAGCACTACAGTTCAGGGACTCCCTGCACGTCATATCTAAATTTAGCAATAAGTCATTGGACAACTCAATGGGTATTGCTTCTATTTCACATGAAGGGCTGGAGATCAATGAATCAGGATCTAAATTTGGTGTGATAGATAAACGCCTTTCGGTCCATTCTATTTCAGAGGCCACAGCTCCAAGGCCTTTCTCCAGCATCCTATCTATTGATGTGGGTTTGGCACTAGGTTTAGGCGAAGATGGAATTAGTGTCTTGGTCGCACAAGCCCTTTTGCCCATCTTAGAAATATTTCAAGAAGTTTAGGCAATTAACTAAACAGACCAATATAATATACAGAGTAAAGCTACATACACAACAAACAAGCAGGTCCTTATTGGGGACAGATATATCGGTAAGCCTCACCTGGGGGCTTTCGATCTTAAACAACCAGAAGGCAAGCAACAATACCTTTATGTCCAAAGTCCCACTGGCAGAAATTAGGGGGGTAGCCCGGCGCGGCCTCTTCTGGCCCCTGACGGCCACAGATGGCCCGCCTTTTGTCCGGGCTTTGCCCGGAGCCCGCCCACGCGCATCCCGTGGGGCGGAATTGGCCAACTGGTTAAATCCCCCCCGGTATCAAGGGGGAGGGGATGCTGCTCTGCCGGTCACCCCGCTGGGTTCTGGGCCGTGTGGTCCTCTGTGCTTGCCCCCGCTGTCCTGCACCACCAAATGCCGGTTCGAAGCGTCTCCAGCGGAGCGGGAGGCGTGAGGCGCTGATTTAGCCCCCGGTGACAAGTGGGAGGGGCTGCTGCTCTGCCGGTCACCCCAATGGGTTCTGGGCCGTGTGGGCCTCTGCGCTTGCCCCCGCTGTCCTGCACCACCAAACGCCGGCTCGAAGCGTCTCCCGCGGAGCGGGAGGCGCGAGGCGCTGATTTAGCCCCCGGTGTTAAGGGGGAGGGGCTGCTACTCTGCCAGTCATCCCACGGGATTCTGGGCCGTGTGGTCCTCTGCGCTTGCCCCCGCTGTCCTGCACCACCAAACGGCGGCTCGAAGCGTCTCCCGCGGAGCAGGAGGCACGAGGCGGTGATTTAGCCCCCGATTTCAAGGTGGAGGGGCTGCTGCTCTGCCGGTCACCCCGCTGGATTCTGGGCCATGTGGTCTTCTGCGCTTGCCCCTGCTGTCCTGCACCACCAAACGCTGGTTCGAAGCATCCCCCGAAGAGCGGGAGGCGCGAGGCGGTGATTTAGCCCCCGATTTCAAGGTGGAGGGGCAGCTGCTCTGCCGGTCACCCCGCTGGGTTCTGGGCCGTGTGGTCCTCTGCGCTTGCCCCCGCTGTCCTGCACCACCAAACGCCGGTGCGAAGCGTCTCCAGCGGAGCGGGAGGCGCGAGGCGCTGATTTAGCCCCCGATGACAAGGGGGAGGGGCTGTTGCTCTGCCTGTCACCCCGCTGGGTTCTGGGCCGTGTGGTCCTCTGCACTTGCCCCGCTGTCCTGCACCACCAAACGCCGGTTTGAAGCGTCTCCCGCGGAGCGGGAGGCATGAGGCACGAGGCGGTGATTTAGCCCCCGATTTCAAGGTGGAGGGGCTGCTGCTCTGCCGGTCACCCCGCTGGGTTCTGGGCCGTGTGGTCCTCTGCGCTTGCCCCCACTGTCCTGCACCACCAAACGCCGGTTCGAAGCGTCTCCCGCGGAGCGGGAGGCGCGAGGTGCTGATTTAGCCCCCGGTGACAAGGGGGAGGGGCTGCTGCTCTGCCGGTCACCCCACTGGGTTCTGGGCGGTGTGGTCCTCTGCGCTTGCCCCCGCTGTCCTGCACCACCAAACGCCGATTCGAAGCGTCTCCCGTGGAGCGGGAGGCGTGAGGCGCGAGGCGGTGATTTAGCCCCCGATTTCAAGGTGGAGGGGCTGCTGCTCTGCCAGTCACCCCGCTGGGTTCCGGGCCATATGGTCTTCTGCGCTTGACCCCGCTGTCCTGCACCACCAAACGCTGGTTCGAAGCATCTCCCGAAGAGCGGGAGGCGCGAGGCGGTGATTTAGCCCCCGATTTCAAGGTGGAGGGGCTGCTGCTCTGCCGGTCACCCCGCTGGGTTCTGGGCCGTGTTGTCCTCTGCGTTTGCCCCCGCTGTCCTGCACCACCAAACGCCGGTTCGAAGCGTCTCCCGCGGAGCGGGAGGCGTGAGGCACGAGGCGGTGATTTAGCCCCCGATTTCAAGGTGGAGGGGCTGCTGCTCTGCCGGTCACCCCACTGGGTTCTGGGCCATGTGGTCTTCTGCACTTGACCCGCTGTCCTGCACCACCAAACGCTGGTTCAAAGCGTCTCCCGAAGAGCGGGAGGCGCGAGGCGGTGATTTAGCCCACTATTTCAAGGTGGAGGGGCCGCTGCTCTGCCAATCACCCCGCTGGGTTCTGGGCCGCGTGGTCCTCTGCGCTTGCCCCCGCTGTCCTGCACCACCAAACGCAGGTTTGAAGCGTCTCCAGTGGAGCGGGAGGCGCGAGGCACTGATTTAGCCCCCGGTGACAAGGGGGAGGCGCTGTTGCTCTGCCGGTCACCCCGCTGGGTTCTGGGCCGTGTGGTCCTCTGCGCTTGCCCCTGCTGTCCTGCACCACCAAACGCCGGTTCGAAGCGTCTCCCGCGGAGCGGATGGCGTGAGGCGCGAGGCGGTGATTTAGCCCCCGATTTCAAGGTGGAGGGGCTGCTGCTCTGCCGGTCACCCCGCTGGGTTCTGGGCCGTGTGGTCCTCTGCGCTTGCCCCCGCTGTCCTGCACCACCAAACGCCGGTTCGAAGCGTCTCCAGCGGAGCGGGAGGCGCGAGGTGCTGATTTAGCCCAGGGTGACAAGGGGGAGGGGCTGCTGCTCTGCCGGTCACCCCGCTGGGTTCTGGGCCGTGTGGTCCTCTGCGCTTGCCCCCGCTGTGCTGCACCACCAAATGCTGGTTCGAAGCGTCTCCCGCGGAGCAAGGCGCTGATTTAGCCCCCGGTGTCAAGGGGGAGGGGCTGCTGCTCTGCCGGTCACCCCACTGGGTTCTGGGCCGTGTGGTCCTCTGCGCTTGCCCCCGCTGCCCTGCACCACCAAGCGCCGGTTCGAAGCGTCTCCCGCGGAGCGTGAGGCGTGAGGCGCGAGGCGGTGGTTTAGCCCCCGATTTCAAGGTGGAGGGGCTGCTGCTCTGCCGGTCACCCCGCTGGGTTCTGGGCCATGTGGTCTTCTGCGCTTGACCCCGCTGTCCTGCACCACCAAACGCTGGTTCGAAGCGTCTCCCGAAGAGCGGGAGGCGCGAGGCGGTGATTTAGCCCCCGATTTCAAGGTGGAGGGGCTGCTGCTCTGCCGGTCACCCCGCTGGGTTCTGGGGCGTGTGGCCTTCTGCGCTTGCCCCCGCTGTCCTGCACCACCAAACGCCGGTTCGAAGCGTCTCCAGCAGAGCGGGAGGCACGAGGCGCTGATTTAGCCCCCGGTGACAAGGGGGAGGGGCTGTTGCTCTGCCGGTCACCCCGCTGGGTTCTGGGCCATGCGGTCCTCTGCGCTTGCCCCCGCTGTCCTGCACCACCAAACGGCGGTTCGAAGCGTCTCCCGCAGAGCGGGAGGCGTGAGGCGCGAAGCGGTGATTTAGCCCCCGATTTCAAGGTGGAGGGGCTGCTGCTCTGCCGGTCACCCCGCTGGGTTCTGGGCCATGTGGTCTTCTGCGCTTGACCCGCTGTCCTGCACCACCAAACGCTGGTTCGAAGCGTCTCCCGAAGAGCGGGAGGCGCGAGGCGGTGATTTAGCCCCCGATTTGAAGGTGGAGGGGCTGCTGCTCTGCCGGTCACCCCGCTGGGTTCTGGGCCGTGTGGTCCTCTGCGCTTGCCCCCGCTGTCCTGCACCACCAAACGCCGGTTCGAAGCATCGCCAGCGGAGCGGGAGGCGCGAGGCACTGATTTAGCCCCCGGTGACAAGGGGGAGGGGCTGTTGCTCTGCCGGTCACCCCGCTGGGTTCTGGGCCGTGTGGTCCTCTCTGCTTGCCCCCGCTGTCCTGCATCACCAAATGCCGGTACGAAGCGTCTCCCGTGGAGCGGGAGGCGTGAGGCGCGAGGCGGTGATTTAGCCCCCGATTTCAAGGTGGAGGGGCTGCTGCTCTGCCGGTTACCCCGCTGAGTTCTGGGCCGTGTGGTCCTCTGCGCTTGCCCCCGCTCTCCTGCACCACCAAACGCCGGTTCAAAGCGTCTCCCGCGAAGCGGGAGGCGCGAGGCGCTGATTGAGCCCCCGGTGACAAGGGGGAGGGGCTGTTGCTCTGCCGGTCACCCTGCTGGGTTCTGGGCCTTTTTATCCTCTGCGCTTGCCCCCGCTGTCCTGCACCACCAAACGCCGGTTCGAAGCGTCTCCCATGGAGCTGGAGGCGCAAGGCGCTGATTTAGCCCCCGGTGTCATGAGGGAGGGGCTGCTGCTCTGCCGGTCATACCGCTGGGTTCTGGGCCATGCGGGTCCTCTGCACTTGCCCCCGCTGTCCTGCACCACCAAATGCTGGTTCGAAGCGTCTCCCGCGGAGCAAGGCGCTGATTTAGCCCCCGGTGTCAAGGGGGAGGAGCTGCTGCTCTGCCGGTCACCCCACTGGGTTCTGGGCCATGTGGTCCTCTGCGCTTGCCCCCGCTGTCCTGCACCACCAAATGCCGGTTCGAAGCGTCTCTCTCCACAATCATGTTCACACCTTAATATTCCTAATACTTTACTCTTAAGAGCTACGCAATGTGGATGCTTGAGGTGTAGACAGACAGGGATTCCTGATCCCAAATCTTTCTGTATGTTTGACTATCAGTTCCTTTTCCAAATGTGCTTAGGGCAAAACATGAGCTTTATTTCTAAACATTTTTATACCAAAATTGTCTTGTCCTAAGTCTTTTCTCAAGTGTGACAAATAATCCTTTTCCAGCTTTTTCACATATGGGATAAGTAATCTTCTTACTCTTGACCTTTAGGGTTAGAGTAATATTAACAGAAGTTGAAAGGTTTAATCTCAACAATTATAATTAAGTCACCAAAGGTTCTCTTGCATCTTGATTCATTCAAGAATCTCACTGAGTGATTCAGAAGGCCTCTATGATGATGAGGAAGCAGTGACTCTCTCAATTCTTCTTTTACCTGGGCTGGCAGGCAATGCGTGGCTCTCAAGAAGAAAGCTATTCTGTTCTGTACATCCTTCTGAGGCGAGCTTAAAGCAAAGTCTTCCAACAGCGATGCTATTCACAACAGCAAACACAATAACTGACAAGTCTTGAGTAGAGTCTCCTTTTATAGATAGGCCCTGGCCATAATGGCCACCATAAATGTGCTGCTCCCAAATCTCACAAGAGTTTCAGAATACTATCCCAATAGTTTAATGCTCTTAAAGGGTGTGAACATGCCTCTGGCCTCGTAGATGGTTAGGATTAATTTGACAGACGTTTAGAGAGTTCTTGTTTCAGGTACAAGTTTTTAAAATTACCTGTCTTTCTAGATACATTGCTTTGGACACAAATTCAGGATAGCGGGTCGCCAAAAACAATGTTTTATGCCTCACCTTTTTCTTGAGCAGGAGCACCACAATGCTCCCAGAAGGTGTCGAGTATTCTTGAAACACTGACGATGACAGTTGTCACAAGGGCACAGTGTAGCTGACCTGTTTGAGGAGCACCTAAGGTCCTGACACTATGCTGCTTGGTAAATCAAATGTATGTGTGATAATGTTTCAAATTGACCTCTGGTCTTAAAAGATAAATGTTCACTAAATGCGGTACCAACCAGATATATACAATTATTAAGTGCCCTTTATTAGTTGCCTAATGTTTTCTGAATCTCTAGCCCAGAAAGATACCTCTTTGCTTTATTTTCAAAAGTTATACCTGTATTGTGTCTCCTATGCTGAATTGTTAACTGTATATTATATTTTAAATGTTGCTATTTTAATGTAAATCATAAAAATGAATATATTCACACTTATTCTGGTGAGGTAAAATAAAAAGTACTGTGTGGAAGGTCTATCAAAGGACGAAGGGAAAGACTACAAAACGTAAAGCTGAACGTTACACAATGGGCCAACAACGCAGGACAGAATTGAACAAAGGGTAGACAGAAGGTGGAAGGAGAATTTTAGTGTGGAGAGATCCCGTGTTTGCAGACATTCAAAGTTTGATGAGTAAAGGTTTTGTAAAAAAATAAAAAAATATTTGAAGAGGTACGTTTGTTTCTGCGTTCTGCTAAGTCTCAGAAGCAATGTGTATTTCAGAGATACATTAGAGAAAATCATGTATGTTACATTTGCTAATTACTTGGCCCAATGTAATCGATTTCTACAATGTTCATATTAAAAAGGGTAATTACTACATGAACTAGTTTCATTTTTAATAAGGAGTACATTGTGGAGAGAAAGTATGAGCATGAAGCGTGTTGCCAGGAAGGTTTCAAGTTAATGTTCCTATAGAAAATAATTTTACATTTTCTATACTCTAAATCTCCTATAAAAACAGGCTTACATATCCTAAACTATTGAGAGTTATGACTTTTATTAAGTAAAACAAGTTCTTGAAGAATCACATTTAGGCAGGAAAATCCTATGGGATTAGTATTGTGTTTTGAAAATCGATTGACATACAAACTGCTGATGTATGGACAAATAAAGAGGTTTAGAATTGGAACAGCAGCCATTTGCCACCTCTACTCCATCAAAGCATACTGTGAAGCTATAGGTAGAAATGGGCTACTTCAGTGAAGATGTGTCATGGGGCTTTGGCCATATTACCACTGCAGTGGAAGCCATACAAGCAGTGCAAATAGCAAGTGGGGTGGGTGCACATTATCCTGATAGTGAGGAGTTATCCAACATCAGCAGAATCTCTTCAACAGATGCATGTGTGTAGCAGCCACACTCCTGCACCTCAACATGGTGGCACATCTAAAACTGGATGCAGTCACAAAAAACATTGAGGACCACCAATTAGGGAGTGCCTATATTTGTTGGTTTATTTGATGTCGGTGCTGTGACCGACTTATATGATAAATTCATGTTGTATACATTTATGACAATAACAGAATGTTTTAAATTGTTGTGAAACATTTGACATTAAAGGTACATTTACTTTGAGGAATCAAACAAGGGTGGTATGATTTTTTTTACATTTTGTAAAATCAAATATGACTTACCTTGAGAAGTAATGTGTGGTAATGTGGTCCCCCTGCACCTTCTCCCCTCCACTGCTCTGCTTTCCACTGTTGGCTGCTGAACAGGTGGACCAGGATCTTCATCCTCTGAATCAGATTCAGACACAGCAATGTGTAGGCTTCTTCTGCAGGCAATATTGTGTAGGATGGCACATGTTGCTACAATCTTGCAAAGCAATTTCTGATACTTATTGTACTGTACTACAACTGTTATGTAGGCAGGGAAAACATGATTTAAGTTTTTTATTTATTTATTTAATGCGATATTCTATAACACAAACATTACCCGAAGGTGTCAGAGCGATTTACAAAAGAACCAGTTGCGATACATAAGGATTTAGGATTACATGAGTTACATGAAAGATACAAACAGGAATATAAAATTGCAATTGTACAAATTGTAAAGTAACACAGGGAAGAGATACAAGTAGAAAAAATTGCAAATGTAAAAGTTATAAAGTCACTCAAGGGAGAGATACAAATGGATAAACTCCAAGAATCACATAGGAATTGTAGTGAGTGCAAAGGTCTACTACATATACTAGTGGTTAGAGTTATCTCTATATACATATGTATACAAATAGCTTTTCTCAAGATTCTATTTTATTAGCGATTCGGCTTTGACAAGTATATATCACATATTTACAGAGTGAAAAGAGAAATAAAAATGAATATAAAAAGGGGTAGAGAGAGCGGTGTGTGGGGTAGAAGAGTTGGAGGCTGACATTGGTGAGAGGAGAGAGGAGGACCTGAGGGGAGAAAGAGATAAGAAAGAGATAAGGACAAGAATCCACAAAATGGCAAACCCGGGTCGCGGGCATCGATGGAAACCATCTCAACATGGCAAGATGAACCCAGGGCAAGAGCGACAACAGGAGAGGGTCCCAAAATGGCGGGCGCACACGAGTCCAAAGAAAACCAGGGAGCCGACCCAAGGAGGAAGAACAAGACGGGAAAAGGAGCCAGACAGTCAAAAGGAGGAGCATCTTCAGTATTTGCAACTCCTTTCACCACTGCTGCACACACATGATCCCTGGTCTAAATGCTCCCTTGCTCCTGTACTTCTCCCACCCCTGTGGCAAACCCAGAATCAACACCTCAAGAGCATCATATTTGCCCCCCCCAGCGTCCTGTGCAGGTGAAGTCACTCTGAGCCCTCCCTCTCCTTCCCTCGCCCACTGTTCCCGGACCACCTACCAAGGACTCCAGCAATTCCCTTAATCCTCCCCCTATGCAGGCCAGATCCTACTCCCCCAATATTCCTGACCCCAGGATACAACTCCTCCTTATGGATTCCACACCCACCAGTGCCAGGCACCGCAAACCCAAAGCCTCCCCTTAGAGCTGTAAATCGACTCTGTCCCGTCGTGGAAATGCACCCCTTTAACCCCCCGCCCCCCTCATATGCAGCCCCCTTCAGGCACGCTTCCACTTCCCCTTTAGCAGTCGCTATTATTTAAAGCCACAAACCCTGTGTTTGCTTCAAACCCTTTCCTCGGCTGACATAGCAATAATAGGCAGGCATTTCGGAATCACAGAGACCCGTCTTCTTCTGCTCTGAAGTAACAACCTGTTCCTAATCACCTCACTTCCTGGACGGCACATTAGTTCAGATATCTTTACCCACCGCTTTCCTAGTAACACCCTTCTCATATCCCCCCACCCTCCTCCTCCTTATGGCCACCACTCGAGTTAAGGCTGGAATTAATTGCTACAAAATCATTTATCCTCCCGACCAGACTAAAGCTTCAGTAAAACGATTGAAGCATAACACTATTGAACATTTCCCTGCTTCCCTTTTTGTTAATCAATGTTACAATGGTGGTTTTGGGAGGCTCAAAAATGATTTCATTATCTTCACTCACGACACCCCTTCTTGGTCCACCAGCTTATATAATTCCCTTATTGTCACCTCCTCCTCCTCTATCCCTCATGGGAAACAACTAAAATGTTCCCCTTTTGCGTGTTTCAACGGCTCCCTCACTATCTCACTCTATAACAACGGTACTGTCATGAACCAAGGCAAAGACATCTGTCTCTCTCTCTTTGACCACCTCTTCCCCTCCCTACTCCCCTCCTCTGCGACCGGGTTATCCCCTGACTCTTAATCTAGCTCCACCCATTACTCCCTTTCTCCTCCCTTGACCCCCCTAAACTCCAACCTGCTGCACCCCCGAGAAGCACAGGTCAGCCATCTTCCCTCCCCCTCCCCTGTGCCCTCCTCTCCCATTCCTCCCCCCCAAAGTATGCCACCTACATCACTTTAGCCTTACCTCTAGCTAAAACGCTCCTCGTCCAATCTGCACCACCTCGGTACTCCAATCTAATCTCTTCCCACCTATTCCTACCCCCTTTTTAGTCCACCTCTCCTCCAACCTTCTCCCCCAGTTAACTTTCCTTATGCTCCCCTTATTCCTTCCTCTCCCCCTCTTCCACTTGCTATTTACCCCGATTTCTCCACAAACCCATTGCATCTCTCTCCTTCCCCCCACTCCTTCAGCAATGCTGTGCTACCCCCTTTCCCCCCTTGGTAACACTTTCCATTTCCCTCCCTCAGGCCCAGCAGAACCATTTCCTTTCTTCAATTTCCCTTTCTCCCAACCCCCTCACTCTGCCAGATGCCCGTTCCCTCACAGCCACCTCTCCTAGCTGACAGGACCTCTTCAAACACCTCCCCTCTATTCATCCCAAACCTCCTATATCCCTATGATTCCACACAGTCCGCCCTGCTCCTTCTACCCCACCGCCTTGATCTGCACCCATCTCCCCCTAAATATGTCCTTAATTCCTTTCCTTCTTGCAAGGCCAACAAAGACAACCCTCCCTTCACCTCTGATACACCAACTCCCGCTCTCAACCTCCACCTTTCCCCACCTATGAACCCTATACCCCAACCCTGCTCCTGTCCCCCAACCTCTCCCCACCCTTCACCACCAATTTCACCCCCTCCTGTTTCCATGGAGCCACCCAACCTTCCGTGCTCTGCCCTACTCTCTCTGGAAAATTAGCTAGGCTCTCTTATCACCTCCATCTCCCAGCTTGTAGCTACCATTTCACTTTTAAGCTCCAAGATTTCCACTTTTCCATACACCTCAACTCCTTTGGAAAAGTCCCACCTTCCCACGAGATGCACCTCGCCCCCCCACCCTAGTATAGCCAAGCATAACTTGTTGTCTGCAAACATTGTTAACTCACACAAGCCCTTGAACGCCACCCTTCTTCAACTTGCATCTCCTAGTAACCAAACTATCTACACTATTCCGACCATCTCCTCTGTCAGAACCAAGCATCCACCTAAACCCTCCCGAGCACCCCAGTATAAGTACAATATCCCTATCACCTTTCATTGCCCAAGTGCCCCCGTCACCAAAACAGTCTTGACAGAGCTGCGCTGTCTGCTTCACAACTGCAGATCTGCAATAAAACACAAACTTGAATTCTCTGATACCATCACCCTTCACCATATTGACATGCTCTTCCTAACAGAGACCTGGTTCAACGATACCTCTCACTCTATGTTTGATCTCCTATTACCCACAGGCTATTCTATTTCTAGGAATGACAGAATTGACAAAGTTGCGGGAGGTGTTGCAGTCATCTTTAGAAACTCCCTTCAACTTAAGGCTTTTCCTATCAGCTCCTTCCGCACTTCTGAATGCCTATCACTTGAGCTTCAATTACACCACCACTCATGCCTCAGATTCCATGCCATTTACCGCCTGCTTGGTAGTGGCCCTTCGTTTATGGAGGAACTCACTGACTTCATCAGTGACCAATACTCGCAAAGTGACAATCAGACCTTCGTGGGTGACTTCAATCTCTACTGGGGCTTACCGCAAGACTCGTCTGCGAATTTGCTGGCCACCTTCCTCTCTGCAAACGATCTTATCCAACACTGCACAGAATCAACACACTCTAAGGGCTCAATCCTGGACCTTGTTATTTCTAAAGCAGGCATGCTTTCTATCGCTACCCCTATTCATATAGACTGGTCTGACCACCTCCTCATCCCATTCTCTCTTCACCTATCACACTCTATAACTCTTGACCACCCTAAGAGGGCTACCTCCTGGTTCCGTGACACTAAAAATATTGATGTTGGTTCCCTCTGTGAATCAGCTTTGCTGTCACTTCCAAGGCTAGACCGAACCTAGATGTTGACAAACTCACCTCCCAATGCCTCCCAGTCCTTGCAGTTGAAATCAATAACGGCGGTCCTCTCCAAAGCAAAAAGAAAAAGGCCCACTCCCTCAGCACCTTGGTTCAACAAATCCCTCTATGAAAAAAGGAAGCACCTAAGATTCATGGAGAAACAATGGAGGCAAGCGCCCTCCACCGATAATTTGGCCACGCTTCGTTCAGCAAGATCCAAGTACCACAAGCACATCTTCCTTGGGAAAGCGTTGCACTTCAGAACCCTCCTTGACTCAGCCAAAAATAGACCAAAAAAATTAGTTCATCTCACTAAGAATACTAACTGCTCTCCCCAACCTCCAAGTTGGAGGATTCTAAAAAGAAAGCAGCGGATTTCGCTATATTCTTTGATGAAAAAGTGAAATCACTTGTGGATCAGGTTGTTCATCCTACCCCTCCAGAGGAGCGCAAATCCTTAGCCATTTGGCAGAACTTTGAGCCCATCTCTGAAGATGCCCTCCTCAATTGCATCCTCGAAACAAAGCCCTCCAACCATTCTCTCAACCCCATCCCTAGTGCCATTGCTTTTGACTTTTATACCCATTCTCTCTCCTATTGGACCACTCTGGTCAACCTCTCCCTCTGTCAAGGCTCAACAACTTCCGCCCCATCACTAACCTACCCTTTCTTGCGAAGATCACAGAAAGATGTGTAGTGAAACAACTCTCTCATCATATCAAGGACAATGATCTTCTTGACAATTTTCAGTCCGGCTTCATCCAAAACTGAAGCACTGAAATAGCCCTGCTGCAAGTGATTGATGACGCGCTGCGGATACTCGATTCGGAGGGGTCTTGTCTTCTAATTCTCCTTGACCTTTCTGCAGCCTTTGACACTGTCAATCACAACACTCTCCTCAACACTCTTCAACAGAGAATGGGCATGGAGGGCACTGTGCTTAAATGGTGTGCTTCCTTCCTCTCTGATAGATCCCAAATGATCAAAATAGCGAACAGTCTTTCATCTCCTTTGGCGGTAGGTCAAGGTGTTCCTCAAGGCTCTATACTTGCACCCACATTTTTCAATCTCTATATAGAACCACTGGGAAATCTCCTAAGTAAATCTGGGATCCACTATCATCTCTACGCAGACAACACTCAAATCTACCTCAAGGTTGCCTCCACTCACGATCTCTCCATCCTAAGCTCTACTCTCAACTCTATTCAAAAATGGATGTCAACTCATCAACTGATTCTGAATCCCTCCAAAACTGAATTCCTCCTCCTCTCCTCCTCACTTTCTCCTCCCCTGGTTCAATCATGGATGAATCAGATGAATCTACTTAACAATAAACCCATCATTGTCGACAGCGCAAAATCCCAGGGTGTCATACTCGACAAAAAACTCAATCTAATCTCCCACATCAACTCCATTGCAAAGTCTGCTCGATACCAACTGCGCCTTCTTTGGTGAATTTGTCGCTTCTTCCCGGAGCAAGACCTTAAAACCCAGGTCCAATCGCTTGTCCTCCCCAAACTGGACTACTGCAATTCTCTTCTTACTGACCTCCCCAAATCCCACCTGCTGCCCCTTAAATCTGTTCTCCATTCAGCAGCTTGCTTCATTTATGGGGCCAAAAGAAGCAACCACATCACATGTTACCCACCCTCCACTGGCTTGCAATCGAGGCAAGTTCTATCTACAAAACTGCCTGTATCACCCACGGATCACTGACAAAATATATAATACACAAATATAGAATACCTAAAATATCGAAGTAAAAATATAGAAAGCAAAAATATCGAAGTCCTATCTACAAACAGGTAAGTACAAAAATATCGAATCAAAAATATCGAGAAAAAAAATATATAGTTAGTCAAAATATCAATTTTTTTTTAAATGTCTTAAAATTAATTTAAAATTAGTTAAATAATAACTATAATTAACTAAAACATACTTAAAAATACTTAAATACCTTAATTAATTTTAACACATATATATATATATATATATATATTATTATTATATATATGTGTATATATATATTGCCTCAGCTCCTGACCACCACCTCCTCCCAGGCCTTCAAAACTGACCGCAAAGTTCTCCTCCTTCAAAGACACTTCCAAATTTAATTCACACCCTTTCTATTAGCTGAAGGAAGACCTTCCATTATAGAGAATTCTTTTCTCCATGACTATGGAAGTGCCCTCCCAGTGTGTTCTTGCGGTTTGAGTGTCTGCCATTTATTGCAGTATTATCCTTCTACCTGTGTTTGGTACTCTTTTGTAACATGCACACACCACTTCTCTCCTGCAACACACCGCCCTCCACCTCCTACACCTTGCCTGCTTTAGATACTTGCACAAGTGCCACCACTGCCTACGTAATGTTTTATTTATTTATTTTATTCCATTTTTAGAGCGCACAAATACCCTTGCGGGTGTCTCGGCGCTAGTGTTACAGAACTCTCTTCATGAGGTGGAAAAGGTGGTGCCTAAGCTGGGAACAACCAGGTTTTAAGTTTCTTTCTGAATTGCAAAAGTGTGGGAGCAGTTTTTATGTGGAATGGTAGCGTGTTCCAAAGCCTGGCTGTTGACGTAGTGAAGCATCTGTCTCCCCAGTTAGACTTTCTTGTCCGTGGGACTTTCAGCAAGTGGGCAGATGTTCGTTCTTGTGTTTGAGTGTCTGCCATTTATTGCAGTACTATACCTCTACTTGTAGTTTGGATGCTTTTGCAACCTGCACACACGCCACCCCCTCCTCCTGCAATGCACCGCCCGCCACCTCCTGTATCAATATACTGTCACCCCCCACCAAGCATGCACAGGAAAAGGGGAGAAGACAAGGGGACAAAACCAGCCCCACTCTATAGGTATAACCAACAAGGTGACCTGTAGTTGCATCATATACATCTACCTTAGGTCTTGGGGTAGGTCGCCCTCCAATGGTTAATTAGAAAATGGATAAAATTGGATAGTACCAAAAGGAGCGATGTACATACATATTACAGGAGATACTCTGTTCTCTGGACTTCCTGTATATCACTCGTCCACCTCATGTAGATCAGACGAGGGAATGCACTGGAACAAGAAACCAAACCCATGCATTATTTTTATTTCGCATGTCTGAGCTGTTATCTGTTAAGCTTGTAACTAACAGAGCATCCAAAAACCTTTTAAGCACCCCTTATCAGATGGAGGCAGATTCGCTATAGCGGCGATCTGACAAATGTTCAAAATAGTATTGTGGAATCTCTCAGGTGTTCAAAATAGTATTATGGAGTCTCTCAGGAAGGGGAACCTCCCACTCCCTCCCAGGGAACATCTATGGGATTATACTAATCAAAGGGAGTATACTAATCAAAGTGGCAGTGATCCCACCGCTATGAGCCTGTCATTCCTTTACTCCCCATCTGTATAAAAACCCCTTAGAGACCTTACCTTGTGGAACCGTACTTCCGCCTTTCAGGGTTCGTTTTCACTGTAAGTCTACACGTGCAAACCCGTTGTATATAAAGGGCAAACAATTACCGCGTTCACGGGGTCAAGGGAGTTTTCCCGGCATGCCATAAAATGACTGCGCATGTCTGGCGGACATCTTGGAGGGGTATCTCAATCTCTATTCCTATAGGTATTAAAGTCCAATATCGCTGCCCATCGCCCAAACGGCACTGTTGGGGTCTCGTATCAGCTTATGTACTATTCATAAAGAGTGTGGTTATGAAAATAAATCTCATGCTCCCACATCCTTCACTATCTATTAAACATGGCCATTTTAACAAAGTCACGAGCCTGTCTTAAGTCGAGGCAAAACCCTGACATTCATTACCCTTATTGCGCATGTCTAGCGGCCATGTTAGAGTGGTAATGAAGTCTGATCAATCTATTTGAGGAAATAATCCAAAAGTTTTTTTTTAAACTGAAAAGTAAAAGAACGGTTTCACTATATTCATGAAATTATATCAAAACATAAATTCACGGCATACCTCTACAAATATCCTTAATAGAATGGGTATGCTCCAATGGTGGGGGTGTCGTATTGTACACACCACCATTATATGTCAAGTAACTAATTGGGGAAAAAAATAAAGTAAAGATTGAAAGACAGCTGCTACCCACAGGTTGAACTGGGATCAAATGGCAGTTACATAGTGATAATTTTTTTCCATTCCTCCCTACTGTTGAGGCCAAATTTTACAGTGTCAACTTTGATGATATACCATTGTTCTTGAAGTTTTCATCTATGGGCACTGTTCCCTCCCCTTTTAGGTTCTCTTATCTTTTCAAGCATGACCCATCTCAGATCTGTCGCCTTGTGTTTTTCTCTATCCAGTGGCCAACTAGGGAAGCCTTCTCCTTTCTGGTATTGATGGCTGATCTATGTTCGTTGTCTGAGTTCCCTGTTAGTATCTCCTATATATCCCAAGCCGCACGGGCACATGATGAGATATATAATATTTTTGCTACTGCAGTTATTAAGCGTTGAGATTATATGCGTGGCCCCATTTAAAATGCCTTCCTTAGTTGTTACACATAGCTCACATACACTGCAGCTGCCACACCTATGGTTGCCTTTCACTCTTATACCAGATTAGTACTCTGTGTCTCCATTGGCTCATCTCTGTAGGTGTGCACCAAAGAATTACGGATATTTTTATTCTTTATAAAAGTATAAAGAGGTTTAGGAAGATAGTTCACTTCACCATCATTTAAGATCTTCCAATTGCGGTTAATAATGTGTTTAAGTTCAGGGAGGAGGAGCCGAGCGCGGGACCAAAATGGCCATGTGAGCACAAAGCTCCAGAGACCCCAACCGCCTCCGACACTATCCTGGCAGTATCCTGTGCTCCGACCCGATAGACATGTGTAGGAAAGAGGCGACGCCTGACGCGGAGCTTCGCAACCGGCTCCGTTGCCGGGTCCCAGAGCTGTGTCGCCATAAAGACTGTGGCCTAGAGCCTCTCCGAGCTGGGGGCTGGAGTTGCCCTGGACGCCGGCTGTAGTGTGATATCAACGGGCACCCGCGGGGTGGTCAAGAGGGAAGTGCGAACTGAGGCGGCGCATGGAAGAAGGCACTGCTGAGGGATTACCCGGGCTGGTGAGGAGCAGTGTTGACCGGCGTAGTGCGGACTCGGCATCAGGAAGCTGTTGTTGGGCCTTGGAGACCCCATATCCAGCACAAGATCCCCCGGAGCTGAGTGGCCAGAGACTGTGGTGAGCGGGGAGGAGGGGGGCCATGGTAAGATGCAGCCAGGCACCCTTGTCACTAGGGGGAGGTTGCTTTGCCCCCCCCGAAGCAGCACATAGTGGCGCCAGCACCCCGGAGGCTACAATTATAAAGGAAGGCTGGTCGCAGGCCTTGGAGCAGCATGGCAGGCGCGGAGACCCCCCCCTGTGGACTACTGGGGTGATATTGCTGCAGAAAATCGCGGGCGCCTGACAAGGTGAGGCGCACAAGTGGTGCGCCTGGAAATGCCCCAAATTGAATACACTATCGCCAAGACATCTATCTAGCTGAGAGTGCTGAGATACGACAGTGCGCCGAGCTGAGGTGGAAAGCTGTGGAGGCTGATGAGCACATGTGGACCGGGCGGGCTGTGGCTGTGCGAGACGTGGGGTCCCCATCTGAGAACGTTGTTCGATATGCCCTGTTGAGGAGGCCCGGCTGGTATTGTGACCTTTGTTTCCTACTGAGTGAACCATGGCTGTGGTGTAGGGGGGAGCAGACGCAGCGTCGGCCAGCCACTGCTGTGCTTTCCTGAGAGTGGCCGGGTGGGCTGCTATCTTGAAGAGCGCCACGTTGATAGAGGCAGCTTCGGAGGCTTAGGACAAATTTGGCTCCGAACGACCATTGGTGATCCCTGACCCAAGGGATCCAGTATAAGCCAGCAGCACTACACCGGGGGATGTCGACGAAGCCAGAATCTGACAACAACATGTCTAGATCCGCGACAGGGGCGAAAAATGTGCAATCCAATAAACTTGACCGGTATGCGTTGCCCAAGGGATCCCCCGCAGAGCCCAGAAAGACTCTGTCGACAAGCGGTACCGCGCAAGAGACCCTCACGGAACCTACCCTGAAGGATGTTATGGCGACGATTAGCGGAATCCAATCCTCACTTGGTGGGAAAATGGAGTCCCTAGACAATAAGTTGGATGCTGTCACAATCAAGATGAGCCTGATAAGAGCGGATCTAACTAAAGCCAGCGAGAAGGTGAAGTCACTTGAGGTTAAAACTGCTAGTCTAATAGATGATGTGGCAGAACTGCAGCAAGAGGTACATGCCCTCAAAACATCTCGGGAAAACACGGACCGGAAACTCGATGAGTATGAGGGGAGAGCCAGGCGCAATAATGTACGCATTCTTGGGGTGCCCGAGAAATCGACACCAGATCTGTTCGTGGAAGACATCGTCCTAAACCATCTCAAGCCGAAGGGACTTAGCAACTTTTTTACTATTGAAAGGGCTCACAGGGTACCGGGGGGGAGACCTAGACCCGGGGCACCTCCTCGTCCTATGATAGCTAGAGTCCTTAATTTTTGGGACCGAGATGCTATCCTGCAGGCCGCGCGAACAGGGGCCCCACTTCAATACGAAAACGCAACGCTCTCCTTCTTCCCGGATTTCACCCAGACGGTACAGAAATTGAGGCAAAGTTTCCTACCAGTGAAAAAGAAACTTAGGGACAAGGGATTGCGTTATGCAATGATGTATCCGGCTCGGATGCATGTGGAACTTGAGGGGAAGGCCTGGTTCTTCGACAATCCGGAGGTGGCATCGGACTGGCTCGACAGTCGGCTCGTGATTGGGACCGAGGAGAGCGGACTGGGAAGGGAGGAAGGAAGGCTCGAGCAGTAAAATCTGCGGCCGACGAACTCTCAGTTTAGTCGGATTGACTTGAATGTAATGGCGAATCTGCAGCTGTTCCCGGTTGAATTAGGGGGTTTAAATATGGCTGCAAATGAATCCAGGGCGCATGAAGATTTTTCGGAGGTGGGGGGGGCTTCGGATTCCTCCTCAATACTACTTTTAGTTACTTAGTTAGAGGGACAAGGGCAACAGGCACACTGCGAGTTGGAGATGGGCGTCAGCCATATGCAGGGGTGCAGGGTGGGGGGTGGGATAGAGGGGAAGGGGGGTCGGGGTTTGGATTTGAGATTCCACTGTCTGTAACAATATTTGCATTGTTTGATTTGTTCTTTCCTTTTTATGCATCGGGTGAAAATGGCACAGTTGGAAGTTTACTGTGTGGGCCAGATGGCACAGATTAGTCGAGGATCAGGGATGAAAGTGCTGAGTTGGAATGCGAATGGTTTAGGTGACAAGATCAAGAGAGGGATGGTTAGCCAGCTCATTAGAAAACATTCCCCAGATGTGGTATTGCTGCAGAAGACGCACCTGGTGGGTAATAGATGCATGGCCCTCCATAAAGGGGGGTAAAAGTTGGTGGCACATGCTGGGTTCACCTCCGGTTCCAGGGGTGCTGGGATTTTGGTTGAGAATTCCCTTCCCCTGTCGGTCCAGGCTACGTGACTAAATCAGAGGGGCAGATATGCGGGAGTGTCGGGGCTGGTGGAGGGTAAGACGGTCACCTTCCTATCTATATATGTACCACCCGGCCTTCAGGGTGATACCTTTTGGGATTTAAGCTCTATCTTTCTTACGTTGCCCCTCGGCGGCTTGGTTTTGGGGGGCGACTTTATTGCTGTGCTGGATGGGGAGGTTGACCGTAGACCGCCTCGGGTGCTTAGGCAATCACAGAGATGGCTTTCGGAGTTCTTGGAGATGCTAGGGTTGGTCGATAGCTGGCGGGTTCGTAACGCAACGCTGACACATTTCACTCACGTATCAGCTGTCCACAGTAGCCTGTCCAGGTTGGACTACGTATTGCTGCCGGCGGCGATGGCTACAATGATCCAAGATGTGAGATACCTTGGCAGAGGTATATCTGATCATTCTCCACTGTGGTTGCTGCTTACACTCAGTTGACCGGAGGTTGGTAGGGTAGCTCCTACCAGCGCCTGGCAGTTTAAAGACCCGGTCATTAAAAAAGAGGTACTTCAGATGTCGGACCGTTACTTCCTGGAAAACGTGGGGACAGTTTCCTCAGCGCAGTCCCTCTGGGAAGCGTACAAAACAGTGGAGAGAGGTGAGGTCCTATCTCTGGTAGCAGGGAAAAAGAAGAACAGTCAGGCTGAGGTAGCTCAGAATGAAGCAGAGCTCATACTTTTGGAGGAGAGAGTTGCTAAGTCATGTGCGCCTGCGGAACTCCACTTACTGAGACTCCGACAGGAGGAATACAAAGGCCTTGTGAGAGATAGAGCGATTATCCAAAATAATGCTGTACAAAGCCGCATATATGAGCATGGCCATAGAACAGGTAAACTGATCGCGTGACTCGAGCATGGGGAGCGGGCTTCTAGGCAGGTGCCTGAATTAGAAGGAGGGGACTCTCACAGAATTATGGATCCGCAGGTGGAGGCTGACGCATTTTCGGAGTACTACAAAAAGGTTTACACTGCCGGTAGTGAGTTTACCGAGGCTAAGAATAGCGAAATGATCGGGGACATTATTATGCCGGGATTATCGGAGGAAGATAGGAACTACTTAGATTCCCCCTTCTCTGACGATGAAGTTGCGCAGGCTATAAGACAGATAAAATCTGGTAAGGCGACTGGCCCTAACGGGATACCGATTGAGCTGTAAAAATTCAACGCTAACAGACTCGCCCCACATGTTCAAGCCATGTTTTTGGAAAGTAAGGAGGAGGGTCAGCTTCCATATGACCAGCCGGTGGCTAACATTGTAGTGATACATAAAGCTGGTAAGCCCAACGCGCAATGCTCCTCCTATAGGCCTATTTCGCTCCTTAACACGGAGCCCAAAATCCTAGCGAAATTACTCACTACTCGGCTGGTCAAGGTGATCACGACTTTGGCCCATCCGGACCAGTCTGGGTTCATGCCGCGTCGCAATACAGCGCTGAATTTGCGGAGGTTACATGGAGTCCTTGGGGGCTCTTTAAGGATACACGAACCGACTGTCTTGGTGTCCCTTGACGCCACTATGGCATTTGATAGGGTGGAATGGAAATGCCTGTTTGCTGTTTTGGCGAAGATGGGCTTTGGAGGTGAGTTCATTGGTTGGGTGCGACTGCTGTATGCGAACCCCCTGGCCAGGGTAGATGTCAATAATTGTAAGTCTAATGATTTTCCGTTGGAGAGGGGCACGAGGCAGGGATGCCCGTTGTCCCCATTGCTCTTTGCGCTTGCAATGGAGCCATTGGCAGCCTGGGTCAGATGGGATAGATCGATTCGGGGCTTAAGATGGTCACCTGACTGGGAAGATAAAATCTCGCTCTATGCGGATGATGTTTTGCTTTACCTCACTAATCCCAGAGAGTCTTTGAGTAACTTTCTTGATGTGCTAGCCATTTTTGGTAAAAAAAAGAAAAAAAATGTTTTACGTTGATTGCTTACCGCAGAGAACTGACTAACCATCACTATTTGCTCCTGTATTCCTTTTTTGCTTTTATCAAGGAGATTGTCTCCATTATAAAACCTTGCCCTTTTAAAGGATCTATTGATTAATTTCCTGGGGTAGCCGCTTTCTTTCAATTTAATTTTTAAATTTGCAGAATGTTCATAAAAGTCCTCTAAGTGACATGCAGTTTCTACGTAGACGTAGAAATTCGCCAAATGGTATATTGTCCCTTTGGCTTTTAGGGTGGTAACTATCATAGTGAAGTACTGTATTCCAATCACTCTGTTTGGTGAAGAGTTCCACCGCTAGGGTTCCCTCTTCATGTTTGATTCTAATGCCTAAAAAGTTGACGCTATTCTGACTATAGTTGGCAGTGAAGTTTCAAGTTCTTATCCCCGAGGTTCAACCACTCAAGGAATTCATTAAATTGTTCAAGGGGGCCACGCCATATAAAAAAGATATTTATGAATCTGACCCACTTATGGACATTTTCATAGAAAGGGGAGACTTTGTTGTATGTCTTTTCTCAAATGCCCCCATGTAGGTACAGGCCAGACTCAGCGCACAGGTGGCCCCCATGCTGGTACCTTTCAATTGAATATACAACTCATCCTTGAATATAAAAATATTATTGAGTAGAACCATCAAGACACACTTGACAATAAATTCCTTATTAGCAACTATGATTTCTGCCTTTTCAAGAGTCCTTCTCACTTCCTCTATGGTATCATGTTGTGGTATCTTAGTATATAATGCTTAGATATCGAGGGTCACCAAATACTCTCTATCATTATTAAAATCAAGGCCTTCTATGTTGGATATTATATCTGATGTGTCCCTTATATAAGATTTTTGACCTTGTTAGTAACACCCACAACCCAGGGCCAATCCGTCCCCCCACTCTCTCCCCCCCTCCCACACATGCCCAATAGGGGGTGACAGTACATTGAGCTTCAAGCCCCAAAAATAGAAGGGTGAAACAACAGTTCTGAAAGGCCACTATCCAAAGGCACGTCCTTTTTAAAGAATACAGGTAAAAGGACAACAATAGATGATTATAGACAGCAATTTTTGGCTAAACAATAGGAAATTTTAAGCCTAATACAGAGCCCGGTTTTCTGTTCTATTCTTCCAGTTCAGGTCAATTTATTACCTGCTTGGTTTGTGAAGGAGTCGTGTGAAAGTGAGAACGGATAGTTGGTTGTTGATCACTTAGAAGAAACGGTGAGTGTTGATTAGAGGTTCTATTATACAGGAGAACAAGCAGTGTAAATGATATAGAATATGGGGTTCTGGCTTCCATGAGGGTATAAGGGGGAGGTCCCCCTGGTTCCTAAGGAATGAGATATAGCACTTATGATTGGTTAAACCAATATAATGAAAATTTGAATTTTTAAGAGGTGGAATGTAGAATAATGAAATAATTTTTAATTAATTTGACTCTTCTGTGTTTTCGCTCCATTTTTCTATTGAATAATTTATGAATGTCGTTCAACTGTAATGAGAGGTCCTATTGTATCGTGATGTCATTTTATATATTTGTTTGTGGCCATTTACTAAATGGTATTACCTACTGGCGATAGCCAGTAGGTATATATAGTTAGGACCTAGCTACCGTAGGAAATCCGCAACATTCTATTGGGAATAACTTTGGCGCCGGTTGAGGAATTTGAGTGTAATTTTCCAAAACTTTGGCCAGCTCCGCTGCGCTCCTTCCCTGGAAGTTTTGGGGGAGATTTGTGAAGTGGGGGCTGAGAAAAAAGGGGGGTCCCAAAACGTGTTTTCCCCATGTTCATTTCCATAGGACTTTCTGACAAGGCTACAGCCCGAACCGCTGATCGGAATTACACCAAACTTGGCAAAATTGTAGGGACTGATATGCAGAAGTGCCTTTGCAATATTTGGTGAAAATTGCTCAAGTGTTTTTTATGAAAATTAACTTAAAAAAACATATATATCTGGGCGGAGCCTAACCACACATCTCATTGTGAGATCTGATTGGCTGTCAGCACTTCATCCAAGAAGTGTTGGCAGCCATCTTGGGACCAATATACATGCTAGCACCTCAATAAAAAGCATTGTAGTTAATAGAGGGTTTTAGGACTTTAGTTACATTATAAATCACTTGTTGATGGTACCATACTCATTTTAGGAATTGTGGTGTGTTCTAAGGTGATTTTACCATGTGAAAAAACCTTCTGCTGGGATATCATGAATCATGTTTGAAAGAAAACTATTATCTCATGCGTTTCCCACAGTGGTTTGGAAGGGGATCTATAAGCTAAACTGAAAGCATATTTTCTGTAAATTCACATTATCTTTCTCAGTCATGTGAGAGTGAAGTCTGACATTCTCAGTAAAACATGTACATCCAACAAGGACAGAGACTGTCAGTTGATTCCTTTGTGTTCCACTGCAGCCTCCTAGAGTGTTCTAAAGAACAACTAGAGCGCCAACAGTCCTACTTATTACAAAGGTATGGCACACCTGAAGCCATCTTGATTGGAATAAAGTGGTAACTCTTAAAACATTTTATATATAAAGGAACAAAATGGTGGGGTATATTTTGCCATAGAAAGTATGATTAGTGCTGCAGAAAGAAAAAGTAGGTCACATTTTGAGTGACTTCCCAAATCCTCTTCTATTTCATTAAAAAATTCTGACATGCAGTCTCCCAAGATGGCCACCAGAGACAAAAGAGCCAAAATGTAGCCCAAATATCACCCAGATGTAGCACAAGTATAGCTCAATGACAGAATGTCCCAGAGTGTTCTAAAGAACAACTAGAGAGCTAACAGTCTTACTTATGACAAAAGAATGGTACACCAGAAGCCATCTTGATTGGAATGAAGTGGTAAGTCTGAAATAAAGTATGATTAGCAGCAGACTTCCCTGGTGAGCAGTAGCTTTACTACAGTGATCTAATGAGCAACTAGAGTGCTAACATTCAGAATTTATGGCAAATGTGTGACACATCTGAATGCCTTCTTGATGGAACCAAAGTAAACAAGCATTGAAAATGCAATAGATCTCGCCCTCGTTTAAGTTAAAGCCATTCTGTTTGTAATGAGGTGGCTTTTTAGCTTTGCTTTTATTAGTGTTTTTAAAACTTTCATGTAAATAACATGCATTTGTATGCATATATGTATATGTATGCATGCATTTGTATTTGTATTTATATAGATATGCAGATTATATATGTTTAAATATGTATGTATATATATATACACATACATAAATGCATATGCATATATA
Source organism: Lissotriton helveticus (assembly GCF_964261635.1). Taxonomy (NCBI): domain Eukaryota; kingdom Metazoa; phylum Chordata; class Amphibia; order Caudata; family Salamandridae; genus Lissotriton; species Lissotriton helveticus. The sequence goes on along the minus strand of NC_136069.1, from coordinate 1,096,161,814 downwards.
TGCATATATATGTGTGTATATATGTGCGTGTAGAGAGAGGTAGAGAGGTAGAGGTGTAGAGGTAGAGAGGTAGAGGTGGAAAGGTAGAGACTAGTAGAGAAAGAAGTAGAGAGAGGTAGAGAGGTAGAGAAAAGAGAGTGAGTAATAGAGTAGAGAGTGAGTAGGAGAGAGTAGTAGAGAGCAGTAGAGAGAGTAGCAGAGAGTGAGTAGTAGAGAGTAGTAGAGTGAATAGTAGAGTGAGTAGTAGAGAGTAGTAGAGAGTGAGTAGTAGAGAGTGAGTAGTAGAGAGTAGTAGAGAGCAGTAGAGAGTGAGTAGTAGAGAGTAGTAAAGAGTGAGTAGTAGAGAGTAGTATAGAGTGAGTAGCAGAGAGAGAGAATAGTAGGGAGTAGTAGAGAGTGAGTAGTAGAGTGAGTAGTAGAGAGTAGAGAGAGAGAGTAGTAAAGAGTGAGTAGTAGAGAGTAGTAGAGAGTGAGTAGTAGAGAGTGAGTAGTAGAGAGTAGTAGAGAGAGAGTAGTAGAGAGTAAGTAGTAGAGAGTAGTAGAGAGTGAGAAGTAGAGAGTGAGTAATAGAGAGTAGTAGATAGTGAGTAGTAAAGAGTGAGTAGTAGAGAGAGAGTAGTAGAGAGTGAGTAGTAGAGAGTAGAGAGTAGTAGAGAGTGAGTAGTAGAGAGTAGTAGATAGTGAGTAGTAGGGAGTGAGTAGTAGAGAGAGAGTAGTAGAGAGTAGTAGAGTAGTAGAGAATGAGTAGTACAGAGTGAGTATTAGAGAGTAGTGGAGTAGTAGAGAGTAAGTAGTAGAGAGTAGTGGAGAATATTCCAAAGTTTGGCACAGCACCACTTGCACAATAAGTCCAATCAAATCATATCACTTAGAGTCCCTATTGAGGAATCGAGATTTGCCCAAGAGGCAAGATGGCTGCCGTGGGGAAGGCTGTGTAGTCAGCTTGCTCCCTCGCTCCTGGCGTTCTACCGTTTCACCGGTAAAGAAGGAGAAATTTAGCCATTTTCGCGCTGCTATGGATGGCTGCAGCTAAACGAGCTCTACCTACCTGGCAAGACTGCGGAATAGTATCGGTTGGCTGCCGGTGTCAGTGTCCGCGCAGTCCCTGCTGTGGCTGCCGACCGGGTCGAGTCGGGCCGGGCTGCTCGGGCCGCTCGAGCTGCTCGTAGATGGAAGGCGGAGCTCCGCACGACCTGAAGACGGCTTTTCCTCATTTCTTGATTACGGGGGTGGATCGGAGGCTCCGCGATGGTGATGAGGCGTTGATCACCTCCGACTTCCCTTGAGTGGATTCCAGTAGAGGGGAAAGCGCTTGGCGGACGAGTCAATAAAAGCCACAGAAGCGTGGAGAATAAAACGTCTTCTCAAAAAAAATCAGAGAGGAGAGGAAATAATTATATTGCGTCTTCTCAGCGCACAGTTACAATAATTTGCTACAAACTATCCTTGTACTAGGCGGAGCTACGAATGTTGCTAAACTTCCTAGAGTTCAATCGGCGGTCTCCGCTGTGGCGTGCTACACTTTGTCTGTGCTGAGCACAGAACAACGTTTTTCCCGGCAGAGGTGGCACACGAAAAAAAAAGAGGACGCCACTTCCATCTTGTATTGCCACACGCAGTAACAGAAAAACTGGACCTGGGCCTGAACTTAACAACGTGGGGCAGGAGAACGAGGAGACTGAGATGGCAGAGGCAGCGCCATCGATCCCTGGGAAAAAAACCACCAAACAGGGTAAGAACGCTAATAAAGGGGCTACTATTAAATCTAATGAAGTACTTGGTTTAAAAAGTCCAGCATCACAGACTTTACCAGACTTATTTGAAAAGCATGCTGCAAAAAAGAAAATAATTGACAACGACAATCGAAGCACTGATATAATTAATATAACTGCAGCACAGGTCACTAATCAACTCGCTGTAAGCGGTGACAATCAGCTCAGCCCCAATAATTCTTCTACTTTAGCGTCCATTCAGGCCCCAACTGACTTATCAAGGAAGGGTATTATGGGACATGTAGTTCCAACTTTGGGTGGTGCAATTACGAATAGAGCATGCTCGCTTCCATCGCTGGCATTATATTTAAATGAAGCCCCAAGCGAACCACGAATTGCAAAAGAAATTACTGTGCAGCAGCATAATCAAGAGCATAATCAAGAGCATAATCAAGAGCTCTCTGAAAAATTTTATTCACTATCAGAGCTTTCATCCGATGAAGCGAATAAAGACTGGGCAGACCTCAGCGCTGAGAGTCCATCTTCTGAGGGTGAGATGAGTCCTGATAATTCTAATCTGGTAACCACTATAAAGAAAAAACGAAGAAAGAAGAGATCTTCTCATGTCATGAGCCAAGAGGTTGACTCTAACTCACCAAATAACATGAATACTTCAGTGGTTAATGATATCCCGGGGTCTAATCACAATGGTATACATGATCATATCTCACAGCAAGAGAACAATGATGAGATTACATTGAAAACAATATTTGATACCATGATGTGTCACAGAGCAGAGAGCAAGGCAGAGAATCAACGCACGCAAATGACATGTGCCAAAGTCAAAAATGCAGTAAGACGTGCAATTAAATTATGCTCAGAGACAGCTGACAGGGTCACGGAAGCAGAGGCCAGGATATCGGTACTTGAAGAAGAATGCATGGCTCAAAGACAAGAGGTTGGAGACTTTAAAGTACAAAAGGATGACTTATCCGATAAATTAGCCAGTTTGGAAAATCAGGCCCGTAGAAACAACCTACGTTTTTTGGGGATCCCTGAAAACAAAGAAGGAGGAGATCCGAGGAAGTTTATCATCAATTTATTAAGCGATGCTTTTCCTGAAATTGCTGATTGGGATTGGGCTCGAGAAGTACAACGAGCACACAGATTCCCGTTTACAACAAGGAAATCACGGCAAGGTCAAGAAAATTATCCCAGGGCCATTTTGGTATCATTTAATAATTTCCTTGCCCGTGAAGCGATATTTGTAAACGCTAGACCAGATAAGAAAGCGGATGGTCTAGGCTGTCAGTTTTTTGTGAGACCAGATTACTGCCAGGCCACTGTGGCTCAACGATGGCAACTGAAGCAACTAATCCCTGATTTTCAGAAGAAGGAGGTAACTGTATTTTTGCAGGGTCCCGCAAAATTAAAGACTATATATAAGGGCCAAACAAAATATTTTATTTCTACCATTAAAGCTAAAGAGTATTTGGAATCCCTCTGAATAATAAGAAGAATTTCAATGTATACTGCGACAAATACAGGACTTGGTCGTAATAATTATTCTGTTTAAATGTTTATTCAAATGCAGGAGTATTATATTTCGTAATCTCTATACTCTCCTCTCTGCTTTCTGAACTTTTTGAATCTTCTTCGTTCGCTTCTTTTTTCTTTTTTCTCCTCTCTTTTTCTTCTCTTCTTTTTTTTCTTTCTTTTTCTTTAGTAAGGACGCCATGGGTCAGGGACACGGCACCCATACGCTTCAGGAACTGATAGTTCCTGTGCCTCATATAGTGGGGAGGGTGGGGGGAGGGGTTCAGGGGGTAAGGGTGGGGGTGGGCAAGGGTAAGGGTTGGTGGTGGGGGTGTAAGGCAGAGGTGTTCAACACAGGGATGATTACAAGGCATCTAATTGATATCGTTGAAGAACAAATATTCGTGATGTTGGTCGATAATTTTTCTTTATTACTTTTGTTATGTATAAAAAGGTGAAAATATGTACTATCAATATTAATGGTCTTAATGGCTTAAAGAAAATTGCTATGTTTCGAACAATGCTTCAGGCGCTGAATATCGATCTGTTATGCATACAGGAAACCCATATTTCGTGGGATAAGCGTTCTCTTTTGAATAATTTGGGATTGGAAGTTCTGATTACTTCCAAACAAATGGGTATTAAAAGAGGCGTAGCAGTCTGTATGCGCAAAGGAGTAGGGAAATGTTTAAAAACACTCTCTGACAAATGGGGTAGATGGGGACTGGCTGAGTTAAAAATCGGAAGTTGTAAATTTACCTTATGTTGTATTTACGGACCTAATCTGGATGATGCCGAATTGTTTAATATTATGAACGCAGAGCTATCTACTTGGACAGAACCGATTATTATTTGTGGAGACTTAAATATACACATGCCAGCTGACTGGAATATTAGATTAGAGCAGAGGTATCTGGGCCGAAAGGTTAAAACTTATAAAGCGCTGAGAGACCTGGTATTAAGTAATGGGCTAACTGATGTCTGGAATAAACTCCATTATAATGACCCTGGATATACTTTTTTCTCTACTCCTCATCATAAATTTGTTCGTCTAGATTATTTTTTTGTATCCTCAATTTTTTTGGAGAAAATTCGTATTGAGATATTACCACAAGTCATTTCAGACCATAATCCCATAATTGCTGAGATACAATTTTCTACTGATAGCCCAAACTCCACCAGATCCTGGTCATTTCAAAGAAATCTATTATTAGATGAAGAATATCTTCAATTTATGGTTAATATCATTAAAGATTACTTTCTAATAAATAACGACACCGCCTCTCCACAAATAGTTTGGGATTCTTTTAAGTCCATTGTACGGGGCGAGACAATCAGCTTTGCAAATTATAAGAGGAAAAAAAAGCAAATAGATTTTAGGGACAGGCTAAATAAGATTAGGCAGACCGAGCTGGATTTATCTATCGCATGCAAAAATAATGCTAATATAGAGGATGTACAAACACGATTAACTATCGAACGATCAGGCCTCCGCACACACATCGCTGAGGAGGTAGCCGCAAAATTTAAACAACACAAAACGGAACGGTACGAATTTAGCGAACGTACAGGAAAAATTTTAGCACAGCGTTTACGACAAAAATCGTCTTACAATGAAATACAGTCTGTTAAGGATTTAAATGGAGTCCTTCACGAAAGTAGGGAAGGCATATTAGAGGCATTTCATGGTTTCTATAAGATGCTCTATAACGATCTCAACAATGAAGTTGACAAGACTCTTAATTCCATAGATTATTTTAAGACTATTAACCAACTTTCTCTGAGTACAGACGATATAGATACATTTGCTAAGTCAATAAGCTGGGAAGAGATTGAAGGGGCTATTACGAGTCTAGCTGCTGGCAAAGCCATGGGGCCCGACCAGATTCCTCTTGAATTTTATCGGACATTTAGATTTTTGCTGAAACCAGAGCTGCTTAAAATCTTTAATTTAGCATTCCAAGACAAAGCTCCCGACTCCTGGTCTATGGCCACTATAGTCGTTTTTGTCAAAAAGAATAAGGATCCAAAGGAACTAGGCTCGTATCGGCCCATTTCCTTGATTACAGCTGACAGCAAAATTTACTCAAAAATTCTCGCAAATAGACTAAACGATGTGATGCCGGGTTTGGTCTCCAATACCCAACATGGGTTTATTAAACATAGGGACACCACAGACCATGTTAAACGTGTTATTGCACTGTTGGACTGGGCTCAGGCAAAGGAATCCCCAGTCGGAGTTATTCTACTTGATGCTGAAAAAGCGTTCGACAGAGTTGATTGGGGGTTCCTTTGGTCTGTGCTAAAATGGAAGGGCCTTCCACTACAATTTATTCAAGCTGTGCAGTCACTCTACTTAAATGCAAAGGGCGTAATAAGAGTAGGCATGGATATCTCTAGCCCATTTTCAATTACTAGGGGGACTAGGCAAGGGTGCCCCTGCTCTCCACTTTTATTTGCACTTTATTTAGAACCTTATCTGAATAGATTAACTACAGAACCTGGTATTTTACCTGTCCGACTCCATGAGATTGACCACAAAGTCCTAGCCTACGCAGACGACGTGGCTATCGTAACCTCTGATTCTTCCTCTGCCCTACCCAAAATAATAGAAATTGCCAGTGAATTTGGAAAATTTTCCGGATATAAATTAAACATCTCAAAAACCCAAATCGTACATTCTAAAACTGGGACACCCATCGATATCCCAATAAATGATACTGCTACATACCTTGGTGTAACTATATCATCTAAAGTCGATGACATCGTTGGATTAAATCTGGATCCATTACTTATATCTACTAATAGAACCTTAGAAAGGATAAATAATTTACATCTATCTTTATTCGGACGGGCTAATGTTATCAAGATGATGATTTTTCCAAAATTCCTTTATTTTTTTCGAACCATACCCCTATTTTTTTCTATGCTTCTTTTTAATAAAATAGATAGGATGTTGTCTAGATTCCTTTGGGGGTATCGTCGCTCAAGAAGATCTCTAAAATGGTGTATTTTACCGCAAGGTCGTGGTGGGTTGGGAGTTCCGAATTTTAGAATGTACTACTGGGCCATAACTCTTAAAACAATTAAGGTTCTATTATTTCATGATCATGCTAATGAGATCTTTTTGTCACCATCCATTTTTGAAATGCTTATGGGAGCTCATGTGCGCCAATGTTTATTAATATTCATGGAGCCAAGCTACTATAAAAAAACAAAATTCAAGGTTCTACTTTCTGCTTTTCTGGTATGGAGACAAATTAATAAAGCTTTACGGATAATTCCAAAATATAACTTCTATACACCCATCTGCTGTAATATCTCGGTATCTGGTACCCTTCAAGATATCTCCACGATTCGATTTCGATTAGGACAGATTCATTCAATCGGACAACTGTACCAAAACGGGGCTTTAATGTCTTTTACTGAACTTCAAGATATATTTGGTCTCTCCAGAAACGAATTTTTTAAATATCTACAAATTCGTAGCTTTTTGGAAAAAAAAAATCTCTTATATAGTGACGAAATGGAGATCAATACTGTTATGGAGAGCGGTAGGAGGAATAGCCGCATTGGTACAATTTATCAGCTAATGGTTGACAGGCTGCATGATGATCTTGATCAACAAGCCCAGAAGTGGGAAAGGAAACTGTGCATAGAGGGGATAGATCTGGCAAGGGCGTTTGAGATTAGCAATAAAACATTAATCAACAGTTCCCTTAAAAGCCAACATTATATGGCATCTTTAGATCTCTATTACACACCTGCAAAATTGGCCAAATGGAAAGCCATGAAAGGCTCTAATTGCAGTCGATGTGGTATTTTAGCAGCAGACTCGTGTCATATGTTTTTTAGTTGTTCTAAACTATCTGTATATATAGATAGGATAGAAAAGTTTTTGACTAATTTGCTTAACGCTAATATCAAGCTATGTCCATCTCTGATTATTTTTGGCTTATATGTTCCTCCCGAGAGTTTATCTGCTGATCAAGAACATTTTTTGTTTATTGGAATGTCTATCTACCGTTTCTGTATTACCTCAAGATGGCTTGATGCTGACCCACCATCATTTGAGCAATGGTTGGGAAAGTTACTAAATGTATATAGGATGGATAAAGCAGTGTATAAATTGAAAGGCCACAAAAAGAAGATATTTGCCAGGAAATTATGGTCTCCTATTGATAATTGGATCTAATCTTTTTGATATCCATATCTGCAAAAAGGGGATATTTTCTGTTTGTATTTCATGTATTTTATTGATTTATTTTCTCTTCTTTTTTATCTAATTTTTTACCTGGTTTTGTCAACGAAGTATTAGCAACTATTAGCAACTATGCGAATGATTGTTATAGTTCTTTATGTTTTTTGTGTGGTTCTTCTTTTCTCATCCTTGTGTTTTGTATGCCTCTGCCATTGAAAAATAAAAAAAAATAAAAAAAAAAATAGAGTCCCTATTGAAGCGCTGAATCTTGGTGTATATTCAAATGCTTTTATTTTCCTTAAGTTTATGTACCACAGCCAGCTGACGCGTTTCGTTCTGTACAACAGAACTTCTTCAGGGCGTTCTTATTTCCTTCAAGTTATGTCGGTATCCTGTTGTCATATAACTAGATATTTCTTCCAAATGTTAGACGAGACGTAAGTACATTCTTATTCAAAGTGACTAGGTATCAATTTTACCCACACAATTCGGGCAGACTTGAGTAATTTATAGCATCCTCAAAGTCAGTCTTTCAAAAGTTCCAAAGTATAGAACATGATAATCCAAATCCAAATGTTTCTCAAGAAAAGTCATTTTCAATCGTTGGGAATTTCGGCGTTTGGGCAGATATGACCCAGGGACCCCCAGTATGCAAGGGGAATTAGTCCCCCCTCTGCAAACGCGCCAGTGGCCTGCGTTGCAGAGAGGTGTAAAAAGAGGCACAGCCTCATTACACCTCTGTGCAATGCAGCCCCCTTGTGCATACTGGAGGTTCCAGGTGGGCTAGTTGGCCCCCAGGGACCCCCAGTATGCAAAGGGAATTAGTTCCCCCTCTTCAAACATGCATGGGGGCTGCGTTGCAGAGAGGTGTAAAAAAGGGTGTGGCCTCATTACACCTCTCTGCAATGCAGACCCCTTGCGCATACTGGAGGCTCCTGGTGGGCTAGTTGGCCCCCAGGGACCCCCAGTATGCAAGGGGAATTAGTTCCCCCTCTGCAAACGCACCAGGGGGTTGCGTTGCAGAGAGGTGTAACAAGGGGCATAGCCTCATTACACCTCTGCAATGCAGCCCCCTGGCGCATACTGGAGGTTCAAGGTGGGCTAGTTCGCCCCCAGGGGCCCCCAGTATGCAAGGGGAATTAGTTCCCCCTCTTCAAACATGCACGGGTGCTGCGTTGCAGAGAGGTGTAAAAAGGGGCGTCGCTTCATTACACCTCTCTGCAATGCAGTCCCCTGGCGCATACTGGAGATTCCTGGTGGGCTTTCAGGTCTTATATAGTTAGGAATTAGCATTAAAAAAAAACTTTGAAATTCACTGAAAAAAACATAGGTTTCAGGCCTTATATAGTTAGGAATTAGCATTTAAAAAACCTTGCAAATTCACTGAAAAAACCATAGGTTTCAGGCCTTATATAGTTAGGAATTAGCATTTAAAAAACCTTTGAAATATATATAATGCATATTTAAATAACAAAGCAAACCACATTCACTGGATGATGTCATCAGTGATGTCATCAGTGATGTCATTTGAGATGTCATCAGTGATGTCACTGACCATGTCATGAATGATGTTATATGTGACATCATCAGCAGTGGATTGCGGGTGCGCGAAATATAGTTAGTACAACTAACTATATGGGAGCAATTTCAATGGTTTTGTATGAGTGAAATGTCCAGCTAACTAAAACACCCCTAAAACTTATAGCTTTTTGAGTGAATTTTAAAGGTTTTTTAAATGCTAATTCCTAACTATATAAGGTCTGAAACCTATGGTTTTTTCAGTGAATATATATATATATATATATATATATATATATATATATATATACATATATATTTGTTTCTAGATGGAGGAGTAATATCCCGTTAAGTTTTAGTCCTGAAGAAGGTGGTCGTATAAATTTCCTTTATACCACTAAAACGCGTTAACGCTACTTTTGTACAAGGAATCCAACAGGGAGTAACCATAATGATAAGAGCAGGGCTCTCACCTGGTTCTCTTCCTTCAGCAATATAATTGGATCTTGCAGACAATGGAATTTAACCTGTGTCAATAGGGTTTCCTCTTGCAAATTGAATTTATGGTTTTGTGACAATGTTATGCTACTGTGTGCTTTGCACTGCGTGTGTATGCTGGTTTTTAAATAACAGAGGATAAGGAATTGTACTGACTCTAACTCAAGGAGCTGGAGGAGTGGTCCTCTTGTTTTTAAATATTTTTATCTGTCATTTTAATAAACCAATAGTTTTGTACGCACTGTATCTGAATCTCAGTGGGTTTATCTTGCTTGACCATTTTTAAGGTTTTTGAGGGGGTCTGTCTTTAAGGAATATCAATATCCCAAAGTTTGAATGTATATGGGGTGAATGATGTCTAACCGATGAACGTAAGGACAGTATAGTTGTACACAAAGTTCTAATGGAGTATTGTGTTTTTCACTGTTATATAGTGCTCGGTCCCCTAGGACAGTTGAGCCACCTCTTTCTTTTTCCACTATTTAAGATTGCTCCAAAATGAATCAGCAAATAGCATAAATCTTGCCGAATTAGGACCGTTTAAAGAAAAGCACATAGATTGTGTCCCGTATCCATCTTTTGCCGGTAGAACGTGTTTTCTTTGGCATCCTTTGGTGATGGTGTGTTGAAGACGGTAACTTTTACACTCTTACTTTTTTTTCTTGCATTATATCATTGTGTGGTTGTAAACTTTTGCATGCCACGATAAGTTGGATTAGGACAATAAACGAGAAAGAAAAGTTTAGTTTCAGAATCTGTGGTAGTTTTCTGCCCTCCGTTGCAAATGATGGAGCATAGATTAATGGATCACACTCTCCACACGCAGTCCCCACGTAGCACGGGCCCGCCCCACCCCGGAGTTTCACAGCACAGCGCCGGCAGCCGAGAAACAAGCCTTCCCAGCAGAGCCAACGGCGGGGAAAACCAACAGCATGTGACGCGCACGCTGCCAGCCCCTAGATACAGGAGATGCGCACGCCACCAACGCGCTCGCACATTCCCCGTCCACGCGCGCCCACACCTCCCGTCTGCAAGCGTGCACCCCCCCATCCGCACGTGCGCACAACCCCCGTCCGCACACACGCACAACCCCCATCCGCCCGTGCCACCTCCCGTCCCCACCAGGACAGAAAGCGGCAGCAATAGAGTCTCCTCAGGTCTCGCTAGCATATGCAGCACAGCTGCTTCGCTAATGTATCTCTATTGCTGTCGCTTTGGTGCTGTAAGGGAGACAAACCATGTGCGCGCCTGGACAGGTGATGGGCACGCACATGGCGTCTCCTCTCTGGTGTCTCTTTTGCAGTGATAAGAGCTTTCAGTAAGCTTGATTTATTAGCGCTTGCAAGCATTCACCGCCTGAGCAGGATTTAAGTGGTCCTTTGATCTGTAGGGCAAAAAACCCTTCCATCGTCTGCTCGGCAGTAACGCGTGTTGTTTTTTTCTGTGAGTTTTTACAAACGCAGGTTTTACTGTTGCGCACTTCAGAGGGCGCGAGGCTGTGTTGCGTGTGATGGATTCGAGCTTGTGACTTGCAGATGTCAAAGGCGGGTTAGGTCTTGCTAGCGAATGCAGCGCAGCTGCTTAGCTAACAAGACTCTATTGCTGCTGCCCTCTGCCCTGAAGGGAGACAGGAGGCGGCACGCGCGGACAGGAGACGCGCATGCGCGCAGACAGGCGACGCGCATGCACACGGACAAGAGCCACGCACGCGCACGGACAGGAGACGCGCACGCGCGGACAGGAGATGTGCACGGACAGGAGACAGCACTCGCGGACACGCACGGACAGCGCGCACATCTCCCATCCCCAGAGGCCGACAGCGCGTGTATCGCGTGCCCCCAGCCTCCTGTCCTGTCGGCTCCACCGAGCCAGCCCGTCCCCAACCGCCAGCGACACGCTGCAAACCTCCAAAGCAGCCATCCACCGACAGCGGGCGGGAGGCGAGGGGTCGGTGCAGGCCCGCGCCCCATGAGGACCTGTGCAAAGAATGCGATCCATTAATCCGGGCAGAGGTCTAGAAGCTGTGTGAGGTTGTTAGTCAAATCTTTTTTTAAAGTTACCACATACAAGTTGTTTCGGGACGAAGACGGAGAGGCGGTGGGCTGTGTAGCATGGAAGCACTGAATGCGGACCAGATTTTCTTTTGCCTGTGTATAGACATGGGTTATGAATTGTGGAATGTTGTGCCTGCGTTCCTCTATAATAGAAGAGAAGAGAATGCCGCTATGCTTACTTTCCTCGGGCGCTGTCTTTGTACATGGCCAGGGATCCTTGCTTTTGTTTGTTGTAGTTTTTTTCTCGCATGCATCAGTGAAGGAGGGTGTGAGGAATTTGACACTCGCGTGTAAAGTGAGACGTGCCTAGTGCACGTTGATTGTCCCTATTGTGTGAGTGCGCAGGGGGAGTGCCTCACTGCCTCTTGTTTTTCAACAAATTTGTCTTACTATAGCTCCTTTGCGCACGGTTTTGGCTTTGTAGTGCCGTGAATTCGAGAGGTGTTACTGAGGTGAGGTAAATGGTAAGTGCCATATGAGAGGTCTGTGCTCTACATTATGGATAGTTAACAAAGGTGTGATCACTGGAATTTCAGCCACGTGCTGGGAAAAGTGTAACATTTGCAGGTTCATGTTAAAGTGGCTGGAATAACTAAGAGCGTTGAAGAGCATGAGTGTTGCCTGAGCTGAGCTTGCAGACGAGTGAGGGGATATATCAACCCCCACACAGCCTTTAATAATAGTTTATAAATGTTGTCGTTTTTTGGCAGATAAAGCAACTTTGGCATTCGTAAACAATTTGATTCGCCCCGGATCATGCAGCATGGTAACATTTGGCAGGGAGGATAAGAAACTGTGTTGATTGTTTTCACATAGACTAGTCTTTGGGTCATATCATTTTCAGATCTGGCTATCAAAGATTAAACCACTGTAAGATCTTCCACTAAGCTTGTGCAGTAAAGCGCCTAGAGGCGCTTCCTTTTGTTCTTACATTGCCTCATAATCGGTTTACACTTTTGGTGTGCCTGGAAGCGTGGTTGAACACAGAGGGGAAACTGCGCACCTCTGCCTGGTACCCAGCCCTGCTGGGAGGGGTTTTGGTGCAGATGACAGCACAGGCCAGCCTGATCACACTGACTGTCTGTCAGCCTTTGTTGTGGTACATGCAAAAACAACAGTTGATGGACAGAATGCAGAAAAATGTCATACATTCACCCCAGTACAGAGATCTGGGCCTAAATCCATCGTTTTTTTGCTCACCACCCCAGTTCAAACATGGCCATATGCAAATCAGCCTTGACTCTGTGCTTCATGGGAACAGTCCAGCCGGAACTGCCAAGCCATGTCTTCCCGAGTGGGACTGGTATGCTCAAACATGAGTAAAATAAATAAAACAAATTCCGTGCTAAGGCACAGTGGGCTCTTTTGTTGAAGTCGTCTGGTATCAAATGAGGTGCAGGCATTATGGGAGCGTTAACACAGTGAAGAGAACAAATGCCTGAAGAAGTCTGATTCACTGCCCCATTCTGTATGGTGATGTGGGTGGAAGCAAATTAGGAATGACACTTAAACAGATCTATAGAGGAAGAGGGCTTAACAAATGACCCTATACATGTAAATATATACATATGCACTTTTATTGTTAACGTTTGGAAAAAAATTAGACTGGCAATACAGTTAAAACTGTCTTAACTGTCTTTTGTCTAGTCCTTAAAGTATGCAGGGACCTATTTACAAGCCCCTTGCACCACTTTTGCGTCACTTTTCCCATGTTAAAATTAACGCAAACGTGACACAAGGGGATTGTAAATAAGCCCGCAGTCTTTTTACTTCTAGTTAATGCAGCTCTGAGTTCAGGTTGCCAGTACCACTTGTTTTAGACCTAATAACGTAGCTTGTGACATGAGCCATGTTATTACAGTAAAAAATAATGTCATTCTCACTGCAGAATGAAGTACTTTAATCAGACAAATTCGAAAGAAAAACTCTCAGTCTAGGTAATTTTAAGAAGAAGTCTATCAGTGGTACATCCAGTTACCGTTCAACAATTGTCTGTAATGCATTGATCACTTCAGTTGAGAATACATAGTGTCTTGTTCCTCTGCCTCTCTGAACATGACACTTTAAATTCTTAGAAAAATAAGTACTTATTTCATTTATCATGGGATTTACTGTGCTTCTAAAAACTAGCAATGTATTTTCAGTGTGTGAACCGATATATGGTATCAATCTTTTAAGGTGCAATGGAATTTGTTTCCTTACAGAATTTCTGGAAAGGGCACCATTGCATAATATACATTTTACTGCATTCACAGGCAAAAGACAGTAAGGACTAGTTGACATATGGGGGAGCAGAACAGTATCGATCGCAGCCCTTGCGAACTCCAGGGAATACATCCTCCAGTAGGGGGACAATGGACAATGGCTATTCCTCCTGTTCTCTCTATGGTGCAATTCGCAGTGGACTATATGTACTTAGAAAATACTCCCTTTGAGCATGTGAAGGCCCTACCCTGCGTCAAATAAGATGTTTTCCTTTCTATTACCTCCAGAGTTTGAAAAGGAGTGAAAGTAAATGGTTGGCGTGTCACAGAGTCGAGACCCTCTAATGATAAAAGTTGGTCAAAACACATGTTACATCCAATACCTTGCACTTTTTTCAACTGACCCCTTCCAGATCATATAAGTAAAAAACAGTATAAATCATATTCCCCCACAATCATGTTCACGCCTTAATAGTCCTAATACTTCACTCTTATGAGCTACGTGGCTTGTTGAGGTGTATAAAGAGCCCCTTTTTTTGTAGGCAGACTGGCATTCCTGATTCCAAATCTTTCTATATAGTGGACTAGTAGTTTCTTTTCCAAGTACGCTTAGGGCAAAACATGAGCTCTATTTCTAGACATTTTTATGCCCACCTTGTCTTATCCTAACTCTTTTCTCAAGTGCGACAAATAATCCTTTTCCAGCTTTTTCACATATGGAATAAGTAATCTTCTAACCCATGACCTTCAGGGTTAGAGTAATATTAACAGAAGTTGTAAGGTTTAATCTCACCAATTATAATTATGTCACCAAAGGTTCTCTTACATCTTGATTCATTCAAGAATCTCACTGAGTGATTCAGCAGGCTTCTATGATGACGAGGAAGCAGTGACTTTCTCAATTAGTGTTTTTCCTGGACTGGCGGGTGATGCATGGCTCTCAAGAAGAAAGACATTCTGTTCTGTACATCCTTCTGGGGCGAGCTTGAAGCAAGGTCTTCCCAACCGCGATGCTACTGACAACAGCAAACACAATAACTGACATGTCTTGAGCGGAGTCTCCTTTTTTTGATAGGCTCAGGCCAAAATGGCCACCATACACGTGCTTCTCCCAAATCTCACAAGAGTTTCAGAATACTATCCCAAGAGTTCAATGTTCTTAAAAAGTGTGAACATGCCTCTGGGGTTGTATGACTTTACAACGCATTCCGTTGTAACGCATGCCTTTACCAAGCATGCGTTACAAAGCGAATGCCATCACCACGCACATCCTTTACCATGAAAATTACTTTTACACGCATACTTTTACAACGATTTTCGTTGTTAAACTATGCATGTTAAAGGATACCACCCTAAGAATGTACCCTTTAAATTTACCCCTGCTCGACACCACCCCCTCATTCCTCCTTACCACTCCTCTCCTTGATCTTCCAAGGTGACGTTGCACGTCGTTAAGAGGAAACTGAAGTGTCTTTCTGTTTCCTCGATTGACGCCGATTACCGCCACATCTTTTTCTTTAAACGACGGATTTTTTTTTAACCCACACTTTTCTTTGGGGGTGGGAGACCCCCCAAGCCCCATCCTTTTTATTTTTGTTACTTAAGCACACATGCCTTTACTATGTATCTCGTAGTAAATGTATGCGTGGTAAAGGTTATTCGTTGTAACCACGCATGCATTGTAATGCATGTGTGATTATGGGTATGCGTGGAAATTGCCGCGTTGTAGTGGTCGTTTCCCGCCTCTGGCATCCTCGATAGTTGACAGAAGTTTAGTGTGTTCTTGGTTCAGGTACAAGTTTTTAAAATGACCTGTCTTTCTAGAAACATTGCTTTGCGCACGAATTCAGGATAGCAGGTCGCCAAAAACAATGTTTCATGCCTCACCTTTTTCTTATGCAGGGGCAGCAAAATGCTCCCAGAAGGTGTTGAGTATTCTTGAAACAATGACGATGACGTATGTCACAATGACGCAGTGTACGGAGTACCTAAGGTCCTGACACTATGCTGCTTGGCGAATCAAATGTATGTATGATAATGTTCAAATTGACCTCTGATCCTAAAATATAAATGTTCACTAAATGTGGCACCAACCAGATATATACATCATAAAGTGTCCTATATTAGTTGCCTAATGTTTTCTGAGTATCTAGCCTAGAAAGGTACCTCTTTGCTTTATTTTCAAAAGGTATACCTGTATTGTGTTTCTGCATACTCTTATGCTGAATGTTTAACTGTATATTATATTTTAAATGTTGCAATCTTAATGTAAATCATAAAAATGAATATAGTCACACTTACCCTGGTGAGGTAAAATAAAAAGTACTGTGTGGAAGGTCTATCAAAGGACGAAGGGAAAGAGTACAAAAAGTGAAGCTGAACGTTACACAATGGGCCTACAACGCAGGACCGGGCTTGAACACAGGGTTGACAGAAGAAGGAAGAAGAATTTTTGGTGCGAAGAGATCTTTTTTACAGACACTCAAAGTTTGATGAGTAAAGGTTTTGTGACAAGAAAAATTATTTGAAGAGGTATGTTTGTGTCTGCTTTCTGCTAAGTTTCAGAAGCAATGTGCATTTCAGAGATACATAAGAGAACATCATGTATGTCATATTTGCTAATTACTTGGCCCAATGTAATATATTTCTGCAATGTTCATAATAAAAAGGGTAATACCTACATGAACTAGTTTCATTGTTAATAAGGAGTAAATTGTGGAGAGAAAATATGACCATAAAGCGTGTTGCCAGGAAGGTTAACCAACTTAACGTTCCTATAGAAAATAAGTTTACATTTTCTATATTCTATATTTCCTATAAAAACAGGCTTACATTTCCTAAGCTATACAGAGATATGGCTTTTTTTAAGGAAAGCAAGTTCTTGAAGAAATCACATTTAGGCAGGAAAATCCAAAGGGATAAGTATGATGTTTTGAAAATGTATTGACATACAAACTGCTGATGTAAGGACAAATAAAGAGGTTTAGAATTGGAACAGTAGGGGCGTGGCTTGACCGCCGAAGCAACATGGCGGACCCGATGTGAGCTCCGCTCTGATGCAGTACTCTGTTGCACTATTCGAGCCTCATTTGACCGCTGTTTCCAAAACAGGTGGCGGTCGCGGCTCCATGAAGGTGCGGTGAGTCTTTGTGTGAGTTTTGGAGTGCTTCTTTTCAATTTTGGTAGTATAGGAAAACAAGGGTACCCCAATAAGCGAACCTGGGGTTGTAATATGTTTACAAAAAACAGAGGTTCAGGGTTGGCCTTACTAGGTACGGAGTTACTGCCTCGACGGGGCGGCGTACAATAAATTTAGAATGAGCATTTAAACATGGAGGGAACGAGGGTGTAGGGAGACATGTAGGATTTATTTACAGATGAAAACTTTCAGGGTCTCACGATATTATCAGGTGCTCACATAAGTTACAGGGTGTGTATTTGTGAAAAAGTGAATGTGCTCTAAATAACATAACATTACAGGTACAACAGAAAAAGGAACTCCGTCTAAATATGTACAAGGAAAAGGGGGTTCCTGCTGCAGGGGGGGTTGTCGACGACATTTCAATCTTTTAGTTAGTTACCATCATCTTCAGGACAAGGGGGTGACCAATCTGAAACTGAATTATAGTAAGTATAATTACCATTTGCCCCAACAGTTATGTCATATACAGTCCATATGTGCTCCCAAGGGATTGGATGGCTCCAAACCGAGTATCGCAATTTATTTTGAACACCCAGTGTTTAAAACTAGGCGCTGATGTGAAAGATTAAAGTTTGATAAGCAACACTTACTTCGACTGTGGGTCTGTGGGAAAAGAAAAGAGTCAGGATGCCCTTATGTTAATTACAGTTGTGTCTAATGAGCTTAAGTCGGTAAAGGCCTCTTACTAGTAGGGAGAGGGACAGGCGTCTTGGATCTGCGGGTGGTCGTCAGGTGGTTTTGCGATTAATGTGTGCGAGCACAATCCTTGTGTTGGGATGCCGCTGTTGGTAAAAGGGTAATTGTAATAAACCACAAATGGGGTATTGGTGAAGGATTTGGCTTAGGGAATATAGTATTCTTACAATGTGAACAAGACTTGATTGTGCGAGCTAGCCGGATCTGTATGCCTGGTGAAGTCTCTGGCGCCGTTCCTTGGGTCGAGAAAACACAATTAGCGTGATGCGGGACCGAGCTTGTGGTCAGGTAGCAGTGGGTCAGTGAGCGTTTCTACTTACTCATAGAGCTGAGACGTGACTAGGGTGGGCGTGTGCTAGCCTCCCGTCTTATTATCTGGGCATCAGCGCTGGGTGGGGGTAGAAAGAATTTGTTGGATGTACAAAAGCCATGGAGACAAGGCTGCAAACTAGCTGACCTGGGAGGGAAATCAGCAAAAAATATGGGAAGTCTCTCAGGTACTGCACATTATTACTAATAAAGAGAAAAAAACTTTGATCATATCAGAACATAATTGCCATGCGTGGTCGGAACATTATGAAGTCTACTCAAGGTCACAATACTCAAAACCGGCCTGAAAGCCGGGAACTATTTGGTGAAGCGGGAAAATAAAGCTCGGTATGTGATCTAAACAAGGATTGAAGTAAGACAATTATTAGCGGTGAAAATAACCAGATTGTAAAGGGATCGCACATTCTACTTACAGAATTCTAGGGTAACTTCTGATTCCGAAATCTATAATGAGGAATATCTCTATTAGATATACTGAAAAAATGGTCATATCATTGAGAAGGGGGAGGAACCAAAGCGCTTGGTGACTTACTAATTCTGGGAGTCCAGAGCAGATTAGTGGCTTCCCGTCCGGCATGCTGTCTTCACTTTGCTGTTGCCGGAATAGGAAGGGCGGCGGTGGGGCTTAAGTGTGGGAACCACTAATGGGACAGAGCGTAGTGTTGCAGAATTGGGCATGCGCAGATTGCTTCAACCACGTCTGTATTGTGAAGCATGAGCAGAGGTTGCTTGCAGGGTCGCACTGGTAAATGCAAGGGACCTGTGATTAGAATTGTGTGCACTTCGTATGGAAGTGTGTGCGCCCAGGCAGCTAATGCTACGGTGATGGGCGGTATTGTCCTCAAAAGTTAGTATGGGGGAAAGGAAAATCAAGTTTCTGTAATTAGTGGAAGCAACGCATATGTGGTCAAAAGTTGAGGTTACTAAGGACATCTTGGCGACTCAGCAGCATACTTGAGGAGCCAGAGGGTGTCTCTAAAGGAGTAGCTAAGTCAAGGAGGTGCAGGAGCATGAGACGCTTGCGGCACAGTGACATATACATATTGAAATGGCACAGTGACATATAAAGGTAGAGATCAACATTGAAGGGTACCAGTTGCCTGAGCGGGGCCACAGCGGGCACTACTGGGGAAAAGGGAGCGCAATAATAAAGTGCTCAAGTTATACACACAAATTCCATTCATCAAAAGAGTTCAGGCCATTCTCAATAGTTTTACAGTTGAAAATCCATTTGCACTCCAAGCGGTTAAGAACGGTTTGATGATTTCCTCCTCCGGTGTTGGGTTGGAGGTTGTCTATCACCTGCCAGGTGAAGTCATTTTCGGAATGTCCTAGTGCCAAGAAATGTTCCACAAGTGGCGCTGTGAGGACTTTGCAGCAGATCCTGCTTTTATGTTGTGAGATTCTGGCCTTGACTTGTTGTGTTGTTTTTCCAATGTAGCATAGGTTGCATGGGGATACACTGCAGTAAATCACGTTTTTTGAGTTGCAATTTGTAAAAGCTTTCAAAACATGCTTACAGTTATCAAATTCAAAGACTTTTGTGTTTGTTGTGGACTCGCATGCCATGCAGTGGTTACATTTGTAGTGTCCAACTAACGGTGGAAGATTGAAATATGACTGGATGGTGTTGTCTTTTCTATTGGGTGTTCATGTCCTTACTAGATGGTCTTTTATATTGTGACCACGTTTAAATGAGAAAAGGGGAGCTCCTGTGTTGAACTCTAGGGGATCTAGGACAGACCAATGCTTTTTTACTAGCTTAGTCAGTTTATTGCTTACTGTGCTGTATGTAGTGACACATGTGATGCGGGAAAAAGGTTTTTTTCTCACGTGTTTGTAGCAAATATTCGCGGTGAGAGTACCACGCTCTTTTCATGGCGCTTTTGACAAGTCTTCTGGGGTAGCCTCTAGCTGTTAGTTTTTTGCACAGTACCTCTGCTTTCTGGAAAAAATCTTCTTTGAATTTGCAGTTGCGACTAATCCTAAGGAATTGTCTATAGGGTAGGCCATCCCTGAGTGCCTTAGGGTGTGCGCTGTGATATTCTAGCAGGGTGTTTCTCTCAGTTGGCTTTCTAAAGAGGGTAATATACAGCTCACCCGAGATCATTAGGACATCATCAATGTCCCTGCACCATACACAGATTTTACTACGGTATGCGTTTGATGCGTTCAGAATGAAATCGGATTCCATGTCGTCTACAAAAAGAATTGGGGGCAAAAATCGCCCCCATTGAAGTGCCTTTGCAGTGTCTGTAGTGGTGTCTTGAAAAAGGAAGTATCTCTTTACAAAAAATATCCGATGCTTTCAAATCCCTGAAAAAATCTAAAGCTCCCGGTCCTGATGACTTTTCAGTTGAATTATTCTTAACCTTTTCCTCAATTTTTGCCCCTAAATTATTTGAACATTTTAATACATTCCGAACCATCTCTCAAGCCTGTGGTTCTTTTTTCGAGGCCTTTATTATTGTTATCCCCAAACCTGACAAAGATTCCTCTTTTTGCACATTTTTTCGCCCCATATCTCTAATCAATTATGATTGTAAAATGTTTGCAAAGATTTTGGCATCACATTTGGAGAAAATTATTCCTTTCCTTATTAACCCAGACCAAGCTGGTTTTGTCAAGGGACGATTGGCTTCTGATAATGCCAGAACATTTTCCAATATCCTAACCCTTGGAGGAAAATATGCCCTCCCCTTAGCTGCCCTCTCTTTAGATGCTGAAAAAGCTTTTGATCGAATAAATTGGGAATTCATGATACATGCTTTACAATGGTCTGGGTTTGGCCCAAAGTTTATTACATATGTCAAATTATTATATACTGCTCCAAAAGCATGTGTTTTTATTAATGGTTTCTTCTCCCCATATTTCTGTGTGCAAAGAGGTACACACCAGGTGTGCCCCCTCTCCCCATTACTTTTTTTGTTATGTTTAGAACCCTTCCTCCAATGTATTAGAAACAACCCCCTTATTACTGGCTTTAAATTGAAATGTCTTCATATTAAACTTTCTGTATATGCAGACGATATCCTTAACTATATGTCCGATCCTATCTCTTCACTACCACCCTTTTTACAGGAAATGTCATTATTCTCTAAAGTCTCAAATATAAACTAAATTTCTCCAAGACTGAGATTTTACCTCTAAATTCATTATGTTATCAGCATATGTTTGATTCAACCAGTTTTACATGGTGCCCGCAAAAAAATCTAATATTTAGGAACATGGTTCTCATCTAACATTCATGAAACATTAGCCCACAATTTTACTGCCCTAAAAGTTAAAATTACTAATTTATTGTCTTCTTGGTCTCCATTCTTTTTGTCTTGGTGGGGCAGACTTGATACGATTAAAATGATGATTGTTCCTCAGATACTATCCATACTTTCAATGTTACCATTCAAAATCCCCAATTATTATTTTACACAGATTAATTCTATATGTAATACATTTCTATGGAATAATAAGCATGCACATTTTGGCTTATCTAAATTGATTAATCCTAAAACCGAAGGTGGTGTTCTATTTCCTGATTTTAGATTGTATCATAATGGTATTTTAATTCGTCAATTTTATGCTATGTCTAAAGATTATGAAGATTTACATAGGCCTTCTTGGGTTACTGTTGAATGTTCAATTTTGAAATACTCGCAACACCTTTTACATACTCTTTTCTTTAAGGAATTTGACAAATATCACTCTTTCCTAGCCTCTTCAATTTGGTTTAATAAATATATTAAATTTCGTCACAAATCATTCTACTACAAACACTGTAGAGTAAAGGGCCTCTCTTATGTTAATCAACTGATTGTTAACAGTTCGATTCTGCCCTTTCATCAATTGCAAGAGAAATGTAATCTCCCTGACTCATGTATTCAACAATACAACATTTTAGCTCCAGCCCTCCATTACTGTTTACAAAAATCCACATCCAACCCAGTACCAGTTTCATTCACACCTGATTCACCCCTATACCAAGTCTCCACTGACACTGTTCCAAGTGCTTCCTTTATATATAAAAATCTATCTATATATACTTCCACACGAAACAAATCTAATATTGAGTTAGAATGGGAACAAGATTTATCCTTAACACTGTCTATTCCTCACTGGGACAAAGTGTGGCAAAAACTTTTTCAGACATCCAAGGCTGCCAATGTCACACAGTCCCTCTTTTTTATTTTTAATAGAGTCATCATTACTTCCTCGCTCCTTCATAAATGTAATCAATCCATTTCATCATCCTATTAGTCATGTTCTACTACTGAAGGATCTTTGATACATTTACTTTCCTACTGTCTTAAAGTTCTTGCTTTTTGGAGAGCTATTTGGTCAAAATGTCTTTCAATTTTTTATATAACGTTCAATTCAACATCCATAATATATTTGTAGGTACTTTGTCTCCTAATTTTCACCAAATAGTCTCCAAATCTATTTTATTTGATTTGTTAATTGCTGTTGCTTTTAAGGTAATATTAATTTGTTGGAAAGACAATTCTAAAGTATCCTTTTTACTATGGTGAAATTTAATATATGATGAACACAGAATTGCCTCGTATCCTCCTCATCTATCCATTTAAAGAATAAATCTGATTTGTTATGGATGCCATTTACGACTTATCTGTCTTCAAACTCACCTTTCTCATAATCCTCTCTTATTTTTAGTTTCTTGTTTCGCTTTTCCTCTCTTTTCTTTCCTCCCTTTTCTGTACTATTTCTTTCTCTTTGACAATTCTCCCCCTCTTACCTCTTTTCTTTTTATAATAATTATAACTAATATATTATACTCTCACCTATTTATATAAGGACACAGCTTTTAACTACACAGTTCAGTTTTATAATTGTTCTGTTTTCTCTAGTAGCAATTTTAGGAGTATTACTATATATTTATGCAATCTTTTAATTCCATATACTTCATTCGATTTTGTATGGATTGTATTATTGTACAATTTGTGTTACATTTTTATTCATCTGAACACAATATTATATTTGTATTTCTGTGTTCTTTCTCTTAAAAAAAATTATTTAACAAAATAAAAGAATTGGAAGAGTAGGCATTTGCCACCTCTACTCTATAAAAGCATACCGTGAAGCTATAGGTAGAAATGGGCTGCTTCTCTGGGGATGTGTCGAGGGGCTTTGGCCATACTACCACTGCAGTGGAAGCCCTACAGGCAGTGCAAATAGCAAGTTGGATGGGTGCACAGCATCCTGATAATGAGCAGTTATCCATCATCAGCAGCATCTCGTCCACAGATGCATGTGTGCAGCAACGCAGCAGCAGCCACACTCCTGCACTTCAACATGGTGGCACATCTAAAACTGGATGAAGTCACAAAAAACATTGAGGAGCACCAATTACGGAGTGCCTATATTTGTTGGTTTATTTGATGTCGGAGCTGGAACCCACTTGCATCAGAACTTCATGTTGTATACATTTATGACTATTACAGAATGTTTTAAATTGTTGTGAAACATTTGACATTAAAGGCATATTTACTTTGAGAAATCAAACAAGTGTGGTACCATTGTTTTACATTTTGTAGAATTAAATGTGATTTATCTTGAGAAGTAATGTGTGGTAATGTGGCCCCCCTGCACCTTCTCCCCTCCACTGCTCTGCTCTCCACTGTTGGCTGCTGAACAGGTGGACCAGGATCTTCATCCTCTGAATCAGATTGAGACACATCAATGTGTTGGCTACTCCTGCAGGCAACATTGTGTAGAATGGCACATGTTGCTACAATCTTGAAGCAATTCCTGATACATTTGTACGGTACTTCAACTCTTATGTAGGCAGGGAAAACATGATTTAAGTAGGCCAAATGTCTACTCTATCACAGTCCTGGGGCAACAATGTGCAGTGTTGTATCGCCTTTCATTGTGGGTGGTGGAAGAAAGGTAGGGTGATAGAATCCAGGGATGTAGAGCATGCATACTATCACCTGAAAAACACACATTAGTGAGAGACAACATACATTTGTGAGGATTGGTCAATAACATATCAGGATTTACATTTACTTTCCGTATCTAATAGGTATTCATCATCAAACTCCCTTTTTGCAATCTTCTGTGTATTCTGCTGTGCCTAAGCATGAACGACTCATGGGTGCTCCCTGAATATTGTAACACAATATCAGTTATTATATGGTGGGCATTGCAAACCACTTCAGTATTAAGGGAATTAGTATTCGTCAGGTTCCTAAAAAGGTATTCAAGTTGGGATGGAGGACATAAGGGCACATGCGTCCCATCTATACACCCTAAGACCTGGCGAAGTCTGGCAATCCTCTAAAATTGCAATTTGGTACTTTGGATTTCCCAATCATTCCTGGGCTGGTATTTGTGGCAGAGGATGTAGAGAAGCCCAGCAACTAGGAATGACCAGAAGAAACACGAAAGTGCAACTTGTGATACCCCTCCTGCAACAGCTACCACATCCTGGTGACTGCCAGTGGCTAATAGGTGTAACAAGAAAAACACCTGAGCATGAGTGGGGATGGAATTGCTGTGCTGAGTACTGCGTACTAGGGGTGTATTTAAAAGGGCTATTATCTCCAAAATTACATTGCTACTTAGCCTGTGTTTGTCATATATTTCCTTCTCTGTTTGGACAAAAATAGTGAGCCTGACTCTGAAAATCCTCTCTTGTCTCTGCCTCTTCCTCTGCTGAGCAGCCAGTATGGGCATCCTTCTTCCTATCACGTACAGGGCAGCCATTGTTGAAATCGCTGAAGGATTCTGGGCCTACTTTTATAGTTTTCACCCAGTTACCATCTGCCTTGAATTGGTGTTAATTGCATGCGCAAACGGGTCCTTTAGTGATTAGTCACCAGCTGTGACTGCCCATGAATTCCAGTTTGTGATTCGCTGTTAGGGATTTCTAAATTGCAACTTGCGAATGCAAAAAAATACCCACTCAGAAATCGGTTGCATCACTATTTTTCATGTGTGAATGGCTTCCGTACATTCCGATGGGCCTTTTTTTAATTTGCAAACCATTTTGTGACTGAGGGCCATAGGTATCAAGCACATTTTAGTTGCAAATGCTGCGAATCGCAAAAAACAGAGTTTGTGACTAAAAATCCACTATTCCCAAAGTATGAAGCACAATCGCATCGCAAAATGAGAAATCGCTAAATAGCGATTCCTTACGTTGCGAGACCCTGAATTCTGCGATTTCCCTAGCGATTCCTTATTTTGCGATTACCTCAGTTTGCGAAATTCGCAAATGGGGTAATCGCAAAACCATCTTCCAGCGCACTGAGGAGGACTTCCATACACACTACAGACTGGATGAAGAGGGCATCCTTGATTTAATTGATGAACTCAAACCCTTCCTTGAACATTCCACATGCAGGACACACTCCATCCCCACCCACATCCAGGTCTTGTGCTCACTCCACCTCTTGGCATCTGGTAGTTTCCAGGGGGTGATTGCCTCTGTAGGAGGGGTGTCACAGAGTGCACTTTCACGCTTTTTTCAAGCGTTCCTTGATGCTATGGTACAGAGGCTGCATCACCACATTCACTTCCCAAGCACCCCACAGGCACTAGACCAGACCAAACAGGACTTCTATCAAATAGCTCAATTTCCCCACTTCATCAGATGCATAGAAGGGACACACGTTGCAATATCCCCCCCCTCCCAGAATGAGTACGTGTTCAGGAATCGCAAATCCTACCATTCCCTGAACATACAGGTGGTGTGTGATGCCAAACACATCATCACAGACATTGTTGCCAAATTTCCTGGCAGCACACACGACTCTTTCATCTTCCGCCACAGTGGGATACGCCATAGACTCACAAGTGGGGAGTTTGGCGAGGGCTATCTACTAGGTAAATGCATTTGAACAGAGGCCACACTTGTTAAGGATAGCATATGCAGGACAGTGTTTAACCATATTCCTCCCACCCCACAGGTGACAGTGCATATGTGGTCCGTGACTTCATACTGACACCGTACCTGAATCCAGCCAACGCAGCGGAGCGGCGGTACAACAGCACCCACATAGCAACAAGAGGCACCATTGAGAGGACATTTGGGATACTCAAGAGCAGATTCAGATGCCTACACAAGAGTGGAGGGGCACTACAATACAGCCCACAGACTTGTTGCAAGATAGTGGTAGCAAGTGCCATGCTGCATAACATCGCCACCAGGAAAGGCACACCGGTGGAGGTCAGTGAATCGGACTCATCAGATTTGGATGGGCCAGCTTCAGGACGCATGCCAGCCGGTGTAGTTGGTGCAGCTGCTGGGCTCCAGAGGCGAGATGAGATCACACGCAACTATTTCTAGGTAAGAGAAAATTACACAATGTTAGATATCAATTGTCAGACTGTGTTTTTTATTCCTTAACATCAGGAATATTAATGTCACACAGGCTAAGTGACACACAATGTCCATCAAAATGTCCAGCACATGTTCCTGCACAGTGTAAGTCTCCCATCAAGGGCAAGTGTCCATGTGCAGTGGGTAGCTGCACCCATCCTGTGGTCCCATGTGCATCTCCACACAAGCGGGACTGTCGGAAGGAAGTCCCTGTTTGGGGATGCACAGTGCCCCCCTCACTTGGGCCACTAGGCCTACTGTTACGGCCACTACGGCGCCTATCCATTGCGGGTGGGGGGTGACGCTGCTCCTTCCTGATAGGGTGTCCTCATCAGTGGGAGTCAGGAATCATGGCCCAGTAGTGCAGACTGCCCGCAGCTCATCCACAGCCGTAGTAATTTCGAACAGGGCCCTTGCCACGTCCTGGCTGTTGTGCGCCACCTCGTGCTGCATGCAGATGCTGCACCTAGATAAAACATTGGTGGCAGAGGACAGGCGGTTCACCGCCCTTGTGTACAAGTCCAGGCACTGCATCTCCCTGCCCCTAGCTGCACGGTTGGCCCTGAGTTCGGCACAGAGTGCCTCCATGGCACCTGTCATGCCCCTGAAGCCTGCCCTGACTTCCCTTTAGAGTGACTTTATATTTTTTGCTTGCAGGCGCTGTACCTGAAACATGTGCAGCTCCAGTCTGCCAAACGCAGACCCATCCCCTGGATCTGCAGCACTGCTGGAAGCATGGGACCTGCACCTGATTGGGACTACTGGTATCAGATATGCACGTGGGCGGTGTTGTGGTTCTGCCTGTGTTATATCAGTTTGGCCATCGGCATCAGTGTCCTAGCCCTCGTCCTCCAAAGGGGGTAGCGGTAGCACAACATTCCTCCTGCGGCGCTTAGGGGGGTTCACTGGGCTAGCCTCGTCCTCAGTTTCATCCTCCTGCGCAGCCACTGGTCTGGTAGGGGAATTGCCCTGTCTCCCACTGCCTGTTGCCTGTGCTGCAGTAGATGCTGTGGACGTAAAAGCACACATTTATTTTCTGTTCTGACTTGCACTTGACAATTATTAAATATCACTTGTTGGGATTACATGTATCTTGTTTTTTCCTTTCCTAATGTGCACATGCATTTGGGGATTGGCTGGGTGTAAATGCACCACTGTAATGTGCTTGTGTACCTGCACTGGACTTCTAGTTTTGTCCTGCCCCTGGGTCGCTGCTGGGTGTATGGGGGTAGTTTGGGGGAGGGGGTCAGGGGTGTAATGGCATGCCTCTTACGTTGTCCTGCTCCCGGGGGTTCGGAGCTGTTCAGGTCGGCCACGCCCCTGACGCTTTCAGGAAGTAGGGTTCCCTCCACCAGTTCCTCCAAAGGTGTTGAGTCAGTGGCAGTGGAGGTCCCTCCACCAGTCTTCCTGGCTTGCTCCAACCTGGAAGCCACCTTCTCCTTGGAGCGTGGCGCATATTGTACCAGCGCTTCCTTTTTTTTTTTTATTCAATGATAAACAATATACAGATTATACTTTTGCTCCACTTCTGACAGGACCCCCCCTCCCCCCCCGGCACCATCTCGCAGCATTTGCTTACAATCGTTCCCTCTTATGTTTACAAACAATGAACGGGAGTAAATTTAAAGCTAGTGAGTAAAAAAAAAAAAAACTTTTTAAAAAGGGAGAAAAGCAAACATTTCCTAATGACAAGCTACTACATAATGCTCCAAAGCAGGTAGAAGAAAAGAAAATTTTTGCCAGCATGCGGCTTAATTCAGCTTTGTGTACCATCTGCCCATTTCTCAGAGTGTGAGTCCCTTCTTCCTAGCCTTTTTCCCTCTTTTTGCATAAATTGCCTTTTCCAGTTTATAAGTCGCCAGTAGTCTGGCCTGCCACTGTGTGAATGAGGGCGCGTTAGGGTCTTTCCAGTGTGCTGCGATACAAATTCTGTAAATAGTCATAGCTACAAAGATAAATGGTCTCCCTGGTTTTGTACTGCCGTCATACCCTAACAGTAATTCAGCTGGGGTGAATTGTATCCCTTGCTCTAAAACCGCCCTTACAAAGAATTGAATTTGCTGAATGAGTGGATTAAGTTGTGTACAGGTGGCAAACATATGCGTCTGATCTGCTGAATATTCTTGACATCGAGGGCATACAGTCAACGCCCCATTCCCCCATTTAGCTATCCTGCCCGGTGTAATGTATAAGAAAAAAGACGTTTTATAAAACTGTGCCTGCAGTTTAGTGGAAAGTAAAAACTTTTGGGACAGATCCAGAGCATAGGTAAAAATATTTGACTCCATATTCAGTTTTGTTTGCCATTTCAGCCCAATCCTTTCTAAATCATCGGGCATTTTATCATTAAAACTGGAGTAGATAGTTCGTATCCTAGGCGGATTATTTGAGCGCAGTCTATCCATGATATCATTTTTCTTGAATCCAGCCGGTCCACCGGTCTTGTGATCCAAGAAACTTTTAATCGCATAGTATTGAAATAATTGACTCTCTTCTATCTGAAACCGTATTTTAATGTCCTGAAAGGTCCGAACCCCTTCCTGATTAATCAGGTCGCCCAATTTGATAACCCCCGCGTTGTACCATTTATAAAGATATGATCCTTTAAAAATTGCAGGAAGTATTGCATTATCTTTAATTGGAGTGTAGTAATTTAGTCTACCTAGCCCTACCAGTTTCCGTACTTTGGTAAAAACCCGGTAAATATTTATTAAAGACTTGAACCGCACCCGCTTAAAGTAACCGAATTCGAGTTGTCTCCAGAGTATTCCTCGAGCATTCACTCCAATTAAAGCTATGTAAGGAGATGGGAGATCTGAGACGGACTGTATGTTGTAATAGAGCAGTAACAAAGGGCTATACTGCAAAACGACAGCCCAGTAGTAGAGTTTAAG
Source organism: Lissotriton helveticus (assembly GCF_964261635.1). NCBI lineage: Eukaryota > Metazoa > Chordata > Amphibia > Caudata > Salamandridae > Lissotriton > Lissotriton helveticus. Next base: position 1,096,132,628 of record NC_136069.1, on the reverse strand, counting down.
ATTCTGTAGCGCCCAACCACCTCTTTCTTTTGGTAAAGATAGCCATTTGTAAGACCTTCTTATGTTAGAGTAAGACCATATGAACTGGCAGAAAATTTGCTCAAATAGCTGGAGGACAGCATCACTGAATTCCAGAGGGATAGTTCTAAGGAAGTACAGTAGTTTTGGAAAGTAAGTCATCTTTATTACGTTGCTCCGGCCGACTATTGTTAGGTGTAGATTATCAATTCTTTTTAATGCTTTTTTAGTATCCTTGGCAGGTGGGTTCAGGTTGTTACCCACTATTGCGTCTAGATTTGCAGTGATGTTTACCCCCAAATACTTGGCTTTTGTAACTACTAGGGGGCTGGACCAGCTTATGCTTTCATTTATAATTATCTGTGTTTTTGTTCTATTTAGTGAGTAGCCAGCTATCTCTCTGAATTCCTGTGTCTCATATTCCAGGGCCCTGATGGACTTCTCGGGATCGGGTGTAACTATTGCCAGGTCGTCCGCATATGCCATGATTTTAGTTTCTACCCCTTGCCTGACATCCGGCCTAATCTCTGGGTTTGCTAAGATTTTTGTGATAAGTGGGTTTATGTACAGTGCAAATCGCAAAGTGGAACATGGACAGCCCTGCCGGGTGCCCCGAGTGATGGTAATTGGATTGGTCAAATTTCCATTGATCATGATTTGAGCCCTGGGTGTTTGGTATAATGCCTGAATTGCCTGTAGCATATTCGGGCCAAAGCCTGACCTTTTTAGTATCTCCCACAAGAATAACCAGGAGACCCGATCAAATGCTTTATCAGCATCTAATAGTATTAAAGCAATCGGGTCCCCTGTTACCTTTGCTGCATCCATTAACATAATTGCCCTCCTGACATGTTCTGTGGTACCTTTGTTGGGGATAAACCCATGCTGCCAGTTAGAGACTAGTTTCTGGATGTTTTGTGAGATCCTGTTGGCTAATATTTTAGAGAATATTTTTGAGTCAGTGTTAATTAGAGTGATCGGTCTATAAGATGCAATTTCTAGAGGTGATTTTTCCTTTTTAGAAAAGATGATAAATTTTGCAAGTGACCAAGAAGCAGGTGGTGACGTGCCTCCAAATATTGACCCTACTACTAAAGAGAATATCTCCTTAATCTGACTTTCAAAGATTTTATAGAATTCCGCAGGGATAGAGTCAAGGCCGGCCGCCTTTCCGTCTGGAAGACTTTTGAGCGCGTTATGTATCTCCTCCCAGGTAGGAGGGAATTCTAGCTGCTCTTGTTCAATTGAATTTAATTTAGGTGTATCTATAGAGTCTAAGTAGCCTGCAGCGTTCAAGCTCCGATCACCTATGGGCCTGACATCCTCCTCTGTGTACAGTTTACTGTAGTACTCTTTGAAAGCTTTAAGTATTTCGGTGGGATCCTTAGTCAGCCCCCCTGCGATTGTCTCAATTTCCGCTATTGTGTTTAAAGTCGTTTGTTGTCTAATCGTTAGTGCCAATTGGTGTCCGACATGCTCCCCACATTCATACAGTTTCCCTTTGGTTGCTGCCCATTTGGACGCAATTCTTCTAGCAAAAATTGTGGCAATGTCGGCTTTTATAACAGCGACTGCATATTGGATTTCCTCGACATTCCCTCCTGCTTTTATTGCCTGCACTAGCCTAGTTTCTTCTACTCCTGGTTTCTCCTGTAATTCCTGAACCTGTATCCTCTCAACTTTGTTTCTCCTGACAGAAAAACTCAAAGTCTCCCCCCTGACCCCGGACTTGAAAGCATCCCAAACCACCATCAAAGGAGCGGAGTCTAAGTTTATCTCCAAGAACTCCTCTATCCACTTCTTCATGTGTGTCTGATATTTGACATCGTATAGCAGTGCTTTCTCAAAGGACCAGGTAGTACTCTTGTTTTCAATTTTTAGGCCATCCAGATGCATTATTAGTGGATTGTGGTCTGACATAAATCTGGGTACCATGTCTATACTAGAAGAGCTAACCAGTGATGAAGAGATAAAGAAGTAATCTATACTTGTGAGTTTTACATGAGGAGCTGAAAAAAAGGTGAACCCCTCCTGTTTAGGTCTTAGCTCAGACCAGACATCCCGTAAGCCATGAATCTCTAGTAAATTCAGTAGAGATTGAAACACCCTTGGCTTCCTCCCCGAATATCTCCAGTCCTTGTTCGAGCTCCAGCCCACGGGTAGATTTAAGTTCAGATCGCCGCACAATATTATGGGTGTTTGCCAGTGGGCTAGCTCCCATGATACCCAATCTAGGACCCCTGGCTCATCTAAGTTGCTACCATATATTGAGCATAGTGTAAACTTGCAGTTTAAGTCAAGAGTGCATCCTACGATAGCCCATCTACCAATAGGGTCTGTCTTTACTCTATCCACCTGCACTTTGAGTCTGTGACTTGCGAGTATTGCTACTCCTTTTATCTTGGCCCCCTGTGTGGTGGCAGCTACTACCTTGTAGCCCAGCGAGGAAAGAAGATGTTTCTGTGTCCCCACCACATGTGTTTCCTGAAGGCATATCAGATCCGGACCAAGTGAGCGTAAGCCGTGTGCCACCTTCTGCCTTTTAGCATGATCATTTAAGCCACATATGTTGCTAGACAAAATTTTGATTTTGCATAACTGTGTCATCCTATCTTAGTATTTGTTTCAATCCCTATAAGATCCTGCCAATTCTCGATCCCCTTCTCTGCCCTTTGCTTGCGTGAGACTTTCCTGAAGTGTATTTTATAGCATGCCGCCCCCTGTGTTTTTATATCCTCCGTGCCTTTTGTGCCATTAGTGCTCTTAGTGTCCCTGTTTCTTTCCCTTGTATTTCTCTTAGGTGCCCCCCCAGCCCCCTCCCTGGTTGAGCAGTCAAGATGTCTCGTTTTGTTAGTGATCACGAGTGAGGCCCAGCCACCCAGCCATATCTGCAAAAACAAAATAATGAAATGTGTAATCCCTGGTTATTCTTACAAAAACCCATTAGAAACGTCCCATGTGCCAATGTCTTAGTGGCTTAGCTACCGGTGTATCCAAACAGTCTTAGAGCTTCAATTCAATTCTTCCGTCTTCTATCTTTAACTTCTTTTAGAAATTCTTCGGCCTTGATTTCAGATAGAAAGACCCTCGTTTTTTCTTCAATAATTACTTTTAGTCTGGCAGGGTTCATTAAATAGACCTGGGCGCCTAATTGTTGGAACGGGTTATCAGCTGCCGTAGTTTCCATCTGCGCTCCACCGTTGCATGGCAGAAATCCGGTTTAGCGAAAAATTTGACCCCATTAGCTTCTTTCTGTGCATTGGGTTTCGCTTTATCATAGACCAATTGTCTCAAAAGAAAGTTTCCGAAGAATACCAGGAAGACCCTAGGTTTCTCGTTGAGGTTGCCATCGCCCCTTTTATGCTTCAAGTTGAAGGGGAACCTGTGCGCTCACTGAATTTCTAAATCCCAGTTCCAGGCAGTTTCTGAGGGAAACGCAGCTTGCAAGATCTTTACTATGTAGCCTCTAGGGTCCTCCCCCTCAACTCCCTCCGGAATTCCTAGAAGTCGCAGGTTGTTGCGGCGCTGCCGATTTTCTTGGTCCTCCAGCTTAGTCATTAGGTCTACCAGGCATGCCTCGTGTGAGGTCCTTTGTTCCTTTGCCTCTGCGACCTCCCCTTCTAGAATTTCAGTCCTGGTTTCAACCATAGTTAGCCTATCGCCAATGTCTGTGCAAGCCTTATTAAGTTTTCTCATCCCGCTTTGGAGTTTTTTGGACGGTACAAAAGGGGGTAGTAATGGACGGAGCATCTGAACCAATCAAACACTCACACCCAGTCAAAAGATCTGGGTTTAATCCATCACCGTTCTTTAGCCCACTCTGCCACCCCAGTTCAGACATGGCTATATGCAAATCAGTCTGACCCTGTGCCTCATGGGAACAGTCCAGCCTGAACTGCCAAGCCATGCCTTCCCTGGACTGGAAAAAAGCTTCCGAGGACCGGTTTCTGGCATTACAGCCGTCTTCAGCCCGGCTTGCTTGAATCCAGTGGCAAAGTGAGCAAGGGACTCACGTCTGAGCATACCCTGCCACACTTATGGCGGCCAAAAGCGGTACAAAAGGGGGTGGTGATGGACGGAGCATCTGAACCAATCAAACACCAATGGAGTTTTTTGGAAGCAATATTAGCAGTCAGATTGTCAGACCGTACCTCTTCCTGAAATGCTTTGATTGAATTTAGTATGGATACCAGGGTAGGAATTTCGCCAACCCCAACGCTTCCTGCGTCATCTTTCTGGAGTGAGGTGGTATTGGATGCATTAGATGCGCTGGAGGCTCTGTGGTCATCAGGAGCAAGTAGACTCGGTGAAATGTGATGAGCCCCCTTAAGCTGCTTTCGCTTTCGCCTGGAGTGTCTTTTCCTTAGTACGGTATCGGGTTCAGGAGCTTTATTAGGGAGGCTTCCTTCCTCAGACTCGTTATCTTCTGACTGCCCTTCTGCAGATGAGGTCTCCTCTCTACAAGAGCCTGATTCCGAGAGTGATCCGTCAGTGACCAAGTAAAAATTTTCGGTGTTGGGTTCAGAGCCTGGAGGCTGAATAATCCCTGCGCTGATATCTTCTCCCTCACCGGACACCTGACCAGGGTTCAAACTTGACGTTTCGTTAGGGCCGGTTTCCATAGTTTCCTTAAGTCTTCCACACTCCTGTGTGTTACCCCAACAGCATTCACCTTTTGTTGGATGTCTGCCCATATGAGCCTCTTCCGTGTCTCAGGCATCCTGAGTGATTTTTTTCCAAAAAGCAGCTCATGGCTTGTGACCATTTCTTGAATGAGCACTTGCAGCTCAGCTTCTGAAAATGTTTGCTTCCTCTTCCTCTGGTTGCCACCCTGCTGCTGCTGGGGGGTGTCCTGGCTGGGCATGTCTCCTGTGTCCTGCATTCTTTTCTCCACTGCAGAGTTCCCTCTCCACCACTCCTTCTCTCTGTCTGTGCTTCAGAAACTTTGGGAATCAATATTTTTTGGCGATTTATTACATACATCCCGTTTTGCGATTCTGATTTTGCGATTTGCAATAAATCGCTAATTCAGAATCGCTAAACTGGAGCATGATACATATGGCCCTGAGTTGCAAGTTTCTATTCTTTCATTCATCTAGCCCAAAGTCATTTCACTAAAGGCAATTAGCACAGAAAAATACAAATAAATTGAGGGAAATGCTAAGTCCTAAATGTGTAGCAAAATCAGAAAGGAAATAAACAGCATTCTTAGTAGTGTAAGAAATACATCTTGGCTCACCTCCAAATTTGAGGATTTATATAGGAAATCTCTTACCAATATATTGAAAGAGTAAATTCATCATAGTGGGAAAAAAGAATACAATTCAGCTAATCAAATCACAGAAATATTGAGCGTCATACACTGTCACATAGCCTTACGACCTAAGCACTATCCCACTATTAAATATTAATTCAGCACCTTTCTGACTTGACTTTTCTACTTGCTTACTGCCCTGTTGCCCGTTGGTTTGTGCGGAACTCTTTGGTACTGAGAGCTCTGTCAGGAGGATTCCCTGGTGGGACGAGGGTCCCAGGGATACGTGATATTCACCCCAGAATCGCTGCCACCGCCCTGGGAGAGAACTCATTTAATAATCTTTATTTCGGTTATAAAAAACCATGAAAGATGTACATATAAAAAACAATCAAGGATACATAGCCCACGCCCATCTTTTCCAACATAATCATATGACCGCCCTTTGAGGCCCAACAAAGGGTATTGCAAGGTTATTTGTAAAAAAATAAATACAGAATAAATTCTAAAAACTTTGAAACATTAAAACATTAAAAGGCAGGTATTTTGAGTGTAATTTACAGTATTTTCAATTCATCTAGACCATCGTTCGTAGATCTTTACATAACTTTATAGAGCTTATTTGGACTTATTTACATATTATGCTACAGATCTCTATAGCTTCAGGCCCTCTCTTCTCCTTACTAGGTAAACAGAAAAAAGGTATCTACTTATGCTAAAAACAATTGGTTGAGTAATTTCGGATTTAAGTATTCTTTCTGCTTCTCTAAAGCGTCTAAAGCCCAAAAGAGGACAAATAGGCTTTATCCATTTTCTTCTTGGTCGGGTATACGCTGGGCAGAAAAATAATACATGACCCTCGTCTACTCTAACACCGATATTACAAAGTTCACAACTGGTCACGTCATCATTCCCTGCATTATGTGCCCAGTTAGTAGTATTTTCTTTAATTTGCAATATACCATAATGGAATTTTAAGTACAGAGATTTTGCGAGGCTAGGTAGAATTTCATCCATGAAAGGCTCAAATCTACTGTTACTTTTCACTGCAAGAAACCTCAATGATAGAGAGCCTAACCTAGGGTTTTTTAGATAAGAGTTTAAGACAAACACCCAGTAGCTTGATTTCAGCTCCTTTTTGCAACTCAGGGTTAGGCTATCGGGATCTTCCCAGTATGTTTTAGACCCAGCTTGGATAACCAGCCCTCAATGTGAATCAACCATGGTAACCTTATATTGTTTTTTATTCTTAAAATTTCTCTGTAGTCGGCTAATTCATCCGTAGACCACGCACGGACCCAAAACATTAAAGGTTGTAGGGCCGCGAGATCATCAGTATTGTGAACGCCTAGATCCAATAAAAGAGGCAGTAATGGTGTGTGCCGTGGGATACATAGTAGTTTCCTAAAAAATATATTTTTTTGTAACCTAAAGGCATCTTTTGCAGCGTGACCCCATAATTCCTTCCCATAAAGGGAGGCGTATTGTGCCTTTTATTTATATAACTCCAGGGCTGGGGACACCGCTTTAGAGTGGCTATTCTTGTGCCTTTTAGCAATTGGGACCAAATTCTGAATGAAAGTAGTTTTGCTTTTGTTTATTTGTGATTTCCAGTCCAACTTAGTATCTAAGGTTATGCCTAAATAACTGAAGTTTTGCACGTACTCGATCCTTTCCATGTTCACAGTCAGGCTTTTTTTTTAAGTTCTATGAGGGTTAACCGCCATATATTTAGTTTTCGACGAGTTAATCTCCAAACCCTACGATTTACAGTATAAACTGAAAGAATTGAGTAAATTTTGCAGGCCTTTGGGTGTTTGTGATAGTAAAATAGTGTCATCCGCGAACAGGAGGGCAGGGACGTGGGCCCCACCCAGCTTGGGAGAATCATGTTCGTAGCCCAAGAGGGAATCTGGAATGTTGTTCGCATATAAGGAGAACAATGTTGGGGTCAGTACACATCCCTGCCTTACTTCCCTGTTCACATTGATGTGGTCTGTCAGTTCTCCATTCGGACCCCATCTCACCCTAGCCTAGTTGGCCTCGTGCAGCCTAACAATCTGATCCAATAGCTCCCCGGGGACACCCTGATCCCTTAATCTCGACCAGAGTGCCCCCATGGGGACCAAGTCAAAAGCTGCCCTGAGGTCAACAAAGGCAATGTACAAATGTGCCTTTTTTATTTTAATGTATTTCCAGAAAATACAAAGAAACCTGAACACCTGGTCGGTCGTGCTAATGTTTTCTCTAAAACCTGCCTGAAATTTAGTTAAAACTCTATTATCATCGATCCAGGAGCCCAACTTAGATAAAAGTTGCCTAGCAAATACCTTTTGCAGAACATCAATTAAACGTACTGGTCTATAATGGGCCGGGTTCATACGATCGCCCTTCTTAAAGATAGCTACTATTTCTGCACCCTGCCATGAATCGAGATGGGGGCACCCTTTGCAATAGCGTTGGACAAACAATTAATATACAGGGCCCACACCGTGGTCGCATGTTTCCACAGGTCCCCGGGCATCCGGTCTGGCCCAGGAGCCTTCCCTGATTTAATGGCATTAATAGCTTCCACGCTTTCCAGCAAAGAATTCTCGTTCGGAATGGGAGCTGGGAAATCATTACCCAGGGGCACCTCACTGTTGACAGAAGCATATAGTTGTGAAAAGCGTAAAACCCAAGTATTAGCATCTAGGTACAGATCCTACGACTGGTCCCAGTCTTATTACCCTTTGCAATCAGACGCCAAAACATGGCCTGATCATTAGTTTTACATGTATCAAGTAATTCAGACCAGATTTGCTCGTCCCAACATTTCTTTGCGTTAGATACTACAGCCTTGTAGCTCCTCCTTTTCTCCCTTAAAACTAGCACATCATCACTTTTGGCTGCAGCAATAAGTTCCCTTTTAGCGTGACGGCAATGCTTATTAAACCACGGGTCGCCTTTAGGTATTATCTCTAAATGGCTCTTATTCTCGGTTTTGGGAATTTTAGTTAATATTTGGTTAAGTTCTTTTACCAAATTGTCGTGGATCTGCACATTAGGAATTTCCTTTACTGGGGAATTAACATATGGTGATACTAATTCTACATATGTCTCATAGATTTTTTTTACAGTGAGATCATTCCCCAGTACATGTGGCCATTTCAAAGCTCTACGATTATTAGAAACCATAGGCTCAATTTCTCTTTGTGCAGTATTATTATCACCCTTGTTATCAAGGTTGAATAGTGACGCTCTAAGCGTCAAACTAAGGGGGAAGTGGTCACTCTCTATACGCCGTTCCACTACAAGATCTATAGTCATAGGCCAGAGTGGAATTGAAACCTATCCGAAGGTAAACGCCCATTACAAGCACGAAGGCCATGGGTGACAGTCAGTCACAGCAGCTGTGCAGCAGCAAGTGAGCAACAAACTGCCGGACTAGTCTCAATTGGAGGAATAATATTAGCATTATCCTCCATCTCAAGGATGTCCTCTAGTCCTAACATTGGTTCGAACTTACGATTAAAGTCCCCCCCGATAATTACCATTGCGCTCGGGTCAAGCTTAGAAAGAGTGTTATCTAGCTGCTCAATTAGTTCCACTTCTTTTGAGGGAACTGAAGGCCTACTTTAAATATTAAAGATACAGACCTCCTTTTTATCAAAACCGATTCACTTAATTCCCAATATATCGCGGCTACCAATATCGATTTGTTTGACATCCATCCCCAGTGTGATTTTTGTCCAAATTATTAGGCCCCCGAGGGCCTTTAGTTGGAGTTGTTGCGGGGACATTAAAGGTCTAATAACCCACCTTAAACAAACTTTCAACCAACCATGTTTCTTGAAATAGGACAATATCACCACTATCAATGTACTCTTGCCACAAGGGGTCACATAGATTTTTCTTGATGCCCGCGATATTCCAGGATATCAGTTTTATAGTTAAATTATCACCTGTATCCCGAATATTAACATTTATCCTTAAAATGTTAGCTTCTACTTCTTTTATAGGCTCTAAAGCATCATATGCAACTTCACCATTGTGCTAAAAACCTGGCTTTTCACTGCACAACGCTAAGTTATGCCACACAACCTCTATGGCCTGTCTGTTCTTACAGCGCCGGGATACCTCCTTGTGAGGCAGCTGTTCGCGCTCTATAAAACTCTTTATTATTATTATTATTGCCTAAATAATTTTTAATATTATCATTCTGAAACTCCATCTCAAATTGTCTATCATTTGTGTGACCATCAATAACAAGAGATTAGTGGCTTCTATCAATAATTATTTCCTGGCTTGCCTTGTTACGCAAGCCATCATTAATTGCGGGAACGAATATGAATTCGTCATTAGTGCTTTCAAGGGGTAGGACTCTGGGCAGGATGCATGGATATACAGAATCTAGCACCGTCAGATTACAAGGGAGCACCTCATTGTGCTCACGTGGTCAACCATTGGTCATAGTGCCAAACCCAGCTGAGATGGTACATTTTACAGGGCTCAGTCAATCAACTCCATCAAGGTCATACAATAGGTCAAAGCGGTTTGCAGTGGGGACATTAAATTGATTTTTAAATCCCTCAAAGGCCCCAGGCCGGTATGCGCTAAGTAGGTTGAAATTCCAATGGGTGTTTGTAGAAGCAGCTGGAGGGTAAAAGTAGCCAAGGTCACAGGTACGTATGTCACTATTACTTTTTTGGTAGTGTGGACTGCAAACATGGCCAACTACTCGTCTGTCCCTAAAGTTAACTATAATGCAGTCACCGTCTATATCCTTGTGTCTCCGTCCTAACCAGCTAATTCTCCGAACACACAAGAACTCACCATCAATATACCTTGGGAGCGATCTATTCTTGTTCAACCAATGGGATACCTTGTTTTTTAGTTCCTACGTAGGTCTCTGTCTTGCCATATCCTAACTCCGGAACCCCAGTAAGTACGACAAAATATGGAAGGGATTCTGGAGGCAAGTCAATACATTTTGACACATGTTTCTGCTTGCCAACATTAGGTGCTTCACTGGCACCAACTATCAGATCATTGGACGGCTTTGTTACTGTGTGACCCCGGTTCTGTCTCAACTCCCCTGCCTCCCCTGTCACTGGGCGCCCCTCTCTCCCAGTGAGCGTAATCCTATTTTCTAGTACTTCAACAGATGGGGTACTTTGAGTTAATATTGGAAGGGGTACATTAGCTGTTCTCATAGTAGGCAAAAGGAGACCTGGGTCTACAGCTTCTGATGGTAATTTATTTGCTAAGCTGTCATGCCTAGATAGACATTTGAGCAACTTACTCAAAGAGGCCGAATTATCAGTAGCAATTTGCTCGAGTTTCCCCAATCTATCGCAAATTAACTTTGTCCTCTCAACAAGAGGTAGGATTAAGGACTTAATTAGGTGCTCGACCTGAACTAGCAATCCCTCAGTGGTTTGTAGTGGAATCATAGTGGGATTGTCCCTCAAGGGAGTTAGTGATATTTGGGGCGATGCTGGTAAAGGGGACGATGATGCTAATATAGGATCTCTGGGTACCCGCCTATCTTCCACATCCTTTTCAGTGGCATTTGAAAATGTTGTGACTTTTGGTCGCCTTCCTGTTTGCGGGCCACCTTGGCATTTCCTCTTAGTGGAAGGAAGTGTATCTGCAGTCTGTTTTAGGCTTGAATTTTTTGAATTTTGTTTCGGACCAGATCCCAAAGATGCACACTGTGCCACATTGTTGGAAGGGGGGTTAGCGTTATCTGTTTGTGGGGTATTCTCGTTTATGATAAGTAAATCAGGGGAAACAGAAAGCCTCTCTATCACGTGTTCGGTGCTGGTGCCGAACGTATTGTTTATGTTCGGTACTTGTGCCTCACCATTATTAGGTGAAGTTGCCGCCATTATGGGCCCCAGGGATGACCTTCTTAAATACATAGTTTCCAATGATAGTCTACGTTCTGTTAGTGCTATTTCATTCTCTAGCACCGATGTTGCCCTGACTATGAATTGGTCTAGTGTCCCCTTGATGGAGCCCCCGTCACATACCTCCCTCCATTCCTTGTACGCGTCGCCATTGATGCAATATGGAAACTGTAATCTACTGAACTCAACTAACTTGCCCCCAAAATGTACCTTTATTTGCGGCTGGTTAGTCCCGTCAGTTAAAGTAGTTCCTTACAGTTCCTCAGACGTTGGGGGGTGGCCCGGCCCAGTCTACTCTGGGCTACGACGGGTGCGGAAGTGTGTGGAAGATTTTAAGGGCCTCGGTCGCCCTAAAGCCGCGTCACCCGCTACGCGCGCCGCGGGGCCCTCTGGGGATTGTGGTCCTGGGCCTCACGGCTGTCACAGCGCACCTCTCACCCCGCACCTCTTCCAGCGCAGCACGTGACGCCTCGATGAAGCAGGGCAGCAAACAAGGGAGCAAACAGGGCAAAGTCCTCCCCAGTGTCGGTGACCAGGTATTTGAAACAGCTTCCCGCGCTGCGGAAGTGCGCGGCAGATTTTAAGGCCCTCGGTCGCCCTAAAACCACGTCACCCGCTGCGCGACCCGCGGGGCCCTCTGGGTATGGCAGTCCTGGGCCTCACGGCTATCACAGCGCACCTCTCACCCAGCACCTCTTCCAGCGCAGCACGTGACGCCTCGATGAAGCAGGGCAGCAAACAAGGAAGCAATCAGGGCAAAGTCCTCCCCAGTGTCGGTGACCAGGTATTTGAAACAGCGTCCCTGGGAGAGAACTGCAATCCCCAGGGTGCAACTTTGCAACCACAGCTGCCGCGACTGAGAGGGAGGCGTGGTCATCGGGCATAATAGCGCTGCCTCTCCCCCGCGGCCTGGGACCAAGGGCGGGCCCATTGGAGCCCGTCAGAGACAGTAAGAGGCTGGGCTGGGCCACCCCTCTACGTTTTTGTGCTTAAGGACGATGTTTGTAGTCTTAAATTTTGGGACCTGTCTGGTCGCGTTGGTATTAAAGTATTATTTGTTTTCGGGAACTGTGAAAATGAGCAAGTGAAGATTAAATAAAGGCCAGGGGGTAGTAGGCACTTTAGACGCTTTTCAGCAAAGGGCCGAATCAGCTCTTATAAATAAAATTAAACTCACTGAGCGGATGTTGTCCCTGGAGCCTTTACCCGCACATAGTAGACTCTCTATGACCCCTGTACTCGCTGAATCAAGTGTGGTGATCAACAATGAGGCATCTTCCTCCCGGTCTGATAGAATACCACACGTCGCAGTAGACCAACCGGTGGATATTGTGTCTTCATCATCTTATGAGTTAGAGTTTAGTCCTGTCAGGGTCACAGTCATTAACAGAGGGCAAAAAGCCAAGACTAGTATTGTTCACACTGCAGAACCTCTAACAAAGAAAAGGATGAGTAGCAAACCTGGGTAGAGATTAAATGGAAAGACAGCCAAAACACTTGCTAAAGCTAGAGATCTTGGTGAGGGCCAATTGAATGCTATTAACTCTACTGAGACAGACAAAACTGTTGATAGTATACAAGATGGGAACCTCTGGGGCAGACTAAAAACTATGATGTCAACCCTGTTGGAACCCATCATGTTAAAAATAACCACAGTTGAAGCCAGGCTAGCTAGGATGGAGGAACTCTTCAGTAATAAACATCCAGTTGCCCCATCAGACAGCTCTAAGCCAACCCCCCATGCTTTAAGCACCACAGAGGCAGAAACAGGGGTTGGCAATTTATCTAGCTGTATCTCAAATGGACAAACACAGGCCGGAAGTATCATTAGTAATAAGAACCCAAGTGCAGCCAATACATCAGCTTGCATTAGGTTGCCTCACCCTAAAGAAGGAATCCCAGTGGTACCCCCTAAAAAGTTCTCCAGCATAGAGCGAGGAGCATTGACCATCAGGATGTGTGGCGCGAATAAGGAGAAAGAGTAAGGTCCAAATTCTGGTGACCAATTAGAAATCTCCCAGAGCCCACCGTGTAATCTGAATCTGCCCCCAGAAGCCACTCCATACACAGTAGTCTTGGTAAACGTCCCCCTTTTATCTCATAATGCTTTTGAACACTGGGCAGCTTTAATGATTAAGTCACTTCATTTTTTGAGTTTAAGCGCTGGTCTAGATAACTCTCTATTTTCTGAATTTAAAATGGTTAAAAGAATAGGGTGTGTTGGCCTTTCAGTTAAGTAATTTCGAGGTGATTGTGTTGTGTTAACCTTTAGCTCGCCCCTCTTGGTGCATACTATCTTAGAGAGGGTCAACAATGGGCCTTACAATTCCAGCGATACATACATCTTATGACTGGGCTACTTTTATAAACCACCGAACCTCCTAAAGCCCCGAGGCCACATGTATGGGGGAGGCAATTTTAGGGGATCCGGGGAGCTTAGATTCTTGGTTCCATTGAACAACTGCTTTGATGCCTTGAATTTGCTGGAGGATATTGACTGACTGGATACGGGGTATTCGGAGCTCCCTAATCCTGTGGTGACTGGTTTTGGTGTTGGGGGGAATTCTGGTGCCCCTCTGGTGGGGAAGGTTGACTTCTCCTCCATTCTCACTGGGAGATGTGAGAGCAATGAGGTCCAAATATCGACAGATATGGAAGTAAAAAACTTGGCTGAACCCTTGGATACCTTGAATGTTTCTTTTCCTTCCTGTAATATAATTGATGACCCAATTGGGGCAACTACAGCTAATCTTCCTGTGAGTGGTAAATCCGCCATATGCAATGTTCTTTCTTGGAACGTTGCTGGTATCTCTTCAAAGATAAATAACCATCACTGGGGAGAATTTATTAGCCATTTTGAGATCCTGTGTTTTCAGGAAACTTGGACAAAGGAGGTGGTCCATCTGAATGGATATGGGACATACCATACGGCAGCAGTTGATAGCTTGAGTAGCAGGGCTAAGGGTGGCCTTTGCACATATATATCAACTAATATAAATACCAAAAACATAACAATGCTTGCTAATGATAACCATTACCAACTAATTAAATTGGTTATTGATTCGACGTGCTCCATAGTTGTCACTCATTTTTATAATATTATCCCCCTGATAAAGTGAGAGTTGTTATTCCAAATCTGCTGAAATTGTTGAAAAATGTTGGTAGCAGAAAGGTGGAAGACATGATGATTATACTTGTTGGAGATTTTAACTGTACATTATGTGCGAATGCCAGGGATAAATCATGTGAAGCTTTAAACGACAATGGGACATGTCAGTCCCATTTCCGGCATTCAGCCTTGGGGGAACAACTTAATGAGCTTATTTTTCTGATCTGGGATAGGCACATGAAATGTGCACTGTTCCTGTTCCCATGCCCTGGCATTTAACAGCAGGGGTTTTTGCTCCACTATTGCCTATGTTTTAGTATCTAATAGTCACATACATAGCATTCATTCTTTTTATGTTTCCGATAATTCCCTTAGCGATCACTTCCCTCTTTGTTTGCGATCCTACCACTGTCCAATACAGTTTTAAGACCTGAAAAGGATAATCAACTGCTAGAAAACATAGCTATAGGGAGTAACAATGGGTATTCCCTTCATTGGACCATGGTGGATCAAGCAATACTGGTTTAAACAGTGGTGGGTAAATGTAATTGAGCTATCAAGACATGTCTGAACGAAACAGCCACCTCAGAAAATATTTTAGCTTCATTCCAGGTAATATCTAACATTGTTAGAGAGTCTCTTATCAGATGCAAAAGCAGCAAGGGGCACCAGAATGGTTGGTTCAACTCCAGGTGTACCAAGCTTATTCCCACTTAAAAAAGGCGTTTAACAAAATTCTGAGAAACAAATGTAGTATAAGGCTGGCCAGAGATGCATATAAACAAGCAATTAGGGATAGAAAGGCCACACTAAAGAAAGAGACGTGGGATGCATTACATTCGGCCTCAATAGTCAATGATAGCGTGGCTTTTTAGAAAGCTATCAGGGCTCCTTTTTTGTCTAGAGAGGTTGGCCCATCACTTGAAATAGCGATAGCTGAGGAGCAATGGCTTAAGCATTTTACAAAAGTGTACCATGGTGAGGGAAATTTAGACGGGATGGATAGCAGCGCACAGGGCCATTGCAACTTTAAGTTTCCCTCTCAACATAACACATTATTGTTGACTCTGGATGAGTTGGAGCGGGCCCTTTCTGTTAGCAAGGGTGGTAAGGCTCCCGGACCAGACGGGGTCCCAGTAGATTTGTTTGTGGGCCGCTCTTTTAACACAGGTTCTAAATGCTAGTTGTAGTGCAGTCTTTCCACCCACTTGGGTGGAATCAACAATTGTGCCCATTTTTAAAAAGTGGACAGACAGGATCCGGCGTGCTATGGGCCAATTTCCTTATTAGACGCCATAACAAAAGTAGTGGGTAGAATTATATTGGAACGCCTCCAGGTTTGGGCGGAGGAGAATTCTGTTCTGTCTGACCTGCAGTACGGCTTTCAAGCCGGTGTAGGGACTGTGGAGCAGGGCCTGAATCTGTCTCTCGTGGTAGGTAAATACACTCGGGCTAAAAAGGGGAACCTATTTTTAGCATTTGTTGACCTTGCAGCCGCATTCGATTGTGTGATTCAAAACAAACTCCGGTCAATTCTAGAAGTAATGGGGGTTGATATTTAGATTATTTATTTTCTTAAATGTTTTTATTGTAATGCCAATGCACCAGTGTGCTGTGGTTTAAAGGGTGAACGTTCAGTTCCCTTTCTTATAAAAAGTGATGTTAGGCAAGGTTGTGTCTTGGCCCCGTTTCTTTTTAACTTGTGTATAAAAACGGATTGGGGGAGGCTCTTTGAAATGATAATCATGACTTCCCCCAAGTGGCGAGACAACCTATTCCAGCCCTCTTGTATGCAGATGATGCAGTGCTTATGTCCGGCACACAATTAGGACTTTAGAGGGTGCTGGACAGTTTCACCAACTTTATGAAAGATTTAGGGCTAAGAGTTGCTTCTTCAAAAACCTTTATAATGCGCTGCAGCAACGGTATTAAAAAATACAAAGATATGCTTGTGGCAGGGCAGAAGATTGGGGTTACCAAGAAATTCCTGGGCATTTTTTTTGCACATAATGATACCTGGATGCAGGCAGTAGCCTCGAAAAAACTGGCATTACGTACCACGTCTGTCCTCAGTTCCTTCGCTAATAAACTAGGTAAAAGACCACCTGAGGAGCCTATTAAGATCTATAAAGCAAAATGCGTTTCAGTGGCAGTTTACGGGACTGGGGTTTGGGGGCCAGTTGATCTGCTCCCTATCCAAAGAGTAGAAAAATCTTTTTTTAAATATATTTTATCCATCCCGAATGGTACCTCAGCATGTATATGTTACGCGGAGTTGGGCTATGGCACAGACTCTGGACGAAAAAAGAGACAAAATTAAACAGAGACATCCTTTTGGATGTCTTGAAATTGCATGGGGCCCTGAGGATCCCATGGATAAGCTATGTCCGCAATTTCCTACAAGACCTTGGCCACTCAGAGTATTTTACTAATCCTAGTATCATCGGGGAAATAACCAGGAAGGACTTTAAAAAGGCGGGCCTATCTCTGCTGGACATTGCCAGATTGTCATCTGAGATAGCAAAATTGACTTTCCTACACAATCAGATGATTTTAATTACTTTTAATATTCAACCCTACCTTACTTGTGTGGCAGGAGCTTATGATAGGTTCCTTTTAACTTGCTTTCGATTGGGGGTCTTTAATAGATTAGTCACCTTTCCTAAAGTGAATGACTGGTCTCATGACTTCCAGTTGTGCCCTTGTGATAACATTTCCAAACAAACTACGATACATGTCATTCTCTTTTGCAGATTTTATTCCCTTGCTAGGAGAATGTGTCTAGTCCCTGTGTTAAAATTGTTTGGGCTTCGGCAATGTCGACCTGCTCTTTTGGCCTTCAACAACTAGACAATGTGCACATTGTTCACAGGATGGTAATTTTCCTGAAAATTGCTTACGTAACTGTTTTTTAACTTAAAGAGAGTTCTGTCAGTTTAATAATGTTTTATTCTTATGGAAATGTCATAAATTCTGAGTAAATGAACTTTTTATGAACTCGTTTTATGTATGAAATGTTGCTGTAATTATATTTTACTGTGCTTTTATGATTGTTTCCTCACAATCGAAAAAAGCTCATTTTGATTTGATTTGACCTTATGATATCTGGAGATGACAAACAAACTAGTTACAAAAACAATAGTGAACTATTGTGTATGAATGCAATATGGTGTGCAAGTGGAAGGAACCTTGCAAAAGATACTGAGCCCATGTTAGAATCTTTCTTCGAGAACAGTCAATAGGGAATAAACAAATGTGACTCTGCTTGATTGTGCGCAGCAGGAATGATAATTAGTGAATGTGACATCTATTTTGAGCAAGATGGTGTTGATTCCTAGTTGAGGCCTAGTTAGCATAAGTCAAGAAAATGCCCTTTAGCATGTACTATTACAATTGTTTCAAAGCATCACGTCAGTGTACACGGGTAAATTTGAGCATAAGCCCATATTCTGCGCGCTATTCATTATGCACAAAAATATAGAATGCGCAAAAACGTCCTCCATATCAACTCTCACCTGATGCATGAGATCAAGTACCTTAAGATTAGAAGCATCTGCTTTCTTGATCAGGGTACCGTTCAAGTTGCCACACACTATGTTTGGGTACTCTTAATTGGCAGTTATAATGCCAGTGTTTCAAACATAGGTGGCCCATTCTTATACAGACCCTCAGCATTTTAAAATGTTGCTTATTGGAATATTACTGTCAAATAAGTGAAGTTGTTTGATGCCTGCAATTTCTACTAAACTGCCTACAGAAAACAGAAACATTGTATCAACTACCCACCATTTTCTCACTTCTGTGTATTGAGAATATGATGCTTTGCTATTGTTATCATGACAAGCATCTGAGTGTCACAATGAAAATCTTGGAGCAGGCCCTATATTAGTTATATTTTCTTCATGTGATCTGCATACTAAACCATTGTAGGGCAATTCATTTGGCTGCTCATCTGTCTATGGAGTCAGAAGACCGGTCCAGATGACAGTCACAGAGTAATCTCCTATACCATTAAACGGGGACTTGCCCGCTCCTCCGTTCTGACAGAAGAAGTGAGAGAGTGTGCACACTTGGCAAGTTTCTTTTCGTTCTCTCCTTTTTTGCTTTCCTCTATCTGCCCAACATATCTTTATCACTTGCCGGGACTGCACTGATGCAACCAAAACCCTTCTAAACATTGAATTCTCAAATCTTCTCACTAGCATTCACTGCCAATTCATTTTCAAAACACATAACTGTTATGCAGTGGTCGAAATGCACCAAAATGCCTTCTGTGACCTTAGACACATAGCTCGAGTGGGGGACGGTGACCCCAGTGGCTGAATCAGTGGGGGCAAAGATCAAAGACATAGTTACAAAAGAAAAAGTTCTTCCCACCCTCTTGGAAAGAAACTAAAATGGTCTTCTTCCTAAAGAAAAAACAAAGACCCTCTCAATCGCATGTCTTGATGACCAATGTCACTTATCAATGCTGAAACAAACATCTATTCTAAAATTTTGTCCAATTGATGTATTCCTTGGATTAACAGCTAGGTCAACCCCTTACCGTATGGCTTTGATCCTAGAAGAGACACTGCTCTTCGCCTAAATTTAAATGTCAATGTCTTCAATGGGGTATCAGAACTCAGATTACCAGCCAGGATGGTTCTGCTGGACACTGAAAAGGCCTTTAACAGGGTCTCCTGGACCTTTCTCTGGTGTGCTCTGAGGAGCTTTGGCCGAGAATCAACACAAATAATTCAGGTAGTTTATGATAACCTTCTGCAACAGTGATGACCATGGGTGTGCAAACTGATAAGTTTACAATTATGTGTGCCCCCGACCATAGCTATCCACTCTCATCTCATTTGTTTATCTTATATTTAGAGCCCTACATAACAAAATGGGCTCAATCCATGCATATCCCACTTTTAGTTCTAAGAGGATCTACCAGGAAAGTTGTAGCACATGCTGATGATGTGGTCATCTTTACATTTAACCCAGCTCCATCATTACAGACAATCGAACATAAAGCCAGAAAATATTGTGATTTGTCTGGCTGTACTCTAATTTCAGATAAGTTTTAAACATAGGTAAACACCCCACCCGAGACTCATGATTTTTAACAATTTGCTACATATATTGGGGTTCAGATTACACCCAATACTGCTGACATTTTCACACTCAATTAAACCCCATTGATAAATAATGTAATGTTATTAAGATATTAGCCGTGACACAGATGTTGGGATTGTTTTTGGCTTTACAAATCTGGAGCCCCAATTCCTATTTTGGTAATAATAATCAAATATGGTTCCAATGTTATAGCAAGAGTTTTGCAAGTTGTCTGCCTCTCCCCACATACTTGGCCAATAAGGGATCTTTACTGCAAACTAGCACCACTCCAGCATGTAACATTATGACGTGGCATAAATATTCTAACTTTAGGCTTTTAATATGGTCGTAAAAATTAAGATTGCACACAGGGTGTAAAGTCAGGGTATTTGAGTTATGCTAAATTCACACAATTGCCAACCCTGCCTTTCAACAAGAGTACACACACATTTTGTATAACTTGTTTCACAATAACATCAACGTTTAAAGTATAGTTTACCAGAATATCATTTTTATTCAGTAAGCTTATTGAATTGTGTTTTGTTAGTATTTTCTTGTTTATGTTATTGTGATTTTTGTAATGCTTTTAAAATATTCTTATAATAATGTGTACTTTTTAGATTGTTTGGTTTGTTGGGGTTTTGGATGGGACATGTTTCTTGTTTAACATTTGACTGCTTGTTTGCTATTTATATTTTCATATGTTTGATATTTTTTTCAATTGGGTATTTAATTTTAATGTATACTTCTGGCATTCATTTGGGGTTTGGGTGCGTAGTGTTTAGGTAAAACTATATAAATTGATAATTGGTTAATGTATTAATTTAGCTAATTGTTTCTATTTGATTTTGAGCTATAGTCTTATATATTTTACATTAAATACATGCTTGTTTGTACATGTTTGTATATATGTTTTTTGTAAACTACTATTTTATGTTAAGACAACAAGGCAACCAAGTTGCTAGATGGCGAATGGTGCTCACTGAGGGGTGGTCCCTTAATGCTACCCCTCAGTAAACTTACAAGCCATTGCAGTAGGGGCACTCCACAATCTAAAGATTTATTTGGCATTCTTAGATAACAGGTATGTCTATGAAAACAGTTAAAATACCTATTGCTAGAAGAGGATATTGGTGAATATTCTACATGGCTAGCATGGCCAAACATCTGACAGCTAAGTATCTAACTAATACATTTCCTGGGTATGAGATTGACATTTTTATAAGTGATAATACATGGCACCTGCCTAGGAAATTTGGCAGTCCAAAATTCCTTTTTGGACTTAAAGAATGAGTTCCTCGTACCCCAAATTGTTTTTTTAAATATCTACAAATGTTATCCTGGCAATAGGAATTAATCTCATACCACCACTCGACCTGCAAAGTCTTTTAAAACCAATATTTGGTGCAAATTCTAAATCAATATCTAATTTATACATATGTTTGATAGATGGTGCATGTGATGACCTATTACAATGGTCAGAAGAGTTGTCTACCTGGTTATCCTCTACTACCAGACAATACCAAACCTCAAACATACTGATGAAAAATCCTAAAGTCACTACACGAACTAGAATAAAAAGTTGTCTACTTTACACTTTATGATATTACCACAGCTAAATTATCTAAATGGTATAACCAAACCCTTCTCACATTGTTCCTGCACAGTCATTGATGCTAAACATACGTTTGACACTTGCCCGATTTTATATGATTTTGTATCTCTAAGTTTTAAAATCTAAATGGAATGCGATTAACTCATTGCATACTCAATATCTGTATCATCCTATTTAGTATCAATGTGGAATATCTAATCTTTTACTTTTTTTAATCCGTCACTCAAGTACTAATTGCAAAGAAAGAGTACAATAAAATTTCCCCTACCTTTTCTGCACGGTCAAAGGAAGCAAAAAAAGTATCAGAAAGGGAAAGCAAAATAGCCATATTACGATGGATTTTTTTGAAGTTCCATCAAAAGGGTATAAACTGATTATGTATCCGAATATCTCATATAACCACGCCCTTCGTACATAAACTTAGGAACAGGGAATCTGCCACCATGAACTTTCTTGTTTGTTTCTGTTATTAAGGCCTTACTAAGGAATAGGCTACATTGATGGTGTTACCTCTTTTGTTACTGTACTCTTTCGGAGAAAAAAAATAATAATAAATAGCTATCATTGTATGTATTGTTTATGGATAGTCTTGTGAATGGGATTTGAGTGGGTATTTTACATTTTTAAATGATTATTGATTATTGAGAATGGAGTGGGTGGTGTTTTTACTTATTAAATGATTTTTTATATGTAACATTTTTTAACTTTTCTTTTATGTATTTGTATCATGTTGATGGGTGGTTCAGGGCTATTGTTTTCATAATAATTATTTATTCATGAAAATATACAAAATGTGCAATTCTGATATATTTGTTATTTTGGTAGAAATGTTATGCCTTTTACAATTTTTATGTGTATTTTGAGTTTTACAATTATTTATTTACATGCATGAAATATATTTTAGTGTGTGTGTTGGTATTTTTGGGGTGTGTTCATGTCTAATGACCAATGTATGTGCTTTCTTCACTTTATATTAGACTGGAGTCAGAATAGTAAATCTGACCCATTCCTCCACAATGTATGCATTTTTCACAAAGTTTGTTTGACTGCAGTAAGAATAATAAATCTGAACACCACAATGTTTGTAATTTTCATAATATTAGTCAAATGGGAGGTATGAATAAACCTTAACACCCTCAGTGTATGCACTTTCCCCCAGTTTACATTGGACTTGTCTTAGAATTGTAAATGTAGCCTCCCCAATGTGTGGTCCTCCTCAAATTGTATTGGATTGGCATAGTAAACCTGCCCCCCTCACCCTCTTAATATGTGCACTTTTTCCAATATTTGTTTGCCAGGAGTTAGAATATTAAACCTGGCTCCCCCACATGTATGTACTTTCTACAATGTTTGCTAGACTTAACTCTGACCTCACCAACCATTGTATCCAATGTTTGTGGTAGGTTGGAGTTAAAATACTAAATTTGACCTAACCAATGAAGGCACTTTCTCCTCAGTTTATTAGGCTGGAGTTAGAATTTACATACCTCAACTTTTGTTAGACTGGAGTTAGAGTAGTAAATCTGCTTCCAGAAGTATCAACTTTCCCCAAATATTGTCAGATTGGAGCTAGAATCGAAAATCTGACCCTTCTGAGGTACGCCCTTTCCCTAAATATTCATTAGATTGGAGTGAGAAAAGTCAATTTTAATTCACCCCATGTGTGAAAAGTGTAATTGTATTGTTTAAAAAAAACAATTATAAAATATATTAGTTATATAATTATATATTTCTTAAATATTTTATTTTCTAATGTTTAAGTAATTTAAAAACATACATTTTGGTCAGTTATTTCAAATATTATTTATAAAGGTTGAATACATGTAAAATAAGTTTTACAATTTAAAAAAGTGATGAATTCTTATATGTCTATTTGTTGTTTTGTTCTTTATTATAAATTATGATATCTTTTTATTCAAAAGTTATTTTCAGTGGGGACATGGCCAGGGCAAATGCGAAACATATGCCTCGAAGTTGAGCCTCTTTTGGAGCCCAGCAGTCAATGGCCCCTAAATTTAAAGAAAATTGACATATTTAACGAGCAAGTGATGGAGATTAATACCCAACTATGATTGGACATGCCCATGGAGTCAGGACATGCAGATGGACATAGAAATGCCAGTTACTGGACTAATTCCTGTGTCATGATCTTCAAGAGACAACTAAAAAAAATTCTCCTCAACCGCCATCTCTACGCATCCGGACAATGACCTCGTTCCTCTTGGCCCCCAATATCCTTGATGATTCTCACTGTACTTTATTGCTTATGTTTTCTTTTTTTATGTATGCTGTAAAGCGCTCTGATACCCCCGGGTCTTGTAAGCGCTATATAAAACTGTGAAAATAAAAATAAATATATAAACAACAGCTCCAAAGTTTGAAGAAGTCTTTGACCAAATTGGTCCTGTATGCCTGTAAGAACCATAACGATAGCCTGGCCTAAAGAGGAGAAGTTACCCAAACTTCGAGACAGGGACAACAGCTGCAGCATGAAGAACTCTGAGGCCCCTGAGACCAAGGATGTAGCATTAGTGGAATACCAACAAAGAAAAACTTATATTGGCTTTGGACAGCTCGGGGAGGATGGCTTCTAAAGAGCATATTTCATTTCCGGTATGTACGCACATACTGCCAGTAAATTGGGGCTGAGATAGTATATGCTATAACAGATTATTTTCAGCACATGGTGGAGACTGGGCAATGGGCTCCCCAGAGGCATGAATGGAGGTCCTACAATAGGGATTAACGTTTCAGAATGTAATGGACTTCTGGGTAAATATTTGTTTAATATACATGTTTTTATTGTAAGGCATTACCAAATGAGTTCAGTAGGAGATCTCTTTATTAAAAGGACAAGCAGGGAAAATACCTGCACAACCTCATAACCTTTTGGAGCTTGGGAACATAATAACCTTTGAGCCTCACCAGAGCACACAATAGTGTAAACCATGAGGGAACAAACTCCTTTGACAAAAAAGGAGTGGCTCACTTGTTTATCCAATATACTGAGAAACTAAGCAAACCATTCACTGATCAGATGTCTTTCCTCCATGCAAATGGAGATGTCATCCAAGATCAGTCATTCCTAGGAACATTCAAACCATTGATATCAAGCAAGCACTAACAAAATGTCATTGGAACACCAGGGGTAAAGTTGGATGATGCCTATTCTACTGTGGTGTAAATGACAAAAGAACTGAAGGATTTAAACAATAAGTGTAATGATTTGGAGACTAGCTCAAGCTGCGACAACATCCATCTAAAGAATGTTAGGGTAAATTTAGGAGGAGATGACATGAAAGAATTCTGTAAAGCTCTGTTTTGACAAGTATTGGAGGAAAAGGAGGACTTTGATGTTCAAATTATGGGCGTTCACAGAACTGGAGCCCCTCAGCCCTCACCTGGGGCATGATCGAGTGACTACATGTGAAATTGGTATTATTGGCAAAGGAAAATAGGGTCATGAGTAAAACCTGTCAGTTGGATAACATAACATTTGAGAAATGTACAATTTAGCTCCACCAAATTGTTTCCGAAAGTACACTAGGCAAAAAGCAAGATATGCGGGAAGCCACAAAGCAAATGATAGCTTAAAAATAAGTGGGCCTTCCCCTTCACATTGCTGTTTCAAAGTAAGACTAAAAAGCATGTGATTAGCAAACCAGAGAAAGTAAAATATACTGGGACTACTGTCAAACACATCCTCAGATCAGAAAACAGCTACAGAGTGACCTCATACTCTGAATAGGAGCATATGGACAAAGGCAAATGTTGGCAAGAAGCAGGTGCATAGCACTTGGAATGAAGATGGATGTGATAGATCAATGGAAAATGTTACCCATTGTTGTTCCATCTTGAGTTGCTCTTAGTATTATATGATGGACATGTCCCACCATTGTTTTTAAGACCGGAGCTGATGGATAAAATGAGGTGTGGCATGGGGAGAGGAGAAATCTGACATTGAGATGTTCTCATCTTCATCCCTAGAATGTGCTCATTCACCAACATGGAGTTATGTTTGAAATTAAGTGTTACAGTTAATGTATAGACAGGAAGGTGGGGTTGGATAGATAGGGAGAGTCCAGATGGGAAAGTGGAAAGTTCTCAATGGGATACAAGCCCATATTCTAGAAAACATATGATACAGAAAGAAATTCTTCAGTAGGCAATGTCCTTAACACCACAATAATATATGCCCTATAGTGTGCTTCCTAACAATGAATGTAAGGGGTTTACATTTAGGGCCCGAGTACGATCTCGCTGGGAAAGCCCTACATATGACTCGCTGGAATAATTCTAGAGGAGATTCTGACATGGGCGGACACAAAGCAGATTATACCATGGAACAGATATACGACTATGAGGTTTTTTAGATTGTTCCAAAATTACTGGGCGCACTATCCTGTAATCCGCATGAGTAGTAACAAATGATAGTAATCAGTTGAGCAATGAGCCGAGCGGAAAATACCTCTGAACCGCTCAGCGTGGACTAGCAAGGTAGTCTACTGGACAAAAACAAACTCTGTTGCCTCTGCACTACAACAAGTTAAAGAGAGCTATGTAACAGCAGTGTAAATTTACTATAAGACAAATAATGTATGCATCATTCTTTAAGCAGGTTAAGAAACTCTTTGAGAAAATCACAGATCATTCCGTCGACTGTGCGACAATTAGGAAAGTCTTTTCTTGAAGTCACACTTCTGTTTATTTGTTCCAAATATCAGTCGACACGTGTTTCATCGCAGGGAACACACACACTGCGAATCTTCAGGGCTGAATGTAAAAACAAAGTGTATACATGGAACGTTGTGTTTAAATAAACTAATTATATACATCAAAGGTGTGACATTGTGCTACCTTTAATATGGTGAGAAGGGCATGCCACTCACGATTAATAAATTCTATGGCATGAATGAGGAAAAGAAAAATCCCCATCCATGCAAGAAAAATGAACCAAGACTAACCGGTTAAGAAAAAGGTGACTGAATGGACAAGAATCAATTGTCCAATATGTTTTGTGATTCCATATTGCTTATAAAGAGTGCTCATGAGAAGAAGGAAAAGGTTTATAGGTGGTGAAGGGTGGTACCTCATTATCGTGCATACTCGAAAATGCAAAGTATCTTTGGCTCATTGCTAATGGATCAGTGCCATTCATGTGCAGCAGTTTGTACCACCTTACAACCCTTGAGTGTTGCAGTGTTGCCAAGGTTTTAAAGTAAATACCTGGTTCTAGGATGAGTATCTAACTTTCAATCGTTTGTAGGTCTATTGTCTATCGATCACACCAAATAACTTGCATAACATCCGGTTAGTGACACTGTGAGGTCTTGTGCCTGTATATTTTGGGTAAGAGAAAACGTAGAAAGACAAAAACAGGAAGGGTGGGTTTAGTACGTATCTAAATCCCATATCACCCTCGATCGAGGGCGTGAAGAAATGGAATTAAAATCACTCATTGCTCCGACGTAGGTAAAATAACCTACGAAATCCAAAATGCACCTAAATATGAACTCACCCTCGTTGCTGAAAGGTATCAAATAATGATAATGATAGGACACGACCCAGCCGGGTTCGTGTTGTTAGGAGCTTTGCAAGTCGCAATCAAGGCGTAAGAGAATCTACAACAAAGAAGAAAAGCGTAGAACCCATGTCAATAGGGACGATTTCCCATGAATATGGACTTTAAAGAATCTCATAGTAATCCAAATGAAAACACATCCACACAAAACAAAACAAAACAAAATCGTACCTTCTTACTCTTGTTAGTATGTCTTTACCGGGAGGAGAACGAGTAATGGAAACGGCGTGTGCGCTGTATCCAAAACTCAAACCAACTGTGCCTGTTGCCGCAAGATAAACAAACAAAAAATAGACTCAATCACGGGCTTGCCAATCTCGCCCACGTTAACTTTAAAACGCACAAATATCTAACATATTTCTGTTGTTTGGCCTCACGCATCGCTAGGTTTAAGAGACCTTTGCCGGGTACACTACAAAGGGGAAACATAGGGAGTTAGCTTACCTAAAGGTTGAAATTCCCCCTCCGTTATTTCCCAGTCGCCGTGTTCCAAGGTACGGACACGTGACCGGAAGCGGAAATGCCTTTTATATCCATGACAGTTGTGAAAAGACTAGAGCGTGTAATACTCTAGTGAAAATTTTGAAAATAGAAAAAACGGCAAAATTGGAGAAAATACTACAGGGTCCCATAAAGAATCGTACAAACTAACAAGTGAAAATTCCCGGGTAGAACCACACGGGTTTCCGGAAAAAAAACGGAACAACAACCAACATCCTGGCTATCTCGCTGATAATTGACGGAGCTAAAACAAAAAAACTTCCTGCTGTACCTGTGCTACATCGACTTCAGCGCAGCCTTTGATAACATCGAGAGAGGCATGCTGTGGCGGAAACTTGCACAATGAGGCATACCTCAAATGCTTCTAAATATGCTGAAGTTACTCCACTATGACACCTGGGTGCAGGTGAAGCTGGGAAGCGGGACCCATCTGTCTTCCAAAGTTTGCACGACCAAAGGGCTAAAACAAGGGTGCGTGTTGGCCCCGACTCTGTTTAACCTGTTTATGGCAGATTTACCAGGCCGACTCGACACATGCAATTCCCACTCTCCGAGGCTGGGAGGAAATACCCTAAGCAATCTATTATACGCGGATGACATGGTTCTTCTTAGTCACACACACATTGGCCTCCAGAATTTGCTGTTTGAAATGCACAGCTACGCAACGGAAAATAACTTAAAAATCAATCTAAGCAGAACGCGTACGATGTCGATCAACACCAGGAACAAACATCAAAAATCCTGGACTCTGGGTGGCCAAAAAATAGAGTCTTCACGCGAATACAAATACTTGGGTCTTATCTTTGACACCGACGGCTCATTCGCCCGGCAGATGGAGGAAACTAAAAGAAGAGGGGCCTCGATCGCCATCACACTGAAAAATCTAGCAAATCAACTATCGGGGCCAACCCTGACACCATATTTAAAAGTTATTCAGGCTAAATTGCTCCCCTCAATTTCCTACGGCAGCGAGGCACTACGAGGAAGAGACTCCAGGAACCTAGATAACATCCAGGTAAAAGCATATAGAACTCTGTTCTCACTTCCGTCTTACACCTCGCCTGCCCAAATAAGGCTGGAGTTTGGCCTAAAAAACCAAGAACTTGCAAGACAAGGAGCCTTCATCATCTGCTGCCACAAACTCCGTTCTGACTCCAATGATACTTTAAATGCGATGTTGTGACAAGACATACAAAGCAGGGATGTATCTCAGGCACGCTCCTACTTGAAGACAGCACTGGGGGCAGTCAAGGCAACCGCACTTTGGGACATGCCACCGGGGCACGACCCTTTTAAAAAAGCGGTCTGGAAAAATGTAAAAACCCTTTCCCTAATAGAGGGCAAGGCCGCTTTTGCAAAAAGAAACCATGCGGGGATGACATTAAACACGTTTAAATCCCTGACACCACAACTTTAGTTCAGCCAGGGCTACCCAAAAATCACAAAATTGAAGTTTTTGAAATATAGATTAGGGATCCTGCCCAGCGGAGAGCACCAACCACCATGGCTCAGGAGCAATGGCCATGAAGTCTGTCCGCTCTGCAATCTATCAATGGGAGATATACTCCACATGACCTGTCTCTGCGAAGAGCTCCGACAAGTCCGCCGACACCTACTAAGGGACCAGTTCAAGCAGATGGGGACCAGCACGTGAAGGCAGGCTGTGCTTGCATGCTTGAACCCCGCGAACACAAAACTGAACTGTAGATACGTCAAGTTTCTGACTACGATAGAGCAAAGACTGCAAAATTTACAACTGGCGGTAACAATTAGCTCTGGCACCTAACGGATGAACTTTGGGCTATAAATGCCCAGCAAGCCCCGGCTCTGGGAACACTGCTAGACAACTACTCTCGGTCTCTTACCGTATGGTCTTCGATAAGGACGATCACACAGACTACATCCTTTTATCACATTTTAAGAAATTGTTTTAAATGTTCCGATTGTATTGGTTTTAATTAACTATACATAATAAAAATTTACCAATTACCTTACATACATATGACTCAGATCCGGATGGCTTTCCTAGCTAATTGTGCTCTGCCAGTCCAAGCAACCGAGTACGATGCACCTGAATGGTGACGGACTCAGTTTGCTCGGACTCCCGTTAAACTCTATGGGAGCCTGCATAATGAATGCATACACAGGCTTCTATAGCAAAAGGGGGTGGGTGTGGAAAAGCGCACACCCTGCGGCGGGCACCCCATGGTGCCCGCCACACTGTGCATGCATGGAAAGGGGAACCCATGGGTATCCCCACGGGAACGATTTGGAGGGCCCCGTGTGAAGGGAGTGATCAAGTGGCAAGACAGTATAACTAGAAAACTCAGGAAAGACTTCTGTTGTGTAAAGATCCATCACTGGAGAAAGCAATAGACAATACAAACAACATAGAGAGCTCAAGAGAGTAATTGAAAGAATTGGTCAAGGCTTGGGAGGAAAATGGTTGGGGTCAAATGCAAATGATGCAAAAATCGGCAAATGGAAACAAGCTATATATTATA
Organism: Lissotriton helveticus; assembly: GCF_964261635.1. Taxonomy (NCBI): domain Eukaryota; kingdom Metazoa; phylum Chordata; class Amphibia; order Caudata; family Salamandridae; genus Lissotriton; species Lissotriton helveticus. The sequence goes on along the minus strand of NC_136069.1, from coordinate 1,096,103,058 downwards.
GATGTGGTTAAAGATATATGAATAACGACACATTTTGTTCTGCTGCAAAGGTAGAATGTAATACACGTGGAGTGGTAGATCATTTCATGAGAATCTGTGATCATTTAAAAGAAGGTTTTCAATTATTATTGTATGAGACACAGGAGACCTCACTGTAAAAATGTAAAATGTCGTGCTGACTGTGAGAGTCAATGAGTAAGTGCCTGGGTGCAATAACCCCATAAAGAACCGCTTAGTTCAAGAAATGGAGATACAATTACAAATGGGTTCAGGTTTGAGACTCACTTTAATATCTAGAGATAGTGTTGAAGAAAAAAGACTTCAACAAAAATGTTGTTGCCACTGACGTTTGTGCCATTTTGGTATGGAGGAACAAGAATAGATTCTGAATTATATTTTGATGGCTAGATACATATTAAAGGTCACATCGTGTGTGGAAATATATATTTCAAAAGTATGATTGGATGTCATTAGATGGCACCTCCAGGTTTATTCAGGAATTACATTCAGACCAGGAAACACAAATCAGATTCTAACATGTTGTCATTGAGTACCTTTATGGGGGCTTTACTGACCTGCGCTTGTGTTTTCCTGGCATCAGGATGTTCTTGGCATTGAGAACTTGACTCCCTGAGGTGGGGCTGCATCTTTGGGCTCTGTAACTCCAACACTTGGTTCAGGGAATGAGCCACCGAGTGACACAGCCACTCGGGACTACAGGTCCCACAATCCCTTCTCGGACCTACAGCTGGCTTCAAAATGTGCTACTTAAGGAGCCCCGCTGTCCTAAGGAATAGGGCTGCACTGGCCTGCGCTTGCTTTTTCCTGGCACATATACTCTGAGAATTGAGAACATGACTCCCTGAGGTGGGGGCTTCATCTTTGGGCACTACAACCCCAGCACTTGACTCAAGGGGTGATCCACTGAATGACCATGCCAGTGGGGACAACAGGTCCCACAATCCCTTCCCAGACCTACAGCTGGCTTCAATCGGTGTTACATAAGGAGCAACACTGTCCCACAGGATGTGCTCAAGTGATGTCCAGGCCAAAAGCGAACCCATCCAGTGCCCATCGGTGATGGGAAGAGGCAGGGCAGGGTTAGCCCCCTTGGCTCCAGCCCAATGAAATGGCAATACCGGTAAGCGCATTATACCAGCTGGGTATGAGAAGTTCTTTTTATCTTGTCCGGATTTAATAAAGCAAGTGGGGGAGGAATCTACTTTAATTGGATCAAACATTTTCAGCTCCCATGGGAAAACATTACCCCTAAACAGTACAGGTAGTACTTTGGATGGGTTTTTAAAACACACAGTCAGGGTCTTTTTGGCGAAATTGAGTTGGCAGAATGCTGGGTATCACTTTCTTTACTGCCATATAGCCTTCCCAGCCCATCCTCGGCACTACTGGCTATGCAGAGCTGTGAGGCAATTCAAAACTTCCCAGTCAATCCTTGGCACTACCGGCTATGCAGAGCTGTGAGGCAATTCAAAATGGACGGCCTTTTGTTGACCTACACTTATCCAAACCAACAAAGATCCTACCAAGATATGACTCATCATCTCCTTCACCCCAAGAGAGACATCTAGTCTAGCCAGTTGTAAGTCAGTGAAAAGGAAAAGAATGACAGTCAGATCACAAGCTTAAAAGACCATGCACAGTAGCGACATCATACGCCCAGGGAAATTACAACCTAATAGTAGGTTTAGTACCAAACCTAGAAACAAGGGGCCTGAATACTGTAATTAGTGATTTTAAAAGTGTCATAATAGTTCTAATATCCAGCAAGATTGAGCCAATCCATGCCCAGCTGGGGGAAAGTGAAGTCAAACTGGGAAATGTGATTCCTTCTTCTCTAATCCAACACAAATGAATGCCCCCTGAACTCAAGCCACCAGCACTAGGATCAAGTACTTCCTGTCCCCACCCTTTAGGCATCCAGTACGGGGGTGCCCCCTCCCGTAGTTGAAACTGGATATGCCGTAACACATGCCGGTCCAAGTTCTGTGGAATGAACTGGCCCGTGTTCTCTACAGAGTACATCAATGGTAAATCATTTAAGAGCTGGGCAGCAAGTAAGACTTTGAAACCTAGGACTAGCCCAAAAAGGGCAAAAATGTGGACATTCAAAAGTTGGCGACATCGCCTACTCTTTTCCCCAACTTCCTCCTGAATGCACACTTAAGTTTTGGTTTAACAAAATATCCCACTTATGCTGAGTTCGAGCAATGAAGACTTTCATAGTTCAAAGAATACAGTGACCATTTGGCTAAAAAGAAAAACTGGCTAGAGGTCAGAATTATCGTTCAAAATTCTGATGATTAGAAATACTCCCTAGCTGGGAAATGGTAACAAGGAGACCAAGGGCGACTGCCCGTTAGTTCAAATCACCCCTGGTGGTAAAGTCACATTTACACTTCTTTGAAACTCTATTCCAGCCACGTGGAGGTATCCTGGTGATACCCCTGGGTTATTTTTATAGATCCCTGCTTCAGCACCAGGCCATAGCGCTGATACCACTGCCCATCCACTTAAATACAGCCTCATGTATAACATCCCCAAAAGAAAGGTCTTTGAAGTCCTGACCACTTTAGAAGACGTTGATAGACAACACTTAAAAGTGCAACCAGCATGTGATGAAACAGATTACTTGAGTTTAATTTAGGCTTCTTCTCACACCCCAGAGTACAGACAGATGTGGGCTCACTAAATCTACCAACATTATGGGGATTTGAGGCTTAGTGCCTGTAACCAGCCCCAGTTTTCTGAAAACCCACTGGAAATTCCTCCCAATTTGCACACAGTGAGTACCATTAGTAAAATTTCCTGGAACATTGCGGGGCTCGCACAGTTTAACCTGCGATTGGATAAGGCTAAAAAATCAACATAAAATAATATGCTCTCAAGAAACCTTGCTAACCACAGCTTTCCATATTTATGTGTTTTTTGCATCCTTCCATTCCTGCAACTCCATCTAAGGCCGTTAGAGTGCGAGGAGGGCTTGCCAACTTCTTTTCTGTAAAAGTAATGGATCTTAAAGCAAGGAAATATTGGTTTACATCAATTTCTTGGTTTCTCTATTACTATTCCCTGCTGTCTTTGATATGCTTTTAATTGTTTTATTCTAACATCACTCGACTAGGGACACTTTTGACCAATTGGCAGAATTTCTGGCTGACTTTTGCAACTTATCTAAATGTCCTGGTCATATCATTTGGGTTGGGGACTTTAACATCAGCACCTGTAAATTGTCTGTCACACATATTTGTAGATTGTTTAAGGAATGAAATGTCAATGAAACTCACTTTACTCACTCTGTCTATGGGGATCCACTTAATGGTTTGCTGATGAAATTTGACCTCGTTTTTGCGGGCGAACCCCGTAGCCTAAATAACTCCACAGTCCCTAAGTCTATAGAAAATTGTGCTGCAAGCTCTATAGACCACATCCTGCTATCTACTGAATTATTGTTCTACTTATCTGGCTTATATGTCCTAGGAAGCTGTATAAGGGATCATAACCCACTCTTTATTACCTAGGGCTCCCTTATCTAAATGCTAAAGCACAAAAGTGGAATAAATTTGGAAATCTCATGGAATAATTGCTTAAAATTAAAATGGAATAAAACCGATCCTGTTACATTTGCTATTGTTAGCAATTCTACTGCTGCCATTATGTCTTATTTGACTGATGGGGCGGGGCCTGGAGACATTACTCTGCCTTTGTTAGCATTTGTAGCTCTATTTAAAGAAAAACTCACAATTACAGCTGCCCCAAGAGAGCTGGCACCCTTCCTCTGGTTTAACACTGGTCACTCAGCGGACCATAAGAAACTAGTGGTTGCACTGAAGAGTCACTCATGGGTGCCACAAGATGTTAAGATGGCCAGGACTGATTATAAATTCACACTTGAGGAAAGGAAAAGGGAAATAAGGTTGAAAGCCTGGGAGGTTCTTCAAATGGCTGGGTCTTTGATGGATAGCTCTGCATTCTGAGATGTGATTAACTTGCCTTTTCTCAAGGAAATTGCTGCCCTTAAAATAGACACTAATATTGTAGTAGACACATGGGTGTCCCACTATACTAAGGATTTCTCCCAGGTGGAGTTACCACCCAAACATGGGACAACTGATTCCTCGGCAATAGCAGCAGCAAGTGATCTCCGAAACCCAATTAATATTGATGAAGTTATGACAGCCATTAATAAATGTATCTCTGGTAAGGCGCGGGTCCAGGTGGCATCTCTGCAGACATTTTTTAATCCAATACGCTTTTATGGGCCCATTACTAAGAGATGTATTTAGGGCATTAACTCAGGGCCCCATCCCTGACTCCTGGAAAACCGCTGTATTGGTCATAACATTTAAAAAAGGGGACAGTTCACAACCATCATGATATAGGAAATTTCACGCATCGATATACGCGCAAAGATTTTGGGTTGGGTCTTACCGTCCTACCTAAAAAAATGGGCTTCTTTAAATAATGTCCTGTCCAACGCCCAATTTGATTTAAGACCTGGCTGAGGGACAATTGAGCAATGTTTAAATCTTTATTTAATTTTGGGGAAGTACATAAGGGCAAAAAATGAATCTGTGCGCCTATCTTTTATAGACTTGGTGAGTGCATTTGACCTCATGAATCACAATAAGCTGCAGGATCTAATGGGAGGGATGGGTGTAGAGGCAGAACTTTTATACCCTATTAATCATTTACATCAAGATCTGTTAGTAAGGGTGCTTTTTGTCCCTTTGGGCGCAGGTTCCATCTGCATTAAGTCTACCTGGGGTGTTAGGCAGGGGTGTATCCTGGACCTGTTCCTTTTCCTTTTATAATTAATGGGATGAATACAATAAACTTCTGATAGAAGAAGGGAAGGATGTACCGCATATGGGAATTAAGTTGGTCTCAATTTTATTATACGCGGACAATGCAGAGCTGATTGCCCGCACAGCAAACGGGCTTCAGATTCTTATGGATTTATTCTTGGCATTTAAGAAGGACCTGGATCTTCAAGTTAACTAATCAAAGTTCTTCTTAATGATGTGGGGCCAACCCAGCACCAAGTCTCAGAATTTTAGCATGGGGAACCATATTTTAGCAAAGGTAAAAAAACAATTATCTAGGAATTCTTTTTAACCAGTCACTCAGTTGGGCTCCTCTTCTAACATTAAGACACCAGTGTTTTAATAGACATAGAGAAGCAATATTTAGATTTGCTAGAAAGCTGCAGAACAAACCAATAACAGAGATTTTAAACTTGTATAGGAGCAAATGTACTTCCTTCAGTAGGCATTTATATGGTGCTGTGCAATGGGGTTTTAGAAAGACAGGGATTCTCAAAAAAGCAGAAAACAGCTTTACCCGTAGATTGCTTTTCATTCCAATTGGTATAGCCACCTTAATATATCACAAAAGAACTGGGCCTGACATATCTGGAAGATCTGATTGGTCTTGTCCTCTTATTATTCTGGTCAAAACCTGGGCTACACCTGAGAATGCTTTGACCAGAGCATGTATAGCTGAATGCCTATCAGTAGACACAGCCACTCAGATACCATTTTTATTTACGTAAAATACACGTTTAAGTCTTTAGGCCAAAAGGATCTGTAGGTTAACTCCTCTGTGATTGGGCCCAAACAAAAACTGCTTGCCAATCTTACATGAACCATTATATGAATATTCATTTGAAAGTGCCCAGGTTAAGAATGTAATTGTCAGGTATTCGTGTGTCCTTACAACAAGCAGGATTGAGCCTTATATAGGGTGGATAGAGTAACCCACACATCAATACCAGCTAACTATCTTTAGACTGAGAACTTTGAATTTTAAATCTGCCTTACCCGTAGCAGGAGTTTGGAAAAGGGACCTCCTGCCTTGTCAGTGTGATGAGATTTCAAAACAGAGCATTTGTCGCTATATTTTGCACTTTATATTCAGTGCAGAGACACACCTTCGTAGTACCAATTTTACGCAAATCAAATTTTAGAAACTACATGGTGGGGCTCATATTCCTGCCATCCCTAGGGACGGGGATTTGTATTTTTGATTATTACATTTGATACACTGTGCCTTTTATATTCAGAGCCAATATGGAAATCGATATAATACTTTAACAGATGAATTGTAAATTGTTTTGCTCTGTTCTGATCCATGTTTTTGTTCACAAGGGAATTTGCTGTAGAACTTCCATTATTGCCCCGTATGTTTTTATTCTTCCTGTTATGCTTTTATGGTCCTTGGCCGATAAAGATTATTTGAATTTTGAGTACCTTCACATGAATTTGTAAGAAATTATAGGGTTTTTTTATGGTACGTTGAGTAAAATTGAGGAATTTGAGGTGAATATTAAGGTTAATCAGGATGCACTCTCTTTTAATCATACAATTGAAATATCTTTCTATGAGTACACATGGGTAAGATATATTGAAAGGAGATTGTGAACAGGGGGTAATAGAAATTACAGAACATTCTTTGTGCTTGCCACCTAATGTGGTTACTTTAAAAGCTGATAGTAATCAGCTAATGATGTAGACTTTTTCCATAGTCCTATTAAGGTAGTTTGGGTTCCTGGGTATCGGCTACCTCCAATAGATGCGATGACTGAAACAATGACTGGTGTATATGCCTCTTTGAACCTTGATCTTTGGCCAGCATATCATAAGGTAGACCAGGCCAAGGATTCAAGGCATTTGACTGTACTTGTAACTCCAAATACGATCAAGTACTATATTTTATTTTGACTGGTGTCATTGACATCTGTGTTCCTGCAATAGATGATTGAAGATTAGAGAGGTGTTAAAGTTGTGTTACCTTTTAAAGATAATGTTTTTGGAGGTGGGAGAGACTATGAAGAACATGCCAAGAGGATGGATGAAGTACTGAAAAACATAGGGGATTACAGAGAAAAACAGAAAAATATATGCTGGGTTTCCATAAATGGATTTTCCTAAGCATATCATTTCAAGTGGCAGTATAGCAACAAAACATGGTTTGATAGAATCCATTGAAGGAGCTCCTGTGCTAGAAAATAGGGACAAATATATTTTGTTCATGGGAATGGTAGAGTTCTATTTGAAATGTGTGGAAAGATTTGCAACTGTGCCAGAACCGTTGCTAAGACTTCTCAAGAAGGTGTGATTTTTTGGGGGGAGTCCGGATCAACAGCAAGCCTAAATGATTATCAAATAAGCACTATTTAAAGTCCCATTAGTAAAGTTGTTTCTACTTCGTCACAGTGGCTGCAGTAATTTTGAAATTGAAGCAGTTCTAACTCAGACAAGACAAAGAAAGGGTTATGCATTTGCATTTTTCTTTTGTGCTCTAGGAACTGAGAAGCAGAGTTACTCAATTAAAATCCCGCCCTCTTGATATACCTCCATAAAAAAATTGTTGTCCACAAATTTTTATTTTTCATTTGTGTTTTTGGATCATAAGCGAAGTAATTTAGCTTGGGTAGACATTGCTGATCCAGGACAATTTTTTCTGGATGACATTTTCAAAAATGGCAGATGTGTTGCAGCGATGATGTAATATTTCAGGAACCATGAGACCGATATACTTCACTTTGTCGTCAAAACATAGGTTTGGGGGTTCAAGCAGCCTTATAGAGACAGAAAATACCTACCCAGAACAACTCTTATGCCATTTTCCAAAATGGTGGCTAGAATAGAGAAACAAGAGAATTATATTGAAACGAAACAAATCATACTGGTTTTTGTCATGTGGAAACGTACCCAACCACTGGATAAAGAACATCAAATTCTACTGCATTGCTCATAAAAATGTCAGCTACAACATTGAACAAACTATAATCGCCGAAAAATGGCAGGATAGGCTGGCCTTCAAGCTGAGCCACACGTTTTAGAATTTTTTTGAGCTTTGCATATACTGTTGCTTAGTTTGTGACTGGAGATGGTAATACTGGTAAAAACCCAACCTTCTACAGTGGGGCAGCATTCTGGTAGCTCAGAGCATGAGTTCTAGCCCAAGTAGGAACTGGCTTTTCTTTATCTTTCAGTCCGCACCGAATAAACAATATGATAAATTCCAATAAATCAGCTTTGCAGACCGCAGCATCAAGTAAAACAAGATCCATGTCCTCAGTCACTTTTTAATTTTCTGGTAGACTGGGACGTGATCATGGCTTGTACTGATTTTGTGTGTTATCAAAAGAGACTAGTTTAAATATGACCAATATTGTTAGGACTCTGATTAGATTTGCCATGGGCACCTCGTTGGTGAGTTCATGAAGCCCTCACCCACCAACCTGGTTGGTGGCATGCTTCATCATCGGGCCCACCCAGTGACACCTAATGTGTCCCGGGTGTGCTGTGACGCCTGATTACAGCGGAGCTGGTATTTTACTGAGAGTGCAGTGTGAGGTGTAAAATGAAGTGTGAGTTAAAACGGCTTGGCGAGGGTCCCAGTACCCAAGGGTAAATTACATTTTAATAACTGGGCCCCCACCAGCGGTTAAAATAAGGCTTAGGGATGTTTAAGGGAGGCGAGTTACTACCGCCTACATCCATCAGTTGGTCGACATGTTTCAGTCAGTGCCTTAAACTAAATCTGGCTTTCCTCAGGACCTTATTAAAATAGAGTGTAGTGCAGGTTAAAAAGGAGTGTAATCCAGGCTATGTGTTACACTCACTAAGGTGTTTCTCTAAGTGTGAGAGGGGGATTCCCTTCTCATACATGCGCTTAGATTTTGCTGCCAATGCTTCCAGGAGTGAAGCGGTAAGGGGTTGACCAGCTTTTCTGGTCAGAGCTTGCCTTGTACCTGTTGCACCGTCCTCGTACTCCGGTAGCATTGTAGTGATTTTGCACACTTTGTCAATGCAGTTGGGTTATAGGATTGCAGTGTTGTTTGTTTATGCCTACACCTGACACAGCTCGTTTTCCAGCAGCTACTTCATTGGTACAGCCTTGAAAAAGCACCATGGCAGTATCATGTATGCTGGATGTTCTAGACAAAGAAGAGCTGTCTTCAAAATCAGAAATATAAAAAGCAGAAATTGGAAATCCTTTCCCGGAAAAAAGTGACATGGAAGTAGTGTGCTGTCAGATTCACAAAGTATTACAGCATGAGCGGCTAACAAGTTCCTGCTCCGTACTATGTAATTATAACTTGTTGATATACCAATACTGTTCTTTGAAGTGATTAGCTCTATAGTTCTGCACTTGTTATAGATTGCGTGGGCAGTCATCATGTGTAATGGAGTTTTCTTATTGCTGTGATGTAATTCATAAAACATGATTTGAAAAAAACATTACATTTGCATGGCATAAGCCTGTCGGTTTATGGGATTGTCTTCCACTTCTTCGCTTATATCTTCAAAACCATCATCAATATTTTCGGTTTCTGTTCTGAACCCAAGGACTTTAGTTTGCAACAGTTTTGCTTTCCTGATATTAAACAATAATGTAAAAATTGTTAAGACAAAATCAGGCATTCTTGTTGACTCCACTGATTTGCAGAGCTCTAGGGCATCACAGAATGTGTCATTAAGTCCAAATTCAAAATCTTTCAGGACATTTGTTAAAATGGTTCATGTTGATTTTACTACATGGTGTGATCTTATTTTGGCTGCAAGAACTTCAGGAGACAAATCAGCTGAGAGCACCATAAGTGTCTCATTCTTTTTGTAAGACTGACAAAAAGGAATTCTGTCATTGTACATTCTCACCAGAAAAATCCAAATCTCATTATTAGGAACCAAAACAGTTTCATCAATTTTGCCCACGATTTCTCTGTTCTCACTGAGTGTGCACCCAAAGCCAGCACTCAAGAGTGACTTTGAAACTTAATTTGCTTTTTCAAAGAGTGCAAACTTAACTGAAGGTTGTTGGTTATGTTGCTGGTGGGAGCTCATTGTACATTCATATTTTCGCATGTAGGCATGCATGCAGTTTGGGCGGGCATACAAACCAGCTGCAAATACATTAACCCTGCAGTTTAGATAAGCTACGCATCTGCAAACTTTATCTCAGAAGAAACTAGCTGCATATAAAAATGTGTTTGCCCTTTGAGACTTCCATACTCTGTACTTTATTCTTTTGTCAATTCATTTGGCCCTTCCTCTGGCTAAACCACAGACAACACACTGAAGATCTTCTGCAATCTGATCAGTTGTTGGAGGTGGACAAGGGGTGATCATCGATCTTCTAAGTAGATGGGCACTGGGTGTGGTTGTCATTGCATTCTCATAAAATTTCAGATACATGTTGTGATACACTGGTTTCTGCTATTTTTTACACATTTCTTCCATGCTTTTTTCTGTTGTATGTAACATGTAGCACTTGTTGTTACAATGATAAAATAGTTGATCCTTTTCACCCATTAGGTTCAATCTTTTGTAAACTTTATCTTGACATATTTTTGCTGCATGCCAAACTCTCTTCTATCCAGCCGTAGTTGGTGTTACCTTCTCTTTCACATTAGCTTAGCATACAACAAATCTTTCTTTGTTGAAGGAGTTTTCAGATTTTGTAGTCAGCAACACTGTCAGGAGGTAAAGATCCTCTACTACCACCTGCTTTGCTCATGTTTACGAATCTGAAAAGACAGCTGAAACAAAAACAATATTAAAATAAATTACCAATATGATGACTAAAAAACAGCATTATAGAGCTCCCATTTTGGAAAATAGTGGAAGGGTTGTTCTAAGGTGTTCATTTTTGTCTTCTTCTTTAATACCTTTATTCGGAAGCATAAAAGACATCCATAAATGCATTTGCACAGAACATACATCCATATTCATTTCATGCCATAAGGTAAAAAATATGTGCATAAGAAAAAATACAGTATAGACACAAGCTAAAATTGTTAAAAAAATAGCTACCAATTTTCAAAGAACATTTCCTTAAATACCTTTTCCTAACCATTTTTTCATATCACCCGCCATATAAGTCAATTTCCTCATCAATCGGTGTTAAGAACATATACAAATATGTTACAGTTATTAAAGTGCAATAGTGCAATGTATTATGCATTCAATGCCAATTTCTCTCAGTCCCGTAAATCATACTGTCTAGACCCATCACATATATATGCCTAATGCCCTGTTCTAGACCATGACTAGTGACATATTGTTCCTGGCATAAAAAACTGCCCATAAAAAAAGATGACATTCCACAGCAGATCTCTAGAGAGGCAATGATTGTAAAAATAAATATGCAGGACAGCATTGTGTAAAGCGTGATGGTCTAATCATTGGTAGAACATACCTTTTCCAAAGATGACTGTAGAAGTTGCAAAAGAGGATCACGTGCATAGTGTTATGGGGCATCGTAACATCATAGGGACAGTTTGTCACTTTTTTGGACTAGTCACTCATATTTGGGACACTAGTTAATCAGTGAAAGATGTTCAATCTTAGGTGAGTCAAAACAAACCTGTGCCACGCTTTTAATACCGTTTTAAGATAAAGTTGCATATCATAAGTTTTTAAAATCAATTGGTTTTTTTAAAATGCTGGGTTTAGGGTTTCAGTTATCAGTTTAAGATTTTCCAAGTGTATCCTTTCTTTTTTTTAAAGTTTTTCTAGGAATGGTATGTAGCATTTCAGTATCCTTAAAGAATTTGGGATAGCCCATGTCACACAAAAAACGCTGTCCATATGCCAACCACGAGAAACATAAATATGATCTTGATTTGAGGAAATCCCCTATTATCGCTCGGTTGAGACCTGTCCAAATTTTATGCCACAGTATTATGGGCTGTAACTTAATTAAGTCTGTAAGTAATGAGGCACCCAGTTCAGCGTAGTATACATACACTGGGGGTTACAAGAAGATAACTGAAAAATTAATTTTCTATCAATTGCATATCTGTACATTTCTTGTATCTCCATACGCCCATCACGTAAAGTGCTATACTAAGGCATTTAGCTTTGTAAAACGTCATCATCATCTCAGGTGGGTTAGAGCCCAGTCAATTTGCAAAGCTTCTGAGGGCCATGAAGGGAATGTAGGACCAGAAGGGTCCGAGCCATGAGAACAGCATTGTCTGCATATAGGAGGGCCATGAAAGGGCGCATTCCTATTTGTGGGAGATGTTTTGAGGATGCCACGAGGTCCTCACCCATGCTGTTTATATGTGGTGAAAACAGGAAAGGCGCTAAGACACCCCTGTCTCACCACTCTCTCCACGTTGAAAGCTTTTGTACATTCTCCTTTGGCACGGTATCTAACCTTGGCTCCACAACCAGAATATAAATCTCTGAGAAAGCTAATAATTGGTGTCTCCACCTTCATGTCTTTCATTTTCACCATAGTTTAGCGTGTATGACGTAATCAAAGGCCGATGAAAGATCGACGAATGCTAGGTAGATCTTCCCCTTTTTGATATTAACATATTTCCCCAATTAACATATTCATACTGAGACTCTACTCTATTGTCCCAATCTCTGAGTGGAAGCCATATTGTAGATCTGATATTTTACCTTGCAATTTAGCCCAGTCCTGCAATCTATTCAAAATTATACGACCTGCTGTCTTTACTAAAGAATCAAGCAAGGAGATCAGCCTATAGCATGCTGGATTTAGGCGGTCTCCTTTTTTGTAAATAGGTACTGTGAAAAGCTGGCTTGGTATATGAAGTCCACTAATGTAAGTGGGCACCTTGCACCAGTCCGGACAACCCTTATGGTGATTTAAGAAGTCTCAGACAACCTTAGAAAGCTATCCAAGTGGTAGCTGGGGAGAGCAGCCTTCTGGTTTAGTCTTAAAGGAGTATATAGCTGCTTGTTTTACCAGAATGTAATCTTATAGAATAGATTTAAATGAAAAAGAACCACACAACGTATTTATAAAAATATTTATGTATTATATAACTCTATCTTGTACTTAACAGTATCTTCCACATGGAGATAAACACAAAGCACACAATACTTTAGCAGAGAAATCACAGTAAATAGCACTAATACACAGTGGGCAACAGGGGTGAAAACACCATATACTAAATAAGTGGTATAGAACCACGACTCGAGTCAGTACAATGTCGAGAGGATGTAGAATTGCTGGGGACCCACAGAACCACCCAAGGTAAGTGGAAAGGGACGCCACGGAGAGCGTGTGCAGTGAGTGAACCAGACTGCATACAAGTCTATGTGCAAGTCACAGTCAGATTTTTAAAGAATAGGGACACTGAAGAAACCCCGTGGAAGACAGAAGGTTGGAGAGACACCCCACCGTGGATACCATGTTTTGCAAAGTTACCTATCCCAGGGAAGTCGGGTGTATAGGTGTGTAGTGGCGTCGGAAACAGCAGTCAAACCCAAATGGAGGACTTCAGGAAAGTGCCGCTGCTGGAAGAGGAGAAAGTGTCCGGAGGAATCCAAACATGAATTCTTGAAGAGGAGTACCTGAAAACCGAGGGGACAGAGTCTATGTCACTCAGGGGTGACCAGGAAGGTGAATGCCCGCCAATGACAGGTGCTTCAGGAAAGATCAAGATGACCTTGACTCTGCAGCCTCAAGGACCAGGCGATGCTGAGGATGACCAGGACCCAGATGCCTGCTGTCACATGAAGGATGTCGAGTGCTGAGGGATCGGTGTCCGGCAGGAGTACCAACAAGCCTTGGCAAATTCAACCCATGCAGGAAGTCAAGAAGGTGCACGGTTGTGACCAGTATAGGTCCAAGAGGGTCATCACAAGCACGGGTGTCAGGGAAGGCTCGAGCAATCAGGGGAGCCCAAAAGAAACAAGTGTGACCTTCAAGTGAACCCACAGGCTAGAGTTACTGGATTTGCGAGAGAACCTCAAGCAGCTCACCAAAAGATGCAGGCCACGATGCACACGATGCAGTGTGGCTAAAGATTCTGGTCACTGGAGGGGCTCGAGGTTGGGACTACTGGGAGCCTGAAGATCTTCTTGCAAAGACAACAACAAGCCGTTGCACCTTCAAAGGAGATGAGTTACTCCTGGGTTTGGTTATTGCAACCCCCAAGAGGACTACTGGCCTCAAACATGGTGAGAGGGTAGAGCAGGCCTCTGGAGCTGTGGAAAACCACCAACTGTGATGCAGAGCCGACAGAGGCGGGAGGAGCTCAGGATCTGCAGACCAGTCAACTTAGTTATGGTGCCTGCGAATGGAGGGGAGTGACTCCGTCACTCCAAAGGAAGATCACTTTGGTTGTCCTTGATGCTTCATAGGCCTTGGAAGGTTCCTGTATGATGCACAGGCACAGACAATGCAGCAGACTGGAAGGGAGATGAAGTCACAACCAAACAAAGTCCAGAGTGCCCAGAAGGTAGAAGTGCACTGATGAATCTAAAGACCTACACCCAGGTAAGCCCTTAAGTACCCTAGGGAAAGAGTTGGGAAGATTCAGGGGACCATCCCCGGGGAGGGTCTAGACAGGGGGGAGTTTACTCCCATGTCCTTTGTCCAGTTTCGCACCTGAGCAGGAGCCAATGGCTCCCAGGACTGGTTTGAAGTGGAATATGCACAGGAATACCAAATATGCCCTCTCATGCAGACTTTCGGGCACTCCCACCCAGCCCTAATAAACTAAATCCTGCCTGGTAGGTGGTCACAGCTCCCTATGACAGTATGCCTATTGTTCTACCTTCTACTGATCGAGCTTGGCTCAGCAGCAGGTGGGCAGAAATCTGTCTCTGGTCGGCAGCAACCATTTTGTGCTGTCCGGAACTAGAAGGCTAGTACCGGAAACGCTGAGAGCCTAATGGTGGGCTCTTCCAGTGCTTGGGATCATACCTTCCAGGGGGTATGTTTCCAACATATTTGATACCAAACATGATAGGATTCGTTGCAGCCCTTTTTCAAAATGGTATTCGCGTGATTAAGCGGTGCCCCTCTATATAGTACATGCTGACAACCCCCGGAGAATGGACCCCGTAGGCTGCAGGGGTGTCCTAATCATGCAGGGGCACCCTCTCACTTAGAACCAAGGCCCCTGCCTTCAGGATTGTAAAGGCCTAATATAGGGGTGACTTATAGGTTTTAAGTGCAGTGTCCCTTAGATATAGTAAACCTATATTTTAAGTAGGTAGTGCATTTACCAACTTACACGGGCTGCAATGGAAGGCCTGCAGTTCTATTTTGAATGGTCTCTCATAGGTAGCATAATACTTGCTTCAGCCCACGCGAGGCCTCTGGGGTACCTTTGCCCTGGGTACCTGAGTACCAAATATTAGGGACTTATAAGGGTACCCTAGTATACAATCTGGGATGTACCTAAGTACTGAACAAAACAATTTAGGGAGAAAGCAGATAGACAGGGGTCCTGAATAGCAGGATCCTAGTCAGACTAGTCAAAAACAGTATCATATTAAGTAAAAAGCGGGGGTAACAATAAGAAACAGCTCCTACTTTCCTACACAACCCCTTCAAACGTATGGAGATGAGACTAACCTTGCCCAGTTGAGTCTTCATTTTCTAGGTGGAAATATCTGGAGAGTCCATCTACATTGGCATGGTTATCCCAGGTCTATGTTCCACTGTACAGTCTATCCCCTGTAGGGAAATGGACCACCTCAAACATTTGGGGGCTTAACCCTTTATCTGTTTTAGCCATAAGAGGGGTGTATGGTCTGTCTGAACAATGAAATGAGTGCAAAACAAGTATGCTCTCAACTTGTTCAGGGCCCAGACCACAGCAAAGGCTTCCCTCTATGTAGCTGACCAATGTTTCTCTTTGGGGGTCAACCTTCTGCTGATAAAAGCTACTGGTTGATACTGGCCCTCTACATTAAGTTGTGACAACACAATCCCTACCCCCAACTCAGATGCATCTCTTTGGACAATGAATTGCTTAGAGTGGTCAGGCCTTTACATAATGGGAGCAGTGCACATGGCCTGCTTGTGATCATCAAATTTCTTCTGACAGCTAACTGTCCACTGAGTGTTCTTGGGCATTTCTTGGATGTCAGAGTATTCAAAGGAGTCACTATGGACCCATAGCCTTTGAAAAATCTTCTGTAATACCCAGCCAGGCCCAAGAAAGCTCTGACCTAAGTCTGGGTAGTTGTAGCAACCAAGTCCATTATGGTCTGGATTTTGCTCTGAAGTGGTTGAACCTGGCCTCCAACCATAAGGTGGCCTAGGTACACAACCTTGCTCTGCACTATCTGGCACTTGGTAGCCTTGATAGTGAGGCCTGCTTTCTGCACAGCCTCCAATATATTTTTCAGGTGGACCAGTTGATCCTTCCAGGTGGAGCTAAAGACAGCTATATCATCAAGATATGCTGCACTATAGGCTACCAGACCTGTGAGGAATTTAATCACCATCCTTTGGAACGTGGCAGGCGCATTCTTCAAACCAAAGAGCATCACAATACATTGATAATCCCCACTCGGGTTTGAGAATTCTGTTTTTGGTTTGGCATAGTCAGCTATTCTGATTTGCCAATAACCAGCAGTTAGGTCAAATGTGCTCAGGAACTTGGCTGAGGCCAAAGTGTCTATAAGCTCATTAGGAATTGGATGACCATCAGTCCAAGTGACTGAATTGAATCCCATGTAGTCAACCCAAAACCCCATCTCTCTATTACCACCATGGGTGTGAGGTTTTAGTACCAAGACCACTGGACTAGCCCAAGGGATATGCGAGGGTTCAATCACTCCCAGCTCCAGCATCTTTTGGACCTCTGTCTTGTTGCAATCTCTGACATGGTCAGGCTGCCTGTAGATTTTATTCTTGACAAGTAGACTATCACTTGTGTCCACTTCATGGGTACATCCGGTTGTTTGACTGGGTGTCAGGGAGAACATATCTCTGTATTGATAGAGGACCTTCCTGCAATTAATCTGCTGTTGGTCAGTGAGGCTGCCTGCCAAGGCTATACCATTAACTGAACCATCATCAGGGTTCTATGAGACGAGATCAGGGAGAGGGCCAGTCTCTTCCTCCTGCCCCTCATCAGTTGCCATAAGCAAGCCCATGTCAGCCCTGTCCACAAAAGGTTTCATCCCATTCACATGGAACACTCTATGGGGGCTCATGGAAGTGACAAGGTGATCTCACCCTTTTGCTCAATGGTAGTGTGGGGCCCCCTCCGTTTATCTTGGAGAGGTGCTAGGACCACAGACTCTAACACCAACACCTTCTGACCTGGCTGGTAAACAGCCAGGGCAGTCCTTTGGCCATGCCAAGCTTCTTGCTGTTCTTGGCTGCCCTCTAGGATTTTACTTGCCTTCTTCATGTACTCAGCCCTCCTGGAGCGGAGACCAAGTACATAGTCCACTATGTGTTGTTTGGGATGTTTGAGAGGTAATTCCCACCCTTCCTTCACCAACACAAGGGACCCCTAACTGGATGCCCAAGCAGAAGTTCAAAAGGGCTGTAGCCAACCCCCTTCTGAGGGACCTCTCTGTAGGCAAAGAGAAAGCAGGACAGAAGAAAATCCCATTTTTGCCTAAGCTTTTCTGGGATGCACATGATCATGTCCTTCAGGGTTTTGTTGGATATTTCATCTAACCTATTGCATTGAGGATGATAGGTTGTGGTAAATGTGTAATTCACTCCACACTCCTTCCACATTGCAGTAACATACCCGGATATGAAGTGGGTACCTCTATCAGTTAAAACCTCCTTAGGAAAGCCCACCCTGGAAAAAAATCCCAAGAGGGCCCTTGCCACCACTGAAGCTGTAGTGGTCATAAGGGAAATGGCTTCTGGGTATCTAGTGGCATGGTTCACCACCATTAGTATGTAACTGTGCCCATATGCTATAGGAGGGTTCATGGGACCAATTATGTAAATTGCAACCTTCTCAAAGGGAACCCCCACCACTGGAAGTGGTATCAGGGGGTCTTTGTGGTGCCATCTGCATGGCACAGGATCAAGAAAACTACTTTGTGTCCTCAGACATGTGAGACCAGTGAAAGTGTGGGACAATCATGCCCCTTTTTTTTACTTTGGTCTAAGTGTCCTGCCAGGGGAATGGTACGTGCTAGGGTGAGTAGGAAGTCCCTAAACTTCAGAGGTATAACCAGCCTCCTGGTGGCACCAGGCTTGGGGTCTCTGCCTTCTGAGTAAAGGAGCCCCTCAACCAAGTAAATCCTGTGGGACCCACTGACATTCATAGCAGCCTCAGCAGCAACCTGCTGTCTGAGGGGTTCAAGAGAGGGGCATTTTTGCTGCTCCACATTCAAGTCAGCCCTGGAAGGGCCCCTGCCCCCAAGATCTCAACATGATCAGGCTCAAGTTCAACTGGGGCAGTTCCTTCACAGGGACTAGGATCATCTTCCTCAAGAGACTGCTTTTCTTTGAGTCTGGGGGGAAGACACAGCCTTACTCCTCCTGCTCTTTCTCTTGGAAGACACCAGGTCCATTGTTCCACGATACAGAGCCTGTTCAGTGGATGTCAGTTTGGCTTGTGACCTGGTCAAAGCAAACACATCTGCAGAGATGCCCAACATTACTGCATGAGTCCTAAATTCCACTTAAGCCTAGGATGAAGTCTCCAAATCATTGCCCAACAAACAATCTACTGATAGGTCTGAAATTACCACAACCTTTTTAGGGCCAGTTACCCCTCCCCAGATTAAATTAACAGCTGCCAAGGAATGGTCAGTCCTTACATTGTTTGTATTGGTCACTTGGTACATTCCTCCAAGTATGATTTGTCCAGGAGGCACAAGTTCCTCTTACCATGGTGGCACTGTCCCCTTTGTCCTTGTAGGCCATTGCCTCTGTTCTTGATCAAAGGATGTTATGTCCGAATGAGGTCGCACACTGCTCGTCCCATCAGCGTGTGACCCCGGAGTATGATGGTCGATGTAGTCGGTATCAGCGGGTGCGCTTCTACCCGAGTGTTGAGTCTTGAGGGTGTTCATTGGTGTGCTTGCCATCCCTGGACACGTGTTTCGCGTTCATTAACGCTCATCAGCAGGGATTAGGCGTGTGCACGGGGTTGCTGCGCGGGCTGCCGAAAATATTCATAGGTCCAGATACCTCTTAAGGCGCGCAGGTGCGTTATCTCGAGGTCGTCACCTCCACCGGGTAAAGGGAGCCTGTATAAATAGTATGTCCGAATGAGGTCGCACACTGCTCGTCCCATCAGCGTGTGACCCCGGAGTATGATGGTCGATGTAGTCGGTATCAGCGGGTGCGCTTCTACCCGAGTGTTGAGTCTCGAGGGTGTTCACTGGTGTGCTTGCCATCCCTGGACACGTGTTTCGCGTTCATTAACGCTCATCAGCAGGGATTAGGCGTGTGCACGGGGTTGCTGCGTGGGCTGCCGAAAATATTCGTAGGTCCAGATACCTCTTAAGGCGCGCAGGTGCGTTATCTCGAGGTCGTCATCTCCACCGGCTCAAGGGAGCCTGTATAAATAGTATGTCCGAATGAGGTCGCACACTGCTCGTCCCATCAGCGTGTGACCCCGGAGTATGATGGTCGATGTAGTCGGTATCAGCGGGTGCGCTTCTACCCGAGTGTTGAGTCTTGAGGGTGTTCACTGGTGTTCTTGCCATCCCTGGACACGTGTTTCACGTTCATTAACGCTCATCAGCAGGGATTAGGCGTGTGCACGGGTTGCTGCGTGGGCTGCCGAAAATATTCGTAGGTCCAGATGCCTCTTAAGGCGCGCAGGTGCGTTATCTCGAGGTCGTCACCTCCACCGGCTCAAGGAAGCCTGTATAAATAGTATGTCCGAATGAGGTCGCACACTGCTCGTCCCATCAGCGTGTGACCCCCGAGTATGATGGTCGATGTAGTCGGTATCAGCGGGTGCGCTTCTACCCGAGTGTTGAGTCTTGAGTGTGTTCACTGGTGTGCTTGCCATCCCTGGACACGTGTTTCGCGTTCATTAACGCTCATCAGCAGGGATTAGGCGTGTGCACGGGGTTGCTGCTTGGGCTGCCGAAAATATTCGTAGGTCCAGATACCTCTTAAGGCGCGCAGGTGCGTTATCTCGAGGTCTTCACCTCCACCGGCTCAAGGGAGCCTGTATAAATGGTATGTCCGAATGAGGTCGCACACTGCTCGTCCCATCAGCGTGTGACCCCGGAGTATGATGGTCGATGTAGTCGGTATCAGCGGGTGCGCTTCTACCCGAGTGTTGAGTCTTGAGGGTGTTCACTGGTGTGCTTGCCATCCCTGGACACGTGTTTCGCGTTCATTAACGCTCATCAGCAGGGATTAGGCGTGTGCACGGGGTTGCTGCGGGGCTGCCGAAAATATTCGTAGGTCCAGATACCTCTTAAGGCGCGCAGGTGCGTTATCTCGAGGTCGTCACCTCCACCGGCTCAAGGGAGCCTGTATGGGAAACAACCATTACATCGCAACTTTTACAACGCACTACCATTACAACGAAACTTTTACAACGCAAAAACCATTACAACGCAGGTATTTACAACGCAGGTATTTACAACGCAGGTGCTATTACAACGCATACCATTACAACGTAAGTATTGGTAAGTATATAATTATATTTAAATTATTAAATGTTTTTTTTTTATGGGGTATTTTTTGGGCTAAGGGTCTGTTTTGGGTTTTTTGGTAAAGGGGTATTTTTAGGGTTCAGGGTCAGTTATGGGTTTTTGGGTAAAGGGGTATTTTTAGGGTCCAGGGTCAGTTTTCAGTTTTTGGGTAAAGGGGTATTTTTAGGGTTCAGGGTCAGTTTTCAGTTTTTGGGTAAAGGGGTATTTTTAGGGTTCAGGGTCAGTTTTCAGTTTTTGAGTAAAGGGGTATTTTTAGGGTTCAGGGTCAGTTTTCAGTTTTTGGGTAAAGGGGTATTTTTAGGGTTCAGGGTCAGTTTTCAGTTTTTGGGTAAAGGGGCATTTTTAGGGTTCAGGGTCAGTTTTGGGTTTTTGGGTAAAGGGGTATTTTTAGGGTTCAGGGTCAGTTTTCAGTTTTTGGGTAAAGGGATATTTTTAGGGTTCAGGGTCAGTTATGGGTTTTTGGGTAAAAGGGTACAGGGTAAAAATAAAGTAAAATTAAATTTATATTAAATTAATTAAATTAAATTAATTAATTTAGAATTATTTACATTTGTAATTTAAATTATATACTTACCTATACTTACGTTGTAATGGCATGCGTTGTAATAGCCCCTGCGTTGTAAATACCTGCGTTGTAATGCCATGCGTTGTAATGGCACCTGCGATGTAAAAGTTGCGTTGTGATGCCATGCGTTGTAAATGCATGCGTTATAACGTCATACATCCAGCCTGTATAAATAGTATGTCCGAATGAGGTCGCAAACTGCTTGTCCCATCAGCGTGTGACCCCGAGTATGATGGTCGATGTAGTCGGTATCAGCGGGTGCGCTTCTACCCGAGTGTTGAGTCTTGAGTGTGTTCACTGGTGTGCTTGCCATCCCTGGACACGTGTTTCGCATTCATTAACGCTCATCAGCAGGGATTAGGCGTGTGCACGGGGTTGCTGCGTGGGCTGCCGAAAAAATTCGTAGGTCCAGATAACTCTTAAGGCGCGCAGGTGCGTTATCTCGAGGTCTTCACCTCCACCGGCTCAAGGGAGCCTGTATAAATAGTATGTCCGAATGAGGTCGCACACTGCTCGTCCCATCAGCGTGTGACCCCGGAGTATGATGGTCGATGTAGTCGGTATCAGCGGGTGCGCTTCTACCCAAGTGTTGAGTCTTGAGGGTGTTCACTGGTTTGCTTGCCATCCCTGGACACGTGTTTCGCGTTCATTAACGCTCATCAGCAGAGATTAGGCGTGTGCACGGGGTTGCTGCGTGGGCTGCCGAAAATATTCATAGGTCCTGATACCTCTTAAGGCGCGCAGGTGCGTTATCTGGAGGTCGTCACCTCCACCGGCTCAAGGGAGACTGTATAAATAGTATGTCCGAAGGAGGTCGCACACTGCTCATCCCATCAGCGTGTGACCCCGGAGTATGAAGGTCGATGTAGTCGGTATCAGCGGGTGCGCTTCTACCCGAGTGTTGAGTCTTGAGGGTGTTCACTGGTGTGCTTGCCATCCCTGGACACGTGTTTCGCGTTCATTAACGCTCATCAGCAGGGATTAGGCGTGTGCACGGGGTTGCTGCGTGGGCTGCCGAAAATATTCACAGGTCCAGATACCTCTTAAGGCGCGCAGGTGCGTTATCTCGAGGTCGTCACCTCCACCGGCTCAAGGGAGCCTGTATAAATAGTATGTCTGAATGAGGTCGCACACTGCTCTTCCCATCAGCGTGTGACCCCGGAGTATGATGGTCGATGTAGTCGGTATCAGCGGGTGCGCCTCTACCCGAGTGTTGAGTCTTGAGGGTGTTCACTGGTGTGCTTGCCATCCCTGGACACGTGTTTTGCGTTCATTAACGCTCATCAGCAGGGATTAGGCGTGTGCATGGGGTTGCTGCGTGGACTGCCGAAAATATTCGTAGGTCCAGATACCTCTAAAGGCGCGCAGGTGCGTTATCTCGAGGTCGTCACCTCCACCGGCTCAAGGGAGCCTGTATAAATAGTATGTCCGAATGAGGTCGCACACTGCTCGTCCCATCAGCGTGTGACCCCGGAGTATGATGGTCGATGTAGTCGGTATCAGCGGGTGCGCTTCTACCCGAGTGTTGAGTCTTGAGGGTGTTCACTGGTGTGCTTGCCATCCCTGGACACGTGTTTCGCGTTCATTAACGCTCATCAGCAGGGATTAGGCGTGTGCACGGGGTTGCTGCGTGGGCTGCCGAAAATATTCATAGGTTCAGATACCTCTTAAGGCGCGCAGGTGCGTTATCTCGAGGTCGTCACCTCCACCGGCTCAAGGGAGCCTGTATAAATAGTATGTCCGAATGAGGTCGCACACTGCTCGTCCCATCAGCGTGTAATGCCGGAGTATGATGGTCGATGTAGTCGGTATCAGCGGGTGAGCTTCTACCCGAGTGTTGAGTCTTGAGGGTGTTCACTGGTGTGCTTGCCATCCCTGGACACGTGTTTCGCGTTCATTAACGCTCATCAGCAGGGATTAGGCGTGTGCACGGGGTTGCTGCGTGGGCTGCCGCAAATATTCCTAGGTCCAGATACCTCTTAAGGCGCGCAGGTGCGTTATCTCGAGGTCGTCACCTCCACCGGCTCAAGGGAGCCTGTATAAATAGTATGTCCGAATGAGGTCGCACACTGCTCGTCCCATCAGGGTGTGACCCCGGAGTATGATGGTCGATGTAGTCGGTATCAGCGGGTGCGCTTCTACCCGCGTGTTGAGTCTTGAGGGTGTTAACTGGTGTGCTTGCCATCCCTGGACACGTGGTTTGCGTTCATTAACGCTCATCAGCAGGGATTAGGCGTGTGCACGGGGTTGCTGCGTGGGCTGCCGAAAATATTCGTAGGTCCCGATACCTCTTAAGGCGCGCAGGTGCGTTATCTCGAGGTCGTCACCTCCACCGGCTCAAGGGAGCCTCTATAAATAGTATATCCGAATGAGGTCGCACACTGCTCGTCCCATCAGCGTGTGACCCTGGAGTATGATGGTCGATGTAGTCGGTATCAGCGGGTGCGCTTCTACCCGAGTGTTGAGTCTTGAGGGTGTTCACTGGTGTGCTTGCCATCCCTGGACACGTGTTTCGCGTTCATTAACGCTCATCAGCAGGGATTAGGCGTGTGCACGGGGTTGCTGCGTGGGCTTCCGAAAATATTCGTAGGTCCAGATACCTCTTAACGAACGCGAAACACGTGTCCAGGGATGGCAAGCACACCAAGTGAATACCTTGAAGACTCAAGACCCGGGTAGAAGCGCACCCGCTGATACCGACTACATCGACCATCATGCTCCGGGGTCACGCGCTTATGGGACGAGTGGTGTGCGACCTCATTCGGACATATTGATCAAAGGATGTTGTCTGTACTTGACCAGGTTACTGGGACTGACAAGTACGGTGGTAATGTCTATACCACTATCACAGACAAGAACAGCCTTAGCTGGAATTCTGACTAAGCTAGAACTCACCTCAGATCCCACCGCTGCCACCAATGTGAGAAGCTGGCCAGGTATATGATGTCCACTAATGAAAGTGGGTACCTTGTACCAATCCGGACATCCATTATGGTGATTTAAGAGGCCTCAGACAACCTCAGAAAGCTATCCAGCGGCATCTGTGTAGAGCAGCCTTCAGGTTTATTCTTGAAGGAGTGTAAAGTGGCTTGTTTTACCAGAATTCAATTTTACAGTATAGACTAAATGAAAAAGAACCACACAAGGTATTTGTAAAAATATGTATTTATTATGTAACTCTATCTAGTACGTTGCAGTGTCTCCCACAAGGAGATAAACACAAAGTACACAATACTTTAGCAGAGAAATCACAGTAAGCAGCACTAATAAACAGTGGGCTCTAGGGGTGCCAAACCATATACTAAGAAAATGGTATAAGAACCTGGACTTGAGCCAGTATGATATCAAGAGCACGTAGAATTGCTGGGGACCCACAGTACTACCCAAGATAAGTAGATAGGGACCCCACGGAGAGCGTGTGCAGTGTGTGAACACCGGTGTGTTCCATACAAGTCTATGTGCAAGTTGCGGTTCGATTATTGAAGAATAGGGACCCTTCCCAGTGGACCCTGAAGAAACCCCTTGGAAGACAGAAGGTTGGAGAGCCACCCCACCCGTGGCTATGTTGGTACCCAAGTTACCTATCCCAGGAAGGCCGGGTGCATAGGTGTGAAATGGCGTCCAAACATGGATACTTGAAGAAGAATACCTGAAAGCAGAGGGGACAGAGTCTATGTCACTCAGGGGTGAACAGGAGATTTGGAAGATGAATGCCCTCCAATGTCGGGTGCTTCAGGAAACATGAAGATGACCTGGACTCTGCAGTTGTGAGGACCAAGCGATGCTGAGGATGACCAGGACCCAGATACGAGCTTTCCCACAAAGGATGTTGAGTGCTGAAGGGTTTGTGTCCAGCAGGAGCACCAACAAGCCTTGGCAAAAATAACCAATGCAGGAAGTCAAGAAGGTGAACGGTTGGGACCAGCAAGGCCCGGAAGACTCACCACAAGCAGGGAATTCGGGGCAGGCCTGAGCAATCAGGGGAGCCCAAAAAAAACTATTGTGACCCACAAGTGGACCCACAGGCCGGAGGCCAAGGAGTCGCAAAAGGAACTCAAGGTTGGGGCTGCTTGGAGCCCGAAGATCTTCTAGCAAAGACAACAAGCCTTTGCAGGCCACGGGAGATGTGTAAAACACCACCTTGGATACAGAGCCCCAAAGATTTGCAGACCAGTTGACTAAGTTGAGATACCTGCCAATGCAGGGGAGTGACTCCTTCCCTCCAAGGGAGATTACTTTGGTTGTCCTTGATGATTTACAGGCCTTGGAAGGTTCCAGTATGATGCACTGTCACAGACGATGCAGCAGACTGGAAGGGAGACAAAGTCAGGCCCAAATAAAGTCCAGTGAAGTCCAGAGTGCCCAGACGGTAGCAGTGCAATGGTGTCTGATCTGAATCTTATCCCACAATGAATCTAAGGACCTACACCCTGGGTGCATGGGACCATATACTAGGGACTTGTAAAGGTGCCCCAGTATCCAATCTGGGATGTACCTAAGTACTGAACAAAACAATTTACGGAGAATGCACAAAGACTGGGGTCCTGATTAGCAGATTCCCTGTCAGACTAGTCAAAAACAGTATCACATCAAGTAAAAAGTGGGGGTAACCATAAGAAGCAAATCCTACTTTCCTTCAGGTACAATGATTGATTCTCCCCCGATGACAAAAAATCTGCTGGCAGCTGGCCCTCAGTACTAGAGTCAACAAGGGCCCCCATAAAGTGATGTTGTCTTTATATAAATCTAAGGGATTGCATCTGGTCCTGGGGCTTTACAACTTTTACTTGCTTGAATTGCTTTGTTAACTTCCTCAAGGGTAAAAGGCGCAATGGAGGCAGGTTGATGAGGAATTATGGTGTCATTTTCGCTGTGTCTCTGCTCTGATGCTAGTACTGTGATAGTCAAAGAATAAATACGAGCAGCAAGCTTTATCAATTCTTCCTCCAGTATAGCAAACCCAATCCTAGAAACCTCATCTGTAACCAATGGTGAGGAATTAATTACAGGCCAAAAAAATCGATTATCATTGCTAATACTTGCCTACTGTAGGGACTCCCAGGCCATCTTCCTTAAATATAATTTCCTCCTCTTCACAGCGTGCTTATATTTGACTCTACAGTGGCAATCTTCTATAGTGCTCCTGGAGGATTTATGTAATGCCTCTTTTAAGCATTTATGGGCCTTAGTACATAAGGTATCAAACCACCCCTTTGCCTCCTCTTTTGCTTTCACTCTCACAGTAAACAGACTCTCCTGTATACCCTGTGTGATAGTCAGGAAGGCAAAAATAATGTAATTGGTAGGAGTGGTGACATTTAGGCACAAGTCAAAGGCTTCCCAGTTCAAGGAACCCTTCAGGGGTAATATGTGTCCAACTCAAGGTGTAACCATTATGCCTTGCTAATTCAATCCCTTCCACTTTTGGGATAGTTTTATCATGCCCCTGTTTAAAAAATTATACTGATGATAGCTGCAAACTCAAAGGAAAATGGTCACTTAATGAAATGGAATGTGTAAGAAAGTTAAAAGCAAGACCATCATAACAGTTGGACAATATGGTCAATAATGCTATTGTTGTCTCTCCTATTGAAGGTTTTCTTGTGCATAACTTAAGGTGAGGAAATTTAATTTGCAAGTGTCAGATCAAATTTAAATATGAATTAGTTGATCTTATCACCATATATACTATGTTTGAAATGGGACTGATCTTCATCCTCTATGCTTGCCATTCAACATATTTTATCCAACTGTGCATTACATTGACGCATATTAAAAGCACCCCTCCCCCCATAATATCATGATGTTTTTTCTATTGTCTGCGGTAATATGCTCCAGGTCATTGTTCAATTTCTGCAAAGTATCAGTTATTTCTCTTGTGGTAGCATTGTTGTAGAAATTGATTATTACTAGTCTAGCAGAGCCTGTTGAATCACATACTATTAAATGGTAGTACAAATTATATGTCACCATGACAATGTTAGTAAATTGTAAGCTATTGGGGATGTAGGTCCATATTCTCCCCTTTGCCCTGCCATATCTCGATGGAATGGCCAGAGTGAAATATGTCCTATACCCAATTATATGAGTGGGCTTCATGAGCCATGTCTCTTGTAGACAAATAATTTGGAAATCAACTGTGAAGTCTAGCCATTCTGAAATTTGTCTTTTGCTCCGTAAGCCTGCCACATTCCAAAACAAGCATCCGAGAAGTTCAGGGTTAACTTGTGTTGGATTGTGTATGTTAGTATCTGTCAAGGGAACCAGCATATTACTACTACCTGGTTGAGGGGTTCTTTCTTGGGTCAGTGAGATTTTTCTCATGCGTTGTCTGCAAGATATTACCATCATCTAAAGATTCTGTAAAGGGATTTCTCGTAATATTTTCCTCACTGTCTATGCAGGCCCCCAACTTAAGTCAATCCAGCCCATCCAGAGATGACAAACAGTGAAACCGATTGTCAGTTGGCACTTGATAGTTTGGGTGTCTTGTTGGTCTTGGATCAAGAATGGACTGTGATCTAGTGTTATTAGTCAAAAGTGCAGGTTGATAAAAATAGCCCATAGGGAGAGAGGAAATATCACTTACGGGGACATTGGAGATCCCAGTCCTATTCAGGACTCTCTCCACCAACCGTGGTTTTTTAAAAGACAGGGCTACGCAATCGCCACTCAGGGTGTTTTTCCCTACACCACCCATTTAACTCTCCTTGCCATCTGTAAATTGTTAAATAGATGGTCAGTTAGACCCAACCAGTCTTATTGAGATCCAGTTCTCCGTACTATTAGTAGGTAAAGTAGGAACATTAGTCAGGACTGCCTGATATGGAGTTGAGAACAGTGGGAGATCCAAACAGTCAGTTATGTGTTCTGTGAGTGCTCCAGTTTGGTTGCTAATAGATGGAGTAGCTCCTGCAGATCCCGGATATCTTTTGTCCCTAACTACAGCACAAGGCATACTTGAATTCAAACTCTCCCCACCTCTCCCTCTAGCATTTTGTGTGTTTGGTGCAGTATTAATGGTTACACTCATGGTTGGGGCCTTAATTACAGGTGAACAGTCCTTATTGTGTAATCCCTTAGGCATTTGTCCTGTTTAAAATATATTCAAAAGTTCCAAACAGGAATTAGTTCTTGTTTCAACTTTCATTCACCTAGTTTGAATTTACCCCAAGATGTTGTTTACATGCTGACCAAGGAGTTTAAACGCCTCTGCTAAAGCATCTAATTTTCTAATACTGATATTATAATTAGGGTCCAAATAGGTCTTTACTGGGGTGATTTCTATTTGATGCAGACTCTGTGTTTGGCTATTTGCTATCTTAATCCTTGCCTTCAGTTATTCTCACTGGAATCTCAGAGCTGTTGACAAGGACATTGGCCGATATTACCAGCCCCTGTTTGTTAACAAATATTCTTCCACGGTTGATATTTGCCTGTCAATAGCCCACATGGCTCCTGTGATGTATTTTAATAATGACAATTGGGGCTTCTCTATGAATGAGTTTTTTCCCCACATTTGCTGGATGCTTCTTATTGCCCATACTCTGGGAAGGTTCTAACAAGGGTGAGATTGTTCAAGTAGTAATCCAAAATAAAAATATCAAGATGAATCGAAGTAGCAGTGCAGGGAGAGGCTCAGTAGCTCTTACAAAGATATTACCAAACAGTTGTGCCACCCCACCCCAGCTACAAAATATTATCCCGGTTATAACTACCCCTCCCAATCAGTATTTAGTTGACCAATAGGTAACCAATAATAACTAGGATATGTTCTCCCCCCTTGGCTAGTCCAATTCTTGTGTACACAATTGGCATGTCCTATAAACTCCTTCGCTGTCTCTCAACTTCTGTTTCCAAGAGTTGCTATTGTGGAGTCGTAGATTAATGACCGATGGTAAAGCCTCCCACATGTGGTTCCAGAACATTGAGTAACATTGAGGAGGCACCACCAAAAAGTTGAAATAAAATCAATAAAAGTACCTTGCTTCTAAGGGTCCCAGTGTCCATGTTGCTGGAATACACAGTCTGGTTAGCCTCCAGACTTTAAGCGATACAAAACAACTTCCAACGCACTGAAAGGTTAAATTTTACTGGCAGATGTTATAGCATGTTGTCATTACAATCACCCCCTCTGTCCGCTCAAATTCGAAGAAACAAGTTTGGGTAGACCTATAATTGAAGCCTATTTTTTCAAACTCAAGGGAGGTGGCCCCTCCCAGCCTCCTCCCCCGCGGTGATGGATTTAAGATCCTCCGGGCGCAGAGCTGTTGTCACTAGTGAACCGGGGATTCTGGGAGACAGAGTCCTCCCCTGGCCCGGTCCCAATCTCACAGTGCGGCGGTTATTTTCTGTCTCTATAAGACTACTTAACCCGTAAAACCTATGTTTTGACACAAAAATGAAGTATATAGGTCTCATGGTTTTTTAAATATCACATTAACACTGCAACACATCTGCCATTTTATAAAATGTCATCCAGAAAAATTTGGCATTCATTAGCAATGTCTATCCAAGATAAATTACTTCTGTAATGATACAAAAACACAAATCAAATATGAATATCTTACTGAAGTATATCAAGGGGCCAGGACAAAAATTGAGAGGGAAACACTGCCTGTGTTTGGGTTGTGACTAAATTAAAGTGTACTGGGACACGATTCAGAATTCACCTTGATCATAAGCCGTTAACATCAATTTTTAATGGCTCAAATGTTGATTCTTGTAAACCCACAGCTCAATTTACCAGACTGTGGCTTAATTTAGAGTTTGGTGGCCAGGGTACTTCATCACAAAAAAAGTGGCTGTTTCATCTATACAAGTGCATTCTAGTCTATGTCCCTAACATAGTTGATGGGTCATCTGCCGCTTTTTGTGACAGAGTCCCTTTTCACCAAATTCTACACAATGCCTTATGTTGGACTATCACTTTAAGGTGGATCGTGTGGCTGAATCAAGCGGCACAAAAGCATTTGTTTGAACTATCATGGAGCTTTGAAGAGTTAGATGTAAGGAATGACAGAAGAAGGCATTATTGAAAGAGTATTGGAAAAAAGTGACTGGCTAGGGCCTTTTCACATCAAGACAATGAGTCAAAGGTTTGCCACAGAGTTAGTGTATCATAGATCAAAATGTCTGCACATCAAGGTTATAAGAAAGGATACAGTAAAACGTTTCTTACAGTTGTGCTTTCAATGGAACAGAGTCCCAATGAAGTGTTTTCACACAACAGAGTCGAATTGGGCTTCCACGTTCCCTAGCTCTAAGAGCACATAGCCACTTGCCTGAAAAAACTGTGTTGCCAATTTCACTGATTCCTCTCTCTATATTTCCAAAATTGTCTTTGGATAGGGAGAGTCTTATCCACAAGGCTTAATTGAGTTGTGCAATGTGAGTTTTTTTGCAACCTTTTTGTGCCATGGCTGGTTTTGTTACCCAGTCTTGCCCAGTTATTATTAGTTATAATGGGGTGACCCAGTGACCCTCAGAACCTGGGTTCTAAAATTTAGACAAAAAACAATGGTTCTGTCGGATGTGCTAAGCAATTTCTTTGTTATGTTATAAAACTAGATATTCTTTACGCATTTCACAATAGAAATTCAATATTCGGGATCACACCACGCAATTCTTACTTTAAAAGAATTTTCTTATTATAGATATCTTACATGTATCAGTCCATTGGAAAATGGCTGTCCAAGACAAAAGTGACATGGAATCACATACAAGGTGGAATGTTTTTAAGTCACTAGAAGTGACAAGTGATGATTGCAATACAAGGAAAGGGGAAATAACACATTTACATACAAAACATTCATTTTCATCAGTCCATTTTTAAACTCGATAGACACAACAAACAAGGCTATTTTCTTTTGTGGCTTCACATGGACGGATTGACAACACAACGTCGACGTTTTGACCCTAAAATGTGGTGCAGAATTGTTTGCATCTCGAGCGGGTCTTCATCAGGACAAGGGGAATGGAGGACAGCCTGAGAACTTTGGTGAGCTAGAGATTAATGTAGAATTTCTTCACCAACCGGTGAAGAGATAAGGTATGTGTGCCGCCACAACGTCGAGCTAAGACGAAGACAGACGCTAGCTCCGCTGCTTACATTCATCTGCTGAAGAATACCATAATAAAGGATATCACTGGGAGGGTGTCGGCTGATACCCCATCCTCTGAAGCTATTGAAGACATCTCTAGCACACCAAAGTTCTCAGGCTGTCCTCCATTCCCCTTGTCCTGAGGAAGACCCGCTCGAGATGCAAACAATTCTGCACCACATTTTAGGGTCGAAACGTCAACGTTGTGTTGTCAATCCGTAGCTGTGAAATTTACATGAAAGAGAGTCAGGTAGAAAGAGAAATGAAAGGGATGCTGGCTATGATAAATTAGATCATTATAGGCAAAGCAGACATAAGGCGTGCTTTAGAGTTTGGGTGAGACAGTATACTCCATCACAATCAGAGTACTCTGGTCACCAAACTCTCAATCTGCATGCTGTATTTTGAGTCAGACAGAACATCAGTTTTCCAACTACGATGCCCAGTCTGATTCTACCATAAGAATACTTACTCTGATGGCCTCAACTCAGTATTTAGAGCAGACGGTGGGGTGTCCAATTTTTCTGTACGGTCATAAACATAAACAGAAAGAAAGTTATAACCCCACACTGTAGGAGAAGGTTCCCAGGGTGTCAGGATTATTATTTTTTTATTTTTAAAAACAAGCTCTGGTATTGGGAGCATGTTTCTGAAAAATAAATAGGTTTGGTGCATGGCTTCCTAATAGATGCTGCGCAAACAAATGATGGACGGAATACTAAACAAATCAAACATTCACCCACAGTCAAGAGATCTGGGTTAAATCCATTGTTCTTTTGCTCACTATGCCAACCCAGTTTTGACTCAGCTATATGCAAATCAGTCTTGACCTTGCTCCTCATTGAAACAGTCCAGCCCGAACTGCTAAGCCAGGTCAGACCTGGCCCGGTAACAAGCATCCAGGGACCAGTCTCAGGGTATCACCCCATATCAGACAGGCAAGCTTGAATTCAGTGACAAAGCAAGCAAGTGACCCACATTTTGGCATACCCATCCCACTATGGGCAAGTAATGCTGCGCAAAAAAAATGATGGATGGAATGCTGAACAAATCAAACATGCACTCCCAGTCAAGAGATCTGAATTAAACTCATTGCTCTTTTGCTCAACATCCCACCCCACTTTATACCAAGCTATACCCAAATCGGTCTTTACACTGTTGCTCATAAGAAGAGTACAGCCTGAACTGCCAAGCCAAGTCCTCACTGGAGCGGAAACAAGCATCCTGGCACCAGTCTCAGGGTATCACCCCTAATCCAGTGGCAAAGCAAGCAAGGGGCCCACATTTTGGCATACCCATTCCACTTAAGCAAACAATGCTGCACAACAAAAATTATGGATGGAATGCTGAACAAATCAAATATTCACTCTTAATCAAGAGATCTGGGTTAAACCCATTGCTCTTTTGCTCACCATGCCACCCCAGTTTGGATCCAGCCATATGCAAATCAATCTTGGCCATGTTTCTCGTGGGAATTTTTCGTATTGAACTGCCAAGTTAGGTCCTCCCTGGATCAGAAGCAAGCATTCTCAGACCGGATTCAGGATGTCACCCCCTAAGATGGCGGAGTGAGGACGCTGGCGGGTGGTAGCTAAGTTGGAGGCTCCACTCCTTTCTGACGGATTTGACGGATTTGTAGTATACCAAGCTATATGCGGAGAAAAGGGAGACAATGAAATAAAACAAATCAGCGGAAGAGAAGTTGAAGTTTATTTATTATATGATTACGGAACTCACATGAGATCCACATAAAAGACAAAATAATACATTCCAAAAAAAAAAAAATCTTCATTAAGGAACATTATATATACATCGGGGAAAAAAATATAAAAATATACATGATAAAACTAAACATCAAAACATTCGCCTGATACAAATTCAAGAAACATTTAAAACAATTAAACAGTTTAAAACAAAACATTTCATTGGGGGGATTATTCATGGCCGCAATGAAAGCAGTAGCAGATAAAATATTCAATTGGAGGCCAATCGGTCTTAACCACTTGCGTCTGTGCGACATTAGAGCTGGGCAGACAAAGATGACATGAGTCAAATCCTGAATATTCATATTGCAAAAATCACATGTAGCTGATGAACCATACCATCTAGATAAGAGTGATTTCAGAGGGAGTAAATCCTGCCTTAATAGAAGCACCATACGCCTAACTCCATGCGGAATATTCCAATGGACATAAGGTTGCGCTTTCCTAATCACAAAGGAATCAATGACTGGAGTGGTACCTTTATTCTGAATACGAAACTCTCTGTCTAATCTAAACCCTAATTCCCAAGATGCTGACTTCAGAATGGATTTCAACTGATATGATGATAAAGAGAATAAAACTTCTTCATCTAAATGTAAATGGTTCACAGCATATCTAAAGTTTTTTTAGAATCAAGGAGTAATCATTAAGGTTCCCCAGCAGCTCAGTTTTAATAAGATATCTTAACGTGCCGGGTTCACCCTTAGCCAGGATAGAAGCCCAGCGAACACTCCCCGCTAAACCTTGAACCCAACTGCTACGTAGACCAAGTTCCTGTCTTAAAGCTGCTGTTGAACTGGCTGTATTGATAGTAAAGAGGCTACGTAGGATTTTACCTTCAGAGGAGTTTAAAAAACTCCAACTTTTTATATCAATTAATTCCATCCCATAAAGTAAGGATGCAGGAATTTTTGCTCTAAATACCTCCAGTAATATCGATAGGTGTCTTCTGCCTGTGGCTTTATAAAGGGACACCAAGTTTTTTCCTTGGACAATAGCTTTCCGGATGTTATTAGCTAGTGAGCTTTTTCACTTAAGTTGCTCATAACAATTTTGCCAAGAAAAGTATAAGATTTTACTGTTTCCAATTTTTGGCCCCCCACGGTCCATTGAAAGTTCACATATTTGGGATTTTTCCTGCCCGATAGTCACATCACTTTGCTTTTTGCTATAGCGGAAGAGAAGAAACTCATAAGTCAGGTTGACGCTGCTGTTTTCCGAGGTGGTGGCGAGCGCTGGTCATCGCGGCAGATGCCGTGGCTGTTTCCGAGTGCTTTCTGGACTGCTCGCCGCTTGGCTTCGGGACGGGTCGGTGGATCGGCGTTCAGCTGGTCGGGGCTGTGGCGGTGATTCCTGGCCATTTCGACCTCTCTCACAGGCACGCAAGCTAGCTCACAGCTTAACACCCAAGGGATGGCACCGAAGGTTGTGCTACGGAGTGCTCGGGTAACGAAGGGTGCGTTGGGGGCAATTTCTCCCCCTGCACCTGTTGCAGCTTCAGCGGTGACAGTGTTTGCATCGGCTCTGGCTCTTTCCATGCCGGCTGTGACTGTGCGTGAATCCATCAACGTGGCAGGTATGTCGATTCCTGCTTCACCAGTTGCCTTATCCGGAGGAGCTGATTCACTGCCCATGGGTAAGCCTGTGCTACGCCCTCCGACCCTACTTATTGCAAATGATCTAACTAATCTAAAGGTAAACAGTATTGGTGGCTTAACCAATTTAAAGGAAGGTAAGGCTATTTCTGGGGGCAGAAAGGAAGAGTTGAAACTGTATAAGAGTGTTAATGCCGCTGTTGAAGGAGGATTGGTGTCGGTACCAGCAACAGAATCTGTCCCTTCAGTAACAGAATCTGCCCCCATGGAATTATTAAATCCTGGTGATGCCGAAGCTGCTGATTTGTCTAAAAGTGCTGTGGGTGACGCTCCTATTATGGTCAAGGAAGGCACAGAGGAGATTAGGGGGAAGGAGGAGGAAGAGGACTCTAATGGAGAATACGAAGAGGACATTGATGTTGAGGAACAACTCACTAATTCCACCTCAGGCACGGCTAAATTCTTGACTGGCAGGAGGAATAAGGCCAAATCTAAGCCTAAGTCCAAAGGTAAAAATAAAATAGAGAAAGCTACTGCACTTTCCATTATTACTATACCGGCAATAATTAATCTCTCTACGTCTGCTGCAAGGAAGACACGTATTGAAAAGAGCCATCTTAGGAAGTGGATCCAGTGAAGAATATGACTTTACGCTTATCAGGTATAGGCCCCACTGATTCCAAATGTATGAACAACTGTCCCGACTTAATGGAGGGAGGATCCCTCTATCAACCTTACCCTTGATATCCCCCCGCTGCCTTTCACTAACATGGCTAGTCTGTTGCCTTCCCTCCTCGTGTCTTCTCCTCGTGTCGGTACCGAAACAGGTGAAGCTGCAGCGAGTTACGCTTGTAATATTTCTATATTGAAAACCCCTATTCCCTCTGTCATAAATCCAACTGAGCAACTACCGGCGTTGATTCCAATATCATCTGACTTACCTGACGCAATTATAACTGGGATAAACGCACAAGAAGTTAATATCTCCAAACTTTAATAAATCATTGTGCGGAAGCTCAAGAATTTTTTTTACAGTTACGGGAGGACAACAGTAAACTGCAGAACTCTCTGTAAGAAATGACATTAAAATTAGGGGGCTCTCACATGATATAGAGGAACTACAACAACGTGTGGTTAACATAGAAGAAGGAAAAACTCGCACTGAATTTGTTGTGAGCCAACATGATGCTCAGATTATTTCTTTACAACTGACATTTGCGACTTTTTGGGGTCCCGGAAGGCTCTGAAGGGTCAGATCCCAGGTCCTATCTGCTTAAATTGTTTTCTAGGGATTTCCCAGACCTCTCCAATTGGGATTGGGACTCCCAACTCCAAAGAGCTCACCGTTTACTACTAGTGCAGAGGAACAGGGAAAGTAAATTTCCACGCCCCTTTCTTGTTTGCTTTGGTAATTTCTTACTGATGCAAGCAGTATCACTGAAAGCACGCCCTAACTCCCCGGTTAATTTTGAGAATCTTTCTTTTTTTGTTCGTTCTGACCTTAGTAAAGCCACAATGGACAGACGGTGGAAATTGCGTAATATATTGATCCATTTAAATCAAAAGGGGGGCAAGTGATCTTGCGAGAACCTGCTCGCCTCAAGGTTATTAAAGGCGGCCACACATACTTCTTCACCGATGAAAAAGAAGCTGAGCTAGCACTGGCTAAATTTGCTTAAAAATTCTTGCTCTTCTATGAGTGGGGGATAAGTCTTGATAAGCTTGATAAGCTTTGTTAAAATTATATGAGGGATCAAGGGGGGTGGAATTCAAAACCTTATGTTCTCTCTTTTTGTCCGCTTAGGAGAATGGGTTTTTTCTTTTCTTCTTTTTTTCTTCTGTTTTTCTTTCCATCGGGGGGGGGGGTGGAGTGGTTACTCCTCGGCTACCAACCCTTACCGCTGCCCATCCAGCGGCAGCAGAAGTTGGAGGGGTGTCCCCCATGGAGGTTGGGGGTATGGGGGGAGGGCTCTTTCGGCTCCCCGTCAGGAGCTGGTGGGATTGGGGTAAAAAGGTGTTGAAAAAAGACAACTCAGAGGGAAACATGCTGGAAAGGTTGGGGGAAAAAATAGATATATGTATTTACGCAGAAGCATTACATTATTTTATTATTATTATTTTTTAATGTATAAGTTAAGATGTCTGGCATAGAACGTTGCCGGGTTAAATAGCAAGAATAAAAGACGCCTAGTCTCAGAAGAGCTAAAACTGTATAACCCACATTTTGTGTTCTTATCTGAAACTCACATTGCTCACAAAGACAAAAAGTTATTTGCCCAGCTTGGCTATGATGTTCTAGTTAGTTCTGCCCTGGGTGCTTCATTCAGAGGGCTCGGGATTCTCAAGGATAGACGATGTAGAGCAGAAGTTCTCAAAATTGCTCATGATAAAGAAGCAAGATGGGCTATTGTGCAATTAAGTATTGAAGAATATAAATATGTGTTTTGTGTGATATATGGACCAAATTTGGACAAACCTTCTGTTTTTGATTGTTTAAATGTAGAGCTTCTGAACTGGGAGGGGGATCTTATCTTAATGGGTGATTTTAACTTTATTTTGGATTATCAAAAGGATATCACAAAACAAGGGGCTTTTTAACGTATCCGTAAATCTAGGGCTTCAATATTAGAAATCTGCCATATCCATAATATTAGGGACATTTGGCGCAGTATTTATCCTAATACCGCAGGCTATACATAGTATTCTACGCCCCATAAATTATGTTCCCGCATTGATATGGCTATGGCTTCCGACAATGTACTAAAAACTAGCTCTATTGCAGTGTGCCCCCGAGTTTCCTCCGATCACAACCCCATTTTACTCACTTTTACCACTCTACAAATTCATCCCGGTCCAAGATTATTTTCTTTCCATAGATATTTATTGTCTGATTCTTCTTTTGTAACACAACTCAAAGCTCATCTAGCAGAATTTATTAGTTTCAATCTCGACTCTACGTCTTGTATAATGGTGTGGGACGCTTGTAAGGCCAGTATTGGGGGGTTCACTCAGGAATTCATGTATAGACAAAACTCAGAAAATCGTGAAAAGAATAAACTACTGACCTTTAAAATCACATTACAAGAAGTATTGTTGGCTGATGCATTGCGCTCAAATTCCCTGGATACTGTTGAGATAGTTTTGAAACTGGGACAACTAAAGGCAACTTTAAAAACAATATCGCTTCAAAAAAGCAGTGCTAAACTACACAAATTTAAAATCAATCAATACAAAAGTGGAGATAAGATCGGAAAAATTCTAGCTTACAAAGTCGCCGAAGATAGAGCTAATACTCTGAATAAGAATATCCGCGGCTCCGATAATATTCTATATCACCAACCAGCAGAAATACTAGAACAATTTGTAGATTATTATTGCACTTTATATACTCCGGATACCTGTCCCTGTTTTACCATGATACAAGACTACATCGAAGAGAATATTACAAATACCAGAAATACTTCGGAAATAGATCAACTCTCAGAGAATATTACCTTACTGGAGGTTAGACATGCTATTACTTCCTTACCATCTGGTAAAGCAGCTGGAGAAGATTCCATCCCAGTCAAGATTTATAAGATTTGTTTGGAGGAATTATCACCTTTATTGCTTCAGGTTATTGAGTTTATTGGGAGAAATGGGAAAGCCCCTAATTCTTGGAATATGGCCAAAATATATATTTTCTTAAAAAGGGCAAACCTACCGAAGTTCGTGGCTCATATAGACCCATTTCTCTTATTAATACTGATGCAAAAGTATTTGCAAACATTTTAGCGACCCGATTGGCCCCTCTTATGCCCCAAATTGTTAACCCGCAGCAACATGGGTTTGTGACGGGTAGAGACACGACAGCCCATACTATCTTTGGTCCGTTTTGGCAAATTTGGGGTTTAATGGACAATTTCTCACATGGATACGGGCTTTGTATGATAACCCTATAGCCAGTATTAGCTATGCGGGGCTGACTTCCTCCACGTTTACTATTTCCCGAGGGACCCGTCAGGGGTGCCCTTTATCACCCTTATTATTTGCTCTTTCGATTGAACCCTTTTTATATGCTTTACAGACTCAACCCCAAATTATTCCCTTTAGTTTTGGATCTCAATCTTTAAAAATTACGGCTTATGGCTTATGCCGACGACATTGCTATCTTTTCGCCCGATATTGAAGCGGCATTACAAGGGATAATGTTTGAAGCTGGTAGATTTGGATTGGTATCCGGGTACAAATTAAATATAAATAAAACACAAATTGGTGCCAACTACGAACCAACTACAGTGGTCTCTGGGATATGTAAAGTTGCTACTTATTTAGGTGTTAAGATCACTTCTAACATACATGACATAATCTCTATCAATTATGATGTTTTAATAAGAACAACAACTTTATCTTTAAAAAAATAAACTTCCATTGAATATAATCGGCAGAATTAACTTGATCAAGATGAAAGTTCTCCCCAAATTCCTTTATTTATTTATTTCGATCTATCCCTTTAGCACTTAGCAATCTTTTTTTTAAGAAACTGGATGGGATATTTAGTAGCTTTATTTGGGGATACAAAAAACACATAGGTCTATGTTTTTACTTAAAAATTCTTTAGAAAGTGGGGGGCTTAGTTTTCCTGATTTCAAACTCTATTTTTGTGGTACTTTCTTAGGGCGTCTACGATCACTGTTTAATTTGGATAATCCACTGTACTTTAATTTATTTATGTTATACTCTGATTCTAAAATGTTTCTGTTACTAATTACTTTAGAAGGGTGAAATTCAAGTGCTAGAGATATTGCTAAGATATGGTCTAATATTATGGCATTTTGTAAAATTTCGTTTTTTTCACCCTAAATTACGGTTGTGGGGGAACCCGGACCTCCCTATAATTTCTAATGATGGAATGGCTCATATTTGGTTTACTAAAGGTATTAACACACTGGGGGATTTATACGGCACCCAAGGTCTTTTAGATTTTGAGACACTAAAAATATTATATAATTTGACAGAGTCAATGAGATTCAAGTATATCCAGATCAGTGACGCTGTATTAACAACTATCAACCATGTGGCCCCACTGAGAACCTTTAAACCACGACCGGCTCCCAAACAAGAAGTCTGGTTTACGGGAGATCTTAGGCAGCAAAAAAAGATCATGAGAGGGTTGGAGAAAAAATGGAGAGTCACACATAAGGCAGACGATAAGGAGAATTTCAGGAGGTCGTCCAAAAAATATCACAAGGCGATCCGAGCTGCCAGGAAACAACACATAGCAGCCCAATTATCAGATGCTGGCTCCAATGCAAAACTCCTGTACTCAATTCTGCAGACTTTCACCAAGCCCGCTGCCTGTGACACTGATGGGGTCGAATCCCAAGAAATCTGTGATAACATCTCACAGTTTTTCGTAAGGCAAATTGACGCCATTTATAATAAAATATTAACATCCAAATCCCCCTCTTATGACCCAGTGACAACAACTGACTGTCAAATCCCGTCATATACCATGACTCCAGACAATGAGGCTAAGACGCTTATTGCCTTCCCACCTATCTCTATGGAAGAGCTGACTGCCCTTGCCATGCAAACAAAGAGTGGGTGCCAGTCTGACATCATCCCAGCACGTATTATGCCAACTTTGCTGGGGATTTTGGGGGCTGGAATACGGCAGATAGTTAACATATCTCTGCTTACTGGGGAAGTACCGCTGGAATGGAAACAGGCACTTGTGAGGCCTCTGCGCAAAAACAACGCGATTCCGTGGTCTGAGTTGACGAATCTGAGACCGATCTCCCTTCTCCCTTTTTTAGGGAAGCTTGCGGAGAGGTACGTGAATCAGCATTTGTCGAAATTCATTGAACACGCGGGTGTACTGGACCCTTCCCAGTCGGGCTTTAGACCCAGACACAGTACTGAGACTGCCTTGCTGTCTGTCGCTGACAATCTCCAGAGGCTACAGGACAGGGGTTATTCCGCTGTTCTGGTGCTTCTGGACTTGTCAGCGGCGTTTGACACTGTGTCACATGACATCATGACCTCCAGACTAGTTGACATCGGTCTGGAAGGCAAGGCCCTGGCCTGGCTCAGGAGTTTTTTCAGCGAACGCACCCAGAGAGTCATCCTGGGACCATATCAATCAGAGGAGGTGGTGATCTCAAAGGGGGTGCCACAGGGCTCTTGTTTGAGCCCCACGTTATTTAACATCTATGTGGCCCCCCTAGCGAACATCATGAGATCCCACGGGTTCATTCCGGTTTCATACGCGGATGATACCCAACTCCTCTTCCCTTTTAAAACTATGACTCCTGAGGTGCGGGCCTCCTTCGCCCAAGGGATGAAGGAGGTGTCTCGCTGGATGGCAGCCAACTATTTGCAGTGCAACGTCTCCAAAACGGAGGTTATGCTCTTCGGAGAGGCAAAACGGTTGTGGACCCCGGACTGGTGGCCTCAAGACCTTGGCCCGGTCCCTGTGCCCAAAACCGTGGTAAAAGACCTGGGAGTCAAACTGGACCATGAGCTCACCTATACACAACAAACTAACCAAGTGGTGGGCTCATGCTTCCATGTCATAGGGCTTCTCAGGAGAGTACTCCCCCTGCTACCAGATACCACCAGGAGAACGTTGGTCCAGTCCTTAGTTTTAAGCCGGCTGGACTACTGCAACGGGTTAATGCTAGCTGCCAACGAGGGCATCTTTGCTAGATTGCAGGTTGTGCAAAATACGGCTGCACGACTGGTACTGAATGTCCCGCCCCGCACTCCCTCAAAACCACTGTTGGCCAAACTGCACTGGCTTCCAGTTAGGCAGAGGGTGATGTTTAAGATCTGCTGCGTCATCCACAAATGCCTAACTGGAACTGGTCCCGGTTACCTCACTGAGAAATTTATCCCCTATGTGCCGTCCAGATTCCTGAGATCGGGAGATCAGGAACTATTATGTGTTCCTAGGGCCATGAAGGCAAGAAAGGGGGAAAGAGCCCTATCGGTAGCAGGTCCAAAGCTGTGGAACCTACTCCCTAAGGAAATCAGAGTATGTAGGGAACATTTCCCTTTTAGGAAAAAGCTGAAAACATTCCTCTTCAAATCCCTAACTGACTGATCTCCTGCCTAGTTTATTAAAATGTTGACGAGTCTTTTCTGTTCTTTGGTTGTGCCAAAGGCGCGGAGATATTCCTTCGGGAATCGATTCATAGCGCCATACAAACCTGGAAATAAATAAATACATGATTTTCTGATACGTAAGATTAAAGTATGCGAAATTTCTGATTCTGAAATTTGGAATTGTTTATATTCTACTAAGAACAAATCTTTAATTAGCGAG
Organism: Lissotriton helveticus; assembly: GCF_964261635.1. NCBI lineage: Eukaryota > Metazoa > Chordata > Amphibia > Caudata > Salamandridae > Lissotriton > Lissotriton helveticus. The sequence goes on along the minus strand of NC_136069.1, from coordinate 1,096,061,309 downwards.
GGCTACGGGTGCCTTATCACTTATAAAACGAATGACTGTCAGAAGTTAGCGGAGAAATGGAGCACTAAGTTGATTTTGAACATAACTTCAAAACAGATAGCCGTTTCCTTTAGTAATATCAACAGACTTGCCCAATCTTCTAGTCTAAGATTACAACAATTTAAAACTACTTTTATGCTATATCATACACCTGAAAAAATTTCTAAATGGGCCTCTGATATATATTTTAGTGATCGCACTAAATGCCCTAAGTGTGATCTAGTAGCAGCAGATCTTGAACACATGTTGTTTTCTTGCCTGGTTCTGAGGGAGTTTTGGTTGGCTATCGATAAGGTATTGAGAATAAAGCAGGTAAATGTACTCTCCCTTACGGCCCTAACGGTATTGTTAGATATACATCCTGCTACGACACCTCAGCAATCTTTGGTTACGATATTACTATCTTGTGCAAAATTAACCGTAGCCAGAGTATGGGTTTCCCCCAAACCCCCACATGTTACGGAATGGTGGTCATTAGTAAAATAAATATATACTATGGAATCAGCTCTTGCTAAAATCAGAGCTTTACGATCAATAAGGAAATTTGAAAGAATATGAGGTAGTTTTAGTTGAATATTATGTAATTCTCAGTTTCTGCATTTCTGCATTTCTGCGTATCTGTATATCATTTTCTGCTGTGTTCTACGCAAATCCTATGATCAGTTTTTATCCTCATTATGTTATATGGTCTAAATGAATTGTTCTATATTGTCTTTTTGTTTTCCCTATGCCCTCATGAGTTGTCAATAAAAAATGTTTTTTTTAAAGGGTGTCAGCCAGGCTAGCTTGAATCCAGTGGCACAGCGAGCAAGGGACCCACATCTGGCATACCCACTCTACTTAGGGCAAAAAAAATTATACAATCAAATGAAGGACAGAATGCTGAACAAATCAATCATTCACCCCCAGTCAAGAGATCTGGGTTAAATCCATTGTTCTTTTGCTCACCATGCCATCCCAGTTTGGAGACAGCCATATGCAAATCAGTCTTGAGCCTCCTCCTCATGGCAACAGCCCAGCCCGAACTGCCAAGCCAGGTCTTCCGTGGACCGGAAACAAGCATCCACAAAATGCTGTGCAGAATGCTGAACCTAAAAGATTACAGCTGTGCACCAAACTCTGAGTACCTTCTGATCAACTGCTTTGGCAGCTGCTCCTCTGAGGGTACAGCTATCAAGGCAGGGCCAAACGTGATCTCCAAATAGATGGACGTCATTACATCGCATACTAATACCACGCGTGCCATTACAGCACGGGTATTACTACGCGATGTCAATGACAACCAAATGCCATTACATTGCAAACTTTTACCACAAGTATGCTTTTACCACGCATGCCATTACAACACAAAGTAAACAAAAACAATTCCCAACAGGAATCATTAAAGGCAGTTTCAACAATGTATGCAATTCGCATTACATAAATAAGCAACAAGGAGTCTCTAAGGTTTTTTTTGAAAAGGGGTATTAATCACCACTTAAAAAAAGAGGGGTCTTTCACATGGCAATACAGTTAGACAGCACTGTACAGAACAAATCAAAACCATTAGAGACTCCTTGTTGCTTATTTATGTAATGCGAATTGCATACATTGTTGAAACTGCCTTTAATGATACCTGTTGGGAATTGTTTTTGTTTACTCTACACACCCATCCCAACCTGGTATATGGGTCCCCTCCTGTTGCTCTTACACATATTACAACACCAGATCCACACCAACCCGAAGACCACCCTCAGAGGCACCCTGATCTACCGACCCCCGGGACCACGCACACGATTCAGCGAGGACATCGCCGACTTCGTCAGCCCGCACGCTCTCCCCTCCGCCGACTACATCCTCCTGGGGGACCTCAACTTCCACCTGGAGAACAACAACGACCGCAACACCACCACCCTGCTCGACAACCTCGACAACCTCGGACTCAAGCAACTGGTGACCACCCCCACCCACCTCGCCGGACACACACTCGACGCCGTCTTCTCTTCCAGCAAAGACGTCACCTTCAGCCACGCAACAGGACTCCACTGGACGGACCACAGCTGCGTCCACTTCACCTTCAGAAGAACGACGACCCACCACCTCCAGCAACAGGTTGCTCGAAGAAGCTGGAACAAGATCACAGCCGACCAGCTCACCGCCTCCCTGAGCCAGCACCCTCCCGCCAACTCAGCGAACCCCAGCCAGGCCGCCGACAACCTCACGAAGTGGATCAGCAACTGCGCGGACGAACTCGCCCCTCTGAGGACCCCGCCCAGCAGATCCTGCAGCAGAAAAACACCATGGTTCACCGACGAACTCAAGTGCTCCAAGAAGAACTGTCGAGCCCTCGAGAAAGCCTGGAGAAGGGAACCAACGACGGACAACATGGCCACCCTCAAACTCGCCACCCGGAAACACCACCAACTGATCCGCGCCACCAAGAAAAACGCATACAAGGACCGGCTGGACAACAACGCACACAACTGCAAGGAACTCTTCAACATCGTGAAAGAGCTCTCCAACCCCAACGCCGGAAACAACGACATCACCCCGTCGCAAGACCTCTGCAACTCCCTCGCGTCCTACTTCCACAACAAAATCACGGACATACACAACAGCTTCAACAACCAACCAACGCAAGCCACAACCGCAACGACTCCACCATCCACCACCCTCCGCACCTGGACCCCGATCAGCACCGAAGACACCATCCGCACCATGAACTCCATCCATTCCGGATCTCCGACTGACCCCTGCCCTCACCACGTCTTCAACAAGGCCGACGCTGTCCTCGCACCCCACCTTCGGGACATCATCAACACCTCCTTCGACTCCGCCACCTTCCCTGAGAGCTGGAAGCACGCCGAAATTAGCGCTCTCCTCAAGAAACCCACAGCAGACCCCACCGACCTCAAGAACTACCGTCCCATCTCGCTCCTCCCGTTCCCGGCCAAAGTCATCGAGAAGACCGTCAACAAACAGCTGGCCGCCTTCCTCGAGACGAATGGATCCCTCGACCCCTCACAGTCCGGCTTCCGAGCGAACCACAGCACGGAGACCGCCCTCATCGCCGCCACCGACGACCTTCGAACTCTGATGGACAACGGAGAAACAGCGGCCCTCATCCTCCTGGACCTCTCCGCGGCTTTCGACACTGTCTGCCACCGCACCCTAGTACAGCGCCTCAGCAACATCGGAATCCAGGAGAAGGCACTGGAATGGATCACCTCCTTCCTCGACGGAAGAACACAAAGAGTCCGCCTACCACCGTACAAGTCAGAGGCCACCAAAGTCATCTGCGGCGTACCCCAAGGATCCTCGCTGAGCCCAACCCTCTTCAACGTCTACATGAGCCCCCTCGCGGCCATCGCACGCCAACACAACCTGAACATCATCTCCTACGCCGACGACACCCAGCTGATCCTCTCCCTGACCAACGACCCCGCCACCGCCAGAGCCAACCTGCACGAAGGGATGAGAGACGTAGCCGAATGGATGACGACCAGCCGCCTGAAACTGAACTCAGACAAGACGGAGGTCCTCATCCTGGGCTCCACGCCCTCCGCCTGGGACGACTCCTGGTGGCCCCCCGCCCTGGGCACCGCACCCAAACCGACGGACCACGCACGCAACCTGGGCTTCATCCTGGACTCCTCCCTCTCCATGACCAGACAAGTCAACGCCGTCTCCTCGTCATGCTTCAACATCCTGCGCATGCTACGTAAGATCTTCCGGTGGATCCCCACCGAGACGAGGAAGACGGTCACCCAAGCCCTCGTCACCAGCCGACTGGACTACGGCAACGCCCTCTACGCCGGAACCACGGCCAAACTCCAGAAGAGACTCCAGCGGATCCAGAACGCCTCGGCGAGACTCATCCTCGACATCCCCCGACGCAGCCACATCACCGGACACCTGAGAGATCTGCACTGGCTCCCGGTCAACAAGAGAATCACCTTCCGGCTCCTCACCCACGCGCACAAAGCCCTACACGACCAAGGCCCGAGCTACCTCAACAACCGGATCAGCTTCTACACTCCCAAGCGCCTCCTCAGATCAACCAACCACGCCCTCGCCGCCGTCCCCCGCATCCGAAGAGCGACAACAGGAGGAAGATCCTTCTCCTACCTGGCAGCCAAGACCTGGAACTCACTTCCGACCAATCTGCGCCTGACCCAAGACCACCTCTCCTTCAGGAAGAAGCTCAAGACCTGGCTGTTCGAGCAGTAGCGGCACCCCCCCCCCCCTCCCAGCGCCTTGAGACCCTACGGGTGAGTAGTGCGCTCTACAAATGACTTGATTGATTGATTGACAAAGGCATGCGTGGTAAAGCTATACTCGTGGTTACAGTTTTTAAGGTAAGTGACTCTATACTACCCCAACACAACCCTCCCCCGACCCTACCCTAAAACGCTACACTACACACGCACACACTACAACACTATCCTAAACCTTAATGCACTACACTACACAAACACTACAACAGGTACCCTAAACCCTAAAACACTACACTACACAAACTCTAGAACACTACCCTTAACCCTAAAACACTACAGTACCCTAAACCCTAAAACACTAGACTATACAAACACTACTACACTTCCCTAAACCTTAAAACTCTACACTACACAAACTCGACAAAACACTACAACACTACCCTTAACCCTAAAACACTACACTACACAAACACTACAACACTACCCTAAACGCTAAAACACTACACTACCCTAAACCCTAAAACACTACACTACACAAACACTACCCTAAACCCTAAAACACTACACCACTACACTAAACTAAACCGTAAAACACTAAACTACACAAACTCTACAACACTACCCTAAACCATAAAACATTACAACACTTCCCTAAACCCTAATACACTACACTAAACAAACACTACAACACTAACACAACCCTAAAACACTAACACAACCCTAAAACACTACTCTACAAAAAAACACCCTAAAACTTAAAAAAACCACACAACACAAACATTACAACACTACTTTTTCACTACCCTAAACCCGACAAAAGTAACCCCCACCCCAAGCGCAAACCCCCTTACCTCTCTCCTCTCTAGCGTTGCCGTCTCTGCTCCCGGTTCCTGCTTCCTCCTTCCTGCTTCCTGTTTCCAGTCGCTAACATCTTGGCACGCCCACTTTGCATGTCATTAGTGATAAATATCACTGACATGCAAAATGGGGCCCAAGATGGTCGCTATCTCCTACTAGCTGTCGCTAACTGGTGTTAGCGACAGCTAGGTAATAGGGAGATAATTTTATCTCCGCTTTCTTGGCTTTTAAAGCCAAAAAAGCAGAGATAAAACCCCTTGATAATATGCCGCGTTGTTCTGTCTTCATCCACGGGGCAACAGGGCTAGCTACATATCCATAACATTAGTAATCAATACGTGCATCGCAAGGATGCTTTTTATCATAAATAACAAATGTCTCAGAGGATTAGCAGAGGAGGCACTTCAGCTTACACTCAAGGTCCCTGCATGCTGAGACTTCACCACGCAGCTGTCTGACATCACTCTGAGGGGTGTCCATTTTGGTAACCAAGGTAGTTGCAAAAGTACGGGGGTGTTTCCTGCCTCCATCTGCTTAAACTTTACTTATTTATAAACCTTCCCAGTACTACCCCTGGAAAGCTGTTCTAGAAGTAGGTTTGCAAGCTTACTCCTGTTAACATCATGTGATTTCTACGGCGCAATGCAATTCCAGCTGCACCCTAAATGAGAGAAAGTCACACAGTGGGCACAGGATTTCCTGTGCAAATAAACATTTTTTTTATTTTTTCTATACAGGGAAAATATATTATAGGTAAGGAGCTGCATGTGCCCTGCTTCTGTCCATAGTTAATTAGCGTCATCAGTGAAATCCAGCTTCTCAAAAAATATAGTCTAGTTGAATCCTGCCTAGAGTGGTTTTAGAAAGACTCCATATTGTAGTAGTGAATAGCGGAAGATAGAATTAACAAGGATAGTTTGGTGAAAGCATCGAAGCATGCAACACATCAATGATTGTATTTAAACATTAGTGTACACAATTACATATGTTAGTCCACAAACGTGAGTTTTGATTTCCTGACATTTTTTGTGAGTCTTTCAATCTCTGATTCTGTTTTCTATACCTTTCCCTCTAATTAGTGTTGTCTATGCAATAGTTTGAATACCCAAGACTTGGACATGCTTGCATTTAAAAAATGCGCAAATATTATATGTATGTGCCCATTGCATGCATTCTATTTCCTCGAGAATTACATGCTGCAATAATAGGATCTACTTAGGTGACCCAGTGTACAGCAACATTGCTGATTATCGCAGGAATGATTGCATATAGTCAGATAATAAAATAGCTGCAAGTTATCTTTAACAGAGGGAATCTGCTTTTTACCCAGAAGAGAAACTTACATTAACTCTTTGGTACATTGAAACGTGTCAAGCTAAAGGTTTCCAGATATTAGCTCTACACTGTCACATTCGACCTTTTTTGTGAACTCAGGTGCGAAAAAAACGGTTTCCGAGGTCCATCATGTCAGTTCGAAAGCACAGCAAATCCTGTAATTTCGTTGTATATTCCACCAATTTATAAGAGGAGCTATCTCGATTTTACACTGTCATGGATATGTCATCTTTTCAGTGTATGTTTCAAGCGAGAGTCAACTCAAATGGTACCTTTCATAAGCCTACTGTGTCATGTAGTCTTTACCAGGGTGAAGCCGCTCAACTAAAGACCTCAATTATTCCTCTAACATAACTGCGCGGTTCTTTTGCAAACGTTTGTCTGACAAGAGGCACAGCCCTTATGTTCACTTTGATTCTACTTATTGAAGCACAAAACGTAATTTTTTTCAGTTAAAGCCAAAATACTCTGCCTTAGTGAATTTTACATTTGCTCATGTCCAGATCAGTTCACTTTTCATTTGATTTTTTCTGGTCAACCGTAAAATGCCACATTTTATTTATTTCTTAGTGCAACCAAGAGCAATAAGCTTTGATTATTTTCCATGTCTGCAGAGCCATTTTGCACTGTCGTTGTGCTGAAGTGTTCTGTTGTTACACCTTAGCAAACCTGTGCTCAATGTTCAATATATATATATCTATATTACCTACTGGCGGTCGCCAGTAGGTATATATAGTTAGGATTTTTTCTCTAGGGGATTTTTGAAAATTCTATGTCTAATAACTTTGGCGTTTGTGGACGGAATTGGCTGAAATTTTCAGGAAAATGGAACATTTTGTTTCTGAGCAGCCACTGAAAATATGGGGGGGTTCGTCAAGGGGGGGCCGAGAAAAAAGGGGGTCCCAAAACGCGTTTTTCCCATGTTAATTTCCATAGGGCGGTTGGCCTCACTTTTAGCCCGAATGGCTGAATGGATTTGCACGAAACTTGGCAAAATTGTAGGGACTGTTAGCCCGATGTGCCTTTGCTAGGTCTCAAGATATGTGCTCCAGTGGATTTTTAGAAATTAACGTTCAAAAAAATATATATATCCGGGCAGCGCCCCGGTTCGCGTACTTGACGCGTAACGGAACTTCGCGAAGCGAAGCTGATTGGCTCTCCGGTGTCTGTCAACATTCTAAACAGTCCGGAGCGGCCGCCATCTTGTCTCTCGGTAGGATCGAGAGACAAGAGGAGGCCAAAGGAAAGGGGGAAATGACCATAAGGGGGCATAGTAGATCCTTCCTGACCCCCTAGGTTTGATGTGGAGGCTTTAAAAGGGCCCCGCGGGGCAAAAAAAAAATAATTTTTTTTTTGTTTTTTTTGTGTGGGTAGCGGTCCGGGGAGCGTACTATTAGGAAAAAAGAATGATAGACTATGATATTTTGAAATATTGTATGTTTATTGATTGTTCTTTTTGTTGTTTTTTTTTATTATTTAAGTAGGAGTATTAATGATTATTAAATATATATATAAATGTATTTTTGAAATTGTGCACAGTATACTATAAGTCTGACTTTACATTATAATTAATTCGGTACTAGTTTATGAATTACATATAAAAATGATTAAAGACTCAAACAATTTTTAAATATTAAATATAATTTTATTTTTCTGATTCTTTTTCAAAATTTAATAGAACGTCTAACATTTGACTGTCCGATATGTCCTCTTGTTGAGTGAACATAACTTCCCACATTTGACCGTCATGAAGTAAATGATCCACAGATTCTACACATTGTAGAAGTTCATGGTCTCGTGATTCATCCATGTAGGTACCAATGCACAGTTTTAAATTCAGAATGAAAACTCTGTTCCCTTCATCTGAGAAGTGAACTCCATCTCCTCTGTAGATATCTTGCATGTAGTAACGTAAGTTATTGTTGTAGATGGAGCCCATTCCATGGTCTCTCATGTAAGCTGAAACAGATTTGTTTACATGCTTCCTCGATTTCTCAATTTGTGGACAAAATTGGTTTGACCACCTCCATTTCTGTCTTTGGCATATATTTGAATATACCAAGGCAGTTTGAGGAAAAAGTGCCATCAATTGCTCAAAGGTGACATTTTAATCCTCTGTGGCCAAACCACTTAATTTCCACATCTTGTAAATTGAGGTTAGGTAAATTTCTGTTATCAGCATACCTCTGAGCCCAGTAGATGTAACTATGTCCAACAATCCAGACAGAAAACATGGTGAGAGAAGGTTCTGCTGCAGTCAGATGAAGTGTGGCAATGAAATGGCAGTTGAAAAAATAAGAGTTTAAAATGAAAAAAACTGTGGAGTTTCTGTGTTAATGAAGCAGTAGCAGTGATTGGTGGATTTTGATTGCTGAAAACAGAAAGTTAGGGTGCATGGATGAGTTCTTTGAAAGATGTAATTTGAATGGTCAAGAAAAAATCATTTTATGAAAGATTGCACTGGATACACAAGTGTACTGAGAGTTCAGAGTTCAATTGAAACATTGTTGTGTGAACTTGCAAACATGAGAGGTCTTTCAGGAGGTGGTTGCTATGCAAAAAAGGCAGAAAGGGCAGAGGGGGAAGGGTGTTGATTTGAAAAAAGTGAGGGAAGAGTTTTGATTGGGTGACATGAGAGATATGTGTGATGAATTACAGCTTTTCTGATGTCATCAGTGATGTCACTGACCATGTCATGAATGATGTAATATGTGACATGATCAGCAGTGGATTGCGGGTGCGCGATATATAGTTAGTACAACTAACTATATATGGAATTTCAATGGTTTTGTGTGAGTAAAAAAAGGTTTCTTAAATGCTAATTCCTAACTATATATGGTCTATAACCTATGGTTTTTTCAGTGAATATATATATATATATATATATATATATATATTACCTACTGGCGGTCGCCAGTAGGTAGTTATAGTTAGAACCTACTTTCCATAGAAATCCGCAACATTCTATTTGGAATAACTTTGGTGCCGGTGGACGAATCTTCGTGAATTTCTCCAAGAAAATGGCCTGCTCCGCTCCGCTCCTTCCCTGAAAGTTTGGGGTGATTCGTGAAGCAGGGGTCGAGAAAAAAGGGGGGTCCCAAAACGTGTTTTCCCCATGCAATTTTCCATAGGGCCTTTAGCCGGGGCTACAGCCCGAACGGCTGAATGGAATTACACCAAATTTGGCAAAAAGGTAGAGTTCTGTTCGCAGATCACGCATTTTGTTGAATGGTGTAAATCCGTTCAGTTGTTCCTGAGAAAATCATAAGTAAAATCATAAGTATATCTATAGGAGCTTACCGTACTCTGTACTGTACTCTGTACAGTACGCTTACCTTCCCGAGCACGAGCTGCAAGCTGATTGGATGTCAACTGTCTGTCAACACTCCAAACCAGGAAGTGTTGGCAGCCATCTTGTGCCTCGGTGCACAAGAGAGCAGAAAACGAATGCGCAAAACACGCAAAGGGGGCAGGGTAGACACACCCTGACCCCCTAGGCCTGCTCAGGGATTCCCACAAGGACCCCCAAGGCCAACATTTTTTTATTTATTTTTTTAAAAATGACGGGGTATGAAGTTGCCTTTTATCATGGCAATAGACTGGGACATCTTAACAATCTCTATAGTTAGAGGTGTTCTGGGGTGATTAATGTCTTACCAGTGATGTTCACAGACCAGTAATTAAATTGCCCTGAGAACTAGGACCTTTGGTTTTTGATGAAGTACAGTAAACTGTACAGTACTCTGTTCAGTACTCTGTATGGTACTCTGTACAGAGTACTCTGTACCTTCCTGAGCGCATACTGGAGGTTCCTGGTGGGCTAGTTGGCCCCCGGGGACCTCCAGTATGCAAGGAAAATTAGTTCCCCCTCTTCAAATGACCCAGGGGGCTGCGTTGCAGAGAGGTGTAAAAAGGGCTGTGGCCTCATTACACCTCTCTGCAATGCAGCCCCCTAGCGCATACTGGAGGTTCCTGGTTGTCTAGTTGGCCCCCAGGGACCCCAGTATGCAAGGGGAGTTAGTTCCCCCTGTGCAAACGTGCCAGGGGGCTGCGTTGCGGAGAGGTGTAAAAAGGGGTGTGGCCTCAATACACCTCTCTGCAACGCAGCCCCCTGGGGCATACTGGAGGTTCCTGGTGGGCTGGTTGGCCCCCAGGGACCCCAGTATGCATGAGGAATTAGTTCCCCCTCTGCAAACACGTCAGGTGGCTGCGTTGCAGAGAGGTGTAATGAGGCTATGCCCCTTTTTACACCTCTCTGCAACGCAGCCCCCTGGCGAATTCTGGAGGTTCCTGGTGGGCTAGTTGGCACCCATGGACCCCCAGTATGCAAGGGGACTTAATCCCCCAATTTAAAACACGCTAGGGGCGTGTTTGCACAGTGATTAAGGTAGGGGGCGGGGCTTGAGGTGATATGTGTGCAAACATGCCCTGTGGCGCGTTTTAAGTTGGGAAATTAATTCCTCTTCAATCCAGAGGTCCCCTAGGGGCCAAGTAGTCCAACAGGTACCTCCAGTAAGCACCACAGAGCTGCTTTGCAGAGTGCCCTTTGAACACCTCTCTGCAACGCAGCTCCCTGGCGCATACTAGAGGTACCTGGTGGGCTAGTTGGCTCACAGGGGACATCAAGATTGAAGAGGAATTAATTCCCCAAACTAAAACGCGCCACAGGGCATGTTTGCACACATGTCACCTCAGGCCCCGCCCCCATCCTTCACTATTGAGCGAAATATTCCTCTAAAATCAGCCGAACTACGAATTCTGATTTACTCACCTGTTATCAGGAGAGACCTCAGTGCTGCATCTTTCAGGCCACTACTGATCCTGAAAAGTAATTCTAACCATACTTAGAGTAACTTGAATTTCCTTCCGTAGGCTAACATTGACTGGTTTCACTTGGAAATTTTTCTAAGTGTGGAGTTTTGGAACTTAAATTCCTCTAAAATCAGCCGAACTACGAATTCCGATTTACTCGCCTGTTATCTGGAGAGACCTCAGTGCTGCATCTTTCAGCCTACTACTGATCCTGAAAAGTAATGCTAATCATAGTTACAGTACCTTGAATTTTCTTTCATAGGCTGACATTGACTGGTTTCACTTGGAAATTTTTCTAAGTGTGGAATTTTGGAACTTAAAAAAATTCCTCAAAAATCAGCCGAACTACGAATTCCGATTTACTCACCTGTTATCTGGAGAGGCCTCAGTGCTGCATCTTTCAGTTCACTACTATTCCTGAAAAGTAAATTCAACTGAACTAACAGTAACTTGAATTTCTTTCCATAGGATATTATTGCCTGCTATATAAAATATATATAAATTCAAAAAGAATTTTATTAGTAAAAAAAAAACAGGATATCAATACATAGTACATAAATAATTCAACGGTAACTGAAGGAAAGGGAAAAAGAAAGCAAAAACAATCAAGAAAAACATTGCAGTAAAATAAATAACATAAGCTAACCATGGGCATTAAGATTAAACATAGGAAATACAGTGGTTGCAAGACATGTTCCGGTAAGGGTATATACATAACAGGTAATACTGACGAAAAGAAGGAAATGTGAAGGGTATTCAAGGGGGTTTAGGATCCTCCTGTTGGGCAGGCTGTAGATGGAATGAACGATTGACACATTTATCCAGATACAACGTAATAGGAAGCCATAATTCTGCACGTTTCGCAGCCATATGAATAGGGAAGACAAAAGCAGTATCCAGCCTATGATTGTGACAAACATTGTACCACCATGCTTTGAGGAAGATGTTAGATGAGGTCTTCCAATTGACCGTAATCTGTTGAAACGCAACAGCCAACAATAGGTCAACAATGCGAACATCAAATTCAGTATCCTCCCAACACGGCGAAAGGCTTCCCAGGAAGATGTGAGCGTGAGAGAAGGGAATGCGAGTGTGGAAGATTACATTGATTTGATCCCACACCTGTTTCCAAAAATCATGAGTAGATTTACAGAGGAATAACATATGAAATAAAGTAGCATGCGGAGAGGAACAGGACCAGCAAACATCCGGAACTGTAGAAAAATGCTTGTTTAGAGTAAAAGGCGTATGAAGCAGCCTATTATAAATAAAGAACATAGATTGCGTTAGGGTCGCCGCTCTGGACGATTTACGTATCCTGGTCCATATCCTGTCCCACAGGGAAGTTGGCCACGTTGTGACAAAGTCATGTTCCCACTGCTCCTCCACCTTAGACTTAGGCCTAGTAGACTCAATAGCATGAAGGTACTTATAAATAGTAGAGGCCCTGGGATAGTACACAAGAGAGAGTGAAGACGTGAAGCAGGGGTGGGAGAGGGGGGAGGAGCCTGTACCTGTAAGAGTCGAGTGTAAGTCGCCATCACCGTTGTTTTAAGTAGAAGGTATTTGGAAGCAAAGGATGCAGGCAAGTCAAAGGAAGAACGTAGAGTGGAAAAAGGTAGAAAGGTAGAATGTGAGAATAATTGCGAAATCCAGACTAATCCCTTATGTCTCCAGGATTTCCAATAAAAGTGCTTATTATGAATTAAGAGATGTGCGTTATGCCAAATGGTGGAGGAAAGGAAGTCAGCAAGAGTGGCAGGGGGAGGAGGGTTGGAGGATAGGAGGAGTCCGGTAGTGAATTTATGGATGGGAGTGGGTATTGAAGAAGGTTTACGTGAGAAAGAAATTTATTCAGCAAAGGAGAAGGGGGATAGGAGAAGGCGCTCAACCTTAGCCCATAAGGGACAGGCAGAGGTGGGATCCTGCAACCAAAAGGAAGCTTGCTGCAGCAAAAAAGCTTTTTGATAGGCTGGGAAATCCGGGAAGTTAACTCCGCCTTCTGATGTGGGGCGAATAAGTCTGGCAGGGGACATCCTGGGTTTTTTGTTATTCCATAAAAAGGAAGACAAAACCAAATTGATTTTCTCAAAGAATTTAGAGGGAATGGGCAGAGGGATATTGGAAATTTTATAAAGAATTATGGGGGATAGCATCATCTTAATGGTATCAAGACGACCCCACCAAGACAGGTAAAGGGGATGCCATCTGGTTGCTAGATCCGATATTTTTTGAATGCATTTATTAAGGCACAGGAAGACAGTATCTGAAATAGAGGGGGTAATGTGTAGGCCTAAATACTTAATGTGCAAGGAGCTCCAAGTGAAATTGGAAGCACTAAAGTCAGTTTTAAAGGTAAACTTCGTCAAGGGCAAGATCTCGCATTCATCATTATTAAGTTTGTAACCAGACATCAGAGAGTAGTTCCGCACTTCCTCCAAGAAAGCGGGGATTGAGTCTGTTGGATTGGAGATGAAGAGTAAAATATCATATGCATAAGCAGCGAGTTTAATATGGGAATTTGCGGTCTGAAAGCCATGAATGTTGGGGTTCTGACGAAGTTTGGACAGAAAAGGCTCCAAAGCCAAGTTGAAAAGAAAAGGGGAATGGGGACAGCCTTGGCGTACACCTCTACCAAGATCAAAAAAGGAGGAAACATGACCATTTGCGCAAACTGCAGCACGTGGGTGAGAGTATAATAAGGAAATCAAGGAAATAAATCTGGGACCAAAACCAAACCATTGGAGAGTGTGGAAAAGGTAAGGCCATTCAACCCTATCAAAGGTCTTTTCGGCATCTAAGGCGATCACTGCGAGGGGGTGTTGTATACGCGGGGATTTCGATAAAATGTTAAACAAAAGTCTAGTATTGTCGGGGATAAATCGACCCTTTACGAAACCTGACTGCTCCTCATCTAAAAGGTCGGGAAGCAGAAGGTCCAGTCGCGCTGCCAATGACTTAGCGAATATTTTATAGTTGATGTTTACAAGGGAAATAGGTCTGTCATTTTTACAATATTTGGTGTCTTTCCCTACTTTGGGTATCAAGCAAATGTGAGCCTCGGAGAAGGACCCTGAAGAGCTACCGAGGGCAGCAAACGTGTCTATAAGAGAATGGAGTTTTGGAATAAGTAACTTTGAGAAATGAAGGTAAAATTCAACAGTGAAACCATCCGGTCCAGGAGCTTTGTTCATTTTGAGGTGTTGAAGTGCAGTAAGCCGTTCCCTCTGGGAAATGTCAGATTCCAAGTGGGAGAGATCAAGAGGAAAATGTTCAGGTTTGTGGATGGTAGAAAAGAAATGTGTGAGGGACTGGGGAGAAGGTCGAGTTTCAGAGGAGTACAGAGTTTTGTAGAAAAGGGAAAACTCAGTGAGAATGTCGGCATCCTTGTGCTTGAGAACAGAATTAGTATCATAGATGGAGTCAATGTAACACTTATTGTGCTTAACCTTCAAATAATTAGCGAGGATTTTCCCGGCTTTGTTCCTACCTCCATAAAACTTCGCACTAGATTTCAACTGATATAGTGAGGCATTTTCTGTAGATTTCTCATTAAACTTCATTTTGGCAGCAACAAGAGCAGTCAGACTATCTTGAGAGTGAGAGGTAAAGTAGGCGTGTTCCAATCTCTTAATGTCATATTAAAGGTCCCCAGTAAATTTATGGGCAGCTTTACGTTTCTTTGCCACAAAACTATTAATAAAATCTCACGCAGCAGCCTTAAAAGCATCCCAAACAGTATGTTTTGGAATAGAGGGGGTGTCATTGAGCAAGAAAAACTCTTCTCAAAAATGGGAAAGGAGGCGGTAAACTTGGGATCAAAGAGAAGGGTATTATTGAAGCGCCACCTTTTGGGTCCAACAGTTTTAGGGAGAACATCAATGTTGATTAAAACAGGGGCATGATCTGACAGTAAAATCGGACCAATTTCGGAGGTAGTGAGGGTTTGGGCAATATTGTGGGAAACAAAAACATAGTCAATCCGTGATTGGGACTGGTGAGAGGGAGAATAAAAAGTAAACTCCTTTAAAGTCAGATTACAGATTCGCCAAGCGTCGATGAGCTTATGTTGGGAAATGGCTTGAATAAAGATCTTGTGGGATTTATTAGGAATATAATGGGCATCAGATTTCCTATCAACAAAAGGATATAGGGGTTGATTGCAATCACCAGCAAGGATGAAGTTATCATCCATAAACCGGGTTATGTGATGGGAGAGATCAGTCCAAAAAAGAGGTTCTCCACCTGTGGGAGCATAGACATTAATGAGAGAGATTGGAAAACCCCTAAGAGATAATCTGACATGAGTCCATCTGCCATTAGTGTCCGAGTCTTGAGAAATCAGAGAGAAGGAGAAAGACTTGCGGCATAGGATTGCTAAGCCATTACGCTTACCATCACCTTGTGAATAAAAAACTCACAAAACCCATCCTTTCTTAAGCTTTGCAGATTCGGTGTCTGAAAGGTGAGTTTCCTGCAAGAATGCCACATCAACATTCAGTTTAGCTAAGTGGGACAAAATTCTCTGATGTTTGAGAGGGGAGTTAATACTCTGAACATTCCATGAAATTATAATTAATGACATGCTATACAAGGTAACCTGTAATAAACACAAAAAGCATAATGAAAGAAAAAGCCCATGACAAACAATGAAAGGGGAGGAAAGAAACTATCATCAAAAGTAAAGAAGCAATTATGTGTTATACAAAGTAAGCTGTAATAAAGACAACGAGCCATGTTAGAGAAGAAACTCATGAGAAAAGGGGAAGGAAGAAGAAGAGAATGAATACAGAGAGTAATGAAAAGGGAAAGAGGAGAAACCACAATGAGTGTGAATTGAAGGAAAAGAAAAAGAAGCGGGTCTAGGAGGAGAAAGAGGAAAAGGAACATCAGAATGAGAATTGCAAAAATATAAGAGTGAGCAAAACCTGAGCAAATAGGATCAACATCCATGTACAAATAAAGAAAAGGAGTTGTGAAGGAGAGTTGACAGAACATATGGCTTTGCATAACATTATCATGATGCCTCGAACACCAAGTACAAGGCCTTAATGCACGAGGTAAAAACGTTGGGGCATATTACCAAGCAATAGCGATAATTATTGCTATTGCTTGGTTAGAGACAACATTTTACCGCTGAGCTGCGGCGATTTTTATCACAGATAAACCTTGGTATTACCAAGGTTTATCGCAAATGCGATAAAAAACGGCCGCAATGCATGAATATCGCTGAAAAGACAGCGATATTCATGCATTACCGAGCTAATGCTCTTAGCCATGTTATCCACCTCCCATTGGATAACATGGCTAAGAACTGCTCAGGGCAGGTGTTAGCTTTTGGAGAAATTCGCGCTTAGCGCAAAGATCTCCAAAAGTTGGTAATAGGAGATAGCGATGTTAGCGACTGTTTCCAGTCGCTAACATCTTGGCACGCCCACTTTGCATGTCATTAGTGATAAATATCACTGACATGCAAAGTGGGGCCCAAGATGGTCGCTATCTCCTACTAGCTGTCGCTAACTGGTGTTAGCGACAGCTAGGTAATAGGGAGATAATTTTATCTCCGCTTTCTTGGCTTTTAAAGCCAAAAAAGCGGAGATAAACCCCCTTGATAATATGCCCCGTTGTTCTGTCTTCATCCACGGGGCAACAGGGCTAGCTACATATCCATAACATTAGTAATCAATACGTGCATCGCAAGGATGCTTTTTATCATAAATAACAAATGTCTCAGAGGATTAGCAGAGGAGGCACATCAGCTGACACTGAGGGTCCCTGCATGCTGAGACTTCACCACGCAGCTGTCTGACATCACTCTGAGGGGTGTCCATTTTGGTAACCAAGGTAGGTGCAAAAGTACGGGGGTGTTTCCTGCCTCCATCTGCTTAAACTTTACTTATTTATAAACCTTCCCAGTACTACCCCTGGAAAGCTCTTCTAGAAGTAGGTTTGCAAGCTTACTCCTGTTAACATCATGTGATTTCTACGGCGCAATGCAATTCCAGCTGCACCCTAAATGAGAGAAAGTCACACAGTGGGCACAGGATTTCCTGTGCAAATAAACATTTTTTTTATTTTTTCTATACAGGGAAAATATATTATAGGTATGGAGCTGCATGTGCCCTGCTTCTGTCCATACTTAATTAGCGTCATCAGTGAAATCCAGCTTCTCAAAAAATATAGTCTAGTGGAATGCTGCCTAGAGTGGTTTTAGAAAGACTCCATATTGTAGTAGTGAATAGCGAAAGATAGAATTAACAAGGATAGTTTGGAGAAAGCATCGAAGCATGCAAAACATCAATGATTGTATTTAAACATTAGTGAACACTATTACATATGTTAGTCCACAAACATGACTTTTGATTTCCTGAAATTATTTGTGAGTCTTTCAATCTCTGATTCTGTTTTCTATACCTTTCCCTCTAATTAGTGTTGTCTATGCAATAGTTTGAATACCCAAGACTTGGACATGCTTGCATTTAACTAATGCGCAAATATTATATGTTTGTGCCCATTGTATGCATTCTATTTCCTCGAGAATTACATGCTGCAATAATAGGATCTACTTAGGTGACCCAGTGTACAGCAACATTGCTGATTATCGCAGGAATTCAATGATTGCATCTAATCAGCTAATAAAATAGGTGCAAGTTATCTTTAAGAGAGGGAATCTGCTTTTTACCCAGAAGAGAAACTTACATTAACTCTTTGGTACATTGAAACGTGTCAAGCTAAAGGTTTCCAGATATTAGCTCTGCACTGTCACATTCGACCTTTTTTGTGAACTCAGGGGCGAAAAAAACGGTTTCTGAGGTCCATCATGTCAGTTCGAAAGCACAGCAAATCCTGTAATTTCGTTGTACATTCCACCAATTTATAAGAGGAGATATCTCGATTTTACACTGTCATGGATATGTCATCTTTTCAGTGTATGTTTCAAGCGAGAGTCAACTCAAATGGTACCTTTCATAAGCCTACTGTGTCATGTAGTCTTTACCAGGGTGAAGACGCTCAACTAAAGACCTCAATTATTCCTCTAAGGTAACTGCTCGGTTCTTTTGCAAACGTTTGTCTGACAAGAGGCACAGCCCTTATGTTCACTTTGATTCTACTTATTGAAGCACAAAACGTAATTTTTTTCAGTTGAAGCCAAAATACTCTGCCTTAGTGAATTTTATATTTGCTCATGTCCAGATCAGTTCACTTTTCATTTGATTTTTCTGGTCAACCGTAAAATGTCACATTTTATTTATTTCTTAGTGCAACCAGGAGCAATAAGCTTTGATTATTTTCCATGTCTGCAGGGCCATTTTGCACGGTCGTTGTGCAGAAGTGTGCTGTTGTTAAACCTTATCAAACCTGTGTTCAATGTTCCAAAAAAAAAAATATATATATATATATATATATATATATATATATATACATATATAAAAAATGTATTTTCAAATGATTGTCATAATTTACTTCTCACCGCAAACAAGTGATGGACGGAATGCTGACATTGCAATGCAAATATTCTCCTCCAGTCAAAAGATCTGGGTTAAATCCATTGTTCGCCACCCCAGTTCGGACCCAGCCATATGCAAATCAGTCTTGACCCTGTGCCCCATGGCAAAAGCCCAGACTGAACTGCCAGTCCAGGTCCTTCCTGGACCGGAAACAAGCATCCTGGGACCGGTTTCAGGGTATGTCACCCTTCTTCAGCCAGGCTAGCTTGAATCCAGTGGCACAGTGAGCAAGGGACCCAAGTCTGGGCATACCCCTCACACTTAGAGCGAAAAGTGTTACAGCAAACAAATGATGGATGGAACGCTGACTTTGCAAACATTCTCCCCCAGTCAAAAGATCTGGGTTAAATCCATTGTTCTTTTGCCCGCTACACCACCCCAGTTTAAACCCAGCCATTTGCAAATCAGTCCTGACCCTGGGTGAGGCTGTCATTATATGTGGCATGTTTCACAGCGCTGGTCACTGTAATGTTTGACTGGTATGAAACAGGTCATGCCCCCACTAACAAGCCACACACGCAGCTAACTGGGAGTAGACAGCGCGTCCATACAGACTTTGAGATGTACACAGCCAACAGCCAAGCATCTCCCGCCTCACTAACAGCATCAATAGGGCAGTGGTAGGGAGGCAGTGACGGCTAGGTCCTATAATTCTCCACAGCTCCGCCTATATTGTATCCTGCCTGGAAGAGCAGCACTGTGGGGGTTGAGGAGAACAGCCTTCTGGCCTGGATCTCCTGCCCTGCTGCAAGTGTCTGTCACTGCTACTGTGTTTTTAACCTGAAGTACACATTTTTAATTGAAAAAAGTGTAGTTTGGATTTTTCACCTTAGCACATTATATGATATGACTGTAATGAGTGACTTTTATTAAAATTAGTGAACCTCACACCTTTCACCCTGACAATTGTATTAATGACTTGAGAATGTTTCCCCCTTACAATAGGCAGTCTCTGGATTACTCTAAGTTTAGAGAGGCGCTAAAGCCTTGGCTATTTCGGCAAGTGTATCAGATGCTGTAACATCTCTTTTGAAGTCTTTTGACCCTGCTACCTCTTTTGTACCTCAGTGCCAATAAACCTTGTTGTGTACGTATGCTAAACACGTTTTCTATACTATAACATGACAACCTAAGAGGCTAGTGTGCTTGCTTAGTCCCCCCTTATAAGCCTTCATTGTTATAGATGGAGCGACATTATGCTCTTTAACTGGCTTCTCTAATGAGTAGCTCGTAAACTACTGATAATACTCCCTAGCTACATGTAAGTAGCTCTCCAGTGTGTAGCCGGACTACTAAATGGAAGCTTTTGCTTGGTTAAAAGAATGTATGAATCCCACAATTAAAATATTTGATGGTTTTATCATGCGTCACTGTGGAGAGTTATTACAAATATGATCACATTGGTGCCTGGGGCATTGAAGCTATGGCTGTCATGTAATAATCATAGTTAAGACATTCCAAAATCAAATCCAAAATCTTGCTTGGAGTGCCCACTAATGTAACCTTTTCTGACGAGATCACTGTTCCCACAATAATAATATCATAAGCTCAGGATCATTTTCATATACCAGAAGTAGCTCTTATTACAGTAAAGGTTGGAGACCACTGGTCTATTGCAAAAAGGATTTTTATACAATGTGCATACAGAAGTGTATTATTAAGAGTTGATCTCAAATTTGTTGATCACAGTAAAGGAGCCACAGGGAAAAAATTATCTGCCAGGCATCACACAGTTTGGTCAAGCCGGGAAGTCATGATTAAAACCTATTTTTTGTAGGTCAGATCTACCAAACTGGTTTTGCCCAGGGTCCATAGAAGCACTTGACTGGCCTGCACCTCCGTTAATACTGAAGTAATGCTCATTGCAACAGCACAAAAATATAAAAAAATTGTTTTAGCATGCAGTTCATGCTGATGTGCTACCACCCAAATGAGGCTGACACTTTTGCATGTGCATATGCTTCTAGAAGCTTGTGAATCATAAAAAAACATGGCAAAGCCAATACGTCTAGATTATAACTGATAATGCCTCTACATTGATCGTTTCTCTGCTGTTACCAGTATGTCAGTGTGCAAGTGGGTATGGCTCAGATTCTAAAGGGAGGGGAAGTTAAAGTTATGCAAACCAATGGAGCAGCAAGATGTGCTGGTTATAGACTATTTGAGAACCAAGAAGACCTGCAAGGCGTGTCCGCCAGTGCTGGTGGGGCTGGTGAAGAAAGGCTGAGACAAGTGGAGAAGCACAAAGAGAGGCTGTATATAAAGACCAGATGAGAAGCAGGAAGACCTGCTGGAGACAAATACTTCTGGAGGGGCAAACAGACCTGCAGAAGATGGGCACCAGTGAATAATCAGATTGACCTGTTGAGCAGGACACCAGAGACTTTGATATGGTGACAGACATCCCAGTTTTGTCCCATGTTTAGGATGTCTGTCCCTTCATTTTTTCCCTTTTTTAAAAAATAAATATTTTATTAAATGTTTTTGGGTGCTACAGCACAGCAAAAAAGAACAAAAACAAATTTCCATAAGTTGTAGTACATTCCTCTACATATTTCTAGAATTTACAGACAGCGTGAATCAATTAAATTGAAAGAAAAACCACAACAATGAGAAGGGAAAAGAGAGTCGGGAGCTTAAAAAAGAAGAAAGAAAAAACAAAAATGGGGAAAAAAGACAAAAACAAACCATACAATCCTTCATGGCTAAGACCCTACAGAGGGTTTCTTAACATGTTCTTTCCATTTCTGAATAGGTTTCCATATTCGCCTCCCTAGCAATCTACCCCTTTTACCTTTTCTTGCATTTATACCCTTTTCTAGGTTAAATGCAGCGTGGAGGCAGGCCAACCACTGGTGTATAGTTGGTGGTGCTCTATCCAACCACACCCTTGCTATACACAGCCGTAGGACAGCCATAGCCATAAATAAAAACCGTGCATCAGACCCTTGCTGAGGCTCTCCACTGACCCCAAGGGTGATGCAGGCCGGTGTAAGTGTCATCTCAATTCCCAAGGACCAGGATAGAAAAGTTTCTATGGCTCTTAGGAGCATAAATAACTGGGGACAACGGGCGAAAATATGGATTATGTCTGCCTCTGGGGAATCACAGCGTAGGCAGCTAATCCCTGTGGTTCCCCCCCACTGAGCTATCCTTGCCGGTGTGTAGTATAGAGAATATATTGTCTTATAGTGTTGGGCCTGCAACCCAGCTGAGCACAGTAAGGTCTGTCCGAATTCTAGTGATTCCTGGAAACAGTCCTGCTCTAACCCCAGCTTATCCGCCCATTTAGTGCCATATTTCTCCAGATCGTCCGCCTTAATAGCAGAGAGCTCTGAGTAGAATCTGCAGATAGAGCAGTCCGCCCCAATCTCTATAGCTTCGTGAATTTTGTTTTTATTAAACCCTGCAGAGCCTCCCTGTTTTTTCCAGAAGAAGCTCCGGACCTGTAAATATTTGAAGAAGCTCCTTCTGTCGATCCCATACATCCCCTGCAGCTCAGTGAATTGGAGGATCCCATCAGGTCCCATCACATCCCCCAGTTTCAAAATACCCTGTCTTCCCCATTCAGCCATTACTGTATCGGCAAATATTTCTCCTGGGAGTGACACGTTCCTAAACAAATGCGTTTAGTGATTAAACCTGCCAAGACCGTATCTTTTAGAAAATGCCGCCCATATCTTACAAACTGCTTGCAGTGTTTTGAACCTTGTTCTTTTATAATAGCTAAAATCGGCACAGTTGAGAAGGCAGTTCTCTGCTTCTTCACCCAGAATAGCTGCATATACTTCAGTAGAGCCAATCTTTACACTTAAATCCCCTGTTGGTCCCCCTAGCAAACCCTGCATATACTGGAGCGCCGCCGCCCAGTAATACATTTTAAAATCCGGAATCGCCCAGCCTCCTCTAGCCCTAGGGAGAGTCATGTACAGAAGTGCTCTACTTGTCTTGCCATGAGCCCATATAACCCTGTTCAGAGTTTGTTCTAATGCCACAAACCACTAGGGCTCGAAAAAGAGTGGAATTGTCCTAAATAGGTACAGGAATTTAGGCAGAATTATCATTTTGATCAGATTAGCGCGCCCCACTAATGACAGGTGTAGATTATGCAGCCTGTCGAGATTGAATTTAGTTTTGGTGCTCATAGGCCCTATATTCCTATCCACTGTTTTGTCCAGGTCTGCTGAGATGTTGATCCCAAAGTAGACAGCTGAATCAGTCACCCTCTCATCATCACACACTGCCTTGTTATTCTTAATTATCTGGGTTTAGCCCTATTAAGGGCATATCCTGAAACCTGCCCGAAAGCCTGAGCTTCTCTTTCTACCTCTTTAACCATTCTAGCTGGCATTGCAGTTACAATTGCCACGTCATCTGTGTATGCAAATGTTTTAAAATCTCGCCCTTTTGTTTTAAAAGGCTCAATCCTATCATTTAATTCCAGCCTGCGTAGCAGTGGGTCAATATAGAGGGCGAACAGGAGTGGCGAGCACGGGCACTCTTGGTGAGTCCCACGCTTAGTCAGTAAGGACGCGGTATATCCACTGATAATTCTAAGCCGGGCTGTAGGGCCTCTATATAGAGCTTGGATGGCTTCTATAAATCCCTCCCCAATACCGTTCCACCTCATGGTTGCCCAGAGATAGTCCCAGGAGCCCTATTGAACGCCTTCTCTGCATCTAAAAGTAAAACAGCCATAGGGTCCTCTGAGACTTCTGCTGCGTCAAAGAGTTGATAACTTGTCTTATGTGGTGCGCCGTGCCCTGAAATGAAATGAAATGAAATGAAAAAAGAACTTAGTTAAGCGCACTGTGGCCAAACGGCTTCCTGGCGCTGGGGGGTAAGGGGGAGAGGAGGGAGGGGGGGGGGGGGGGGGGAAAGGGAAGGGAAGGGAAAAAAAACGGGTTCGGCACTGCAGACAATGGGACTAACCAGGGAAGGCCTGAAGAAAAAGAAAGGTTTTTAGTGCTTTTCGGAAAGCCGGGTAGGTGGGAATTGATCGGATAGAGAATGGAAGACTATTCCAATACTGAGGGGCCAGCACCGAGAAACGGGTGCCGCCAATGCGAGCTTTACGGTAGCGGGGGACTTGAAGAAGAAGTTGAGAGGACGAACGAAGAGTGCGAGAGGGGGTGTAGGGAGTGATCAAAGAAACAATAAACAGAGGGGCAGAGTGGGTGAAGGCTAAAAAGGCTAGGCAAGCTAATTTGAAAGAAGAACGAAAGCGTACAGGAAGCCAGTGAAGGGACTTGAGGACGGGCGTGATGTGGGAAAATTTGGGAAGATGAAAGATGAGCCGGGCGGCCTGGTTCTGGATGGCCTGAAGCCGGCGCATTTCGTAGCCGGGGATGCCGGAATAGAGGGCATTCCCGTAGTCGAGACGGGAGGTAATGAGGGCTGAAATGATGGATTTGAGGGCGTCAGTGGAAAAGAAGCGGGATATCTTACGAATGAGGCGGAGGGATAGGAAACAGGATGAGATTACAGCACTAACTTGGGAATGAATGGAAAGGTCACTGCTGACCTTGAGGCCTAAAGTACGGACAGTGGGAACTGGAGTAGGGGGAGTGCCAAGAGAGAGGGGCCAGTAAGAAGGGGACCAGGGATTAGAGGGACCACCAGTGAGGACAAGCTCCGTCTTGTCGGGGTTTAATTTGAGGTGGTTCGTGATCATCCAGTCCGAAATAAAAGTTAAAGTGGAACTGAAAAAGGAAGAAGAGTCGGGAGTGGAGAGATCGAAGATGAGCTGGAGGTCATCAGCGTAGTTATACACGGAGACCCCCAGCTCACGGATAGGAAAAATAAGAGGAAAGATGTAGAGATTGAAAAGAAGAGGGGAAAGGGAGGAACCTTGGGGGACCCTACACACCAGAGGGCGGGGAGGGGCGGAAAAGCCAGCAAGCTGGACTGCCTGGGACCTACCCTGAAGGAAGGACTTCAGCCAGGATAGTGCTAACCCCCTAATGCCGGCTGCGTTGACACGGTCGAGAAGGATGGCATGATCAACCGTGTCAAACGCAGCCGACAAGTCGAGGAGCACCAGCGCCTGGGGGAAGTTGGAATCAGCCCTTCCCTTAAGTTCGTCCAGGACAGCAGTGACGACCGTCTCGGTAGAATGACCCGGGCGGAAGCCCGCCTGGTGAGAGGCCAGGAGGCCATGCCTCTCGATGTATGAGGAGAGGCAGGAGGTGACGTGGCTTTCCACAATCTTCCCCAGGTAGGGGAGGAGAGAAATAGGCCTAAAATTAGAGGGTGAAGAAGGGTCTAGACCAGGTTTTTTTATTATGGGAAAAACAGAAGCTATTTTGAAAGAGGAAGGAACAGATCCTAGGGCCAGGGATGAATTAAGGAGTGTGAGAGGGGGTCCAGGGGAGTGAGAAAAAAGGGTTTGAAGGATCCGGGCCGGCGCAACGTCAGCTGGCGATCCCGATTTGACCTTGGCCAGCAAAGCAAAGAATTGTGCAGTAGTAATGGGGGGAAAGAGATCTAACGAAGAAGGTGGGGGGGGGAGAGGCGGGATGACCAGAGTTTGAGAGACTGCAGGAATGTTGGCTTTGATTGCAGAGATTTTGTCAATAAAGTGATTATTGAGGGAGAGACAGAATGAGAGGGAAGGGGCGACACTAGCGTTGGTACGGTCGGACGTGGCCAGTTGTTTCACGAGTGAAAAAATCTCTCGAGATTTGTTGGAAGAGCGAGCGACTTTTTCAGAGAAGTATTCCTTTTTTGTCGAGATGATAGCTTTTTTGTAGTCGTTAAGTAGTGACTTATACTTAGTGCGAAGAAGAGGACAATAGTGATGCCTCCATTGGCGTTCTGATCGCCTGAGATTGAGTTTTAACTCTTTGAGTTCACTAGTGAACCACCGGTGGGCCTCATGGGGCCGACCAGATTTGATGTTTTTAAGAGGGGCGACGAGATCACAGGAGGAGGATAACCAAGCACCAACCGCATCAGCTTGATCTTCCAGGGAAAGGTCGGTCAAGTCAGGTGTGGTGGAGGTCAGAGAAGAAGAGAGGAGGGAGAGATCTGTCTTGTTCCAGCAACGTGCTGTCAAGTTTTTGGGGTAAGGGACTTTGGGATGAGAGGAGAAATGAATGTTAAAAGAGATTAAGAAATGATCTGACCAGAGACAGGGAAGAATGGAGAGAACAGAGAGGGGGCAACGCAGGGACCAGATTTGGTCCAAGGTATGACCCTTAGCGTGAGTGGGTGAGAAAACGTGAGGTGAGAAGTTTAAAGAGCAAAGCGTTGCAGAAAAATCTCTTTAGAAGTTGGGCTTTCTCGAGGCCCTTTCCTGGTATAAAGCCATGTTGAGTAGGGCTAAACATTCCCTCTATCACTGTAGCTAACTTTGAAGCTAATATCTTAGAGTAGATTTTTACATCTGTATTCATGAGTGTTATGGGTCTATAAGATCCTGGCTCTAGCAGTGGTTTGCCTTTCTTCAGTATTATTACTATCTCTGCCCCTGCCCAAGTTTGGTATAGATTCTACTATTTGTGCCCGGAACATCGTATCCCTCATATCTTTACTTAGACTCATTTGGAAGACTTTATAAAATTCTAGGGGCACCTGATCGGGGTCTGCAGCTTTGCCTGATGGGAGACTATTTAATGCCGCTAATACCTCTTCCATAGTTATGGGGAGTTCCAGGGCCTCCTTCTCGTCCTCAGAGAGGCCAGTGGGTAGTATATTTTTAAGATATACATCTGTCTTGATTGCATCCCTTAGCTGATCTTCTTTATATAACTCAGCATAAAATAGCCTAAAGATCTCCCGAATCCAACTAGAGTCTGATATAGTGCCACCTCTGTCATCCGAGATAGCCCTTATTTCTCCTGCTGCAGCATTCTGTCTTGTGCGTATCACCAATGTGTGTCCCACCCTCTCGCTCAACTCGTGGCATAGTTCTTTCTTGAGCAAAAAGTTAGCTGCTGCCTTCCTAGCAATATTTTCAACAGCATCTGTTTTAGAAGATATTATTTTAAGGAGTATTTGCTCTAGGGATACCCCCTGCTGGATTGCTATACTTAATTCCTCCTCTGCTACTGCTACCGCCTGAAGAGTTCTTTCGTTTTTATTCCTTCTTGTTTTTGTTTGTGTAGGCTATAGCTCAAAGTCTCACCTCTTATACCCACCTTAAATGCATCCCATATCATTTCTGGGGAGGCGCTCCCCCTATTAATATCCCAGAAGGCAACCATCCAGTTGGTCATATAGCTTATGTAGTGATCGTCTTTTAATAATGCCCTTTCAAATGACCATGAGCTCTCCTTTTTAACTGACCT
This sequence comes from Lissotriton helveticus, assembly GCF_964261635.1. Taxonomy (NCBI): domain Eukaryota; kingdom Metazoa; phylum Chordata; class Amphibia; order Caudata; family Salamandridae; genus Lissotriton; species Lissotriton helveticus. The sequence goes on along the minus strand of NC_136069.1, from coordinate 1,096,034,270 downwards.
GTCTATCTTAAGGGTAATAACGAATGGGTTATGGTCGGATATGATCCGAGGGAATTTCTCTATCTGGGTTCTTTCCAGTAAAGAATTGGTGACTAAGAAATAGTCCAGCATGACACAAATTTTATGTGGTGCTGAATAATATGTGCTACAAGTACCTGTAGGATTCAAACGCGCTCAGACATCAGTTAGAGAGTTATGCTGGGCCATGTTAACTATTGCACTGCATGTCTTTTTTTTACGGCCCGTATAGCCCTGTCCCCCTTCAATCCCTAGTCCAGCCAAACCGTTAATAGTAAAATCTCTACAACAGATTATTGGTTCCGGCCATAGGGCTAATTCTGTATCGAAGTATTCAAAGATGTCGGGATCATCATCCGTTGACCCATAGACTGAGGCTATGGTAAATACTTCGCTGTGCATTATACATTCAAGAAGAACGCATTTGCCCCATTGATCTTCCAGTTTCCTGTTCACTATGATGTCGCCCCTTTTGACTAATACCGCTACTCCCTTAGTCTTGGTACCTTGCTTGGTATGCGCCAGGAGTGAAAATCCTAACTGCTCCAGGAGGTAGCCCTTCATCCCCTCTATATGAGTTTCTTGTAAGCATACCAAGTCTAATCGCATTACCTTTAACACACTAGCAACTTGCTGCCTTTTAGCGTGATCATTGAGGCCGCAAACATTAATTGACGCAATCCGAATACTCATTAAAAAACATCGAATGGGAGTCCAAACTTTTCCACCAGTAAATTAGAAAGTTTTAAATATTGTGTTGGTCTGTGCTGTGCTGCATGTCCTCCCCCTTGTGCCCCCCCTCCTCCCCTAGCCCCCCCACCCTGTCCCATCCCACCCGAAGCCCCCCTCGGAGACCCCACCCCCCTTACAGGCAAATAGGTCAACCATGACCTATGTGTGGCCACTAAGCTTGCAGCTGTCGCAGCCTCCTCCCCCCGGTTCCATAATGTGTCCAAACGGTGTACCCCTTGCTTCACGATCTGCAGGTTAACACAATAGTTCCATTTGCCATTTATCGGTGATTACAGTGTAGGGAAGATATATGAACTATCTAGTCCTCAATAATCATACCCCATGCCTCATACCCTCTCCTGTCCTTTCAGTTCCTCCACATACTGTTGTGCTTTTATCTCAGAAAAAACATTTTAACCTGCCCCTTCGTAATGACCTTGAGCCTTGCAGCGTACAACAAATATGCCTCAGACCCAAGACCCTTGAATGGAGCTATCAACTGCCTCAGCCTCCATCTTCTTTCTTCTGTAGCATGGCAGAAGTCTGGGCGGGCAAAGAATGTAGTTTGATTAAATGAGCACTTTGATTCAGGCTTTGCCTTATCCATAATCTCCTGCCTCAGTAGATAATTGCCCACATACACCAAAATTGCTCTCGGCCTGTCAGTCTGTGATGTCCCGTGCCCTCTCCTTAGGGTCAAAGGGTATCAGTGTGCTCTCTGTACCTCAGTCTCCCAGTTCCAAGAGGTCATCTCGGGTAATGCGCCTTTAAGTAAGTTAATCACAAACATCCTGTGATCCTGCCCATCGACCCCTTCGGCCACCCCCAGTAATCTTATATTGTTCCGCCTCTGCCGGTTTCCGAAGTCCTCAAGCTTCCCCTGGACATCCTCAGTCACCTTCTCCTGGGCTTGTTTAAATGACTGCCAACTGTCAACGTCATCCTCGAGCCTTGCTGTCCTTTCCACGACATGGGCCACTCTGTCTGCCATACCTTCATATAGTTTGTTCATCTTCCTAAGAGACGTTTGGATTTTTTTGGTTGCCTGTTTAGCCCTACGGCTCTCTATCCTTGCTTTGCCTTGCATCTGTTTTAGAGTGGCGAACAGTCGGTCCAGTGAGGCCTGCGGCTGGGTCTTAGGGGGGGACGACGCTTGATCTACTTGCCCTGCTTGCATGTTCTCGCTGCCACCTTCATGGTGCATCTGAGATGTAGCTGAGTAGTCCCAAACTAGTTTCCTGGCAGTGTTGGCTGATTTCTCTATTACCTTTGTTCTAGACCTCCTTTTTTGCTCGGTATTTCTTTGGGCCGATGAGGTACTTACTGAGCCTTAGTCTGAGTCCTCAAGCGAGCTACCTCCACTTGAGAGTGCTGACTCTGAGTCCTCATTAAGCGAAAAGAAGCAGTCTCCCTCTGGTGAGCCTGTCCCCATCTTTCACGTGGCGGCTCATTTAAATCAACCTGTACCGATTTAATTTGCACAGTACTCACATTTCCCTTAGGAGTAGCCTCCTCTGTCCCCCCTGGAGACCAACATTATTTCTCCACTACGAATGCTGCGGGGTTCTCCGTAGTACCAGAATGCTCTCCAGGATGCTCTCCGTGCCTCTCTCCCCTCTGCCCTGTAGCAGCGCTCTTGGAGCTCGAGGCATTCTGATCGACACTCCCGGCTACATCCCCAGGCTGTGGCTGCAACATTGAATCACGGCGTTGCCTGGCAATCGATTCCTCAGCGTCCTCGCGGCAGTCTCCGGCGTCGCTCTCCTCTGTAACCGCCGCGTTCTCTGAAGACTTTGATGGTGGCGGCTCCTGTGCTTTAAGCGAAAAAGCTTCATCCAAGGTAGGTTGACGAAGGGAAGGATCTCTGCTTTTAGGCGGCTCTTTGATATCACTCTGGGCTTTCTGCACGCAATCGAATACTCCTTTCTTTAGTGTACTTTTGCCGCCAGGATTCCCGCTGTTGCTGCTATTGCCGCTGCTTGCTTGAGACTCAGCCGCCTTTTTTGTCTGTGTCGCGGGAGGCCGTCTTACAGCTCCCATGGATCGGAGCACTGTATTGTTTGAATGCGGGACTGAAGTTTCCTTGCTGCTGATTTTGGCGCCATCAATGAGGCCCGCAGTGTCTTTTGAGTCTTTCAAATCCTTTGCCGCTCTCGCCCCCCGTGGCACCATCCTGGCGAGGTCTGGTCTGGGGTCCGACAGATATGCCGCAATTCTTCTGAGGCTGTGTCTGGCTAGTGCAAACACCAAAGCTGCCGAATGGATCAGCCACTGTACTTTAATGCGGTCCTGCTGTTTCAAACACGCGCTGAAATCCAGACATTCAGGGGTCCAAGGCATCCCTCTTAACACATCATGTCACATCGGGAGGGGAGAAGGGAGACCTGCGACTATGTGCTACGGAGCGTCGGCGGCCATCTTGCCCCCGTCCCTGCATTTTTTCCAAATGAAATGAATGTACTGAATTTAGGGAGAGGATCACCTGAATGTGCACTTATTTCAATCTTTTATGTTTTATTTTTAATTGTCATCAATAAATCCAATGACAGAGTGCACAAAGGTCATTGTAGGAAAGTTGTACAGAGCAGATAAATCATCTTAAATGAAATTTGAATAACACATATGGAGAAAGAAGAGAAAAATCCTTACTTTGTCCATCCACATAGTCTTTTTAAGTATGAGAAATGAGACTCAAAATAATTATCCTGTGGACAGTGATGCAAATGCAAAACATGACTCCATTTATAGATATTTTTATTAGTATTGAAATATTCATCCTAGTATGCGTGCTATCACCATGTGAGGCACATAGTGTACTGCATGTTCTTTTCTACAATTTTATTCATCCACATCCTATTAAATAATATTGATATACCTTTCCCATTACCATTTTTTATCACTTTCATGATCACATTCGGGAATCCCTAGATAGAAAGTGCTCCCAGAATTTTTAAAACATATGTAGGTGTTCATTAATGTTATAGATGAGACTCTTGTGTCCATCCATAACTACCAAGTCCACATATCATTCATCCGTTTCTGGTCCAGAATTCCGGTGCGTAACGGCACACATGCTTGCCACAGCTAGTGCAATTGCGTACCAACTATGCCAGTGTGGAGTTATCCTCAGGATCCCTAAAACATCATGTAAATCTGCCATGGGTGCTGTTAGGTGAAAGCTGTATCAGCATGCAGATCACATCTCAGTATGTACCCCTGTCCAATAACCTATCACCTAGGGGAAATGTCATCAGCTTTAATCTTGTCTCTCAATCCTTCACTGGGATGATCTTAGAGTGAGCTCCACTCCTCCTCTGTGTACTCTGAGATAACTTCTGCTGACATTGCTTCAAGAGTACTAGTTGTGGAAGTAGAAAACTGCTCCACGAATGATCGATAAAGTCGGGACACTAAGTTGAGCTCACTTACGTAGGGATGGCCATATTGGGGAGGAGGGAAAATTGGAGAGTGATGGTCCCAAGACCGATTTTAAGCACTGGTCAAATTGCAAATATATTGCCCCTACAAAGTGACTGATATGTTGTATTCTAGTTGAATTTCCTCAAAGGATTTTAAAGTTTCATCTTAAAGTAGGTCCTGTATTTTCTCAATGATCATTGCAATACAGGTTCCCCACTAGAAAGCGGAGTCCTCTATTCCTTCCAAAAATTTGTTTCAACATGTAGTTAGGCATGAGTCTTAAGCAATGTATGCACTGCGTGCCCATATCTCTGATAAGATCAGCACTGGATTAGATTCCCCTTCTGAATACCTGTCACTCCCAAGTATAATTTCAATTCCTTCCTGCACTGAAATTTTGGGGCAAATGTACAAGCCTCTATCGCCACCACAACATCACTTTTATCGACGTGGTGGCAATAGGGGATTAGACTTTTTCACAAGGCAGCATTAAGCGACTTAATGAGGTTTGACGCTGCCTTGTAAATAAACAGCCCTTTCACACTATGGTTAGCATGAAAGGGGTAAGCAGTGGGTGTTGTGGTGGGCATTCCACTGCAACACCCATTGATGTTGACGCTGCCCCCTATGTACAAGGGCATTGTACATAGGAGGCAGTCCCAAAATTAAGACCAGGTAAACCCTGGACTTAAGTTGGCAAAATGAGGATAAATGCATTATTTGTCCTCGTTTTTACCTTGTGCAGCACACATGGAAAAAGCAAGATGCCAAGGATTATTTATGTACAGGAAGTTCCCCCTTACTGTACATAAACAATCTTTTTAAAAAACAGCCATTTTGTGACTTTCATGTGTGCTGCATTGAGCAGCACACATGTAAGTGACTAAATGGCATTATAGGATTGTTTATGTGCCTGCATTGGCGCTACACTGCTAAGTGTAGCGTCATCGCAGGGGGAAAAGCAAGGCTGCACCATATTGTTGTAAATATTGTGCAGCCTTGCATTTCAGAAGCGGTGGAGAGAGGCGTTACGCCATGATGGCTAACGCCTCACGCCACCATTGTTCACCTTGCGGGGCCTCTCTCCTACGGAAAGAAACAACCAGGTTAGAGGGGCAAGCCTATGTGCCGAAACAAATGTGTACATATTAGGCAGCCTTACATTTTGTAATGGTGGATGGAGACTATGTCATTTAGTAGTGACCTCGGAATCACCATAGCTACCATCCCAAAGACATATTTAAATGTAGGTGCCACGTTCATTATATTAGCCTGTGCATTCCCCAACAATGAGAAGTGAAGGGGGCTCACCTTTGATGCTCACCGGTCACCTACGTTATAAGTGATTTCATTTTATCTTGTAATCCTGGGTTACGTGGTATCACCTCACTTTTTGTCTAATATATTTTATACATGAAAAGAGAGAGAAGCAATCAACGTTTAACATCAGAGCTGGTAGGTATTAAGGGTCCTTTGAAGGACAGAATGAGTAAGATGTTGTGCCATAGATAAACAGTTTGTGTACATCCACTTTAGTTTCCACACCCTCCACCTTTATTTTCTGATGAATAGCTGTGGCTAGCGATTCTAGTTTTCATGGAGGTGAGTTCTTGCAGCAGGATGTCCAGTGTGATGCCTGAATGTTGGTGGCCTGTTTATGGTGTGATTCAGATTTTCTGAACGCTCCCTAAACTGCCTCAGAAAACAGCAACTATCTCTGTGACTTGGGTTGTGCCTTTGGAGGCATTAGAGACCAGACCCAAGTGTGATCCCTCAATTGACAAAACATTATTGTCTACTGATTCGTAGAAACCTCAAACACAGTCGAACGTCCTGCAAAGGTGTTCCAGCAATGCTCTCTCTTCTATTGTATGAAAGTCAGTAAGGTCAGAACAAAGAACCTGGATAACGTCCTCTAAGTGAGGAAAGGGATAATGCCCTGCAGTGCTCTGGGTATATCCTTCAGCTCTCATTCACTTCTAGTATAGCAATAGGCACATTTCACCACCATAAAGTATCACAAATATTTGTTCATATGTTCCAGGGGCATGGATTTTATTGACCCTTTCGCTTTGTGGGCATCATCCTTCCTTCAGGCAACACTAGGAAGTCATTCTCAGTGTCTCAATGGCCTATGCATCCCCAGTGCAATAAAACGGGAAAGGGCCTAGAGTTTATATGGCCAATGTGGATGGCACACTATGAAGAAGTTAATAGTTTTCCATGAAGGGAGCTTATGGGCCTCATTGCCCATACATATGCCATCCTTTGTACACAAGCAAAGGTATCAACTCTGAAGGGAAAGCGAAACTGCTGGCACTCTCCCAGACCCAGTTGGCTGCCCTCTCTAACATTACTGGGATTCATCTCCTCTCCTGGAGTGGTCCAGGCACTGTTTTGCCACCACAGAATAAGCAATCACTCAATGGGGCAGCTGTTTCCTCTTCTGGCATGGTTCTGGCCTCCGAGTGGTGCTGTAGAAAAAGTTAATCAATCAGTGTGCTGTCTCATCTCCAGCCATGGTCCAGCCTTGGAGTCGTGTTGCAGCAACAGCGAGCATGTAATGAGTCCTCTGCCCCCAGTCTCAATAGCACCCCTCACTCTAGGTCCTACATTGTCGCAGGCTTCTGCAGCACCCTTTCTTTTCTCCTGTTCTTTGGCCCTGGCAGCGTTGTCGCCACACTTTCTGGGCTCAATTTGGCTCCCCATAAACCAAATTACATTGATTTCCCCTTCTGGATCTACTAGATCTCATTAGAGAACGGCCATCTTGGGAGAGACCTAGACCCGTCTCCTGAACTGTGTACTTTTGTCTTTCACTGTCTCTCTTGTGTCAAAGGTAATGGAAAGGAAGGCCTCTGCAATAACATTGATTTCGTGGTGCCTTCGAACCCACTCACGCAATAAAAATGGTAGAAACCAAACATGCAGTGACCTTTTAAGGCATGGATAAAATGGGCAATTGCCCGGGGCACCCCATCTTTCAAGGGGCTCTTTAGAGAATGAACTTCTTCTCTTATATCTTATATCTCTGTCTATTTTATTCGTCTATCTAAATCTCTCCCCGCTCTGGCTACTTCTATCTCAACTCTGTCTCTCTACCCAGTACGCCCAAAAAAGTGGCTTAGTGCTGCCTGATAATATCACGCAGGCTTCTGCGCCACGGAACTTCACAAAAAATGAAGTTCCGATGGCGCAAGGGGCCTCATAAATGAGGCCCAAAGTGCATAGTTCAGAATAGCACATGCTTCGAGCACATCATTTACTAATTCCAACAACCAGTACAATCTAACACATAATACTCCTCCCCAAATTGATAGCATCCCAAACCAATATAACATGTGCTGCTCTATACAACCAAAAAAGGTAGTTGTTTTCTGTGCCATGCAAACCGACGTGGCATTGTTCCAAAGTTCCTGTCAGGCAGAACAGAATTAAGCAAAGTAAATGATCTTTAGCTGGTGAAGTCTTCATGCACATTACCTGGCAAGTGAGTGAATTGCCTTGTTTGTGCAAGTGGGTGAGTTTAAGGTTTGTCTGCAATGTGGACACACAATCTCCTTTCAAGGACTTCGATGTGGGTCTTTCCACCTGTTTATTATGTCATTGAGGAATGAGTACATTTTCCTGAATTTGCTGCAGCTGGGTGTGTTCTGGGATATACCATCTAGACCCATATTTGCACACATTTTCTGATTGTTATTGAACGCCTGCTACAGCGAAGTGCAATATTTAAATATAGCATAGAAAAACAAGCTGACATGATGAAATATTCCCTTTCAAATAAAAATCGGATGTTCAGATGGAAAGGGAAATTGTTGGCACAGGAATCAGCCCATTAGCTATTTGCTAGGATGCAATGAAAAATACACGCAGATGTATGAGCTAAAAGAAAGGGAAGGGCAGGAACCTGTAGGTGTGAATATCATAGCCTGGTACCTGTAACCATGACAACCATATCCCCTTGACCTCTAGACAGAAGTAACATGCTTATAGAGAGTCAGTTGCAGAAATAATTCAAATCCAGGAAACCAGCACTGTTTTGTACCATGACTGATGTCAACTTGCTAAGAATGTGGGTAATCATCTGCGTGTGGAGAGAACATGTTGCTTTGAGTCAGAGTTCAGTCACGTGTGCTAGTGCAGAGGAATTGTCCTATTTGAGTTTAATCGTCCACCCCCAGTAGTGACCATTGTTAGAGCTGCATGTTCGCCAGGCAGCAACGGATTGTGGTAGGGAATATAGAAGACAGAATTTCAAAGGGTCACAATATTGTGACCGGAATATTGAGGGACAAATTATCGAAGAGATAAATGCACAGAGGGAGGGATGCATTTGTTAGTCTCGACAAACCTCTATGTACCTTGAAGATCTATATCACCAGGTGACTGATATATGGAGTTATAGAAAATGTATACAAACTTAGCTTTTAATACTTTGGGGCATATTTACAAGAAATTGATGGAGCGTGGCGTTAGCCTTCTTGGCTCAACGCAGCGCACCGCCAGTTTGGAAACGCAGTGCTGCACCGTATTTACAACAATACAGTGCAGCCCTGCATTTCCCCTTGCGGTGGCGCTAATTACAGCTGCCTAACCCCAACGCAGGCAACCTTGCATGGTGCACGGGTGCCTGCGTTGTGGGAGTGATTGTTTATGTGCAGGAGGTGTCCCTTTATGCACATACCCAATCTTAAATGGCGATTTGTAACTTTTATGTGTGCTGCTTTGTGCAGCACACATAGAAGATGCAACTCGTCACTTTAAAAATGATTGTTTATGTGCAGGCAGGGACACGTACCTGCACCTACACAATAATGCATGGCGTTTTGCTGTTTTTATGTGTGCAGCACACATTGAAATAAAAACACTAGGAGAAATAAAGCATTTCTCCTCGTTTCGTCACGCAAAGACCAATTTTTTTTGGGGTCTAAATTTTGGCACTGCACCATATTTACACCACCCTTGTAAATATGGGGCAGTTTTAAAATTAATTGGTGTTGAGGTGGAGCGCCCACAACAACACCCATTGCCCACCCATTTAACGTTAAGTACAGCGTCAAGCCACATTAAGTGGCTGAACACTGCTTTATTAGTAAGGCGAAGCCCCTATCGCTGCAGGAACGTAGAAAAAGTGACATTTCTGTGGCAATAGGGGCTTGTAAATATGCCCCACTGTCCCTTGACATTCTGATCATGATATTCTGACCTTTTGATATTCTGTCTTTGATATTCCTGATCCACATGGAGCCAAAGGTGGAACTACTTTTTGTCTAGTCACCAATGTTTGCAAATTGTGACATAGTGAACATCAGCAAAATGCCATTAGCTGGTCCCAAAACTTGATGCAACCACTCATGCCAAATTGAACGGACAGACCACAAGCTACTCTGTATGTTGTATGGTGACTGTGTGTTGCAGTTTATGCTGACATGAACTCTGGCATACAGAAAGTTGTCCAGTCAAGCCAGACCTACAAAGCATTAAAAGTCTAGCACTTAGAAGCTAGGAATAATTTAGTGTGCCCCCACAGACGCCCTAAAGCTATAGGCCAGCAGGATGCCATGAAACATCAAGAAACAACTGCCAACAGAGGCATTCATAAATTACACTTTTGTTGGAGGCAGTTTCTCTTAAAGTATGGATAGTGGTGCAACATTTGGAAATGGTATCAGTGCAGTCGTAACTATATGTAGTCTATGGCCCAGAACGCCCTTTAAGCCCCTGCCTAAAGGGTTAGTGAGGCCGAGAATTGCAAATGCACCCAATTTACTGTGAATATCTTCTCTGTAATCACCTTCACATGCACCGGAATGACCCTTTGGGCAAAAGGCGAGCATGTGTTAACGTGATATATTATGCTATGTGCATTTGTAAAGTGCACTATAACCAGCGAGGGTATACTGGCACTGAGCAGGTGTGTTAAAATCTAGATCTTTATCTTCTAGCAGAATTCAAGAAGAGAGGAATAGCCTCTCATGTGAAGTGGGAGGCTGTTCCACACTTTAGGAGCACTGTAAGAGAATGTCTGTCCTTCTGGTCTGGTTCTGTGTATGCATGGGATGTGTACAAGTAGGAGTTCTGCAGAGCAGGGGTGATTGGGTGATTGGTGGAAGAAGATAACACTGTTCAGTTAGATGGGGTTTGAGTTGTGTTGTGCCTTGAATGTTTGTGTGAGGAGTTTGTATTGAGCACATTTATGTATCGGTAGCCAGTGCAGTTCTCTGAGGTAATTTACGTTCTTTGTGGTAGGTTGAGGATGAGACTGGCTGCTAGGTTCTGTGTGTTTTGTAATCTTCTAGTGAGTTGCTTGGTGATCCGGGTGTAGAGAGTGATCCTATAGTCCAATTTGCTGGTGACTAGGGCACGAGGCACAGTTTTTCTAGTGGTGTTCGGGAGCCATTTGAAGACCTTCTTCAGCATACTCAGGGTGTGGAAGCAGGATGTAGTGATGGTGTTGACTTGTGTGGTCATGTCTATTTTGCTGTTAATGATTACCCTGGGGTTCCTGGCATGGGTTCTGGGTGTGGGTATGAGTTCGGTTGGCCACCAGTTGGAGTCCTGTGATAAAGTGTTCTTACTGAACATTACTACTTCTTCCTTGTCAGAGTTGAGCTTGAGACAGCTGGCTTTCACTATGTTAGCAACAATTGTATGACAAAATATCAAAAGCCAGAAAATCGACATACAAAAGTATCGACACAGAAATATCAACGTCAAAAATATCGAAGTCCTATCTTCATAAAGGTAAGTACAAAAATATAGGAAAAAATTATCGCTGTTAAAAATATCGATGTTGAAAATATTTTTAAAATGGTTTAATAATAATGTGAAAATAAGTAAAAAATAAATATAAATTATAATATAAACATTAAAACATATTTAAAAAATAATAACTAATACATATAATTTTTTAATTAATTAAACATCTACATATAAATAAATATATATACTGACTCCAGTGAGTGCAACAGTAGGAAAAGCATTGGACAGCGCAGTGGTAAAAATTACTATTCCCACTCCAGTGAGTGCAACAGTAGGGAAAGCGTTGGATAGTGTAGGGGTAAAAATTACTATTCCAACTCCAGAGAGTGCAACAGTAGGGAAAGAGCTGGATAGCGTAGGGGTAAAAATTACTATTCCTACTCCAGTGAGTGCAACAGTAGGGAAAGCGTTGGATAGCGTAGGGGTAAATATTACTATTCCCACTGCAGAGAGTGCAACAGTAGGGAAAGCGCTGGATAGCGTAGGGGTAAAAATGACTGTTCCCACTCTAGTGAGTGCAACAGCAGGGTAAGTGTTGGGTAGCGTAGGCGTAAAAATTACTACTCCCACTCCAGTGAGTGCAACAGTAGGGAAAGCGTTGGAAAGCATAGGGGTAAAAATTACTATTCCCACTCCAGTGAGTGCAACAGTAGGGAAAGCGTTGGATAGCATAGGGGTTAAAATAACATCCTTATCAATTAAATATTTTTTTATAAAAAAATAACATATTAATAATTAATTTACTTTTTTTTATAAATACCAATAAATTAAAATTAATATTGACTTAAATACCATTAAATTACATCCCACACTATTCGCCCTTTAACCCACGACACACTACACATACAATAAACACAATTAATGTAACTATCAATGAATCAATTAATAACAATTAATATAATGATAAATTAACTAAATATTAAGTATTGACCATAAATTTAAAATTAATCACCAATTCATAATTAATTAACAATAAACTAATTAATAATAACAATAAATAAAATTATTAATACATTAATTAAAATTAATGTAATTAACTAATTAATAAACATGGACTGCCAATTAATAAGTAATTCACAATTAAATAATAATAAATACCCATACATTACCCAGCTTTTTAACCACTCTCTTAATACTGCCACCTGTCCTGATATTTGGAAACAGGCATTCCTTTGCTGAAAAAAGCAGGAACAGGTGTTTCTAATCCTGAAAACTATCGCCCAATCTACCAAATGCCATACCTCTCCAAGGTTTTGAAGAAATTGGTAAACAGACAACTATCAAATTACCTAGAAAATAACGATCTACTGGACCCATCGCAGACTGGCTTTAGGGCTACCAATAGTACAGAGGCAACGCTGCTGGCAGTGCTGGATAACATCAGATTGTGCACCAACCAGGGAGTAGCCCTAGCACTGATACTTTTAGACCTGTCGGCAGCATTCAACACGGTCTCAGATAATAAACTGTTGGAAACCCTTCGTGAAAAGGGAATCCACTCCAAAGCTCTGAAATGGTTCAGTTAGTTTCTAAGTAACAAACGGTCCAACTAGGTCATTTTCAATGTAAATCTAGCACCATTAGCTGTGGTGTCCCGCAGGGAGCATCTCTAAACCCCACTTTATTTAATGCCTATGTATCATCGCTGCCTAAAATCAGTAGAAAGTGGCGACTCGGTATTTGCTCCTATGCGGATGACACACAGCTGATGGTAGCCCTTGGGAAAAAAACCTGAAGTCGCGAAAATAAATCTTCATAACTATATTTCAGAGATGGCACAGTGCATGCATGAGCATTGTCTGAAACTGAACGCAGGGAAATCTGAAATCCTGCTTTTTGGAGGAGCCACGCTAATTTGGGACGCCACATGGTGGACACAAACACTCGGCGCTGCTCCTATCCCTAAGCAATGCACGAGAAATCTGGACATTCTTATTGATAATACCCTATCCATGAAGGACCATGTGCGGGCCCGTTGTGGTAAGGGTTTCGCGACCATGAAACTGCTATCTAGTCTCTTCCCCTGAATTCCGTTGGACTGCAGAATAACAGTCACGCAAGCCCTGCTCATAAGTCAGCTTGATTATGTAAATGCTTCATTCGTGGGCATGACGAGTACCTTTTCACGCGGCTACAAGTGCTTCAAAATGCCGAAGCCAAACTGGAATGCAATAAAAAACAGATCAAGCTCTTTATCAATGTGCAGGAAAAACCTGCATTGATTACCTATGCGTCAAAGAGCAGTATTTAAACTGCTCAGTCATGCACATAGAGCACTGTATTTAAGCGGTTCTAAAATACTCCAGGAGAAAATTGAGTTTTATGTCCCCACAAGGAGCCTACGGTCACTACATCAAGCATTAGCCAGTACAAAGCGTATCAAGAAGGGGAGAACTGGAGGGTGCTCTTTCTCTTATCTGGCAGCTAGGAAATGGAATGAGCTTCCCCTGGACCTACGGCTCACTCCTAGCTACCTGGCGTTCTGAAAAAAACTGAAAACACATTTATTCCCTAAAAACTAATATTTACTTGTCTCCCCCTATCAGCAGCCGAGCCTTGTTTTCTACTAGAGCCTTCATATCCCTTGGGATGAGTGTTGCGCTTCATAAATAAATAAATAAATACAATCTCATTAATTAATTCAATTTAATTATTATCCACCCTATTCCCCTGTAAACCCACAACCCGCTACACATAAAAAAATCACATAATTAATTTAATTATCCATTAATCACTTAATAAAAATTAATCACCAATTAATTATGAACTAACAATACAATAATTAACAAAAACAATAAATAAAAAATAACAATACATTAATTCTAATTAATACAATTAACTAAATATTAGAAATGTATCACAGATGAATAATTAACAATTAATTAATCATTATTACCAAATAATAAAAACATATTAATTAATTAATTATAATTAAATTGCCTACCACCCTATTCCCCTATAAACCCACAACCCGCTCTGATACTAAAATGCAAAATTTACTTTATCAAAATTACTAATTTCTAAACTTTTATTTTAAAATTGATAAAAATGCATTAACAAAAATGTTTAACATACTTATGAAATACATACTAAAATACATAACACAAAAAAATCGATATTATTAACAACGATATTTTTTCTTACGATATTACTTACTTCTATATTACTTACTTCGATATTTAAAAAGACGATATTACCTACCTTGGGGTCGATATTCTGGTCAACGATATTCTTGACTTTGACATTCTGTCCCTACAATATTAAAAACTCGATATTAATGTAGGTCGATAAATAAAATTCAATATTTTGACTTCCCACCGTTACCAACTTCGGCCCGGCAGGCGGTGAATTTTTTCTTGTGTTGGGGGTCTTGTCTGAGAGAGAGAGAGTATCATTTGCATGGCATAAGAGATGATGTTGATGTCATGTGCACGGATGACAATGGCCAGAGGGATCATGTATGCCTTAAAGAGGGTGGGGCTGAGTGATGAATATTCAGGTACCACACAGATGAGTTTGCAGGCTTGTAAGGAGTAATGTGCCAGCTTGACAGCTTATGTTCTATCCGTTTTGAAGGAGCTGATCCAACGGAGAGTGGGTCTTTGGATAATAATCTTGTTCAGGCACCTGATGATGATGGGGTGTGAGGCCAAGTCAAATACTGCAAAGACATCCAGGACGTGCATATGATGTTACTGATGAGCAAGCATGCCTGTTCACACAAGGGTTGTACATAGATTTATTAAACACCATTCCAGATGTTAATGTGGTATAAAGCCAGCTGTGGATAATTGCTACTAGCACAGCATCTGTGCATCTGTTGAAACTTCTATGTAACAGTCAATACAACTTGTAGTTCTAACATCCTTGTCATATATTGATAAATATTCAAAACACTTTACTGAATCAAACACACAAAAGGTAAGCAGTGATTGAAGCAACAATGACTAGCTCAGAGTTCGACAGTACACCACTCTTATATAATGAATGAATACGTGCACATTCAGTGTAAAATAACTAGGTGAATCTAACATTCTCATAACTCTTCAAAACAATGAGAAGTGCTCAGTGGATTCAGAAAGCTATCTTATCTGAGGACTTTTTTTCCCAAGGCAAGGTAGGTGACCTCTAAACAGATGGACACTGTGAATGTGCTCTTTTGCTGGAGACATTCGACTACAGAACATCTACCTCAATTTGAGTGAAAGAGTGTTTGGGAGTTCTGGAGCGCTTTTGCATAACTTGAGCATGTGTGGCATTCTTTCAAGGAGGATTGTATTGCTTTGCACAAGAATAGCAGCAACTTCTAGTAAATTAATTTTTGAGTGTGTTAGGGATTCTTGAAGGTGACTTGGGTGTTGTGTGTCGATTTAGATACTGTATATAGATTTCACGATTCATGCCCTTATATGGGTCACAATTCACATTGCCCTTATTTAGGCATAGAAATCCAGCCCTTATTTAGGCATTGCTCATGCTAACCAAATACAGGCATGGTCAACTACATCCGATCCCCTTTGTCACAACGAGTTCCTGGAAAACCAGACTCTTAAGCCTTTATTACTTCCCCGTGCCTGGATATCGATTTCTCCAAGAACTCATTTACTATGCATGAACATCTATTCCTTAGGGGTTCATTCATGATGTTCCCTTTGCCCGACTTGTACGTCAATACTGGCATTTCTAAACACCTTCAAGGCATAAATATACCTTCACTGGCTATGGCAAGGCACGGTGCACTTTGGCTACCTACTTGCAGGACGTGGCTCGCCACAGCAAGTCCCGAAGGAAGTCAAGTCCCCAACTGACGCACTGACCACACGCTGCCATCCTCCTCGCCGACAATCCAGCTCAAGTGTTTCTGACTCTCCTTGCGGGGTGTTAGAGATCGAGTCCCGGGAAAGAGATACCAACCTCTCCCATTCTAAGGTATGGAGCTGATTAGAACCTAGAGAAACTTATTCTTGGCAACTAAACTAAACTAAACTATAGCTAAAACAGCACCTATGTCTTCCCTCGTACTACACTTAGGTTAGGTACATTGGGGTAGAATTATTTTAGAATCACCAATTGAGTATTTTAGCCTGTGTTATTTATGAATGTATTTTTATATATGTCATAGCTACAGACCATGCTATTGCAGTAATATTGTATCTTACTGCTAATGCTGTGCTTAATATACTTCACATTCTGTCTTACGATTGTAGCAGTTCATATCTCTTGCATGAGAAATAAGACTGTTAAATAAACCCCTTTATTGAAACCCCCGTCTCTCTATTTCTGTGTACCTCTGTAGAAACGAAGCATGCACGATTGACTGAGTGAAACTGTAATCTATTGTTTCCACACCCTGAAGATATTGTTCCGACTCTATGGGAAACAAAGTTGTCATGTATATGCGGTGGTCAGAAACTAATCCCTTCTTGTTCATTCGAGAAAGTTTCTAGTGACCTCTGAGTTAGCTGGCACACACGAGTAATTACGTTTAATGTACTCAATAGAGACATACTGACCTCAGTCCTATGTCAAAACTATAATGTATATTATTCAAATGCGCAGAGTCTATCAGGGATATAGGAACTACACTACATGGCGCCCAATGGTTTGGAAAGGCACTAATTTAACACTAGATACTTAAGTAACTCAGTCATGCTTTTCTCAGAGACCCTCTACTCATAATACTCCATAAGTAAGTCTGGAGTGGGTAGGGATAATATCAGCCATAGCTGAGTAGGACGAAAAATCCCATGTATGAGCTTTTTGATTTGTTCAACGTTGAAGGATACACTGTTCCAAAGTATTGTGCACCTTATCTTTGTTCCCTTGAACCTTGCTCAGCAATTTTCATTAAACAATGTCTAATAACGATAATAACACCGAAACCGGTGGAGCTGAAGGCGACAACGCCGTACCAGTTTATAACTTAACAGGTTTTACTGAAATCGATGAGAATGCTATAATCATTCCTCCAAATTTAAGGAGAGCCATCACTCTAAAATCTTTAAAACATGGCCTAACATCAAGAGGTGGTAGTGCAGTTTTTATGATGATAGAGGCACATGAATATCATCAGACAGAGGTATTCTGTTCATGGATAGTATTCCCTGAATCAAATCCAGTAACACATTTGTTTCACTTCTACAAAGAAGATGATCCACCAGAGGAATATATTCCTTTAGAGAATATTGAAATTCCACTCACATACCAGGAGCATGAGCTCTGGTTTAAAGGCGCCCTAAAACATTTAAATCACATTACCAGGCTCAGTCCACTAGGTAGACCAGGAGCAACATGGCTGGTTTTAGCCAGCTATACGCCACATCCTGACATTGATGACATGTCAGACGTAGAATTACTTGGATAGGGAGATATTATCCAAAAGAGCGCATGGCTGGAACACACTCGGCAATTATGTAACACTGCAACCTCAAGCATACTTTAATATTGGAATGAATCTAAAGATGAAAGAAACATTTTTAAAATTATGCCTTGGGGGAATTTCAGCTGCCCCTCACCTGCCGTCTTGGAAAATAAAAAACTGCCTGCAACAGTATCGCTTGTGCAAAGCTGGCAAAGAAGATATCCTTCATGTAATTTGCATCTGCCCTAAATTAAAGGACCTGCGGTACAATTTATTACGTCCATCTTTTAAACTACATGGTGTTCGAACATGCAGGCAAGCGGTCAAACTGTGTGTTAACCCAACCAAAACAAAATTCCACTGTCAGGTCACAAAGTTCTTTGAATTAGTAGCAGAAAGATATAAGAGCACACCGAATGCAGGTCAACAAAAGTCAAACTGAACAGTTCTGTGATGGCTCCCTGAAGCATTTGAACTTTTAATTACAATTGAGGAAAAGTGTTCTTCTGATCGGCATCATTTGTACCGAGACTCCATTGCTTTTTCATTGGCTCTCGTGTCAAACATTTCCACACGACCCACCTGGTCGTTTCTGCTGAGGCCTGAGGAAAGTCTAACTAACACTACAACAGCCATCTTGCCGTCTGAATTTCTGCCCAGGAACTGTCGCACACCCAACCCCCCCTGTTCTTGCAGTTCAACAGAAAGCCATGAGACACTCACACCCTGTGTAAATGATTGTTTCCCATCTCCTGCTCCCAGCCTGGTAAACATCCTTGACACCGTGATTAGGTTATCTGGACAATGGTCTGACTGCTGGGCCTTGATCAGGGTAATTAAACAATGACCTGAAAGACTGGGCTTTGATCAAGGTGGTTAAACAATGACCTGCAAGACTGAGCCTTGATCAAGCTGAGTGAACAATGATTTGTGTACCAAGCCTTGACCAGGTCACCATCTACAAACGTCATCTGGATCTGGTTATCAACTACAAACACTGCCCTGATTGAAGAATGAACTAACAGCCAAAAGACTGAGATGAAAAAGTATAAAAGGCTTGTAAGCTGCGGAGTAAAGCAGCAGCCACCTCAGTTTTTCTTCTGACGAGCTTGGGACTTTGTTCCATAGCCCAGGCTATTTGAATAAATCTAGGTTCCTCCTGCATACGAAGGCTCCTGTGTCTCCTTTTACTACGTATGAAGGGTATGGAAGGCTTGGGTGGTTCCCTCACCGCCGAGACCAAGTAAGTGGGTTAATCCGGTTCTTCAAATGGCGCCCGAATAGGGACTCCACGAGCACGAAGTTCAGGCCCAGTAGATGTGAGGAGGTGCACGGAGAGACTCCGACGGAGGTACCCTACCCGAGGGATTCTTGCAATCCGGTAAGCCGAACGACTCGCCCGCTGTTCCTCCCCACCTGGTCTGGGCCACATGATTGCATTCTTGCTGGAGTCCCCTAGCAAATAATTTCTGGAGCAGGACACAGCCCTACATCTGCAGAAGAGAACTACCCCTATAAGATAAGGGTGGACTGATCACCCACCAAGTCTGTATAATTCTGTTATTGACTTTGCAAAAGCCAAACTGTTATTGACTTTTGCCAAAGCCAAGCAAGCGAGGTGAGTTTTTAAAACCCGCTGGTGTCTGTTCTGTATGATTCTGCTGTTATTGACTTTTGCAAAAGCCAAGAAAGCGAGGTGAGTTTTAAAACCCGCTGGTGTCTATTATCTGTTTTCAAGCATGCCAGTCAGTAGTAAGTTCAAGAGAATATGTTGTTGTATGTGTACGCAGGACTCCCAGCTGGAGGCCGCTTGTCCGCTTCCTCCAGAAGGGACCCCTGGCCATACAATGCATGTTAAATATGGCCCTTCCACCATAATGTTTTCCTCATTCTGGGTAAGATATACGAAACAAACTAACGCGGAATTACAGTGGCCACTTTATGGCTCCTTTAATTCCCAAGTTCTCGCCAACTTAGAGGAACCATTCATGAAAAGAAAACGCGCCCATCTATGTTTGAATCTGTCTGATTTTGGAGGAAAGAGATAGAGCAGAGAGCTAGAAAGCAGAAGGCTCAAGAAAGAAAACAAGAACGTATGTCAATGGCCGGCCACGCCAGAGAAAATTTACAAAATCAAATGACAAAATCAGTAAAAATAGCCGATAGGGCGCATGGGGCCCGGGTACAAAAATTTTATCCAGCTCGTGAGGAGAAAGAAAAGGGCCATATGGAAGGGGGAGAAGAAGGTGATTCCTTGCTTGCTATCATGCTAGACAGCCCTCCTGCATATGCCCCATTGTACCCTGCCCTTACGCCTCACTCCCCGCATGTCCCCCCGCCACAGCCCACTCCTGCCCCCACTGCCCCTCTTACTGTTCTCCCTGTCACACCAACCCTCTCAATTTTTCCTATGACACCGACCACGCCCGCTAACCCTGTTCTCGCTACAGGAATGACAACAAGTCTCCATCCGCCCAACCCCTGCGGCTTTACCCCTACACGCCCTTTTCCCTTCTTCCCCGTGGTCTACTGTTAAGCAGGAATTATATAAATTGTTGAATTCCCCCCGACTGGCCTCCTTGCGCTCTGCAGTCAGCTTTTCGTCCCTTCGAGAAAATGACCTACAGAGGCAACAGTGTGAATGTTGGATAAATAACCGGAATATTAATGCCTTTAAAGAAATATGGTCCACCTTTTCCCAGTCGACAATTATGGAACAGACCACCTAGGCTTAAATAATGTGTACCCTGGTCATGCAAAGATTTGAGAATGCGCTTATGCAGATAACCACCGGATTTATGGAACTTAGGTCGCAAATAAAAAGAGGCGATGTTCAGGGAGAGGGGATGTTTGGCACTATGTCTGCTTTAATGGCTTACCGTGATCTGACCGCTTTTCCCAGCTATGCCAATGAGAGAGGCGTCCCCTGTGTTTGTGAACGCACTTACCGATGCCCAAAATAATGGCCATGGGGCTGTTGAGGCACACTGGCGCAGGCTTTCGGTTCATGTTCCTTGGAAAAGGTCAGAAGTAATGCAGTTAAAAGGACAATTACCAGATCCCGGGACAAATCCGGCTGCCTTTTACAGAGATTTAGGTCAGATTATATCTGCAGGTACTCTCGTTCTTGAGGATATAGATTTACTTTTGGTACAGTTGTTCCCACAGAAATTTGGGATAAAATTTGACATACTGACCATGAAGTAGCGTTGGGAGGTAAATGGGCTGATCTAAAGGCTATGGAAGAAGCAAGGTAGGAGGGACTAAACCAGAAGCTGCCAGCCTGACTTTGCCCGGTAAAATAATGACGTTTATGAAAACACTTTTTCCGGAAACTGCCATTAACTGGGATATATATAAACGCCTGTTGGCAGCAAAAAGATGAGAATGTGGCTGACTTCTTTACCCGTTTTGAGACAGATTACAAGGGACATAGTGGTTTGGATCCCCGGACCCCAGGTTCTGGCCCAGTGTTTGTTGATAAATTTATCAGCAACTTGCTTCCTGAGATTTCCGCCAGGCTTAAGAAAGTTGAAAGTACGTGGTCTGCTCAAACTATGACTGGCATCTTGGCTATGGCACAATATCATGAAAATAGGGAAAATGAAGATAGAGACAAGGAAAGTACGAAGGTTAGGAATCTTAAGACTAAGGAACTTCTGCAGCAGGCTTACCCTCCACGAGGTCCCGTTGCCTGCGGGAATTTCAGACCTCAACCCCAACCCCCTCCGAGGGCACGCCAGTCTACCTCCTCCAGCGCTCAATGTACGGGAGCCTTCCAAACAGATCAATGTGCTTACTGTAAGGGGTATGGCCATTGGATAGATGAGTGTCCTGTGTTAGCTGAAAACATCAGAACGGGGAAGATTAGGCCTCGCGCTCCCAGGGAGGGGAGGCCGACTAGGGACCTTGGCCCACCCCATCCACAGGATAAAGAACGCAGGCCCAGGGATGAAGCTCCCATCCGGCAGCACCCGGCAAGTAGGTTTGATGAGTACGAAGCAACACGCACTTATTACAATGATGATTATGATGAAGTTGATGAGACAGGGTCCTACCAAGCATAGGACAGCCAGGAAAGGGGTATTACCAGAGTGCATATTCCAGTGGATCAAAAGGGCCCTTATGTTCAAATGTCAGTTGTGAGGAACAATCATAATTTTCTTTTGGCTACTGGGGCCACCAGGTCTTCTATTGTACGTCTGTCACTCCCGGAGGCACCCCTTTCTGGCAATATGAATGTCTCCGTGGGTTTTGCAGGAACACCTGTGACCAGCCCTGTCTCTGAACCCCTTCTTCTCGATATTGGCCCTGCACATGTTGACACTCCCTTGGTCTTTACTACAGGTTACAGTGAAAAGTTGTTAGGCATGGATTTACTGAAAGCTTTGTATGCAACCATATCATGTAGTCCCCAATGTGTATCCCAACAATTTCCCCCACTGCAGCTTCCTATATGTATCTATCAGGTCCCCTCCCACCAGAGTTGCAGTCTTTACCTTCCTCCCTCTGGGCATCATCAGACACTGATGTAGGGTGTCTCAACATATACCCTCACGTGGGACGCATCCAGTCAGGCGCACTTCTCCCCCGCCTCCGGCAGTATCGACTGCCCGCAGAAGGAGAAATGGCCCTTTTAACAATAATTTCTGAATTAATGGACAAGGGCGTAGTGGAGGAGACACGTGGCAATATTTGTAACAGTCCCATTATTCCCATTCTTAAAAAGACCAATGGAGATGCTCTCTCCCTTAAAACATACAGATTTGTGATTGACCTGAGAGCCCTTAACAAAATAACAATCTCCCAATATCCTGTTGTTCCCGACATTACAGCCCTCTTAATGATGGTCCCTTCTGACGCCACACACTTTTCTGTCATAGACCTGAAGAATGCTTTTTTCAGAATTCCTATACATCCTGCCAGAAGACATTCCTTTGGTTTCTCCCTCGGTGATCGGAGCTTTAGATTCTGCCACGCCCCTCAAGGGTTCACCGAGAGCCCCAGTATCTATAGTCAAGCCCTAAAAAGTCAACTAGATTCCTTGGAACTCCCTGATAATTCCACACTATTACAATATGTATATGACCTCCTCATTGCTGCAAATTCTGCCACAGCATGTAAAGAAGCTACTCTCAGTTTGTCAGTTCTGATCGGCATCAATTGTGCCGAGACTCCATTGCTTTTTCATTGCCATCTCGTGTCAAACACTTCCACATGACCCACCTGGTCGTTTCTGCTGATGCCTGAGGAAAATCTAGCTAACACGACAACAGCCATCTTGCAGCCTGCATTTCTGCCCAGGAACTGTCGCACACCCAACCCCCCCCCCCCCTGTTCTTGCAGTTCAACAGAAACGATGAGACACTCACACCCTGTGTAAATGATTTGTTTTCCATCTCCTACTCCCAGCCTGGTAAACATCCTTGACACCGTGATTAGGTTATCTGGACAATGGTCTGACTGCTGGGCCTTGATCAGGGTAATTAAACAATGACCTGAAAGACTGGGCTTTGATCAAGGTGATTAAACAATGACCTGCAAGACTGAGCCTTGATCAAGCTGAGTGAACAATGATTTGTGTACCAAGCCTTGACCAGGTCACCATCTACAAACGTCGTCTGGATCTGGTTATCAACTACAAACACTGCCCTGATTGAACAGTGAACTAACAGTCAAAAGACTGAGATGGAAAAGTATAAAAGGCTTGTAAGCTGCGGAGTAAAGCAGCAGCCTCCTCTGTCTTGTTTCTGACGAGCTTGAGACTCTGTTCCATAGCCCGGGCTATTTGAATAAATCTGGGTTCCTCCTGCAGACGAAGACTCCTGTGTCTCCTTTTGCTACGTATGAAGGGTATGAAGGCTTGGGCGGTTCCCCTGCCACCGAGACACAGTAAGTGGGTTAATCCGGTTCTTCACAATGATGATTAAGAATTGAGATTAAGTAAACTTTTAAGTTTTAGAAAGATGCACAAAATGAATTTTTAGTAGTTTATAGCAATGTTCTAATTGTTTTGTAAAGGTTTTAATTAATCATGTACAAATAAATAAATTACCTTACCTTACCCAGTGGGGTGCAAGTGCTGACAAGCAATTTACCAAAATCAGCTTTTAGTCTGGTATCAGGAAACAATCATGGAATAACAGAACTCAAGGTTCGGTGGCTGATCAGCGAAGGACCAGAATTCTTATCTTATCCATAGATTAGGCAGAGCACAATGGTTTCAAAGTCAATTATTGCAAGTGAGGTGCATCCTTTCTTGTAGTGGAAGTCAGGGAGACAAGTTTCCCTGACCTACAGATGCTGGGCAGGTTGAATTAACATCTCTAAATTATAGGTGAAGTTTAGATGTAACAACCTTCTCTTAACCATTGGTGAAGAAAGGGCAAAGCAATATCCCCTAAACTGTAGGTTTAGGGTAAGCAGAACAGGTACCCCTGAACCATAGATTCAGGGTAAGGGTAATAAGATTGTGTGAGCCATAGTTGCAGGACTGGCAGATAGAGCATCCCTAACCATAGGTACAGAACAAGTACAACATTTGTCCCTAAACCATATGTGTAGGGCATGCACAACAACCTTTCTTAAACCACAGATGCAGGACAGGCACAGGACCTTCTTTGATCCATAAGCACAGTAGTACATGTGTGGCTGTCTACTGTAAAGCACATGTGCAGCACGGGGGTCTAAGTCTCTCTGAACTATGGATACAAGGCTACACGTTCACCATGTTTGTTGACAAGGACTACAAGTTTTAGCCATGGCACTCTAGCTCACTTGACTATCCCGTGGTAAAAATGGGCAAGATGTGTATGACAAATGCAGGAGAGGTACCTGGAAGGATTGTAGCAAAAACAATGCAATACATTATCACAATCCATTAAGGTCAAAGTTTAATCAATGGCTTTACTTTTAAACATCTTACGTCTTTATTATTGTTATAAACTAATAATGCTGTAAAGAAGATTAATTTAGTGAAAATTAGAAGACTAACGTCCCCACAGTTCATAATACATGACTGCAAACAGTTTTCCCAAAGTATTGCTCCCAAAGAGAGACAGTCTACAAGTGTTTCACCATTGCTTGATGACGTTATCAAGGCTAGAATAATCAACAGTCAAAGCTTAATTATAGAAACAGCAACAAAAAATCTGAGGAATGACTATAGACACCAAGGGCCTCATTTAGTATTTGGCAGATAGAGTTTACTCTGCCAGGGCGATGGAGTAAACTACCCCTTCACCCTGATGGAGTAACCATCTGCCAAATTTAGAAATGACTGCCAAGCTGCTGGTCATTTCTGAAGCATTGGCAGGAACCATCGTCACAGTGGTTCCTGTGACTGTGTTTTTAAGTTTGATGCAGGGCTCTGTCAACATGACAGAGCTGTCACTCAAAATTGTTTTTTATTTAAGCAAAAACACCCCAAAGCAGGATTGTTTTTTTAAATGACACTCTTGCCATGGGAGTTATCTGTTATGACAAGGGGATATTAGACAGTTTTTACTGCCCCATATCGCCAAGGTTTTCCTGCCAGTAATGGGGAGTGAAAACTGACCTACATGTCCACCCATCTAAATTAGGTGGGCGTACACAGAGGTCAAATTCCAGTGGCCCTTACTCCATCGGAAAATTGGAGGGGTATAACCATGGCAGAGATGGAATAGTCTCTTCCCTGGTTACGCCTAAGGTCACCCATATTGAAATCAGGCAGGCGGACCATTATGTTTGCGGTAAAGATACTTCATCTCCATTACAATAGAGTATCCTTACCACTCACATATAAATTAGCCTCTACATTATGTGTGAAAAGTTAATTCTCGAGCACCTCAATCTTAAGCAGTAAGTCCCAAACCTGCAAGAGCAAGTAAGGACTACATCTACCTGTGCAGTAACCACGGAATAGAATCCAAAAATCAAGAGCATAATTATTCTTCCAGGTTGTAAGTATGTATCTATGTATATGGTATTTATATAGCACAGTAGTGATCGAAATGAGCTCTCTTGGACCAAATCAAACGTATGTGCATAACTCTCACTCACAATTGATCAGATATCAACTACACAACCATACTTGTACTACCCACAATACTTGACATGATCCCTAAAGCAGATTGTATGGACATATATCTATAACAGAAACAATTAAAAAAGCATATTTTTCATTATTGTAAACAATGTATCATAAAAAATCCTTTTTTGAACAAGTTAAAAACACCTGTATCAAATTTATACAACAAATACATATACATAAACACAAACATTGGGAGAGAGAATTGGCATGTGACACATTAAAAATATACTCAATTCTATCCAGAATCAATCACAAAGGTCCCCTGTGCACTAATTAAGTTGGGCCACACGAGTTCCCTGGATATAACCTCGATAAATATGACGTTGACGCGTTTCAGTGGTAACAAACTGATTATCCAACCACCTTCATCGGGACACTATTAATAAATTGTTTCTCTTAACTCCTGAGTTAAAAGCACAAAATTTAAAAATCATAACCGTAAACTTTTACAATACATACATTTATACGTTGATCAAAAACAATTAATCCACACAAATTATTCTACAGTACATCGTAGTTAATAAAAACATTTTTAGATAACTGTCCAACACCTCTTATAGAAGTTCAACCATCATTCATACTCCCATCCAAATAGAATAGGCACATACTCTTCAAAGTAGCCACATTCATACTCCAAGCTCATATGGCTTAGTCAGTCAGTTGTAATAACAACTGACTAAAATACAACCACCCACTACCTGATAGAAGCCAAGGGTAGGGAGGGTGGGAAAATAGATTAATCAATCCTATTCTAGATGTAAGTTACATATGTTGAGTAATTAATTACATTTTTAGCACCCACCTTAGCATGGTGTGACTCAAACTGTTGAGTTGATAATAGTACAGCAAGGTTTGAGTTTGCGAGACTTTTTTTTAACCTCCTGTAAAGATAGATAACGCAGAGAGTATTCAACCTGGGTTAGAAAATTATTGTTATTTATACATAACCCATATTTAGTAGGCACAGTTTTGTTGAATAGAACCTACCCTTTTTTTAAAAAGTTGGACGATTTAAAAGACTATGCTATCATCAAGTCTTTTTTCACTCTTCAAAATTGGTATAGTGCATCCGTAGTTGAATAATCCAATTCCCTAAAGCGATCATTCAAAAACTTCAATAGGACCTGCATTTGAATAAAATGTATGCAAATATTTCTAGCCATAATCGTCAAGATAGTGAGAAGAATATATCTTATCATCTAATCTTAAACCCCATTACGTAGAAAGTTAGCATGATCAATTAGGAACAAACCTATCGCCCCACTAATTTACAAACTGTGTAGTGACCAAAAAGTTATGTTATACCTACCTCGAGTTAAACATAAAGGGACTTCACCTCCAGTGTAGTTTTAATAGTCTTCGAATATTAAAATGATGCACGAGGACCCGTTAATTCTTTAGAATGGTCATCAATGAAATTTGCATTTCTTTAATCCAAAAATAATTTGAATAGAAAGTTTATAATAGGAATCATGGCATGGTCTGACCCCTATTGATCCTAGTGTCTCTAAAAGACTACATGCATCCTTTTCATCGCTGCCTATATGAGACATTATGTTGGGGAATTGGTGACCCAAGTAGAGTTACGCAAGTTTTCAGCGTTTTTAAAGTTAAAGATATAAGTGCCACCCTGTATCGTTTAAGTTGAAAATACGCAAAAGAAAACACACTTAAGTTGTTGGCTTATGAAGTTAAAGGAATAAAAGCCAACTAATACCTTTAGGTTTAAGTATATGTGGAATCACATGGATTCCTAACGTTGATAATTAGGGGTATGGTTATCGATCGATAGCATTAATATTAGGTATATGCCACAATAGATACATAATGTGCGTTTTAAAATTTTAAGTATAAATCCTGTAGTATTGCCTGAAGGGTACAATGTAAGCAAAATCACACTCATTATTCGCTCTAGGATATTAAGAGAGAATATCAATCTAAGACATAAGTGATAAGTATATGCACACTCAAACATGGCATGGGTCTCGTGGCTCGTTGGACTAATCCGTCTACTGCAGGGGCCTGTGTAGACTTCATGGTCACAGGTTCAAGTCCCGGCGGGTCCACTCAGCCTTTCATCCATCGGAGGTCAATAAAATGAGTACCGTTGGGTAACAACAAACATCTGGTTATTCAGCACCAAGATACCCGTAGTGGTGAACGTGCGCTTTACAAAAACATATGTTAAGGGTGTCTAAAATTTAAATAAACCAAGTACTGCAGTATTGCCCCGAATCGCAATCTCCTTAGTGCAAAATGACGCCTAATCCACAGCGTAGTGCTCCGTGTTGTGCAGTACCGAGTGCGCGTTCCTAACTGTCAAATTTGCCTCGGGTTTAAATACACCCGGTAAAACCTCCACACCTGATGCGTCTATGAGACGTCATTAGTAAGCAGCCAGATCTATGTATGAATATTTTAGTTAAAGTCAAAATACTTCTTAAAGCGGCAAGGAAAGGAGCTCCACATGATAACGTTATTTGTGAGGAAGTAAAATAAATGTGTTTATAGATCGGTCCACATAACTTCATGGACCATGAAAATTACAGCGCCCTGACTGACCTTTTAAAAGATTGGCATCCGCTCGAAATGGGCAACATAGCAAAGCTCCAAGTTGGGCTGTAGGATGAAATCTATTATGTTGTGAGATACACGTTTCTTATCGTGAAACAGTAAACACTGTTTACAATAATAAAAATATTCTTTTTTAATTGATTGTGTTATAGATACATGTCCAAACATTCCGTTTTTGGGTTCATGTCAAGTATTGTGTGTAGTACATGTATGATTGCGTAGTTGATATCTGAACAATTGTGAGTGAAAGTTATGCATATAACGTTTGATTTGGTCCAAGAGAGCTCATTTTGATCACTACTTGAAGTACCCGGTCTCTTGGTTAGTGGGGTCGCTCCCTCTTTTCTTACACTACATTTAAATAGCACAGACATAGCGAAAAGACAGCAGAGCACAATACATTATCAAAGGCAAGCTTAAACTCATCGAGTAACAGGAGAAGAAACTGATCTGTGGTAACGTAAAAAGTACGCTCTCTCACCATAATGGCCCAAGTCAGGCAGGGCAATAGATTCTTATTCGATACTGCTGTGCCCTGTTGCAACTAGCCCAGTGTTCCCCTGCTCTGATTTCTAGGTGTGTGTACATGGGCCCAATTTTACCTGCTGTAAAAACTAACTGGTAAAATCACATGTGGATTAGACAGAGGCTGTGGGCAAAAGCAGAGCCCTACTTACACAAGGCCCCATCTACCCTACATCATCCTACAGTCCCCACTGCCGTTTGTCCCCTGCTGAGATCAAGTAATAAAGTGAAGTGTTAATTTCTCAAAAATTAGGAATTCTATATGTAATTTTGTCATGAACAAAACAGATACCTATAATAACTCCCCATTCCATTGTTAATAATTCCACAGTTTTGCTGAGATGTTTGGACTTGGTACTGGTGTTTACGGGTGTGGAATCTGAACCTAGCCTGCAATATCCAACTTGTAATAAGTTGAAAATATATACATGTCTATAAACAAAACAGCAGTGAGGAAGAGACAGTGAACAAATCAGAGTAATCTAATGGGTGTCAGCAGAAAAGTAAAGTGTGCATTATTGTTACTATTAAGTTAATTTTAGTCCGGTGTTTTCAAACAGATATATATAACAGATAATTGCTACCTATTCGTGTCCCGTTGGGTTCTGCATATTCCCATTAGGTGTGCACACTTTTCTTTTCCTGTGACTCTCATTAAGGCTTTGCAAATAGGACCCCTTGTCTCTGAAATTTTAAAAATGTGTAAAAAAAGCATCAATATTTTCAATGTAATTAAATGCATTGTGCTGTCTAATTCATCATCAGTGACCTTCAAACCCTGCTTCGAGTATCCAATCTGAATCTATCCAAATGAAATGCCTTATTACTATTGACTGTATTTCCATCAAAATGTCTTTACTTGACCTGATATCTAGGAAAGCACCATTAGCCTGACATGCAGGACAGATTGAAGATGTACCAACTATGCAATGATGAACTGGGATAAAAAATATTGAAACCTTTCGGATCCTGAGGAATGGAACTCCAGTCAGTACCATTAGTAGACATTCCATTCAGTTCATGGCATTTGTAGTGTACACAGCTACCTACGAAGAGGCATTGCAGCGCTAGCGGAGAGCTCTGAGGAAAGAGGAAAAAGTATTGTTCTAAATACTCATTAGACAGATGTCAAAAAGCAGGGTGATTATTAGATCTCAGGGTTCTGGATTGGAAGTAGGGCTTGAATCTACTCCTCAAATATAGAGGACCTTTATGAGTGAAGGCCCTGAAGACAAAGGTGAGTGCCTTGAACTGGATTCTCTTGATGACAGGAGGCCAGTTAAGATGGTGAAGGTGATGAGACACTGGCAATCATGAGGTAATCTTCAGTATGAGGTGTGAAGCAGAGATTTGAATTATTTGGAGCGGCTGCATAAGAAAAGCTGACAGGCCCAGATTAAAACTGTTAGCGTAGTCAAGATTGGCTGTAACCAAGGCATGGGCACATGTTTTCTGAGAGTCCTCTGGGATAAGGTGAAGCATACTTCTGAGAGACCTAAAGGTAGCAAAGCAGGTTGTGGATAAGGACTTAATTTGGGCCTCAAAAGTGAGATTACTGTAGAATGTTACTCCTAGCTTTCTTGCCATCAGTGCTGGGAGGGGAGAGCACCCATTTGAGGCTGCCATCACAAACTAGCTTTGGGTGAGGACTTGGGGCCAAAGAAGAGGATCTTGGCTTTTTCAGAGTTCAGTTTCAGGCAACTTCTCTCCATCCATTGCACCACTGCATTCAAGCAGAGTTTGAAGAATCTAAGGGTTACTGGCGAATTTTCATAGAAGGCCAGGAGGACCTTGAGTGTCATAGGAATAGGAGACTAAACACACCCCTTAGGTCACAACAAGTTTGCCAGTGGCTCCAGATAGACATTAAAAAGGGTGGGGCTGAGTGCCGAACCCTGTGACACGCCACAATCCAGTGGCTTGGATGAAGAGGTGAAAGGAAGAAGGGAGACTGCTTGACAATAATCTGTCAAGAAAGTTGGAGCCAGAGCAGGACCACATATCTGATAACAGTTCTCTCAAGTTCATCCAGTAGGATAGCACGGGAAACAGTATTGAAAGCCAAGGACATATCCAAAAGCATGACCATCACTGGGGAGCACCGCTCGAGATTCTTTAATGAATTCAGATACCTATAGGAGGGCAGGCTTGGTCCTGTAACACACATGAAATACCAATTGGGAGTTGTGCAGCAAGAGGTTAAACTCGAGGAAGTGGTACAACAGCTTGTTGAACCTATACTCCAAATGTTTGGGAGCTGTGGGGAGAAGAGAAATTGGTCTAAAGTTGCCCAAGACTTTTAGATCAACCGTTTTTTTAGCAGAGGGACAAATAGTTCTTGTTTCCAACTAGCAGGAACCACTCTCAATTCAAGAGAATTATTCAGCAGCTTGCCGAGGACAGGATTAACTGCCTAAGTGGCAAGATTTAGAATAGCCAGAGGACACAGGTCCTGACAGGAACCAGATTTACACCTTGCAAGTTCTGATGCTGAGTCTTCTAGGGAAATAGGATCAAACCTTGTAAAAAGAGGACCAGTCTGAGTGAGAACTCCCAGAAGGGGACAGTTGGCCAAGTGTATCTGATAAAAATTGTAAGGAGACAGCCGAAGCTTTGGGGGTGATAGATGAGTGCCTTAGATAGAGCAAAGGATGGGGCTAAAACAGCAGTTGAGGACAGACCTTCAATGTTATTGATGTTCACCACCTTTGAGATGGATCAGGAGAAGGAGTTGCAGTGTATAATTGCCAGCCCACCACCGTTTTTCTGCAACCGATCAATGTGTGTGATAGAGAAGCCAGGAGGAATAGCCAGGGCTATATCAGCGGCCAACAATTCTTAAGCCAGGTTTCTGTTAGAAACATCAGGTCCCAATGGTTCTCATGGAGTAGGTTGAAACAATATCGAAGGCATGTCTCGACAGAGAACGACAACTAATAAGACAGGCAGAGAAAGAATGGCACAGAGTGAGAGAGGAATTAGCATCTGAGTAATTATGCCAGATTAGGTCACCCTTCCTCCCAGAGGTCATGCTGGTCTTAGCATAATTGTCTAGGGAGAAACTGCAAACAGGCCAGAGTTTCCCACTCCCTAATCCAGCAGCGAAGGATATATAGCATGGTTGCAGGAAAAAGTATTAAATTACAGCAGCTCATCTCTAGTATATACTCTAAAGGGGAATTGTGGCCAGGCTTACTGCAACATGACATGCGCTTGTCACGATCTGGACGCGGACGGGCGCAGATGGGCATGCCTTAGGCATGCCCGTTGCACATGTCTGCTGCTCATCCAGCGTATTGAGCCCTTTTATTACGAGTGATGTGTGATTGCCTAAAACACTGGAGCACAACTCCAAGAAAATGGCATCCCCCCGTGGGATCTCAAATGAGAATGCGGGAGAGACGCGGGAATATACCAAGTCAAAGTCAAGTTAAAAATGTCCATAAACATGTTTTTTTAAACAGCAGTATTGTTTTTCAAAAGAAGTATTTCTACATCAACCTCCAAACAGTGCAGATTCAATTTCAGCCCCACAAGCAAAAGCAGATTAAAACAAATTAAAACTAGCAGTATTTGCAGAAACTAACCGTTGCACGGCTGGCAAATTGAGGCTTTTTATCACAAGTTATTGGCTCGATTCCCAAAAACACTGGAGTGCAACTCTAAAAAAAAATAGTGTCTCACAGTGGGACATTCTCACGAAGAATGGCCAATGGCAGGATGATTTTGAACTCATGTGGTAGCATTGATGTGATAGATTTAAAAGATAAGCCATTTGAATTGACTGATAGTCTTTTCCTTTAATACTAGGGGTCCTCTATCTCTAGACGCACCTTTTGAATAAAGTGATCGCACAAAGAAGAGGGCACATGCAGATAAACCTTGAAATGGGTTGTGTCTTTTCTCACAGGCAGAGGACAACATTTCAATTTGGATCAGTTAAGATAATAAGTAATGCATTTGCCCTGAAGGGTCCATTAGGATCTATCACTTTTTACGGTTTTAAAAAAAAACCTTCATGCCCCTTCCGATCAGGATCATGCACAGCTGTTGTCTTCTGCGTAACATACATAACAATGTCGCTCAAATTCAGGTGGATCTGCTGGGTGGACTCCAGTAGGGCAACCTGGATGGGAGACTGTTTAGTACCATTTCAGACGAGGGATACTTTGTTAGTTAAACTGGTGATAAAACAGAGATTCTGCACCTTCTAAGGATAGACATACACCAATACATCTACATATCGCCACTACTCTTACCAGATATGTATGTAATGTAATTAGCCAACGTATTAATAGCTGTACATAAATGCCACAACTACATCTATTTTAAACATAACCCAACACTTACAATTTTCCTAACCATGAAACACTAAACCTAACCTCACCCTTAAACTTAACCCTAAGAATTAGTTTAATATATACTCCAACCCAAACACACATGTACCGTGCACTCACTCTAATACTACTGTTAACCCAAAACTGAAACTGAAGCCTTATCCCAAACTTAACCTTAGGTTAAAACATATCTCGCCCTAACACTAACCACACCCCAGGCAATGTTAGGTTTGTTGATTTGGGATAAGTCGCATTGTTGGAAAACGAGGCAGCATCTGTGCACAAATAACATGACTACATTTGTCCTTCACTGGGAACCAAGCCTCTTGGCTTTTACCAACTGGGTTCGGTCTACTATGTCTTCCATTGCTATTCCCACTTCGGCGAGGCGCACTAGGGAGATTCCATCTAAACTGTGGTATACAGCTGAGCTGGCTCTATTGAAACAAGACTGTGAAGAACTTAAATGCTCTTGGCGTCTCAGCGAGTACTGCCCGTTGGCAAAGGGTATGCTTAGACAGGGACAGAAAATGTATTATACTGCTATCCCTCAAGCTAAAAAGGACTAATATGCTGTCCATATTGATCAAGCTCAAAACAATTCAAATGAAATCTTTGAAATTGTACAGAGCTTTATGTCACCCATAGCACAATCAAGCCCTCTGCCAGCAACAGGTGCCTGGTGTGACATGCTGTCTAATTATTTTATGGACAAAATTCGAGTGATTCAAGCAAGCTTTATACCGTGTCCACCTAATTCTTTGTCATCTTCTCCTGCTTCTACCTCTCCTAGGCACTCTCTGGGTAATTATTTCCCAGTTGATTTGCCTAGTTCTTTGAAAATTTTGAAGGGACTAAAATCTGGCTCACCTGCTGACTCCTGTCCTGCCAGATTATTGGCAGCAGTAGCAGAGGCTGTTAATCCCGCGGTAAACCGCATTATAAACTATTCTTTGCAAAAAGCCTGAGTCCCTGATGATTGGAAGCATGCTAAAATTCTTCCTCTATTAAAAAAGCCTGCCCTCAATCCTTTGATTCCTGGGAATTATAGGCCCATTTCTCGTCTTCCCAATCTTGCCAAGGTGTGTGAGAAGGTAGTGAATAGACAGCTGACTGAGTTTGTAGAGAGAGCGGACATCCTGCACTCAGCTCAGTTGGACTTTCGGTCCTCTTACAGTACCGAATTGGCACTGGTGGAAGTGTCGGAGGCTCTTCGTGAGTGCCTTGATGCTGGCGGGAGAGCTGCCTTAGTGCTGCTCGACCTGTCGGGCCCATTTGACACGGTTCCTCATTCTTTGTTGCTTGACCGACTTGCGGAGATTGGTGTTTCAAGGTCAGCCTGGGGCTGTATTAAGTCCTTTTTAGAGGGTCGGGTACAACAAGTCTGGCTACCACCAGCAGTCTCTGCCTCTCTGCCGGTTACTATTGGGGTCCCACAGGGGTCGTCCCTTAGTCCCCTCTTGTTTAACATCTATCTCACTCCTCTAGTCATAATGCCTGAGGATCTGGGGGCTAAGGTGATCGCCTATGCTGACGATACCCAGTTACTTTTCCCCTGGTAAAAGGATGAGGAATCCGTGGCGTCCGTAAAATTCTGCCTGTCTTCGGTATTTAAGTGGCTTGCAGGGCGCCCAATTAAAATGAAATGAAGACAAATCGGAGATACTCTTGTATGGTAT
Source organism: Lissotriton helveticus (assembly GCF_964261635.1). Lineage (NCBI taxonomy): Eukaryota > Metazoa > Chordata > Amphibia > Caudata > Salamandridae > Lissotriton > Lissotriton helveticus. The sequence continues at coordinate 1,095,999,785 of NC_136069.1, read as the reverse complement.
CTTTCCCCCTGGTTTCAGAGACCTGATCTGGCCGTCTGAGTTTCTGCCTCCATTTTCTAGCAGTAGCATTGCTAAGAACCTGGGAGTTTGGTTTGAGGATAATTTATCTTTTGCCACCCAAGTAAAGAGACTCTCAGGGTGCTGCTTTGGCCTCCTCAAAATCTTGGGAAGATTTCTCCCACTTCTCCCACAAGTGGCAAAAGAGACAGTAGTCCACACGCTCATTCTCTCCCGCCTGGATTACACTAATGCGCTTTATGTGGGGATTCCGGTATACTCTCTTAACAGACTTCAAGTGGTGCAGAATGCAGTGGAATGGCTTTAGGGAGAGCTTCCCTTAAGAAGTAGCGTGCAAGGTTATCTCCACTCTTTTCATTGGCTTCCTATGGTGGCCTGGGTGACATTTAAATATATTACCATTGCCCATCGCGCCCTGAATGGCCTTGGGCCAACCTACTTGCAGAAACGATTTTCTTTTTATGTTCCTGGGAGACTGCTACGCTCCTCTGCTCTTTGCTTGGCAAATGTAAATGTAGTTGAGCTTATATAGCGCACAGCTACCCGCAGTGGGTTTGACGGCGCTTGCTTAGGTAACCCTACCTGGTATTCCCCTGTGAGATAGCAGGGTATCCACAAGGTGAAAGTCAGGCATCCCGCCGCGAGGGGCCGTTGTGGAGATTAAGCAAGCTATTGCCCAGAGTCGCAGAGTGTGAACCCGTGAGTCGAGGAGGCACCGGGGCGAGAATTATCGAGTCCGTGGAATTTTTAGCCCAAGACCCGCCAAGGCGGGGAATTGAACCCTGGTCCAGGACCGATCTCAGCTTCCGGGTCTGCTGCCTCTAACCCCTGAGCCACACTTCTCCGGTGTTCCCCATTTTCATCAGCACAGGCTGGGTGGCTGCTCCCTCGCCGTTTTGGCGGCCCAGGCTTGGAACGCCTTGAGGCTTGCGCTCCGCAATATTGAAGATCCTCTGGCCTCTAACATAACATAACAATTGTAGCGCATGACTCTCATAGGGTAGCGTTGCAGAGCAGTCTGAGGCTTACTCAAGGGAGGTGGTGTGGGCTAGTAATAATACTCAATAATTGATTGTCCAGTCTATACTTTAATTTCTAAAAGTAAGAGTACATTTATTAAACACACACACTACTCAGTACTATGCACCAATTTACAAATATACATAAGCTGTTGGAATTACTTTGTGACATTGCATAACATCTCCACCCCTCCCGCAGGGGGGTGGGGTCTAGTACCACCACTCCCATGTATGCACATCATCTTGCCCCTAAAGGCATCACTGATGAAATCACAGGATTACGCATATACAGCCAGACACTCTAGCAGGAATGTGTGACAACATACCCCACTTTGCTTATGATATCACCTTACACAGGTACTTCACATTACACATGTGACTTTCAGTCCCTCTAAAAGTAATAACTGTTAGTAAATGCATTTCTGGTGCAATTACACCTCTTCACTTCCAGGGGATGCCCTTCTCCAGACATGCCCAACTCAGCCCTTCATCTCATGGTGCACTTCTCACTCCTCACTCCTCTTCCAGCTGTGGAAACAAAGTTCCAGCCCAGAAAGGAGTAACATGCTGGCTGAGCCCCTGAGGTTTTTCCTTTCAAATCCCCAAGAAACTTAGGGGGGGAACAACCATTTTCGGGCTGGGGAGACTGTGTTGCTCCTGCAGCTCCCCCTGCACCTCTACATTAAATGGGGTGGCCCCTCTCCTCTGGGGGCCACCACAACGCCCAAAACCGTAAGTTTCCTCATGCCTTGAAAGGCATTATGGGGTGCTTCAGGCTCCTTTCCTTGTATATTAGATGAGCGGCTCTCCCGCTGTGCCGTGGAGAGCTGTGCTGGTGGTGCTGGTGGCTTTGCTGTGTTCCTGGGCTTCAGTGGGGGTCCTGGTCCCACCCGGACCACCAGGTGAGGGTAACGGCTTGGGGAGCCCACCCCAGCCAATCGGCTGATTTCCGGGGGCCCGGTCTCACCTGGGCCCCACAATGTCCCCACTCTTCTTCCGGGGTCCCGGGTTCCGGGGTCCGGCTCCCTGCACGGCTAGCACCCTCGTGTGCTGAAGCGGAAGCCGGCACAGCAGTTCTGGTCTGCCCGCTCCAGCGGGCAGACGCGAGGACTACCGAGGTCCAGTCGGGACCTCGGGGAGTGCAGCGGCACTCCCCCGGTCTCATCCTCTTCTTCGGGGCCCGGGGATGGGGTCCCGGGCCCCAGACATCATCGGGAGCTCGACTGTGATCCCCATCACAGTCACTGCAGGGCCTGGAGATGGGGCCCTGGGCCCCTCCTCCTCTTTACGCGGAGCGTGATGGCACTCCCCGGCTGCTCTTCGTTGGCGGGGGCCAGGGTGGGCTCCAGTCCCCCATGGGGGATATCTTCATGGGTCGCAACAGCGCTCCCCGACTCTGCTTCGAGGTCTGGGGATGGGGTCCTGGGCCCCTTAAGACCACTTTGCGGGGGGCGCAACGGCACTCCCCGCCCGCCTTCATCTCCGGCAGGGGCCATGGTGGGCTCCTGGCCCACCTGCAGAGCATTTTTCATGGGGAGCACAAAGGCGCTTCACGGCTGCCCTTCTGCTGGAGGCAGCCCTCGGGGACCTGAACCACCCCGGGGGCATAGTTGATACCGGCGGCAACCTCATCGGATCACGGAGCACTGAAGGAGGCTCACGCGACTTGCCTGCCACCGGATTACCCCCGTTCTCATCCTCTTCTTCGGGGCCCGGGGATGGGGTCCCGGGCCCCAGACATCATCGGGAGCTCGACTGTGATCCCCATCACAGTCACTGCAGGGCCTGGAGATGGGGCCCTGGGCCCCTCCTCCTCTTTACGGGGAGCGTGATGGCACTCCCCGGCTGCTCTTCGTTGGCGGGGGCCAGGGTGGGCTCCAGTCCCCCATGAGGGATATCTTCACGGGTCGCAACAGCGCTCCCCGACTCTGCTTCGAGGTCTGGGGATGGGGTCCTGGGCCCCTTAAGACCACTTTGCGGGGGGCGCAACGGCACTCCCCGCCCGCCTTCATCTCCGGCAGGGGCCATGGTGGGCTCCTGGCCCACCTGCAGAGCATTTTTCACGGGGAGCACAAAGGCACTTCACGGCTGCCCTTCTGCTGGAGGCAGCCCTCGGGGACCTGAACCACCCCGGGGGCATAGTTGATACCGGCGGCAACCTCATTGGATCACGGAGCACTGAAGGAGGCTCACGCGACTTACCTGCCACCGGATTACCCTGCAACGACTTGCCGGACCCGCTGCGCAGGTCCCGCTGCGCATAGAGACACCCTGTGGGGCGCAGAAGGGGAGCCCTATAACCAGCAACATCTTTGGTCACCGGCAGGGCTGCGAGCAGCCTAGCAGGGACTCCATTGACCAGGAGTCCCTGCGTGCTACACCTGTGGGCGCTCTCCCTGCCGGCAACGCCCCCTGACAGCGGAGTGAAAGCCCAGCGTTTCCCCTGCCAAAGCGGGAAACCTCATCGGATCACGGAGCACTGAAGGAGGCTCACGCGACTTGCCTGCCACCGGATTAACCTGCAACGACTTGCCGGACCCGCTGCGCGGGTTCCGCTGCGCATAGAGACACCCTGTGGGGCGCAGAAGGGGAGCCCTATAACCAGCAACATCTTTGGTCACTGGCAGGGCTGCGAGCAGCCTAGCAGGGACTCCATTGACTAGGAGTCCCTGCGTGCTACACCTGTGGGCGCTCTCCCTGCCGGCAACGCCCCATGACAGTGGAGGGAAACCTCATCGGATCACGGAGCACTGAAGGAGGCTCACGCGACTTGCCTGCCACCGGATTAACCTGCAACGACTTGCCGGACCCGCTGCGCGGGTCCCGCTGCGCATAGAGACACCTTGTGGAGCGCAGAAGGGGAGCCCTATAACCAGCAACATCTTTGGTCACCGGCAGGGCTGCGAGCAACCTGGCAGGGACTCCATTGACCAGGAGTCCCTGCGTGCTACACCTGTGGGCGCTCTCCCTGCCGGCAACGCCCCTGCCCTGCCTTATTTCATAGGTGGAAACATCCGCTGCGCGGTAGCGCGCGGGAGCGACCGGGGCGAAGACCGGGCAAAGAGCGGGCCGTTTGAGGCCGTTCGAGTCCGGTCCGGGCCCACCCCCCCTGGCCGTTTGGAAGTATCTAAGGTAGGCAGCGCGCCTTAGTATACAAACTTTTGCCTCTTGGTTTAGCAAGGACGGATTAAAAGTAACTGTGTGATCTTTCATTCCACCTACATCTTACTATGCCCTTAAGGTCAGGTAAAGAACGCACAGTCCAAATCCATACCTCCAAGGGAGTCGTATCAGGCCCCCTTGACGCCTTCATCACACGGGCTACGGGGATATTGGAGAATGAAATTGCCATGGTCGGAAAAAGACTCTCGCTTGATCTTATCAGCGGAAAGCGCTCATCGCTGGGGGGGTCTAGCTACCATTACCAGCCCCGTAGCCCATGCTGCTTTCAACTGTGTCCAAACCTCCTCCACGGACGCCTTTGTCCATCTAGAAAGCGGGGGGGCGAGTCCAACTTTTTCTACTTTGGAGGAAGATGGGTACAGTGCAGATGACTCACAAGTTAGCCAGGGTGATGATTTACAGATAAGCGGGGGGCTTGAACCTAGCCAGATATCAGGATACCTACCCCTTAACGTCTCTAACACTGTTGCCACCGCGGATTCCCCAAACACTAACACTGACTTTAATACCAAAAATAGAAAACAAGATTCTAGACTGTTGGGGGGGAGAGAACGAAAGATCCCAAAAATAAAAGATGCCCCAGATAAAGGGAGTCAGGGCTCGGAGCATCCTGTTGACACACAAAACCCCTGTGCGTTTTCTAATATGTTGTGCCCTTCCCTCACTACATTGGGCTCTTTAAACACTTGCCCTATGTGCCTTAACAGTGATGAAATACTGTTAGTAAAAATGGAGGCCATGTTCAAAACTTTATTACTACCGGTTTTGGAGCGGACAAGGCTAATGACCTCAAAAATTGACAGCATGGAAGCCATAGTTAACTCAAACCACGCTATGCTACAAAAATTATCTGGCACCAGTCATATAGGAGTTAGCAAAACACAAATAGCCCCAAAAAACTTAGTTAGTAATAATTTGGTAACAAGCAACACAGCCCATGATAAAACATCAAGGCCAAATATCAATACGCTCACAGGGGGGGAGAAGCAAAAAGCCACATCCTCTAAACCATCTACGAGTACTTTAACACAGGTACCCAAGACAAAGGTTATTGATAAACATAATTCTTGCGGGCATCAAAGTACTGGGCCACCGCTTCAAGTTAAAATAAATCCTGCCCCTCCCCCCCCCGTCCCCTGCCACATAGAGATATAGTTGGCCAACACAGTAATAATAACCATAAGGAAGGGAGACACAGAAGATTTACCACAACTCGCGCTGATCTACCGGTTGAAGCAACTCAACACACAATAGTTTTGACAGGTGTTGCCCCACTAAAACCTGGCAGTAAGGAGTCGTATGGGGACCTCCGTAACAAAGTGATCTTCTGGCTAAATAAAAATCGACCATTACCCCCCTCCTCTCCTACTGAAATCTTATTTGGAAGAAGAGTGGACTGGGTGGGTCATGGGACCAAGGATCTGGAGGGAGATTGTATTTTGATCTCGTTCAAAGACCCATGGGTGGTTGATTCTATTTGCAGAGAAGCAAGATTTGCTAGACAGGGGGATGTTCAAACTTTGGCCCTATCGTACTTTTACCCCCATAGGCAAAGACCCATCCAACCATATCCCACCTTCCGCCAGCCCCCAGCTATTAGATACCCCCTGGCATTAACCCCTCTTGACTGCCAACGCCCATTCCTCTTTAACCACTTTGGCCCCCTTTATGGCCTTGAGGCCATAGATTGACTTCACACAACACTTTGTGAGTCCTCCCCTGTTAAGGTAGCTGGTCATGAGCCAATAGGGTGTAGTATGGAGACCCCGCATCCAATTGATAACTTAGATGCAGTTGGGGGAGGTCTTGAGACAAGGGCGATTAATCTACCTGCACCCAAAGATGATCTAGATGCTATGTTAAATGCTGATTCCATGGATAATCTTAAGCTCATGGAGAACAAGAAGGATTGGGGGCGCAAGCAGGCACCTATTCTAGTTTCATCTTTGCAACTTCCCCCTGTGGTTCCAATCTTTGAGAACCTGAAAATCTTATCCTGGAATATCGCAGTAATTAAGGCCCGCATGTCCTCTGCAGATTGGCTGGAATTTGTGGACAAATATGACATTATTTTGCTCCAAGAAACCTGGGCAATTGAACCAGTCTTTAAGTTGGGCTATGCTAATTTCTTTAAAGGGGGTAAAGGGCGTGCCTCAGGTGGTTTATTGATTTGGGTGAAGCAGTCATTGGGCTTTTATCCAACAGAGTTACATGTCCAGCACCCGGATCTCCTTTTAATTAAACTGAGTAAGGCTAATCAACGAGATCTGTACTTCTTCAACATATATGCCAGGGGTATGCCTGGTGGCCGTAGCCCGCCGCTGCTGAACGTTATCGACCACAAACTTGCTGAAATAGGTAGTGGGAATGTCACCATTTTAGCTGGAGACCTAAATTGCACCATAGAGCCATTGCTAGATATGGGGGACAGTTGGAGCTGCTCGGCTGAGGATGCTGTTTGGGACATTCCTGATCTGATGGTTGAAAAAATGGCTAAAGCAACTGAGGCAGCAGTGAACTGGATGGCCCTTTGCCTAAATAGGGGATTCCGAGCTTGTAATGGCCGCACAAGTTCGGATAAAGAAGCTAATTGTACCTTTGATAATGGACTAAGGCGGAGCCGCATTGACTACGTTTTATTAAAATTGGAATATTGGCCCTCACTAGTGGACATGGTAGTAATACAGCGCCCGGAAAGTGACCATAATCCGCTGTTATTATCATTGAAACTGCCAGATATAAAGAGACTAGAGGAGCCTACTATTTCACAAACAGGGGACGTTTTGTTAACCAATGATAGGAGGCGGTTGAAATGGTCCAGGATAATGGAGGATGAATCCTTATGGGACAATGTTAACACAATGGCCAAAAATGTGTAAAATGACATGTTAAAAATTGATTTGCTGGGGGGAAGTCCGGACTGGGCAAATAATGTTATTAATCTCCACATTAGTTGCTTTGACCACCTAAAGTCCCTACTTTCCCTCCCTTGCCGAAGTGCTCCCATTAAAGCAAATTCCCTTTGCCAGAAATGGTATAACAAAAAATGTAGGGAGGCCCATTCTGATCTTATTAAGACTATTAAATCTCGTGACATGGTTGCAGTCAAAGCGGCTAGGCTTCATTATAGAAAAACCCAGTGGGAATCTAAACAGGAGTGGGAGGACAGGTTTTGGTCAGATCTCTTGGACGCCTCCACCTCGAATAATCAGAAAAAGTTCTGGGATCTAGTTAAGTGGGGGAAGGTTCCAGACTCGGGTACCCCGGCTAACCATGTACCCCTAGATGAGTGGGTAACATTCTATTCTGCCCAATTCAGAGCCGATAATTCCAAACCCTTAAAAACTCCGGGTACGACACCCCCGCCAAACACCCACGGGGAGAAACTCATTTTTTCAGTATCAGAGACCGAGCTGGCATTGGGCTTGACCCTGCGAGGGAAAGCTCCGGGCATGGATCTCATACCAGCGGACCAGTTTAAATCAAACCCAGCCTTGTGGCTCCGTTACATAACCATGATCGCTAACTCTTTAGCCAAAGGAGCTACAATCCCAAAATCATTGGAAGGGAGCTGAGATAATTCCAATATTCAAAAAAGGTGACAGGTCCAAGCCAGGGAATTACCGCCTATCAGTCTCATTGATTCCATACAAAAAATCATCGCACGTATGGTCTTGGGACGGGTCCAGGGCTGGATTGAATCTGAGGACATATTATCTCCTATGCAGGCGGGCTTTAGATCAGGCATAAGCACCATAGATCAGGTGTTTAGATTATGCCTGATCTATTGGAAAGTGGTCTTGCTTGGCGGCGGTACCATCTTTGCAGCATTCATTGACCTAAAGTCCGCCTTCGACCTAGTGCCAAGGGACAAACTGTGGGGAATGATGGAAAATTTAGGCTGTCCACCAGAACTACTTGACCTCATAATTAAATTCCATGAGGATAACTATGCGAGGGTGAGGTGGGGAGGCCAGGGACAAGTGACGGAAACATTTCCCGTAACTAGAGGTGTCCGTCAGGGGTGCGTCCTGGCACCAACACTCTTCCTCTTATTCATCGACCAAGTGGTGAAATTCTTTATGGACCCCCCCACTGATGCACCAATGTTGGCTGGGACGAGATTCCCACTGCTCATCTTCGCCGATGACACCCTACTCCTCTCTAGAACACGCAGCGGGCTGCAGCGGGCCTTGGACCGCTTTGAGGAGTTTTGTGCCATTAACAATCTTGCGGGGAACGTGGGAAAAACAAAGTTCATGGTTTTCTCTAGAAATCATCCTGTCCGGAGCTCTGTGAGCTTGAATGGCGTTAATCTCGAGCAAGTCGAGACTATGACCTACCTGGGGGTTACTCTTGACAGCCGCTTGAGATGGAAAGATCAAATTAACACCCAACATCTCAAGCTTGCACGGTTAACGGGCTGTCTTATAAAAGAGCAAAAGAGATCCATCACTAAGCGGGTTCTCCCAGCTCTCAAGATTTATGACGCCAAAATCACTACTGCTATTCTATATGGCGCAGATCTTTGGGGCCATATGGATCTCCTTAATCTTTTTAAAACCCAATGCAAGTTCCTACGGAACTTGGTAGGCTTATCACAGTCGACTCCATCAATCCCACTTTGTCTGGATTTGGGGTGCCTACCAATCAACGAGATGGCTAGATTTAGGCAGGTGGCCCTTTGGAGGCGAATATGGACCTCCCCTGACCTGTCTCTGTTCGCGAAAGAACTAGCAGAAGTCAGGTCAATCAGTGGATCTGGAAAAATCCCATGGCTCCAAGCTGTAAAAAACATCCTCATTGATATGGGTTTAGAACAGCTTTGGATATCCCCTTTATCCAATGCTTTTCCCTCTAAACAGGAGTTTAAAGCCTTGTATTGGGCTTCTGTTCGTCTAAATCGAGTCTCACTTTCCAGCAATATCAGCCTCACGGGCAGGTTCCTTACATTCAAGCTAGACCTGTCCCGTGAGCCCTATTGGGATATAATAACTAAACCACTGCCTCTGAATACTTTCGTAAACAAATGGTCTACGGGGGTGCCAAACTTCTGTAAAAGCTGCCCGGGCCAGAAAGAATCAGAGGGCCATTTTCTTTTTGCTTGCCCCCGTTATTCGGTGCCACGAAAGAAATGGTTAAAACCATTGTTTCAGTGTTTACCATTTAGAAAATCTGCCGGTGCCATCTGGGCGCTAAAGACTAATACCTCTGAGGTCTTTGTAGTGAGCCTAGCTAAATATTTGGGGTGGGCCTGGCTCATAAGGTTAAAACTCATGTCAAAGTTGCCAGAGCCCGCAAATAGTGCTTCATAAAGTGATATACTCTGTTTATTGCCTAAACATTTATTTTCTACTATCTGCATTTTCTGCATTTTAAATCATGAAATGGTTTCCCATTGATTGACATGACTCGATATGTATTATTAAACTTTTATGTTCTTAACCAGGTTTCTCCCCTTAGATGTTTAATACTTTTTCTTAACTCCTTCAACATTAATTTATTTTAGGTTATTATTGTGTGGTGTATATGGTTTGCCTCACATGTACATAGCCTTTGCTCACTAATGTTTTGCTCTTCTTCTTTTTTTGCTAAAGGTTTTCAACTTATTGTTTTATTAATGTATTATAATGTGTCTTTTATGATTTGTCAAAAATCGAAATAAAGACTTGAAACCTGAAACCTGATACCGGCGGCCAAGCCCCAAGTGCTTCATCGTCAGTCCACTGAGGGGTCAAAAGTTGCCTACCTTCTGGAGGACATATCTTGGCCCCCCAGGTGGCTGATTCTCACAATTTTTGTATTTTCTTGCTCCTCTTGGCCAGCCCCTGCTTCTGCGCACTGGTCCTGGACTCTTCTCCTGGTGCTGTTCAGGATCCTGGGGGCAGTTAGGGGGTTCCTCCTTCCAAATGCTCATTGCGCCAGGCTCCAGCACCTTCTGCCTCAGAAGACCATACCCCAGAAAGAGCTTCTCTTCCTGTGCAAGCACTTTTTAAAAGTTGAGTAGGGGGCTGTCAGGAAGACTCTGTTTGTTCCATCAAACAGCAACACATCACTTCACTGCCCCTGCTCCCTCCTTCCTGCTCAGCCTCTGGGTTTCTTCAAAATGGCGTTGTCCAGGGTCCCTTGCCACATGGTCTCTGAAGCCCCTTCCCCCCATGCTGCCTCCCTCCCTGGTGCAGCCTGGTCCTGGCACCCAGTGATAGCTGCTGATGGAGGAGCCTGAAGCCCCACCCATCTTCTCTTCGTGGAGAGGAGGCCTTAGCTTGTGGAAGAAATGTTATCAATCCATCCTGCTTAGGTCAGCCCTCAGCCAGGCCCTGGTTATGGCTGACTCAGAGAAATGTGACATTTCTGGATAACCCAAAAGCAGTATAAATATGACTTTGTACTCTGCAGAATACTTCTTCTCACATCAGTTACAGTGGACTTTAGTGCGTGTCTGGATTCTATAGGCCTTAGGAAAGTTAATATAGCCCATGGGCTCCACATCCCCACAGGGGAATATTGAAGTGAAAAACAGTAAAACACACTGACTTTCCCTGACATGTTCCTTCCCGGTGTATAAAGCCTATTCCATGTCACCACCCAATTCTGCATAAGTCCTGCCACACCATTAACTTTGCAGCTTTTCCCGGACTGTGCAAGCTAGGAATCTCCCCTGCGCAGCCCCTACACGTGTGCACACGCATGCACACTTGTATCTGCATGTAACCAGACCAGTGTCCCTTACTCTAGCTGCTGCGCAGTGGCCTGGTCAAGCCAGGGGGACACCAGTAAAATCCCCATGCAGTCTCTTTCATCCTGAGTTCACTGTGGGTGAGTCCCAACTTATGAGGCTCCCCCACAGTAAAAGCTCAACAATTAGGTCCTCAAAAAGCAAATAATCCGGGATACCCATAGTGTCAGAACCACCTTCTAACACTCATTCATCTGTAAAATGTTACATGGTGTTTGGAAGAGGAACAAACTAGTTGCAGAGAGTTGTCATGCATCAGAATAAAAATGGTCTTCAAACCTTTATGGAAAATAGGAAAAGGAGAAAAAATACAAAGATTTAAGGCTATAGAACTGCAGAGGGAAACAAACAGAGAAGAACATCTGTGACCTCTTAACTGTACTTTGTTAACTTTAGGAGTTGCCATTAGGTAGTAAGAAATAGATCTGAGTAATCACACACACACATGTACTGCCAAATAAAACAGGAGAACTATAAATGGCATGATTCAAGGTACACAAGATTTTAATTTAATGGCAATACAATCTTTTATTGAGAGGCAATGAATGGAAGTGAGGAATATTTTAATGTGACTACACCTGGGTTCACCCGTCACTAGACAAACTGCTTTGTTCTGCAGCATGTTTAAGCTTTGACATACATATTTGGGTTACAATGTGTAAAGTAGGTTGGTGAGTCAAATATGACTGCCACAAAAGACACTTACTACAATCTTTAAGAAATTAAAGGACCTTACGCAGCTATAGTAGGGAAAAGTAACAGCTGGAAAAATCTGTCTAAATTTGGCATCACCAGCAGCTGACCCGCTCTCCCTGCTGGCTCCTCCCCCGCCTCAGCGCGGCTAAAACCAGCGCGTCAGTTCTTCCATTGGTTTCTCACCTGTTGCCTGTTGTGGACTAACGAGGGAGCTTTGGACTGCGAGCACGCAGGAGCTGCTCTTCCTTCAACCCTCATTCAACTCCTCGCGGAACCCGCTCCGCGGGTCCCGCTTCGCCCCTGGTTCTGTGTCAGCGCTGCTGGAAGTGCGCTGTGTCTCCGAGGACTTTATTTGACTGAGCCTCTGTGGCGGTGGTGTGGGCAGGGCTGCGAGCGTGGTCAGGCGAGGACTTCAAGTCCCAGGAGCGCCTGACCCTCGGCATCACCAGCAGCTGACCCGCTCTCCCTGCTGGCTCCTCCCCCGCCTCAGCGCGGCTAAAACCAGCGCGTCAGTTCTTCCATTGGTTTCTCACCTGTTGCCTGTTGTGGACTAACGAGGGAGCTTTGGACTGCGAGCACGCAGGAGCTGCTCTTCCTTCAACCCTCATTCAACTCCTCGCGGAACCCGCTCCGCGGGTCCCGCTTCGCCCCTGGTTCTGTGTCAGCGCTGCTGGAAGTGCGCTGTGTCTCCGAGGACTTTATTTGACTGAGCCTCTGTGGCGGTGGTGTGGGCAGGGCTGCGAGCGTGGTCAGGCGAGGACTTCAAGTCCCAGGAGCGCCTGACCCTCGGCATCACCAGCAGCTGACCCGCTCTCCCTGCTGGCTCCTCCCCCGCCTCAGCGCGGCTAAAACCAGCGCGTCAGTTCTTCCATTGGTTTCTCACCTGTTGCCTGTTGTGGACTAATGAGGGAGCTTTGGACTGCGAGCACGCAGGAGCTGCTCTTCCTTCAACCCTCATTCAACTCCTCGCGGAACCTGCTCCGCGGGTCCCGCTTCGCCCCTGGTTCTGTGTCAGCGCTGCTGGAAGTGCGCTGTGTCTCCGAGGACTTTATTTGACTGAGCCTCTGTGGCGGTGGTGTGGGCAGGGCTGCGAGCGTGGTCAGGCGAGGACTTCAAGTCCCAGGAGCGCCTGACCCTCGGCATCACCAGCAGCTGACCCGCTCTCCCTGCTGGCTCCTCCCCCGCCTCAGCGCGGCTAAAACCAGCGCGTCAGTTCTTCCATTGGTTTCTCACCTGTTGCCTGTTGTGGACTAACGAGGGAGCTTTGGACTGCGAGCACGCAGGAGCTGCTCTTCCTTCAACCCTCATTCAACTCCTCGCGGAACCCGCTCCGCGGGTCCCGCTTCGCCCCTGGTTCTGTGTCAGCGCTGCTGGAAGTGCGCTGTGTCTCCGAGGACTTTATTTGACTGAGCCTCTGTGGCGGTGGTGTGGGCAGGGCTGCGAGCGTGGTCAGGCGAGGACTTCAAGTCCCAGGAGCGCCTGACCCTCGGCATCACCAGCAGCTGACCCGCTCTCCCTGCTGGCTCCTCCCCCGCCTCAGCGCGGCTATAAACCTCCTCTGTGACACCGCAACGCGGGAGCGCGCGGGAGCGCGCCGGGAGAAGCCCGGGACAAGGGCGGGACCGTCTGAGGCCGTCAGAGGCTGAAGAAGGCTGGGCTGGGCCCCCCCCCTTGGTTCTCCGGTATCAAATTAGTGTGTTATTGCATCTACAGGCTTGTATTGTATTTTAAGGCTTTGTTTATTAGGTTTTATACTATATAATTGTTATCATTTCATTTTTTCCCTCCTTTTAATATAAGTCTCATGACGGCTAAAAAACTACGCTCTGGGCGAGTGATTGTGGGGAGATCTGGGTCTAAAACCAAATCCAACCCTCTACGGAACAAAATTGCATCTTCCATGCAATTGAAAGGTCAATGCCAGCTTTTCAACTTATGGGACAAAGGGAAAGATAAACCCACTGATTTGCAGTCCCCGAATGAAATTCCAGGTTCTAATGAATCGGTGCCTGTTAACCGGGTCATTGATGTTTCTTCTAGTTTAAGCTTGGTTGCTAGTCAATCTTTGCCTATTCTAGTTAGTCCCGAAGTTTTAAGGGGTTCGCCGTTGGCGTCTAACAATGTGCATCTGAAACAGAATGTTCCCCTTGAATCTCTGGGTAATATGCCCTCAAAATCTGTCAAAATTGTCCCCTCTCAAGTTGCACCAATGGATGCTCCTAAAGTTCCAGTGAATATTGATCTTTTTTCAGCCGCGTTGGTTAAATCCCCTGTAGTAGGGAATGATTTTACACTGCCTGACATTGATTTAACAGCTCATAGGGCGCGGGTAGGATCGGTACAGGGGAACCCTAAAGGTGAACCTTTAGAGGAAGTAATAACGATTTCAAGTTCCGGTCCTCTAAGTAGCACACCTTCTAATAAAATAGATTTTTCCCTTCCACAATTAAACTTTACATCTTGTTCAGGTCAAATGTTGAACAATTTAGTGGAGGGTTCCCCAAATATTAATGGGAGGTTAATCTCTAATTCTTTGTCCTCTTTGGAATCAATTCTCTCTTCGATTTTAAGTTTGCTTGAAAAGTTTGTGGGAGGTTCGGAATGTATTTTTGACACTGTAACGCAAATTTTGCAAGTTCTCTTGTTAAGTAAAAATGAGTTAGTGTCAGATCTTCCCATACCATCGGCCTCTTTGTTGGTACACCCGAAAATAAGCGCGCCCTCCGCTTCGGCAGTTTTGGATTCAGCTCTATCTTCTCCTCTGATAGAAGGCCAAAAGGAAAAGAAGCCGTTAGTTCTCCTAGCTGTCCCCAATCCTTCCAAAGTGGTTTCGGCTGGCGCTAATTGTATAGCTCTAATTAGCGACAAGATAGAGGCAACAGTAACTTCTCCTCTCATTCCCAAATCCGAAATTCCATCTCTTTTTCCGATATTCTCCTTGCCATCAAGTAAAGAAGAGGAGATTCCTAAAGTAAATACGGGATTGATGGGAAAAGAGAGTCCTCTGAAACACAAAAAGATTAAAATAAAGAAGAGGAAACCCATTCGAAGGTTTGCTAATAAAAGACAGAGGAAACTTTTCTTTGATAAGAATGCTGAATTAAGTATGGATGATTCCCCGCAGGCGGAGCAGTCTCCTCCCTCTCATGTAGAAGTTAGGGTTGTCTCGCCCAAAGAAAATGCCCCCTCCCCTGGTCTAGGTCCTATAAGCTTTACTAATCCTTTTCTTCCCAAGGTTTCCTACCCCTCCGCAAATCCTTTTTCTTATTGTAACGTTAAAGCAGGATCCGGCCAAGTAATTTCTGAGGTTTCCTCTCCTTCTGTCATCCCGTTTGCGCCTCCGTTGAATCCGTCAGCAAGACCCTTTCAGGTTTCATCCTCAACGACAGTTAGTGTCCCAAAAGAAAAAATAAATGTGGATACGTTATATCTTGATTTCTCTCCCTTATTTGAACCTGATTTAATTTTAAATCGATCTACCTTGTTGATCTGTTTCAAAGAGATCGAAGGTTTGAAATTAATTCAAACGTCCGATTTAGATATTGTATTTCTCCTTAATTCCTACATGGGGAAACCACTAAGATCAACAAGGGTGAAATTTTATTCGAAAGTTGTATTAAATCTTGTTCTACAGTGGGCAGAGGAATTACAAGTTAGAGGGATAGATGTCATGCCATACTTCGGGGAAAAATGTTCTCAAAGTATTTTTGCTGATTCTTCACTATCACTTCCCTTAAATACGGGAGTGCAGTTGTTGGATTGGTCTAATCCCAGATCAGAGGACCTAAAAATTTGTGTGGCTAAGAATGAAAGGCTAGTTTCATACAAAAATCCTCCCCTTAAGCAGACAGTGAAGGATGATCAATCTAAATGGAGTTGGTTACCTGGAGTTCTAGCGAGTAGATCTGCTCCCGGTTTTAAACATCATTCCAATTTTTAACAGAGAGCTGAAATTTATCTCATGGAACACTGCTGGATTCAAGGATTATAAGGAGAAATTGGGTTTCCTACATTCTCAAAAGGCTGACATAATCTGTTTGCAGGAAACCTGGGTTGAAGGAAGATTAGCTTTGGAAAAAGATTTCTTTGTTTTGGATTGCAGTGCAACCAGTACTAGAAGAGGCCATGCTAAGGGAGGGTTAGCATGCCTGTTATCTAACAGATTGCATTGGAACTATTCATATTACTTAGATCCAGGAAAACTGTTTCAAGCAATAACGCTAAAAGATGTTTTTGAGGATTGCCCTAATAGATTGTTGATTGTGGTAAACATTTATATTCCTCCCAATTGTAGTTTTAATGCTGGTCTAAAAACTCTGTTCACTTTTTTAACTAAAGCGTTTGATATCTCCCCAACTCCGCATGTGTTAATGTTTGGGGACCTAAATTGTAATATATCTAACTGTGGGTTGGAGTTGTTTAGAAATATTTTATTGGAAGAGTCTTTGAATATACCATCAGCCCAGTTTCCCTCCAAAATTAAAATTAACAAAAGAGGAAAAATTATATTAGAGGGTCTACTTAATGTTGAATGCTTAATAGTAAATGGGAGGCTTCCATCCGACATCCCGGCAGCTTATACTCGTAAATCTGAAAAGGGAAAATCTATTATTGATTTTATCATGGTAGACTATGCCGGTTTTCACCTATTGAAGGATACGAAGGTCATTGAGACTAATCTTAGTGACCATAATGTGTTGACGCTTTCTGTTTCCGTTAAGCTTCAAAAAGCGGATCCGTGGAGTCTGGATATAGATTCTGTGAATTTTGACTCCAGCTCAGGGAAATGTTTTTGGAACCCTTGTACTGTTGGAAATCTGATGCCTCTTTTGTATTTTACTGTTGAGAATTTACCCCTCTGGGAAGGGAGAGTGCTGTTATGTTTTAATAATTTTTTAGATTCTGTAACGGCTAGTGCAAAAAAGAAACCAGGTCTGAAACAATCCCTTGTAGTCCCTCATCCACTAAGGGCTTTAAATAGAGAAATAAACAAAGTTGTAAGGGGGCAATTTTTATTCTTTACCCAAGAAGCTAAGTCTAAGTTGCTTATCTTAAAAAGAAGGAGAGTTAGGCTTAAGGCCCGCTTAAAACGGTCTAAGGAAGATGCCCTCTGGATCCAACTGAGGGAAGCTTCTTATAATGGCCATGCCAAGACATTCTGGTCCCTAATTGGCAAAGGTTGTGGTACTAGAGCCAGTCCTACGCCTATTGCCATTGAGGAACAGGTGTGGGTTAATTATATTGAGAAGTTGTACAGTAGCAATAATTCTCATGTTTTTAATGTTGAATTGGATAATGTCTCACGTATACCTGACTGTCCTACAGAAAAGGAAATTGAATGTGCCATTAAGAATATGCGCTCCTCTGGTGCGATGGGTCCTGATAAAATCCCAATTTTAGTATTAAAAAACCAGAGCGAACTTTGGAGTAAAATACTCTTCCCAGTGTTTAAATTTTGTTTTTCTAGCGGAACAGTCCCCCCCTCCTGGAAAGGAAGTATTATTGTCCCTTTATATAAAAAAGGGGCACGAGATCTACCACAAAACTATCGTCAAATAGCTTTGCTTGATGCGATTGGTAAGGTCTTTGCAAAATGTGTGCTTACTTTAATGAATCAATGGGTATTTGAACATAAAATCCTTCCCATGGAGCAAACAGGTTTCAGACAAAATCACGGAACTCTTGATAACCTGACTGCATTGCAAGTTATCAATGAAAAATATGTGAAAGTCCGTGGTGGTCAGGTATATGGCGCCTTTATTGATTTCTCCACCGCCTTTGATAAGGTAGATAGAATTTTGCTTTGGAGAAAGTTATTTAACTTGGGTATGCCTTCATTCCTTATTAAGTTAATTCGCGCCCTTTATTCTGACACTTGGTGCAGAGTTCTACTTGGAGGTGAACGTGGTGTATCTAAATTAATTCCCACCTCCAACGGGTTGAAGCAAGGTTGCCTTTTGGCTCCATTGCTATTTTCCTTATATACAGTTGATTTACCCGTCACTCTCTCTGCTTGCGCCGGTATTGCCCCATATTTGGGTGGAGCTCCAATTGCATGCCTTATGTATGCAGATGACATCCTGATTTTGGATCTCACCCCAAAGGGCCTGAACAATCGGCTGCATGCATTGTCTGAATATGCTGAAAGCCATTTCTTATCTATAAACACGGCAAAAAGCAAAGTTATTTGTTTTTCTGGTAGAAAGAAGCCTAAATGCCTTAATTATCCATGGGTTGTGGGGGGGAAAAAACTGGAATGTGTGAAATCCTATACCTTCCTAGGTAAAATTGTCACTTATAATTTAAGTGACAAACAACACATTGACAATAACTCTTGTAAGGCTATTTCGCAGGGAAAGAGCTTAGTTTCCCTATATAAAGCCACAGGTAGAAGGCATTTTTCTATTCTTTTAGATGTTTTTAGAGCGAAAGTTCCTGCCTCCCTGTTATACGGTATTGAGTTAGTTGATCTAAAAAAGTGGAGTTTTTTAAACTCTGCGGAAGGGAAAATTTTACGTAGTTTAATGTCTGTAGGTACTGCAAATTCAACTGCCTCCTTGAGACAGGAACTGGGTTTACGTAGCAGCTGGGTCCAAGGTTTGGCAAGTATCATACGTTGGGTAGTAGCTTTATCTAAAGGTGAACCTAATACCTTACGAGTTCTTATAAAAAATGAATTATTAGGATCTTTTAATGACTTCTCACTGATTGTAAAAAACTTCAGATTTGCCGTGTTAAAATTGAAATTGGATGAGGAGACTTTATTTCTATTGTCCTCTCTCCAATTAAAAACGGCTCTGAAGTCAGCCTCCTGGGAATTGGGGTTTTGTCAGGATAGAGACCTTTGTCTAGCAAAAAAAGGTTGTACGCCTGTTATTGAATCTTATACCCTGCGGAAAGCTCAACCATATATGCATTGGAATATCTCCCATGGCGCCAGGCGCCTTGTGTATTTATTAAGACACAATTTGCTTCCGCTGAAAGTTCTACATGCCAGCTGGTTTGGTCATTCGGCACGCTGTGATCTTTGTCAATTGTATGATCAGGACTTAGATCACGTCATGTTTGTCTGTCCGACACTGATGCCTTGCAGGCGTAGATGGTTAAGACCAATTTGCTTACAACTCAACATATTATCTGCTTCTTTGTTTAAGGCTGCCTTGATTAACCCACCTAATGAAATGTTTGCTTTTAAACTGTACAACTTTTTTAAATGTTTTTTGGACCTGTATTAAGATGTCTCTTGTAATTTTGATGGAATAATATTTTAAGTATTTTTTGTTTGTATGTATATGCTGTTTTATGTGGACCTCATAAAGAGTTCCTTATCATAATAAAATAAAACTTGATAAAACTTGATGAAAACTAAGCTAAACATTGCACTTATCCCTCAGCCTGAATCTTAACCTTACCCTAAACCTAAATGTAATTCAAACCTTTGTCCTAATCCTTACCCTAAACCTCAAAATAAATATGATCCTCAGGCAATCCCTAGCTAAAACATGTACCCAAGCATGAAACCTAACCATGGTTCTATTTTTGTGTGTGTTTTTAGAAAGCTTTATTGAAGTTATATGGAGAAACAAATATAAAATATATATCAATATTCAAACAATACAATTCAAGCATGGTGAATAAAGGAAAAAGATATGGGGCCATATGTATCAAGATACCCATTTGCGATTCTCAAATAGCGATTTTTAATAAATCGCAATTTGAGAATCGCAAATGGGTATGTATTTACAAAATTGCATTTTTTTTGCGATTCCTTAGAATTCCTTAATTGCGATTAGCAAATTGCAAATCGCAGTTAAGGAATACTTTCCCATTCATTTCTATGGGCCAGGAGGCCCATGGGAATGAATGGGAAGTTATTCACAATTTGCGATTCACAATTTGCTAATCGCATATTGAGAATAATTTCAAGGGTGCAGGGGTGTCCAAAGGACACCCTGTTGCACCCCTGAAATATGCATGGGTGCACATGTGGCGCACATACATGCCCTAAGGGCATGTATGTGCGTCACATGGCACTTTGAAAAATGCAAAAATGTGCATTTTTCAAGGAATTCGCAACTTACCACCAACTAGAAGTTGGTGGTAATTTGCAATTCCTTAAGGGCATTTTGCAATTTTTTTTTGCTACATACATTGTATTTAAGGAATTGCAAAATTTGCGATTCCTTAAATGCAATTGCAAAATAAGGAATCGCAAATTTTGCGATTCCTTATTTTGCACCAGTTTTGCTTCATACATTCCATTTAGCAAATTCGCATTCGCAAAGGCCGAAATTCTGCGAATTTCAGCCTTTGCGAATGCGAATTTGCATGATACATATGGCCCATGAACGCTTAACAATTCCATAGACCAGAACCCAAATTGAAAGATATAAACATTTTACCAAACAAAATGCATTTTTTTTTTAAATTTTAAAAAGAGAGAAAGAGAGAGAGTTGGTATTTTCACAATTCTGATTTTTTTATTAAATGTAATAAGGTAACCCAGTGTTATCCTATGGGAGAGGCAATCCTTGCAGTAGAGAAAACAAATGTAAGGGTTTTTCATTACCAGGACTTGCAAAAGTTAAAAGTACATGTCAATCTTTTTAAATACACTGCATCCTGCCCTGCGGGCTTTTTAGGGCTTACTCTGTGGGTGACTTATATGTATCAAAAAAGAAGGTTTAGGCCTGGAAAGGGTATATTTTTGCAGGTCAAAATGGCAGTTGAAATTGCACCCACAGTCCTGAGACATGTTTAACCCCTTCGGGGCTGATGACGAGCTGGGCTCGTCATGGCGTAGCCTCCTCGCACGCTCATGACGAGCCCAGCTCGTCATGAGCCCCACCCTCGGGGGAAGCGCCAGCGCTCCCCCCGAGTCTGCCCGATTTTGTTTGTTTCTGCGGGGATGGCAGGGGAAGACCTTCCCCTGCCTCCCCCCGCCCTCCCCGCCCGCGTCATCAATGACGTCAGCGCGCGAGGCGCGCTGACGTCACCGGAGGCTTCTTTTGTTTACAGACGCGCAGGGAAGCCATTTGCTTCCTGCGCGTCGTTTGTTGAACAGGTTCGTTTTGCGGCTGGGGCGGGGGGATTGTGATGAAACTTGCATCGAGGGAAAGGAAAGGCTTTTCCTTTCCCTCGATGGCACTTTAGAGGTTTCCTGCTGCACGATCGTGCGATCGTGCAGCAGGAATGTTAGGGATTTTTTTTTTGTTGTTTTGTGATCAATTTCGTAGTTCGGGGAGCGGCCCCTTGGGGAAGGGTCGCTCCGCTTGTTGGGGGAACATTATCTATGAAGTCTTCTCTTGGCTGCAATGTTGTTGAAAGGCCGTTTTTTCGACAAAAATTCTGATGGGGGTCATTTATAAAGTAAAATGATAGTGCTCATTGTAATGAAGGATGCAAGTGCCTCTGTCCTTCATTACTTATACTGATGTGTGTTTCTGAAGTGGCTAAAAAACACACCTGTGCTGCCTAGGCAAAGCTCACTAGTGTTTTTGGCCTGATGAATGTTTTTTTTTGTGTGCTGCTTTTCAAACACATGCTTTGTCTCCAGTGACCATGTGTGTGTTACTATGCCATGTGCGAAGGGGTCCCTTGAGTGAGCTGTCCATCATAGTGGGAAGCTCACAAATGTTTTTGGGCTGTTGATTGTTACCTGAATTTGTGCTGCAACTCTAGCGCCATCTTTGTCTCCATTGACCATGTGTGCGTTACTATGCAACTGCACAAATGTGCGCAGGGGTCCCTTGAGTGAGCTGTCCATCATAGTGGGAAGCTCACAAATGTTTTTGTGTTGATGATTGTTTTCCTGAGTTTGTGCCGCAACTCGAGCGCCATCTTTGTCTCCAGTGTCCATGTGTGCGTTACTATGCAATTGCACAGATGTGCGCAGGGGTCCCTTGTGTGAGCTGTCCATCATAGTGCTTGGGGTATGCACGAAACATGTCGACGATAGGAGTTGATAGGTACATCTGGACACATTACGTTTAGGGCAGCCTATCTTTCCACCCCGTTTATTACCACCTAGAGGAAAGAATAAAGTTTATTGTAAACCTACTGGGCAGGTATTTCACACATCACATAGTCCACTCCTCAAATACACATGCACCACACATAGTCTAATAAAGTGCTCCTACGTAACTTTCGCAAGTCGCAGCACGCCCCAGCCCGTAGAGGACTGGGATGGCCCCAATGATGAAGCATGTCACCGTGGGGCAACCCTGGTGAGTGAGGGGACACCTAAAAGAGGAGCATTTCTCCCCTTTTTTGTACACAATACCATATTTTCACAATCGACCCCAGTGTGTGTTGGTTGTTATCTGAATAAACTAGCAAGGCTCTTAGGTATCTGGAAACAGAGACCATTTGTTCATCATAGTGGGAAGTTCACAAATGTTTTTGGGCTGATGATTGCTTTCCTGAGTTTGTGCTGCAACTCGAGCCCCATCTTTGTCTCCAGTGTCCATGTGTGCGTTACTATGCAATTGCACAGATGTGCGCAGGGGTCCCTTGTATGAGCTGTGAATCATAGTGGGAAGGTCACAAATGTTTTTGGGCTGATGAATGTTTTCCTGAATTTGTGCTGCAACTCGAGCGCTTGCTTTGTCTCCAGTGTCCGTGTGTGTTACTATGCCATCGCACCAATGTGTGCACAGGTCCCTTGAGTGAGCTGTCCATCATAGTGGGTAAATTTAGGAAAGATGGTGCACTCCGCTAGTTGGTGGGCGTTGCCAAACGGGGATCTTCTGTGTGAGTTCACATGCCTCTTATGTGTATAAATGGTCAGAGACTGTTGAGAGCAGCAGATGGGGAGAAAGAAGCTCCTGGTCATAGGAACTGTTTTAGGATTGCGCTTGTGAAAATCAAGGATGCAAGTGCCTCTGTCCAGCATCGCAGTTAACCACAGTAATTCTGTTGTCCCCCTCCCCATGAGAATCCCTGATGACGTCAGCGCGCACAGCACGCGCCAACATCTTCAGGGATTCCCAGGCGGTCGGGAAGCCATTTGCTTCCTGCGCCTGGAGGTGTAGGTTGGTTTTGAGATATTTGGGGGGGTTTGCAAAGAGGCATCAGGGGAGAGGTAAGTGATTTTCCTCTCTTCTGATGTCTCTTTGCAGGGCATTTCTGGCTCACGGTTGCGCACAGCGTTGCGATTGTGCGGTGGAAATGCCCCCACTAGCACCAGGGATTTTATTTTAGATTGTAGGAAGTGACCCATTGGGCAAGGGTCGCTTTCAGGTGGGTCGGATTTTAAATTTAGATTTTCTGGCCTCCCCCCCGGTGGGCAAATCAACCCGTACTTTTGTCCGTTTTGCCCTTTTTGATGGCCCATCTGTGTGGATGTGATTTTGGGGGTAAATTTGCGTATTGTTTATTCATTTGTTATGTTGTTTGTGAAATGTAGTATTAAATTATTTTTTTTCTTCTTTGTTTTTGATCCAGGCTTTTGCTGTTTGTATTGGTGTAGGTTGTGGTTCGGTTAATGCTGGTTTTGCAGCTTGTGTAGTTGCATGTGCTTGGTAAGTAAATGTTTTTGTACTATTTTTCCTAGATAAATGTGTTGTTATGAAAAGTGAAGTTATTGCTGTTTGTGTGGCTTTGTGTTTCTTGATTGTTAACTTTTTTTTTTGTATTGCTGCTTGATGTGTACTTTGTCTAATCTATACTTTTTTTTTCTTTCCAGTGGGATTTCCTTTCTTTTTGCTGTGTTTCAGCAGAGTAGGTGCTGGTGAGTCTTCTTATATTTGGTTAGATTTGAATTGTTTTTGAGTGTATTGATTTTTGTGTGAAGACTCTACCTTGTTTACTTCTTCCTTTGCACAGTGTAGGTTGTTGTTCACTTGTGTGTGTAGTCTTCTTGATTTGTAAGGATAATGGCTGCTCGCAGGATTACTGCTAAGCAGGTTGTTAGTTTGCTTTTTGAGTCTTCCTCTGACCATGGTCCAGACACTGACTCCGATTCGGAGCATGAGGTAGGTGCAGAAGATTCAGGCAGTGAGTTTTCTCTTCGCATGGTATCATCAGATGATGATTCTTCTTCTAGTGCTGATGAAGTGCCTGTGGTAGAGACATTGATGTGCCGGTAGAGAGGCAAGAGCCATGTGAGCGGCAGCCTAGGTCCTCAAGGTTTCCCTTTTTTTCTCGTCAGGAACAGGCAAGTGTGGTAAAGGCTGCGCCCAAAAGGTTTCACATTGCTGTGGTGCGCCAAAGGTTATCTGGTGCTGCTAGTCTTCCTGTTGTAGAGCAGCATGAGGCATCTGGTGCTGCTAGTCTTTCTGTTGTTGTTGAGCAGCAAGTGGCATCTGGGGATGCGAGTTCTTCTGTTGATGTTGAGATGCAAGAGGCAGCTGGGGATGTGAGTTCTCCTGTTGGTGAAGAGATGCAAAATTTATCTGGGGATGCTAGTATTCCTGTTGGTGTAGTGAGGCAAGAGGCATCTGGGGATGCTAGTGTTCCCGTTGATGTAGTGCAGCAAGAGGCATCTGGCCTGCAGGCTAGGGTGGCTTCTTCTCCTCATGTTAGTGATGACGTCTGGGTTGCCCCTGGCATGGTGCAGCCGGAATTGCCAGACTTCACTGGTGTTCCAGGGTGTAGAGTGAATGCTGACAATTTTTTGCCAATTCAATTTTTTCAGTTGTTTTTTGACGATGAGTTTTTGCAGGAGATTGTGGAGCAAACTAATTTGTATGCAGAGCAGTATTTGAGGGACCACAGTGCCAGCCTTAAGCCCCATTCCAGAGCTACCCATTGGTCTCCCACATATGTTGAAGAGATGAAGAAGTTTTTGGGATTAACTTTTTTGATGGGCTTGCTAAGGAAGCCATCAATGTCTTCTTATTGGTCCACTAGTCCCTTGATGGCAACATCTATATTTCCAGCAGTTATGACTCGTGATCGATATATGCTTCTTCTTCGCATGATGCATTTTGTTGATAATGATTTAGCGTTGCCACGCGATCACCCTGATTGTGACCGTCTTTTTAAGATTCGGCCTGTCCTTGATCACTTTGTTGATCGTTTTCCTGAGATGTTTGCACCTGGAAGAGAAATAGCTGTGGACGAGTCTTTGGTATTGTTCAAGGGCCACTTGGTTTTTAGGCAATACATTCCTAGTAAGAGGGCACGCTATGGCATCAAACTGTATATGCTGTGTGACAGTGAGACTGGATATGTTTATAATTTCAGGGTGTACACCGGTAAGGATTCCAGCATTAACACTTCTGCTTGTCCGTCCACTTTTGGAGTGACTGAGAAAATTGTGTGGGAACTAGGTAGACGATTATTTAACAAAGGCCACCATTTATATGTAGATAACTTCTACACTAGTGTGCGTTTGTTCAAGGAGTTGGCCAAAGTGGGCACTGTTGCATGTGGCACGATGCGCAGTAACCGGAAAGGTTTTCCAATAGAACTTGTTTGCAAAAGGCTTGTGCGGGGACAGTCTACTGCATTGCGATGTGGGAAGCTTCTAGCTGTGAAGTTTTCAGACAGGAGAGATGTTTACATGCTGACTACTATCCATGACGAAAGCACTGAAGCTCTGCCAGTTCGGGGTGAGACTGCTGAAGTGCGTAAACCTGTGTGCATTTTAGACTATAATAGGCACATGGGTGGTGTTGACAGAGTAGATCAGAGGTTGGAACCTTATGCTGCTCTTCGAAAGGCTTACGTTTGGTACAAGAAGTTGGCTATCCATCTTTTCCACTTGGCATCCTTTAATGCTTTTGTTGTTTTCCAGAAATCTTGTCCTGAGTCAAAGATGCCTTTTGTTAAGTTTCAGGAGACTATAATAGGCAGCCTTGTACTAGTGGAACAGGCAAGTGTGCCAAGATTTGGAGTGGTGGAGGAAGTGGCTAGACTGAAAGATCGCCACTTTCCAGAATACATTCCTCCCACAACTGCAAAAGACAATCCCACTAAAAGATGTAGAGTCTGTTGGCGAAGAGAAGTGCGGAGGGAGTCTCGTATGCACTGTCCTGACTGTCCTTCAAATCCTGGATTGTGTGTGCCAGCTTGTTTTAAATCGTACCACACACAAAAGAAGTTTTGGGAGTTTCATTGAGCTTGTAAGTGTACTGTCTGGTCTGTTTTCTGTAATATTTTTTTGTTTGCTTTTAGGTTTGCATTAGTGCAATGCATTTAGGTTTTGAATTTGTGTTAGCAGATTTGTAGGTTTCTACATTTGATTTGTGGTATTTCTTTAAAAAATTCTAATTTCGATGGTGGTGTGTGCAGGATTGTGCTTGGATTGTTGGTGTGCGTGGACTGGCGCTTGGCTGGTGGTGTGCGTGGTCTGGTGCTTGGCTGGCATAGTGCATGGATTGGAGTTGTGCTGGGGGGGCGAGTGGATTTTTGCTTGGCTGGCGGAGTGCATGGTTAGGTGCTTGGCTGGTGGTGTGAGTGGATGGCGCTTGGCTGGTGGTGTGCGTGGTCTGGTGCTTGGCTGGCATAGTGCATGGATTGGAGTTGTGCTGGGGGGGTGAGTGGATTTTTGCTTGGCTGGCGGAGTGCATGGTTAGGTGCTTGGCTGGTGGTGTGAGTGGATGGCGCTTGGCTGGTGGTGTGCGTGGTCTGGTGCTTGGCTGGCATAGTGCATGGATTGGAGTTGTGCTGGGGGGGTGAGTGGATTTTTGCTTGGCTGGCGGAGTGCATGGTTAGGTGCTTGGCTGGTGGTGTGAGTGGATGGCGCTTGGCGGGTGGTGTGCGTGGTCTGGTGCTTGGCTGGCATAGTGCATGGATTGGAGTTGTGCTGGGGGGGTGAGTGGATTTTTGCTTGGCTGGCGGAGTGCATGGTTAGGTGCTTGGCTGGTGGTGTGAGTGGATGGCGCTTGGCTGGTGGTGTGCGTGGTCTGGTGCTTGGCTGGCATAGTGCATGGATTGGAGTTGTGCTGGGGGGTGCGTGGATTTTTGCTTGGCTGGCGGAGTGTATGGTTAGGTGCTTGGCTGGCGGTGTGAGTGGAGTGGTGCTTGGCTGGCGGTGTGTGTGGAGTGGTGCTTGGCTGGCGGCGTGTGTGGAGTGGTGCTTGGATGGTGTTGTGTTTGTGGAGTGGCGCTTGGCTGGTGGTGTGCGTGGAGTGATGCTTGGCTGGTGGTGTGTGTGGAGTGGTAGTTGGCTGTCGGTGTGCGCTGAGTGGTGTTTGGCTGGCAGTGTGCATGGTCTGGTGCTTGGATGGTGGTGTGGGTGGACTGGCGCTCGGCAGGCGGTGTGTGAGTAGTTACTTTCTGATGGTCAATAAACACACTGCTAGTTGAGTGACACTCCACACAGTCCATCATTTTGTGTAGTTGCAGTGTCAGAAATGTGGGCGTGTGAAAGTGATGGGCCCTTGAATGGCGCTGTTTGCTGGTGTGAGTGTTGAAATGTGATGGGTCCGCGGCTGGCGGTGTGAATGTTTTGTATGTGTCACGCGTACGAAAGGTGTATGAATGGCCTGTAAAGAGGTTGGTGCCTTGACGTGGCTTTACAGCTCACGAGCTGCGAGTCAGTGGTTCAGTTTATCATACTTTCAATTATACGCAGTGTATTTCATTTTTGATGAAATTACTTGCGTATCCAATTGTATGTACTGAATCATCACTCACCCTCGTGCCAAATCCAACCAGTATGTGTGTGTGCTTGCGGATTAGATGGGTGTGCAGTAATAATTGTTTTTTTTCTCTTTCTGCAGTAGGGTGTACCTTGCCCCTTATTGTGATTGTTGTTATGTGTTGCTTTTCCATTCGGATGGTGTCAATGGTCTGGTTTGTATCAGGTATGAAAGGTGCGTGAATGGCCTGTAAAACGGTTGGTGCCTTGTCGTGGCTTTACAGCTCACGAGTTGCGAGTCACTGGTTCAGTTTTTATGCATTTATTTATTGACAGAGCATTTCATTTTTTTGAAATATCTTGTTAATAAAATGTTATGTACTGAACCATCACTCGCCCTCGTGCCAAATCCAACCTGTATGTGTGTGTCTTTGAGGAATAGATAGCCGTGCTTGAATGTTTGACTTTTGAGTAACTCTGTTAAGGTGTGGTATCCTTTTACTCGGGAGAACAAGGGGAGCGCAGGGTGGTAGGACTTTTTTGCCGGCACGGCGATCACACGCCAAAATGTTTGGAAAAGTGCTATTTTTACCTATTTTTAAGGTTTGCAAGGAGTTCTGGGTAGGAAAACATTGGTGGACCCACACATGCCATACCTCCCTGGACTCTCCCGGGTGTCTAGTTTTTAGAACTGTTTGGGTTTGCTACTTTCCAAAGAATACCACCCACCCCGGGCCAAAAACTCAGGTGCCTCCCCCCCAAAAAATCAAAGTTATATTGCTTCAGGGTATTTTATATTCACCACTGTTAGATTTGGACCTTTTCCTGTTGCAGCCACTATGGCTACCCACGCAAGTGAGGTACCGTTTTTATCGGGAGACCTGGGGGAATGCTGGGTGGGAGGTAATTTGTGTGAGCCCAGTGATGCCACGCTTTCCCAGACTACAACGTGTGAAAAAATCGATTTTTTTCTGCTAAAATTGAGGTTTGCAAGGGATTCTGGGTAAAGGAACGTTGGCGGATCCACGCAAGCCATACCTCCTTGGAAGCGCCTGGGTGTCTACTTTTCAGAAATGTGTGGGTTTGGTAGGTTTCCATAGATGGCTGTCTCGCACGGGGCCAGAAACCCAGGTAACCACTCTTGCAAAAGCAGTTGAATGTAACAATGGTGAAAATCTTAAGTCCACCAGCTTTTGCAAGAGGGGTTACCTGTGTTTTTGGCCCCGTGCGAGACAGCCATCTAGGGAAACCTACCAATCCCACACATTTCTGAAAAGTAGACACCCGGGGGCTTCCAATGAGGTATGGCTTGCGTGGATCCTCCAACGTTCCTTTACCCAGAATCCCTTGCAAACCTCATTTTTTGCATGGAAAAAATCAGTTTTTTCACACGTTTTAGTGTGGGAAAGCGTGGCATCACTGGGCACACACAAATTACCTCCCACCCAGCGTTCCCCAAGGTCTCCCGATAAAAATGGTACCTCACTTGCGTGGGTAGGCATAGCGTCTGCTTTAGGAAAAGGCCCAATTCATACTGTGGAGACGAAAACATTACCTTTAGCCAAATAATCTTATTTTTTGAGGGGGTCACCTGAGCTTTTGGCCCGGGGCTTGGCAGGCATCTTTGGAAACTACCAAACCCAAACAGTTCTGAGAACTAGACACCCGGGGGAGTCCAGGGTGGTATGGCATGCGTGGGTCCCCCAATGTTTTCCTACCCAGAAACCCCTGCAAACCTGAAATTTTGGTCAAAAAACCCACTTTTCCATACTTTTTTGGGTGGGATCTCGCTGCCGGAACAAATGTCCTACCACCCAGTGTTTCCCTTGTTCTCCCGAGTAAAATGATACCTCACTTGTGTGGGTGGGCCAAAGGCATGTGACTTAGGCTGGGGTGCTTAATTTGTAAAACGTAAATATGAGTAAAAACTACTTTTTTCAAAATTCATTTTTGACGTGTTCTGCTTTGGGGCACCCACACAAGTGAGGTATCCTTTTACTCGGGAGAACAAGGGGAACGCAGGGTGATATGACTTTTTTACCGGCCCGGCGATCCCACGCCAAAAAGTTTGGAAAAGTGCAATTTTTACCTAATTTTAAGGTTTGCAGAGAGTTCTGGGTAGGAAAACATTGGGGGACCCATGCATGCCATACCTCCTTGGACTCCCCCGGGTGTCTAGTTTTCAGAACTGTTTGGGTTTGCTACTTTGCAAAGAATACCACCGAGCCCCGGGCCACAAACTCAGATGCCCCCCCCCAAAATCAAGGTAGTTTTGCAATAAGGTAATGTAAATTCACCACCGTACGATTTGAACCGTTTCCTGTTGCAGCCACTATGTCTACCCACGCAAGTGAGGTACCATTTTTTTCGGGAGACCTGGGGGAACGCTGGGTGGGTGGAAATTTGTTGATTCACGCAGATTCCAGAACTTTCCACCACAGAAATGTGAGGAAAATGTGTTTTTTTGGTCAAATGTTTATGTTTTCAAGGGATTCTGGGTAACAAAACCTGGGGGTAGGCAGGCGAGTCACCCCATCCTGAATTCCCCTGGGTGTCTAGTTTTCAAAAATGTATAGGTTTGCTAGGTTTCCCTAGGTGCTGGCAGAGCTACGGCGCAAAAACAAAAGGTAGTCTTTTTGTCCGAATCGTGCTAAATTTCACTGGGAAATTGAGGTGCGACCATGCTGCGTTTTGCACTGTTTCATGTCGTAGCCACTATGCCTACCCACGCAAGTGAGGTACCATTTTTTTGGGGGGACCTGGGGGCACGCTGGGTGGGTGGAAATTTGTTGATCCACGCAGATTCCAGAACTTTCCACCACAGAAATGTGAGGAAAATGTGTTTTTTTGGTCAAATTTTTATGTTTTCAAGGGATTCTGGGTAACAAAACCTGGGGGTAGGCAGGCGAGTCACCCCATCCTGAATTGCCCTGGGAGTCTAGTTTTCAAAAATGTATAGGTTTGCTAGGTTTCCCTAGGTGCTGGCAGAGCTACGGCGCAAAAACAAAAGGTAGTCTTTTCGTCCGAATCGTGCTAAATTTCACTGGGAAATTGAGGTGCGACCATGCTGCGTTTTGCGCTGTTTCATGTCGCAGCCACTATGCCTACCCACGCAAGTGAGGTACCATTTTTTTCGGGAGACCTGGGGGCACGCTGGGTGGGTGGAAATTTGTTGATCCACGCAGATTCCAGAACTTTCCAGCACAGAAATGTGAGGAAAATGTGTTTTTTTGGTCAAATGTTTATGTTTTCAAGGGATTCTGGGTAACAAACCCTGGGGGTAGGCAGGCGAGTCACCCCATCCTGAATTGCCCTGGGTGTCTAGTTTTCAAAAATGTATAGGTTTGCTAGGTTTCCATAGGTGCTGGCAGAGCTACGGCGTAAAAACAAAAGGTAGTCTTTTTGTCCGAATCGTGCTAAATTTCACTGGGAAATTGAGGTGCGACCATGCTGCGTTTTGCGCTGTTTCATGTCGCAGCCACTATGCCTACCCACGCAAGTGAGGTACAATTTTTTCGGGAGACCTGGGGGCACGCTGGGTGGGTGGAAATTTGTTGATCCACGCAGATTCCAGAACTTTCCACCACAGAAATGTGAGGAAAATGTGTTTTTTTGGTCACTTTTTTATGTTTTCAAGGGATTCTGGGTAACAAAACCTGGGGGTAGGCAGGCGAGTCACCCCATCCTGAATTGCTCTGGGTGTCTAGTGTTCAAAAATGTATAGGTTTGCTAGGTTTCCCTAGGTGCTGGCAGAGCTACGGCGCAAAAACAAAAGGTAGTCTTTTTGTCCGAATCGTGCTAAATTTCACTGGGAAATTGAGGTGCAACCATGCTGCGTTTTGCGCTGTTTCATGTCGCAGCCACTATGCCTACCCACGCAAGTGAGGTACCATTTTTTTTGGGAGACCTGGGGGCATGCTGGGTGGGTGGAAATTTGTTGATCCACGCAGATTCCAGAACTTTCCACCACAGAAATGTGAGGAAAATGTGTTTTTTTGGTCAAATTTTTATGTTTTCAAGGGATTCTGGGTAACAAAACCTGGAGGTAGGCAGGCGAGTCACCCCATCCTGAATTGCCCTGGGTGTCTAGTTTTCAAAAATGTATAGGTTTGCTAGGTTTCCCTAGGTGCTGGCAGAGCTACGGCGCAAAAACAAAAGGTAGTCTTTTTGTCCGAATCGTGCTAAATTTCACTGGGAAATTGAGGTGCGACCATGCTGCGTTTTGCGCTGTTTCATGTCGCAGCCACTATGCCTACCCACGCAAGTGAGGTACCATTTTTTTTGGGAGACCTGGGGGCACGCTGGGTGGGTGGAAATTTGTTGATCCACGCAGATTCCAGAACTTTCCACCACAGAAATGTGAGGAAAATGTGTTTTTTTGGTCAAATTTTTATGTTTGCAAGGGATTCTGGGTAACAAAACCTGGGGGTGGGCAGACGAGTCACCCCATCCTGAATTGCCCTGGGTGTCTAGTTTTCAAAAATGTATAGGTTTGCCTGGTTTCCCTAGGTGCTGGCAGAGCTACGGCGCAAAAACAAAAGGTAGTCTTTTTGATCGAATCGTGCTAAATTTCACTGGGAAATTGAGGTGCGACCATGCTGCGTTTTGCACTGTTTCATGTCGCAGCCACTATGCCTACCCACGCAAGTGAGGTACCATTTTTTTAGGGAGACCTGGGGGCACGCTGGGTGTGTGGAAATTTGTTGATCCACGCAGATTCCAGAACTTTCCACCACAGAAATGTGAGGAAAATGTGTTTTTTTGGTCAAATGTTTATGTTTTCAAGGGATTCTGGGTAACAAAACCTGGGGTTAGGCAGGCGAGTCACCCCATCCTGAATTGCCCTGGGTGTCTAGTTTTCAAAAATGTATAGGTTTGCTAGGTTTCCCTAGGTGCTGGCAGAGCTACGGCGCAAAAACAAAAAGTAGTCTTTTTGTCCGAATCGTGCTAAATTTCACTGGGAAATTGAGGTGCGACCATGCTGCGTTTTGCGCTGTTTCATGTCGCAGCCACTATGCCTACCCACGCAAGTGAGGTACCATTTTTTTCGGGAGACCTGGGGGCACGCTGGGTGGGTGGAAATTTGTTGATCCACGCAGATTCCAGAACTTTCCACCACAGAAATGTGAGGAAAATGTGTTTTTTGGGTCAAATTTGTATGTTTTCAAGGGATTCTGGGTAACAAAACCTGGGGGTAGGCAGGCGAGTCACCCCATCCTGAATTGCCCTGGGTGTCTAGTTTTCAAAAATGTATAGGTTTCCTAGGTTTCCATAGGTGCTGGCAGAGCTACGGCGCAAAAACAAAAGGTAGTCTTTTTGTCCGAATCGTGCTAAATTTCACTGGGAAATTGAGGTGCGACCATGCTGCGTTTTGCGCTGTTTCATGTCGCAGCCACTATGCCTACCCACGCAAGTGAGGTACCATTTTTTTCAGGAGACCTGGGGGCACGCTGGGTGGGTGGAAATTTGTTGATCCACGCAGATTCCAGAACTTTCCACCACAGAAATGTGAGGAAAATGTGTTTTTTTGGTCAAATTTTTATGTTTTCAAGGGATTCTGGGTAACAAAACCTGGGGGTAGGCAGGCGAGTCACCCCATCCTGAATTGCCCTGGGTGTCTAGTTTTCAAAAATGTATAGGTTTCCTAGGTTTCCATAGGTGCTGGCAGAGCTACGGCGCAAAAACAAAAGGTAGTCTTTTTGTCCGAATCGTGCTAAATTTCACTGGGAAATTGAGGTGCGACCATGCTGCGTTTTGCGCTGTTTCATGTCGCAGCCACTATGCCTACCCACGCAAGTGAGGTACCATTTT
Organism: Lissotriton helveticus; assembly: GCF_964261635.1. Classification (NCBI taxonomy): domain Eukaryota; kingdom Metazoa; phylum Chordata; class Amphibia; order Caudata; family Salamandridae; genus Lissotriton; species Lissotriton helveticus. The sequence goes on along the minus strand of NC_136069.1, from coordinate 1,095,966,790 downwards.
TTTCGGGAGACCTGGGGGCACGCTGGGTGGGTGGAAATTTGTTGATCCACGCAGATTCCAGAACTTTCCACCACAGAAATGTGAGGAAAATGTGTTTTTTTGGTCAAATTTTTATGTTTTCAAGGGATTCTGGGTAACAAAACCTGGGGGTAGGCAGGCGAGTCACCCCATCCTGAATTGCCCTGGGTGTCTAGTTTTTAAAAATGTATAGGTTTGCTAGGTTTCCATAGGTGCTGGCAGAGCTACGGCGCAAAAACAAAAGGTAGTCATTTTGTCCGAATCGTGCTAAATTTCACTGGGAAATTGAGGTGCGACCATGCTGCGTTTTGCGCTGTTTCATGTCGCAGCCAATATGCCTACCCACGCAAGTGAGGTACCATTTTTTTCGGGAGACCTGGGGGCACGCTGGGTGGGTGGAAATTTGTTGATCCACGCAGATTCCAGAACTTTCCACCACAGAAATGTGAGGAAAATGTGTTTTTTTGGTCAAATTTTTATGTTTTCAAGAGATTCTGGGTAACAAAACCTGGGGGTAGGCAGGCGAGTCACCCCATCCTGTATTGCCCTGGGTGTCTAGTTTTCAAAAATGTATAGGTTTGCTAGGTTTCCCTAGGTGCTGGCAGAGCTACGGCGCAAAAACAAAAGGTAGTCTTTTTGTCCGAATCGTGCTAAATTTCACTGGGAAATTGAGGTGCAACCATGCTGCGTTTTGCGCTGTTTCATGTCGCAGCCACTATGCCTACCCACGCAAGTGAGGTACCATTTTTTTCGGGAGACCTGGGGGCATGCTGGGTGGGTGGAAATGTGTTGATCCACGCAGATTCCAGAACTTTCCACCACAGAAATGTGAGGAAAATGTGTTTTTTTGGTCAAATTTTTATGTTTGCAAGGGATTCTGGGTAACAAAACCTGGGGGTGGGCAGACGAGTCACCCCATCCTGAATTGCCCTGGGTGTCTAGTTTTGAACAATGTATAGGTTTGCTAGGTTTCCCTAGGTGCTGGCAGAGCTACGGCGCAAAAACAAAAGGTAGTCTTTTTGTCCGAATCGTGCTAAATTTCACTGGGAAATTGAGGTGCGACCATGCTGCGTTTTGCGCTGTTTCATGTCGCAGCCACTATGCCTACCCACGCAAGTGAGGTACCATTTTTTTTGGGAGACCTGGGGCCACGCTGGGTGAGTGGAAATTTGTTGATCCACGCAGATTCCAGAACTTTCCACCACAGAAATGTGAGGAAAATTTGTTTTTTTGGTCACATTTTTATGTTTTCAAGGGATTATGGGTAACAAAACCTGGGGGTAGGCAGGCGAGTCACCCCATCCTGAATTCCCCAGGGTGTCTAGTTTTCAAAAATGTATAGGTTTGCTAGGTTTCCCTAGGTGCTGGCAGAGCTACGGCGCAAAAACAAAAGGTAGTCTTTTTGTCCGAATCGTGCTAAATTTCACTGGGAAATTGAGGTGCGACCATGCTGCGTTTTGCGCTGTTTCATGCCGCAGCCACTATGCCTACCCACGCAAGTGAGGTACCATTTTTTTCGGGAGACCTGGGGCCACGCTGGGTGAGTGGAAATTTGTTTATCCACGCAGATTCCAGAACTTTCCACCACAGAAATGTGAGGAAAATGTGGTTTTTTGGTCAAATTTTTATGTTTTCAAGGGATTCTGGGTAACAAAACCTGGGGGTAGGCAGGCGAGTCACCCCATCCTGAATTCCCCTGGGTGTCTAGTTTTCAAAAAATTATAGGTTTGCTAGGTTTCCTTAGGTGCTGGCAGAGCTACGGCGCAAAAACAAAAGGTAGTCTTTTTGTCCGAATCGTGCTAAATTTCACTGGGAAATTGAGGTGCGACCATGCTGCGTTTTGCGCTGTTTCATGTCGCAGCCACTATGCCTACCCACGCAAGTGAGGTACCATTTTTTTCGGGAGACCTGGGGGCACGCTGGGTGGGTGGAAATTTGTTGATCCACGCAGATTCCAGAACTTTCCAACACAGAAATGTGAGGAAAATTTGTTTTTTTGGTCAAATTTTTATGTTTGCAAGGGATTCTGGGTAACAAAACTTGGGGGTGGGCAGACGAGTCACCCCATCCTGAATTTCCCTAGGTGTCTAGTTTTCAAAAATGTATAGGTTTGCTAGGTTTCCCTAGGTGCTGGTAGAGCTACGGCGCAAAAACAAAAGGTAGTCTTTTTGTCCGAATCGTGCTAAATTTCACTGGGAAATTGAGGTGCGACCATGCTGCGTTTTGCGCTGTTTCATGTCGCAGCCACTATGCCTACCCACGCAAGTGAGGTACCATTTTTTTCGGGAGACCTGGGGGCACGCTGGGTGGGTGGAAATTTGTTGATCCACGCAGATTCCAGAACTTTCCACCACAGAAATGTGAGGAAAATGTGTTTTTTTGGTCAAATTTTTATGTTTGCAAGGGATTCTGGGTAACAAAACCTGGGGGTGGGCAGACGAGTCACCCCATCCTGAATTGCCCTGGGTGTCTAGTTTTCAAAAATGTATAGGTTTGCTAGGTTTCCCTAGGTGCTGGCAGAGCTACAGCGCAAAAACAAAAGGTAGTCTTTTTGTCCGAATCGTGCTAAATTTCACTGGGAAATTGAGGTGCAACCATGCTGCGTTTTGCGCTGTTTCATGTCGCAGCCACTATGCCTACCCACGCAAGTGAGGTACCATTTTTTTCGGGAGACCTGGGGGCATGCTGGGTCGGTGGAAATTTGTTGATCCACGCAGATTCCAGAACTTTCCACCACAGAAATGTGAGGAAAATGTGTTTTTTTGGTCCGATTTTTATGTTTTCAAGGGATTCTGGGTAACAAAACCTGGGGGTAGGCAGGCGAGTCACCCCATCCTGAATTGCCCTGGGTGTCTAGTTTTCAAAAATGTATAGGTTTGCTAGGTTTCCCTAGGTGCTGGCAGAGCTACGGCGCAAAAACAAAAGGTAGTCTTTTTGTCCGAATCGTGCTAAATTTCACTGGGAAATTGAGGTGCGACCATGCTGCGTTTTGCGCTGTTTCATGTCGCAGCCACTATGCCTACCCACGCAAGTGAGGTACCATTTTTTTTGGGAGACCTGGGGCCACGCTGGGTGAGTGGAAATTTGTTGATCCACGCAGATTCCAGAACTTTCCACCACAGAAATGTGAGGAAAATGTGTTTTTTTGGTCAAATTTTTATGTTTTCAAGGGATTCTGGGTAACAAAACCTGGGGGTAGGCAGGCGAGTCACCCCATCCTGAATTCCCCAGGGTGTCTAGTTTTCAAACATGTATAGGTTTGCTAGGTTTCCCTAGGTGCTGGCAGAGCTACGGCGCAAAAACAAAAGGTAGTCTTTTTGTTCGAATCGTGCTAAATTTCACTGGGAAATTGAGGTGCGACCATGCTGCGTTTTGCACTGTTTCATGTCGCAGCCACTATGCCTACCCACGCAAGTGAGGTACCATTTTTTTCGGGAGACCTGGGGGCACGCTGGGTGTGTGGAAATTTGTTGATCCACGCAGATTCCAGAACTTTCCACCACAGAAATGTGAGGAAAATGTGTTTTTTTGGTCAAATGTTTATGTTTTCAAGGGATTCTGGGTAACAAAACCTGGGGTTAGGCAGGCGAGTCACCCCATCCTGAATTGCCCTGGCTGTCTAGTTTTCAAAAATGTATAGGTTTGCTAGGTTTCCCTAGGTGCTGGCAGAGCTACGGCGCAAAAACAAAAGGTAGTCTTTTTGTCCGAATCGTGCTAAATTTCACTGGGAAATTGAGGTGCGACCATGCTGCGTTTTGCGCTGTTTCATGTCGCAGCCACTATGCCTACCCACGCAAGTGAGGTACCATTTTTTTCGGGAGACCTGGGGGCACGCTGGGTGAGTGGAAATTTGTTGATCCACGCAGATTCCAGAACTTTCCACCACAGAAATGTGAGGAAAATGTGTTTTTTGGTCAAATTTTTATGTTTTCAAGGGATTCTGGGTAACAAAACCTGGGGGTAGGCAGGCGAGTCACCCCATCCTGAATTCCCCAGGGTGTCTAGTTTTCAAAAATGTATAGGTTTGCTAGGTTTCCCTAGGTGCTGGCAGAGCTACGGCGCAAAAACAAAAGGTAGTCTTTTTGTCCGAATCGTGCTAAATTTCACTGGGAAATTGAGGTGCGACCATGCTGCGTTTTGCGCTGTTTCATGTCGCAGCCACTATGCCTACCCACGCAAGTGAGGTACCATTTTTTTCGGGAGACCTGGGGGCACGCTGGGTGGGTGGAAATTTGTTGATCCACGCAGATTCCAGAACTTTCCACCACAGAAATGTGAGGAAAATGTGTTTTTTTGGTCAAATTTTTATGTTTGCAAGGGATTCTGGGTAACAAAACCTGGGGGTGGGCAGACGAGTCACCCCATCCTGAATTGCCCTGGGTGTCTAGTTTTCAAAAATGTATAGGTTTGCTAGGTTTCCCTAGGTGCTGGCAGAGCTACGGCGCAAAAACAAAAGGTAGTCTTTTTGTCCGAATCGTGCTAAATTTCACTGGGAAATTGAGGTGCGACCATGCTGCGTTTTGCGCTGTTTCATGCCGCAGCCACTATGCCTACCCACGCAAGTGAGGTACCATTTTTTTCGGGAGACCTGGGGCCACGCTGGGTGAGTGGAAATTTGTTTATCCACGCAGATTCCAGAACTTTCCACCACAGAAATGTGAGGAAAATGTGTTTTTTTGGTCAGATTTTTATGTTCGCAAGGGATTCTGGGTAACAAAACCTGGGGATGGGCAGACGAGTCACCCCATCCTGAATTTCCCTGGGTGTCTAGTTTTCAAAAATGTATAGGTTTGCTAGGTTTCCCTAGGTGCTGGCAGAGCTACGGCGCAAAAACAAAAGGTAGTCTTTTTGTCCGAATCGTGCTAAATTTCACTGGGAAATTGAGGTGCGACCATGCTGCGTTTTGCGCTATTTCATGTCGCAGCCACTATGCCTACCCACGCAAGTGAGGTACCATTTTTTTCGGGAGACCTGGGGGCATGCTGGGTGGGTAGAAATTTGTTGATCCACGCAGATTCCAGAACTTTCCACCACAGAAATGTGAGGAAAATATGTTTATTTTGTGAAAATCTTAGCTTTGCAAGGAATTCTGGGTAACAAAACCTGGTGGTAGGCAGTCGAGTCACCCCATCCTGAATTTCCCTGGGTGTCTACTTTTCAAAAATGTATAGGTTTGCTAGGTTTCCCTAGGTGCCGGCAGAGCTACGGCGCAAAAACAAAAGGTAGTCTTTTTGTCCGAATCGTGCTAAATTTCACTGGGAAATTGAGGTGCGACCATGCTGCGTTTTGCGCTGTTTCATGTCGCAGCCACTATGCCTACCCACGCAAGTGAGGTACCATTTTTTTCGGGAGACCTGGGGGCACGCTGGGTGAGTGGAAATTTGTTGATCCACGCAGATTCCAGAACTTTCCACCACAGAAATGTGAGGAAAATGTGTTTTTTTGGTCAGATTTTTATGTTCGCAAGGGATTTTGGGTAACAAAACCTGGGGATGGGCAGACGAGTCACCCCATCCTGAATTGCCCTGGGTGTCTAGTTTTTAAAAATGTATAGGTTTGCTAGGTTTCCCTAGGTGCTGGCAGAGCTACGGCGCAAAAACAAAAGGTAGTCTTTTTGTCCGAATCGTGCTAAATTTCACTGGGAAATTGAGGTGCGACCATGCTGCGTTTTGCGCTGTTTCATGTCGCAGCCACTATGCCTACCCACGCAAGTGAGGTACCATTTTTTTCGGGAGACCTGGGGGCACGCTGGGTGAGTGGAAATTTGTTGATCCACGCAGATTCCAGAACTTTCCACCACAGAAATGTGAGGAAAATGTGTTTTTTTGGTCAGATTTTTATGTTCGCAAGGGATTCTGGGTAACAAAACCTGGGGATGGGCAGACGAGTCACCCCATCCTGAATTGCCCTGGGTGTCTAGTTTTCAAAAATGTATAGGTTTGCTAGGTTTCCCTAGGTGCCGGCAGAGCTAGGGTGCAAAAACTACAGGTAGGCACTTTGCCAAAAAAGGGTCAATTTGTAACTGCTAAATTTAGGTGTGACCACGTTGCATTTTGCGCCGTTTCCTGTCGCAGGCACAAGGCCGACCCACACAAGTGAGGTACCGTTTTTATCGGGACACTTGGGGTAATTCAGATTTGTAAATCAACTGTTATTACCAATTGAGCTTTCATGCATTTCTCCCTTTGAATGAAAGACATTGTGTAAAAAAAAAATCTTTATGAAAAATGACCAATAATTCTCATGCTAGTATGAGTATTCCCAACTTTGAAAATGTGCAATTATATACTGTTTCTGAACTCTATAATTTGTACCCAATTCAGAAATACATAGGTGTCTTTCATACAGATTATTCCATGTATACATTTTCCAAGACAAAGTGCACTATACCCAGTAAATGAAAAAATACCATTGCAAGTTGCTGCTCAGTTTTTGGATCTGGGTTCGTCGGGTTCTTGGTGAAACTACAAGTCCTATATATCCCCACAACCAGGAAGGTCTAACGGATGTAACGGTATATTGCTTTCCAAGAGCTGTCAAAATTAGAAAAAGTTATAGGTGAAAACGTTGAGACAAAAGGCTGTTTTTTTCAACAAAATTTCAAATATTCCAATATCTAACTGTTAGTTTCTATAACGAAACCTTCATGGATTTAGACAAATGACCCCTTTCTGAATTCAGAATTGTGTCTAGTTTTCGAAAATGTAAAGCTTTCCAGGATCCATTAGTGCTTTCAAACTCATTTCTACCATTAACTGGAAGGAGGTGGAAAGCTCTAAAAATAGCAAAAATAGGCTATGTCCCAGAAAAATGCCAAAACTGAGTCAAAAATTTCGGTTCTCTGACAAAAGTCTGTCATTCCCTGAAAGCTGAGAAAATGGAGATTTCAGCCCCACAAACCCTTTTGTGATACCATTTTCAGGGAAACACCCAGAGGCTTTCATTTGCAGCCCGTTTTTCCCATTTTTCTGAAAAAAACAAAAAAATCACTATATTTTGGTTAATTTCTGGGCCCCCTCCAAGGGAATCCACAAACCCTGGACGCCTTTAGAATCCACATGATGTTGGAAGAAAAGGACGCAAATTTGGCGTGGATACCTTATGTGGTCAAAAAGTTACAAGGGCCTAAGCGCGCACTACTCCAAAACGCCAAAAAAAGCCTCAGCACAGGAGGGGAAAAGGCCTAGCAGCGAAGGGGTTAAAGGCTACCTAAGTTGTGGTCACAATAAGTGCTGCTTGCCCACTTTTAGTTTACCTGCCCATGGTACAGGTTGTACCTCTTTACTAGGGACTTATAAGTAAATTAAATGTGTCAATTGGGTGCAAGCCAATTTCACAATGTTTAAAGGAGAGAGCCAAAACAGTTTAGCACTGGTTGCTAGTTGTAAAGTGTGCTGAGCCCTAAGGCCAACAAAAAACAATTCAGCAAATACAGGAGAAGTAAGGCGCACGTTTTGGAGGAAGACCACTCTAAGGCTGACAGGCGTAACAGTGGTTTTAGTCCTACCAGTAGAGTACTTAGTATGCAGGGTTTATTGTAAGCTCAGAGTTTGGAGCTCGCCCTACGACTTGGATGAAAAATATCAAGGTCTTATGCTATGTGGCTGTTAGGAGAACCTGGATGTGCAAATACACACCTGTTAGTACTGTTTAAGTGATCCTGGGTGTACTCAAAACACTCCTTATAGCACTGTTAAGAAGAGCCTTGGTAAGCTCAAATACATAAATTGACTATATGTTAAAAGTGCTCATATGAAAAAGGAAGCTCACAGTGTCATGGAAACCACATCTTTAAAGTCAAAGTGTCTGAGATTTAGAGAAGCACCACCCGCTTGGAACTTTTTCTAAGAAGAATCTATTTTTTTGCATATGCGCTTAGCAACCCTTCTATTATAGGCTCAGGTTAGTATATGCCAAGAAAGGACAGAAACACTAATTGGAACTTCATTATACATGAAAACTTGATCCATTTCTAATTATTTTGTCCATCGTGTGTTATTAAACAGGCAGCTGTGGTTAAAGCCTATGCTGGAAGCCTACTAATTTAGAACAGTAATGGCTGTCCGCTACTAGATGTTAGTAAAAACATGTCTTTTTTTACCTCTTGGAATACACATAATTCCTGTAAGTATTATGGATGTTAAGCATATTACGTGCGGTAAAGTATACATGTAAAAATCCGAAGTTCATGAGGCTTTCTAACCACAAAATCTTTATTTTTACCATCTGCTACCGCTTCCCGATTTTCCACTGTCCATTCACTCCCAAGGTAGATGTAAACCATAGCACAGATTTACGAAAAAGTCATGGAGCGCAGCCCGTTGCTGTGCTGCATTGTGTTGTGTGAAAGGGAGAGAGCTGAACAGCACCATATCTCCTACTCCTACGAAATGCTAGTGCTTTCCTCTTTCTCTCTGCACTGGTGTATTTTATGCTACAATGCGCCAATGTACACACACTTGCTCCACAGTGCAATATCGTATGCATCCTGTAAAGATTAGTTTTGAACTGGAAGGGGACCTTTCCAGTACAAAATCTATCCTTTAGCATTTTTTCTGCACCGAAAGTAGGAAAAATGAGGCGAGTGAAAATATTTTTCCTCGTTATGCCTGCATCAAGGAGCTGTAGGCCCTTATTTACTATTCATTGATGGAAGGAAATACTGCACCAAATTTGCTGAGTTGCCTGGCGTCAAAGATAGAGAAAAAAATGTGCAATCTTTTCAAAGATATGGTGTATCTTTTTCTCTTCTCTGGTGCTTTCCCACTTTTGGCAACCATGAGCCAATGCACACGTCCTTGTGCCGTAGTGCAAGAGTGTGTGCATTCTCTTAAGCATAGGTTTTGTTTTGCATGGTGTGACTTACTCTTGTAGTATTCCTGGTGGCTAGTAAAACCCAGCAGTAAGTCAGGACTATTCCTGTGTGACTCACTCTTACATTATTACTGGTTTGCTACTGAAATCCATGAGTACTCTACAACTTCACTTGGAGTAAGTCAGGAGTAGTTCTATTTTACTAATAGCATTTGCTAGTAAAATAGGCGTACTACATGAGTAAATCACACCTACTCATAGCAAACGCATTTTAAGTGGAGTAACAAACATGATATCAATGATTTGTAACATAAAAAACCAGGGCTGGAAAATACATGGATTTGCTCAAAAATATTCTAAATATAATTGTTGACCCTGATTTTGGCACAAGGATTCTTCCACCAAGTTTCTGTCCCTGGATGCAGATTACTAATATAAATGGGATTTATGTGGAGATTCCATCAACTCCTGCTGGTACAATCTCCACTTTGGCACCACTGTCAGGTCAATAGGAAGCCACCATAATAAAATTACATGATGTAACTTGCTGCCAGATGTTCACTAAGAAGTGCTGGGCAAAGTAGAAGGCTAAAGGTTCACAATGGGTCTTAGTAGTTCTGATCTGCTGGTAGCTACAGTTAGCCTCATGAAATCATGTTGCAGTCTGAGAGTAGTTACTATCCCTTCCCAGGGATGGGGTGGGGAAAGAAGTAGGGTTACAATCACCACAGGTAATGGACAAACCCTAGATGTTCTTTACCCCATTGATAAAGGCATCTAGGTATGGCGGCGGGAACTATGACTCCTCAATTGTCCAGGGTCGAGGAATTCACTGGGAGGCTCACACACCACACAGCAGTGCACCTTGAGAAAATTTCAAATATTTCCCATGCAATATCAGGCTCAAACAAATTAGTTGCCTGTCAGTACCAGGTAGAAACCAATCCCTCACTGAAGGACCCAGTCGACATTTTCGAGTATCTGTATTTGCAGTGCTAGTATGTGACACTCCCCTGATATTGCCTAACTACATTCTTAGGGCCTCATGTAGGTAAATAGTATTTACCGATTCGTAAATACCGAATTTTACCGATTCTGTATTTACGAATCGGTAAATGCTATGTAGCTAATAATTCGGTAAAAACCGAATCGGTATTTACCGATTCGGTAATTGCCATTCATTCCTATGGGCCTGGAGGCCCATAGGAATGAATGTCAATTATCGAATCGGTAAATACCGATTCGGTAAAAGGGGGAAAACATTGAAGGGTGGCAGGGTGTCACTTTGACACCCTGTTGCACCCCTCAAATGTTTATGGGTGCACATGTTGCAGACATACATGCCCTAAGGGCATGTATGTCTGCAACATGGCACTGAAGCAATTTGCATTAAATTGTTTTTTGTTTTTTTTCGTTATTTACCACCAAATTGTAGTTGGTGGTAAATAACCAATCCTAACATGGAATAAGCACTAATTTAAGTGCTCCCTACATTAGGAATTTGGTAATTTACCGAATCAGTATTAAAGAAATCGGTAATTTACCGATTCCTTAAATTACCGATTTGGTAAATTACCGAATCCTTAATTCCGGACCCCTACATAAGAAAAGCCCATTACCGGTCGGTAATGGCCGAAACTCGTTAATTTCGGCCGTTACCGACCGGTAATGAGCCACCTACATCTGTCCCTAAATGATTATCCTGTAATTAATGCTCATTGGTCTACTCTGGTAGCACTTAAACTGTTGCCACAATGTTTATGGCTTACAGAAAGGCACACAAGTAATTAGAGCAAGTACGTCCTTATCTAAGTCAAAAGCAAACAACTCCCATGTACAATGCTACATCACACGAGTAAAGTCTAAATTATGTCCAAGCAAATAATATTGACATAGCTAGAATACAATGTATCAGATATCAAAAACAGTCATTTTAGTAAATCTCAACAATTTCAATACACAATCCCATTTGTTTACAATAACAACTAACTAATAAGTACATTGATCAGCAGTTTATACCAATCTTTTTTTTGGCATGACAACAAAAATAATGTTGCCAAAATGTTAACTGATAACACACTGGGCCACTCTTATGTTGAACATAGAACTAAACCAATAATACATGCGATTAGGTCTACTATGACATGAACAATATTTTGGTTGACTTTCATGTTCAAAGTAAAATCACAGGTTATTCTATCAGACTGTTAATAGAAACAGTCTTCTGCAGGACTGAGAATTCAACAGCTTGTTTAGACATTTACCAAATGCTTCACTTGGATTAAAGCAGGAGCCTATTTTGTGAGCAATAAATAAATACAAAATCCTACAATAAATACTTTTCATGTAATGCTAATAACCAGGGGGGAATCAATTTTAGCATAGGTTAAAAAAGTATAAGTTTTGAAAAGATCATTACCGCGAATAAAGCCTTTAAATGGGTAGTATGAATATCAGTACAAAGAAAGCTAGTCAATTTCAAGGGCACTTTTGAGGCCCCATAGCGAGTGAGCCTTTTAATTCTGATGCAGCTGGCAACTCTCTATGCTGGCTGCATTTGAATTACAATCTCCACAGGTTTACCACAAAACTGTTTTTAGGGCTCAACTAGAGACACGTTGTGTTCTGTCTATGGGATGACTGCCCGCCCATTTCCTACCATCGGCAAACTTCAGTGTCGCTCACATTTTTTTTTATGCTATTCGTCATGGCATGCGGGCGTCATGCCCTTTTCTTGTGTTTGGCCCTCCCATAGAGCATGGACCAAGTGCATGTCTCCTTCCACTGCTCTCGGTTTTCAGAGCTATTTTTTTCTTTGTTTTTAAGCATTCCATAGGAGTATTTGTGTTTTCAGGCCATGACCCTTATCCATGGTGCTGCTTTTCTCTTTTACCCTGCTTCCCCTGAAAGAAAGGTCTTGTCAGTACACCTCAAGATAGTATTTACATTTCAGCCTCACAACAGAGCTCAGTGAATTGTTGAATATTTCGAAAACACACTGTGCAAAACTGAGAAAAACAGAATAAGCACTAATCGCCCAAAGCAACTGGAGCAAGGACAGCGAGAGCCAAGAAGATCAGAGCGACGTGGAGCCCAGGCATAGGGAGGGTCTCTGGGCAGAAAGAGACCCTAGGTGGCTGGTGTCTGTGGAGCAGAAGAGGTGGGGGTTTTAGCACGGTGTGGCTCACCTCTGCAACTCCACCCCCAGCCTGCCACCCCATCAGCCTGCCTCCGGTATTCCTCCTCCCAATCACCATTGCCAAAGGGTCGTTGGAGTACCCATCAAGGATCCGTGGAGCCCCGGCCGGGAGGCCATGGCAGGGGTACAGACTTGCAAAAACACAGGGGTCATAGAACCATCTATACTTGTTTGTTACTCTGATATAAGCCCGTCGGTGTTCTTCTGGTGCTACTTATGCTACCCCTGCGTCATCTTTGCTGCTATTAGGTCAGGCCTCACACTGGGCCAAGTACAACTTTTACTCCAAGAACAATTGCAAAAAAGGCGAAAAGCTGTAAGGAAAATTAAAACCTGCTCCCAAAAGGTTAACTCACAGGCAAATGAATAGCCTTTGAGGATTTGCCATCTATATGTGGTCCTACCTCAAGTCTGGGGCACCATTGAGTGTGGTGGGTCATACTCAAAGTCAACAATCTGTCGGGGGAGGCACTATTTACAGCCAAGTATAAAGGACTTTTTCAAACAGAAAGGAGATGCTCAAAGTGAAGGTATCCATGATGCTGAACCACCACCAACATCGTTTGTTCTGAATAATCTGTGTTTATTTACAAACCAGGCAGTTTGAGAGGGCGATACACCCCTCATGGATGAGCAGGGAGATAGTGGAAAACAGTTGGCAGAGGACATGCCTTTAAATTTAAATACCCTTGTGGCAATGAAATCCTGTAACAAAGTAGCAGTTAAAGTTCAAGTTCACAATGTCCCTACCATCAAGCAGGTAAAGGTGATCTCTACCCAAGTGTCGACGTTGCCTGGACTGAGCTGTGCACACCAGGCGGAAGACACTCTTTGGGACATATCCAACTGTAATAAGCCCCCAAACGATAGTGGTGCTTCTGCTATCTGTTTGGGGGAATTGCATGTCACTCAAGTGAATCAAAATTCTCTGATACCTCGGTCGCCAAGGCCTGGGGCTGAGAAGTTGCGAGAGAGTCTAGGATTACCGGTTTTGGAGATATCAAATTATAAAAGTATTTTAAGCCCATTTGACTCAGGGATATGGGGAGAAGATCTGATATGGGATGATCATTCGATTCTAATCCTGTCAAAAAGCAAAACCATAAATAGTCAGCATGATGTTCAGACCATTGGTGAAGAAGATAACTCGCTGACAGCCGCAGACCTCTCGTTTTTAGATAAATAGTATGTTTCACCTATTCTTGATGAGCACCCTATAATGTATAAAAGTAATGATAATACCAGTGTATTGAAAGGTTTGCTAAATACAATGAATGTTATAACTACTGCACTTGATTTTCATTCAAATAAGCTCGAAATACACCTGGAACTTTAAATACACTTGCAGTCTCTGTGGCTGGTATTGACACAAAGCTACACAATTTGACAGGTTTGGTGGTTAAGGCCCAGACTGAGGTTAATGATCAATTAATAAGATGCACATGTTCTCACATTCTGGACAAGATGTCTGATCTTCCTAAAACTGTAGGATCATTTGTTGATGAAGTTAAAAAAACAGCTGGCAATCCATTCCTGGTCGGTTTTCCAGTTTGTTTGTCATAAGAATTAGGGAGTCAGTGTACCTAATGGGAATGCGAACTAGCACCAACCTCAGGCAAATCTGTGGCATCAGAGGAGCCCGGGGTGGGTCGGGGGGGGGAGCTGAAGCCAGTCTGGGCCTAGACACACAAATTGATGAAGGTTATGATCTCCAGGGAAGTAAAAAAAATCAAGTTAGCATTGACTGCTAAATCCCCTTGCTCAAGCTCGGAGGATAGTCGCAATAGTTTCAATGATTGCCCCCACTATCTAAAAGAGCAAGAAAAAGGCTGCAGAAAGCTCGGAACAAGGCTAAGAAACCAGTTGCTCCAGTAGTAATATTAGCCAAATCTACGGATTGTTATCCCATATTTTAACAGGTTAATATGAAATGTCCATGTCAGGACGGTGCTCAAAAGGGTGAGGAACCTTCCACAGATTTATTGATGCTTTTGAGGTGTAAGGCCCAAGCATCCACAGTTGATAGACAAAATAAGGGCTCATGGCTAGTGAGACAATGAAGTCGGACCTAGTAGACATTAGTAAGCGAGAGGTAACCAGGTAAGCAGTCCACAGGAGATTAGGTTCCAATCCCACGATCAAGCAACTCGTATAGAGAATAGGCCAAATCCTGCAGAAATGATGGAGCCCACTGTCCCCCAGAGTCTAACTCCACCGGAAATAGTTCCAAATATCACTTTAGTCAAAGAGTGCTATCCAGGCCAATCAAACTTCCTATGTTGCACACAAGATAACAGTACTAAAAATCGGGATAAAAAACTAGTAATGCATCCCTTGGATGAGCCTCAGCGGTCCCATGACAGTCTTAACTGGAGCCTAATATTGAAAATAACATCAACCATTCCTGAATTATCATTTATTAAAACAACAGACTTGGTATCAGTGCAGTTTAAACAAATACACTCAAATACTTTGTGAGAATCTACTATCACAACCTGGTCCTCAAATGATATTGTGACTAAAATATTAGAATCAAGCCTGTACTATATGGAATGTGGCACTAACGTTAAGAACTCCTTACATTATCCCCCATTCTGGAGGTATTGGCACTAAAGGTAAAAAAGTTAATAATAATGGCCGATAGTAGGAATCCAAATCCAGTACTAAGGGGCGCTTCAGGTCCATCACCTAACCATTCTTGTAGCTCGGGCCTGATGATTACTGTTAGATCTGGCACCATTGGCATGGGTCTCCCTTCCATTTTTCCTGTTGCCTCATGTATTTTTGCTGGTATTAGTTGCTTTGGGCACTGTGCCACTGCTATTCGGTGCCACAGTGCATGTGCTCCCGACTATAAATTGATGTACTAATCAGTGGTTCCATGTTTGGCTATTTGGTTTACTTTTCAGTCCCTTGTCTAGTGCACTGAGTGTGCCCAGGGCGTGTAAATCCAAATGCCTCTGGTGGGCCTGCAGTACTGGTTGTGCCTCCCACAGAAGCAGCCTTGTAAAATGTGTCTAAGGTCTGCCCTTGCAGAGCCTACGTGCAGTCTGGTACTGTCATGCTGACTGGACAAGTGCACTCACTTCCCAGTACCTAAAACTTCCCTTTTCGTCATATCAGACACTCCTATGGTAGGCCCAAGGACAGGGTGCATTGTAAGTATAAGGTAGGACAAGCCCTGGTGTGTGTGGCATGTCCTAATAGTGAATTACAGCCATTTCGTTTTTCACTATTGCAAGGCTACCTGTTCTCCATAGGCCAGAATGGGTTGTTAGGGTTATTACATTTTATAATCCTAACTGTCTCAGAGAACATGGTAGAAATTCGAGTTTAGTATGCCTGAACTCGGAATAATAATTTTGAGAACTATTAAGCCATTTCAATTATTTTAAATGAATTTTGTATAATGAGTTGTGAATTATTGATGATGTTTAAAAATTCTCTTTTATGTTTTATTGCTTTGTTATTCGTTTTATGTATATACAAATTTGTGTTAATTTTTTAATACATGTGTAAATAAATATCAGAATGTGAATTCATTTGGTAGCTCTTTTTTCCTTTTAAAATTTCAAGTTGATTGTGAATTATTTATTATGATTGCCTAGGTTGTTACTTATTCATTAGTTAAATGAACTCGGAATAATAACATACATCTTTTAGTAAAGTTAATTTTAATATTTTGTGTTTGCAAATACCACGTTTAGAAAGTAGGTATTTGCTTGTCTAACCATCCAAACCTGCCTCTGCTATGTTGTGTATTCCTATGTCTGGTATTCTGAGTGACTGGGCTGGGGAATTCCAGGACACAGGTTGAGTCACCCAGTGGTGAATAGAGAGATGGGAGGGAGGAGTTGCACCTGAACCTTGAATAGGGCTGTGCCTGCCTTCCACAATGCTGCCTCCACCCCCTGAGGAGCGGCTGATGTCTCTGCCCTGCACACTGAAAGAAGAGAAGGAGTCCTGTAAACAAAGTGCTCCAGGACTGTACTTGCCTTCCACAATGCTGGCTTCACCTCCAGTGGGGCGTCTGATGTGCCTGCCCTGCACTGTGAAAGGAAAGGAGAAGTCTGGTAAACAGAGTGCTTCAGAACTGGTTTGGACTGGGCAAAGGCCCCTCTCCCTTTAGAGAACAAAGGAGTTTCGGGTATAAATATTGGGACCCCGATCCCATGAAATTAGATCACTTTGGACTTCAAGAAGGAACCTTTACTGAGGAGAGGAACCTGAAGAAACTGAGGAGAGACTATTCCCAAGCTGAAGTGCTGCTTGGGGGATTGGCCTGCAGTGGTTGCCTTACTGCCAAAGGAAGGAGAAAGGAGCTTTATGTACTTTGCTTTCAACTTTTGAAGGATCTCCAAGGGCTTGGAAAAGAGCTTGCCTCCTGCTGAAGTCTCAGGGACAACAGACTTCACCCCCAGCTACCCAGAGTTCTTTAGAAGTGTCTGCTGCTGTTTTGGGCCTTCTGAGGGACTGCGTGTCGCAAGGAGCTGGAGGCGCGACTCAACGAGAAGAAGCGTGTCGCCGTCGCTGTTCCTGCTGTTGCAACTCCGAAGGAGGGTGTCGCCGCTGGAACTGTCGCACTGCACCGCATCGGAGAGAAGTGTGCCGCAACGAAGATGAAGCCTGTCGCCATCGCTGGTGCTGCTGTCGCAAACTCTGAAGGAGGGTGTCGCCGCTGTAGTTGTCACACTGCAATGCATTAGGAGAAGAATCTCGCAACGAGGTCGGAGCGTGTCGCCGTCGCTGTGCCTGCCGTCGCAACTCCGAAGTAGGGTGTCGCCGCTGGAAGTGTCGCATTGCACCGCATCGACCAAGAGTACCTCGCATCCCCGAGAAGCGTGCCACCGTAAGAGCTGCTGCCATTGCATCTTGGATGACGCCGCTGTATTTGTCACATTGAGCGGAAGCTTCACGCATCGTGGGAGAAGAGTGTCACCGCTGGAGCTGTTGCCGTCACATCGTAAGGGTGTCACCGCTGTAGTCTACGCATCAAACTGAGAACCTCTCGCATCCCCGAGAAGCGTGCCGCATCTGGAAGATCTTCACATCTTTATTTCTTTGTATCTGAACTTTGCCGCATTTCCTATCACTGCCACATTGCTTGTCATGGAAGCGCAACACTTCTTAAGGTACATTGATGCAGAGTGTTGCATCTAAGAACTGAACTGAACTAAGCTTAAATCTACCGTCCTAAAGTAATAGTATTGTGTATTTTTGTCGTTTATGCTCTTGTGGTAACTCTATATAAAGTATACTTATTTTTTATATAAAACCTGTATGGTGTCCATTTGTAGTGTTGTCCCTGGGTTACTGTGTGTGGTCACAACTGCTTAACTTACAACGCCTCTGAAGTAAAGCCCTTCTGCTCGTGCCAAGCTACCAAGAGGGGGAGCAGGGGTTATTTTAGGAGTGTAATCCCCTTATCCTGACTAGCGGAGAGGGACCCTATTTGTCACACGTACCTACCTGTGCCAACTAGAGACCCCCAAATCTAACAATTACCAATTCACAAACAGGAGGTTGATGTTGTGAGTGGCTACCTAAAAAAATTTACAAATGGAGGACTGATCCTGGCTTCCAGCTACTCTGGCAAAAGTGCCCCCAAGAGATGGAAATTGAATTTCCTTAGCTACAGATGAAGGGCCTCCAGATTACGTTGCAGCAGGCACTGCTGGGCCACTAAGGCGTAGGGCCCCACCCATTGGAAACAAGAGGATCCTACACAATCCCAGGGAGATCCTACAAAGCCAGCCATGGGTCCCATGGGATTATTGCAGGGCAAACATCTAAAACTGCTGTCCTGGAATGTTGCAGGCATTGAGTCCAAACTTTCTGACACGGAGTGGGGATCATTTATTGATTCCCACCATATTGTCCTATTGCAAGAAACCTGGGTGACAGAACCTGTGCATCACCCAGTTTTGTAGCCTTTAGTGAAACTGCAGTTCGTTCGCTGGCAAGTTACCCCTCAGGTGGACTTTTAATATGGCTAAGCCTGGACTTGTTTCCAATGACCAAAATGTTTCCAACTAAATCTAATGATTTACTTGCCCTGCAAATTAATATTAAAACCCGGTCAGGATCCAGACATATAACTCTAGGAAATGTTTACATTAGGTCTGTACCTTCAAACTTGTAATCCTCGATCTTAAGCAGGCTAGATGATCATTTGGGAGACATCACCCAAAAAACTCTAAAAATTGTGGCAGGTGACACTAACACCTCCATTTCTAAATCTGCAGAGTCTAGACCCCAGGAAACTTCATGTACTCACGATTATAAGAAAAATATTAAATTACCAAAGGTGGGCACCCAAATCATCGATCTAATTATTGAACATGGACTAAGATCAGTAAATTGTAATACCAGGTCTGATTGTCCCCCGCTGGTTATTTTAGTAGAGCCTTAGCAAATCCAGGATTGACCACATATTACTCGTTAATGACCTCTGACCAGACTTGTATAATATGCAAGTTATTTACAGGCCAGTTAGCGATCACCAGGCACTAAATGCATCTTTTTATATGACTGGATTCAAAGATTTTCAACTGAAGGCAGCTGTCCTCTCTGTACCAATTACAACATCAAATACTTTGAGAAATATCAAGTGGGCAGAAATGGAGGGAGGTGAAAAAGTGATGGTACTTATATATCATCTCTTTGTCAATAAAATGTCCTAAACAACATCCATAATCTTCATTTCATCACTTTCCACTGTGAACTCATGGACATTTTGAGACCATGTTTCATGAGGGAACAGAAAAAAGGAGTTCTTAAAAGGAAAACGCCCACTTGGTATAATAAGACCTGTCGCATAGGAAAGCTCCAACTCCTGTGTGCTATCAAAAAGGGCTTTAGACTTGAAATTATAAAGACAAGGCATGAATATAAAAATGTCTTAGGGAAAAATAAAATGGAATGAGATGAGGCCCAATGGTTAATGCTAGCTGAGGCCCAGCGAAGGGAGACCCAAAATATGTTTTCAATATCAGTAGTTGGGAATTCTATCAATAACACTCACTTAGAACATGCTATCATGCCCGACACCTGGGTCACCCACTTTAGTGCCCTCTATGACTGCCAGCAGCAAATCAAAGGCCCAGAGATCATCTCCCTAGAGGAGGGTAGCGGTGCTCAATTATCTAGTGAGATTACCGCATCTTGCACGCCAACCTTGCAACTGAACCCTATTTTTAACCTCCTTAAAACACACAAAGCAATAACATTAACAGAAAGGGGCAGGGCCCCTGGAATGGACGGCATTCCGGGAGACCTTTATCTTTCTGAACCAGACATTTGGGCCCCCTATCTGAATGCCCTATCATACAGCATAATAGCTAGTAATAGGATTCCCCTGTCATGGCAAGGTGCGGTTATTATCCCGATCTACAAGAAAAGTGTGAGATCTATTGCATCAAATTATACGCCTATAAGCCTACTTGACAACTCCCCCAAAAACTTTTGCAGACAGGTTTTATTTAGATTAAACGGCTGGATGCAGCAAAATAATATTCTAGAAAATTCCTAAGCAGGCTTTAGATAAAAAGTTAGCACTCTGGACCAGGTCCTCCGCTTCAAGGTGATAACATCCTTGTTGCGTGACCACCTATATGTAGCTTTTATTGACCTAAGAGCTGCATTTGACCTGGTCCCCAGAAACACAATTTGAGAGGTACAGGAAGCAACCACAGCACAGAGACAGCCCTAATAGGCGCCACCGACGACATACGCATGCTACTCCACCAGGGCCACACCGCGGCCCTCATTCTTCTGGACCTCTCCGCAGCTTTTGACACCGTATCGCACAGCATACTGACCACCAGACTCCACAACACAGGGATCCAGGAAACCGCCCTCAACTGGATCCGCTCTTTCCTCTCCAACAGGACTCAGAGAGTCAGGCTCCCTCCTTTTCTCTCCGAACCAACGGACATCATCTGTGGAGTCCCCCAAGGCTCCTCCTTGAGCCCCACCCTGTTCAACATCTACATGGCCCCCCTTGCCAACATAGTCAGATGACACGGACTAAACATCGTATCCTACGCCAACGACACCCAACTAATCCTATCCCTCACCAGAAACCCAGAAGATACCAGACTCATCTCACAAGAGGGAATGAAGAACGTCGCCACCTGGATGAAGGACAGCTGTCTCAAGCTCTGCCCCGAGAAGACCAAGGTTCTCATCTTCGGACCCCACCCCACTGCATGGAACAACTCACGGTGTCCACCTGCCCTCGAGCCCTTCCCCCACCACCACGGACCACGCACGTAACCTTGGCATAATCCTAGACTCCTACCTCTCCATGAACCGCCAAATCAATGCCATCTCATCCACCTGTTTCAACTGCCTACGGACTCTACGGAAGACTTTCAAATGGATTCCCCCGATTGCAGAAAGACAGTCACCCACGCTCTCATCACAAGCAGGCTACACTACGGAAACGCCCTCTATGCAGAAATCAACAAATCTCTACTACGCAAACTCCAAGCGATCCAGAACGCAGCCGCCAGGTTAATCTTAGGGACACCTCGCCATGATAACATGACCCCTCACCTGCGAGAACTCAACTGGCTCCCTGTCGAGAAAAGGGTCACCTACAAACTACTCACACATGCCTACAAGGCTCTCAACAACATCAGACCCAGCTACCTCAATGACAGAAGAGGTTTCCACGCACCCACAAGAAACCTCCATTCAGCGGACCTCGCCCTGGCAGAGGTCCCCCGCATCTGCCGAGCCAGTTCAGGAGGAAGAGCTTTCTCCTACACCGCTGCCACAGCTTGGAAACCTATCCCATTAGGAATACGTAGCTCTCCTAACCTTCACTCATTCAGACGAGATCTCAAGACCTGGCTCTTCGACTGACCTGGAGCTGCAGTACCATCCCCTCAGCGCCTTGAGACCCTCACGGGTGAGTAGCGCGCTTCACCAACCCCTGATTGATTGATTGATTGATTGATTGAAGGTTATGGCATTCCCCATACCTCCTAAGGATACTTAGGCTCCTCCATGAAAACACATATGCACGGGTGAGATGGAACACAACAGGAGATATGACTGAGAAGATAGAGATCAGGAAAGGGGTCAGACAGGGATGGATGGATGACATTACAACGCATTCTTTTACATCGCATGCCTTTACAACGCTGTTTTTACAACGCATGCCTTTACAACGCATAGTGCTTTTGGGCGCTGGATAGTGAATTGTTTAATTTACTATTCCAACTCCAGTCCCCGTGGATAGTAGGGAAGGTGTTGGATAGTAAATTAAACCTATTCCCTATCCTAGAGCGCCCCCCAGCGCAATGCGTTGTAATGGCACTGCGTGGTAAAAGTTGCGCTGTAAAGGTTGTTCACCGACAGGGATGTGTCCTGGCCCCAACATTGTTTAGCTTATTTATTAATGGGGCTGTCATGAGGCTGAAGCTATGCCAACATGATGCCCCTAGAGTAGAGGGCATACCAACCCCAATAATAATGTTTGCAGACGAAAACCTACTGATCTCCTGCACACCTATGGGCCTTCAATCTCAACTGAATGCTTTCATCACCTTCTATGGGGAAAGAGGGCTAGAATTGAACTCCTCCAAATCTAAAGTCATGTTGATAAACCCCCATAAGTGGTGTAGCGGTACTGTGACTGTAGAGGGCCGTCCCCTTGAGGTAGTCCATCATTTTGACTACCTTGGGGTTAGGTTAAGTAACACTCAAGCATGGGCCCCACAGCTGGAAAAAAGTAAAACCACCCTACACCAGAAAGCTTTTGCCATAGCTAGACGCTATAAGGCTGCATCCGGAGGACCCGTAGCACCGGTCATGGCTATATACAAAGCTACGGCTGTCAGGTCAGCACTATATGGGGCTGAGATTTGGGGGTATGCAGATAGGCTAACCACAACAGAAAACAGGTTCTTAAAAACACTTCTTAAACTTCCTCAAAGCTCCCCTGTAATGTCATTACGTCTAGATTTGGCCTTAAATCCCATCCACCTAATAGCTGTCCTAAAACCCTTGCTATATTGGGTCAGATTATGGTCCACACAAGAATTGGTATTCTATAGAGAGTGTGTCAAAGACCATCTGGCCCTTGATAGCAAAGTAAGGACACCATGGCTCAAACACATTCAAGAATAATCACATAAAATTATCAAATAGAATTGGCATGAGCGATCTATGGATAGCACCTGATTCTATAGTAAAAGGTGATACTGCAAGAGTCAAACAATATTATTAGTCATAGCTCAAATGTGGGAAGCCTATGAAACAAATACCCTTACAGGCAAGTTTCTTAATCCCAAAAGTGTACCACGGTTTGAACCTTACATGAATAGAATGTACCTGCACTAATTAAAATGTTTGTATGTTCGATATAGGTATGGGGTTTTTCCCCTAAGATCTCACACTTTCAAATGGTCAAATGTATCCCCCAAGACCAACTTTTGCCCAAACTGCCCAAACATAGTGGAAACGGAATCCCATTCTTTACTATTCTGTCCCTACTACAGGATAGCCTAAAAAATGGTTGTTGGCAGCATGTAATACCATGGTTGTTAGGCATTACTGAGAAGCGGAGAGACTTTTTAAGAGCAATACAAGAGAACTCTTAGCTCTTGCAGTCTCCCGATATTTGCATACTGCTTGGGCCAATTTTAATTCCAAAATATGATAGAGCTCGACAAATATTAGCATTGGCAATGCACTATGCACATTCCTCTTATTGCAATTATATGAATTTCCTAGACCAATAACTGCATTGCATCAATATACCTTTTTCCAGATTTTAAGGCTAGTAGAGTAGGGGTTGTCCATCGGGTAGATGTGTCTGGATTTAAAACCATGCATGTAGAGATTGGCCATGCTTGGGGAAAAGGTACTAGCCATCGAAGTTCCTGTAACTTGTCAATACAATTGATCCTGGAACTGAAAAAAGTTCTCTTTCATTGCGAGGGTCGCACAATCCATCACAAAGGAAATGGGAGTGAGATCATATTGTTGTCTCAGGTCAAAGAGTTCTCTTACCGTTTAGAGGGATTTATCCTGTGGAACGATGTCAAGAGGTGTGTCCTAGGATCAAATGTCACCTCAGTCACTTTGGTCAACATGTGCTTTGTGTCTTGTAGGTATGATGCCATTTCTGCCACAATAGGACATAAGAACCAGTCTAAAAACTGCGAGAAGGGTTCTAGGAGGAAACCAATCCCAGAAACGATATGTCTTCCCGGTGGAGGAATGGTGGAATCATGACTCTTGGGTAGAATATAAACATAGGGTGTTTTGTTTGTTTTCGTGTCAGAAACTCTGACTCACCCATGGTAATACAACCAGTATCTCTAGCTCTGGTAACCATTGTCTGGATTGTCGTCATCATTTTGGGGTAGGGTCCATGCGTAACCGTTGATAGTATCTTTCATCATTGAGTTGACGGAGGCATTCATTTTGGTAGTTCTGTGATTTACTGTAAATAGCTTTCCTCTCCTACTCACTCCCTGAGTACAGCCAGAGCAGCTTGCTACCATCCATAGCCTTTCCAGAGATTCAAAGAAGTTTGTAGGCCCAGATCACGCAATCTAGGCAGAGCTGCAAGGAGGCTGGGAGCCGAAGTCACAGCTGTATTGCCAGTTTTGCTGTCTCCCTTATCCGCGTTGCAGCTTTTCTCTTTCACCCCTCTGCCCCATCTGTTTCTTCGCTAGCCTCCCTCCCCCAACCCCTACCCTTGATTGTGTTTGTCTTTTCCCCACCCATCTCCCTGTTTTTTATTACAGTTATCTATGTGTCAAGCACTTCTCTACTATGTGATCAGTCACGCCCAGTTTACAAGGTATCAGTATTAATCTGGCAGCATATGCACCGGGCAGAGTCAGTTGTAAAGGCATGTCCCATAGGTGTGGTTAAAAAACATTAACATTCATAACACCAATAGCTCTCGGATTGCCAAGACCTATTGGTGTTGCCAATGCTTGTTTATTTCTGTGTTCTCAGCTGCTCCAAGCAAGCACAATCTCCTGGAGCAAACGCAGGGGTAAAAATGAGGAATTATAAAGGGAATCAAACCAGGAATCACCTATACTGCTATCATTTCCTTGTTTCTTATAGAAACCTAAGGGTTCCACATGTAATCCCATGTTACATCTGCCCCTAGTGTTACTAGTGTGTCCGGTATTGGTAACTGAGGAGACAGAGTTAACAGGGGATTTAAGAGGCCAATCAGACTAAAGCCCATATAAGGTTAATAGTTGTGTTAATGCTGTAACATTATTTAATAATCAAAATAATCTAGCTGGCATTAATATGCAACTGATTTACCACTATACCATAGTAATAGCAATCAAAGTATCCTTGCATTGTTCATGCATAGTGGAGAAGTGTGGCTCAATGGTTAGAGCGGCAGACTCTGATGCAGAGGTCTAGCCCGGGACCAGGGTTCAATTCGCCGCCTCGGTGGGTCTTGGGCTCAAAATTCCACGGACCTGATAATTCTCGCCTCGGTGCCTATTCCAAACATGGAGTCCCACTCTGCAACTCTGGGCAATAGCTTGCTTAATCTCCACAACGGCCCCCCACAACGCTAAGGATGCCTGGCCTCCACCTTGGGGGTGCCCAGGAGTGGACACCTCACAGGGAAAGCCAGGATGGGTTCCACAGCGGTATTCGTACAAGCGCCTTGAGACCCTTGCGGGTGAGTAGTGCGCTATACAAGTATCAATTTACATTTACATTTACATTCATGATTGGCAGTCTTCCCCTTGTTACCTGCAGAAGAAATAACTAGAACATAATAAACCGAGGGCAAAATTAAACTGCAAACACATCCTGCTCCTAGCAGTTAGATACAGTCCCCGTGGTATTCAGGGCTCTAAAATGAACGTAGATGTATGCTATCATGTGAAACACTGTGGCATGGGGTATGAAATGAATACCCATCAACAAATATTATTTGTGCTTGAAATATCTGTAATTGAGCTCGTATAAACTTATAGTGAAAATGTAACTGGAACAAAAAAATGAACGTTAAAAATACCTTGGATCATGAATACAACAAATAAAAAACCTCATTGGCAAACTACCCTTCCCAGGTTTAAATCAGCCTACTGAGCCTTACTCACAGAACCACAGAACCACTCAATGGGTTAAATAAATAATAGTCTATGATAAGGCTCCGCCAACAACAAAAACACTCATATTTTTCCTGAGACCTTGAACTTGTTTGCATTTTCAAATCATAACTGTTTGTCGATTTTGTTAGTTAATGAATATGAATGTAACAATTTGAAACATTTTGCTTGCCAGAAAAGTACAGTCTAATAGATATTCCTGTATTTCCGAAGCCATAGACCAAGGGGAGAGCATGCAACTTGACAAATGTAATTTAGAAGCGCACGTGTTTATCAGCAGTGTTGCAAAAATAAATTGCTTCTAGTTTGAGGAAGAAAATTGCTTCACCGGAGAAACGCAGAAGATACTTAATATGTGAAAATTATTTCAGAAGATTTGTGCAGAGGCAGAAATGCCTGGTGCTCTGGAGGCAGCCAGTGGAAATTAGTCAGTAGCGTTATGGCCAAATCAATACACTATAGAAAATTAATTCCTGCAGTGTCGCTATAGTAAATGATAAAAGTTGTGGTTGGAAAAGTAATAGCCATGGCTGGTAGCATGCGTCTGCAAAGTTCACTCTCTAGGCAATAATATTTGAAATTGAATCAGGAATGAAACAAATAATGCCATTAAAATTGCTTAAAGAATAAAGCACATTCCTAAAAGCAATTAGACTCTTTGAATGGCAATTAAATTATTTTCTCTTTTGGTATTATAGAGTAAGTTGTTCACTGTAAATTAAAAGAAATGGAATATGTTTTTGTGAGCCCCTTGAGCGTCATCACTTCCAATACATCCACTAACTTGGTTGGTGCAAGTTTCATTGGTCACTTATGAATATAGTTTTACATACTTTCAAAGGTCAATTTAGGAGAATAAAAACTTTGGGCCTGACTCACAAACTGCATTTTGGAGTACATAAAGTAGTACTTCTGAGTACTATTGATAAAATGCAGTTAACAAATCTCCACCTGGACATCTACGCAACTTCTTTCATTGCTGTACGTAGATCTTCATAGTGTATGAGAGGTCTCTTCACAGGTACATTTTTGGTTTTGTGGTAAATGTGGGTGGGACAAAGAAGAGTGGCTGTACAAAAGGGAATACATACAACTAAATGGGTAGTTAATGGAAACTGAACACAATTGAAGGAGGGTTTTTAAAGTGACATGTTAATAAAAAAAAAACACCCGCACAAGAGTAAGACAATTGTAATTTGCAAAATGCACATTTAAATCTACCACAGTAGTACTATCAATGCACTAACATTTAATGTATTTTAACTTAAAACAATGAATTGTTTTAATTAAAAAAAATACATTAAAATCAAATTACATTTAGTTAAACTATATGTCATATCTGTCAGCCTTGATGGGGTCTTCTCCCAAACTTTTTGCATTCACCTCTCCTTTTTTTGCTAATCTCATTTATGGTGGCAGGGATTAACCAGTGCTAAAGTGCCTTTGCTCACTTCTTAATACATGGTAACACTGGTGTATCCCCAATTGACGTATTAAGTTTAATTGTAGGTTCCTAGTAAAGTGGCACAATATGTGCGCAGGCCCTGTAAGTTAAATGCTACTAATGGGCCTGCAGCAATGAGTATGCCACCCACTTAAGTAGTATTTTATACATGTCACAGGTCTGTCATTGCACCCTGTGTGCAGTTTAAATTGCCATTTCGATCCTGAAAAGTAAACCTTTAGACCTAAACCTTCCCTTTTAATATGTAAAAGTCACCCTTAGGGTAGGCCATTGACAGCCCAGAGGGCAAGGTGCAATGCAATAATACAATTGGACATGTACTTTTAAGTTGTGCATGTCCTGGTAGTAAAAAACTCGTTAAATCGTTTTTCCTTACTGCAAGGCCTGCCTCTCCAATAGGATAACATTGGAGTTACATGATTACATTTAATAGGCTGTAACTTCCAAATGGTAACAGGTACTTAGTAGAAGTTTGGTGTCTTTACAATTGCAATAAAAAATCCTCTCTCTTGGTACAGTCAGTTTTTAAATTACGATTTTGAAAATGGCACTTTTAGAAAGTTGGCATTTTCCTGCCAGTCTCTGGGTCACATGACTGGGTGCAGCTGACAGTTGGGCTTTGTGTATTCCTTCTAGACAGCCACAAAAAGAGGGCAGGATGGGAGGGCAGATTCCACACAAGAGGCTGCATACCGTTGCAATTAGTTCAGAGATAGGGCAGGGGAGGTAGGAAGCCTGCGGACTTTAAAGGGAAATCTCTGCAGATTTTCCAACTTCAAAAGAAGTCCCAGGTATAAATATTGGGCATCAAGCAGCAACTTTTCACCTTCAGAGGGGCCCCATTCTGCTCAAGCTGAATGACCATTTGTGAGATTTGGGAGGGTCAGGGAACCTCTTCATATTCTGCAGGGGAGCCCATCATTGGCTACCAAAACCTCATTAAGCCTTTGTAGCACACAAGCAAGCTTGATTGGCAAGCATTGTGGGCATGGAGGCTTGAGAATCAAATCTTCTTGAGGCCCAGATAAATAGGATTGCCAAATTCCAAGTAGCACAGCACATGAGCACCACTAAGATGGCATATTTGGCCGATGGGATGAAAGAAGTGATTTTCCTCAACATTTTCAACTGCAAAAAACGGCCAACCCAATCTTTTAGATTTTGTGAAAGAAAAAGAGCTCATTTTAAAAAATGACTACATTTTGGTTTATAGCTACCAGAGAAGGCAGAAGAACGACTTGAAAAGGGCTCAGGTTCAGGAGAGCTGCAGCTGCAATAATTCAACAGAATCTCTGTTTTGTCTCCAGTCATGATCAAAAATTATGTTGGCCTTCTAGCTGCAGAAAGTAATTTAGTTCACACTGCTAGGAGGTAATCGTTTGGCTCACGTTGTTTTTAAACACGTTTTACACTGAAATATTTTAATCCACTAGGTGCTGCTCATTTTTTTACTGGTTACATTTTTACTCACCCTCATTTTCCAAATCCTTACTTTGCTCTCCGATCTGATAGAGGGCAAGTTCACCTGCACGTCTTACCATACTCACCTGGGCCCATAAAAAAAACTATATACGCAATTGAACAGGTAAACCTACACTCATATCAAAATGTTTGTTTTACCATTCAGGACCTATACCATTTGACTTACCAATCCTAGTCACCGGTACCTAGAGTCCTAAGGGATGAAGGGAGTCAGCAAGAAAATAGGTAGTAAAATAAAATTTGCACTCATATAATAACCACAGACGCGGGAAAGGTTTAAACTCTTCATCTAATGTACATTATTAAATGTCAGTGTCCATACTACATTAATTGAAACTTGATCAATCAACAAGAATATGATTAAGGTAAGATGAAATGAGAAACTTTCATTAGGCATTGAAACACAGGGAGGGTAGAAAAAGGAAAACAGTACAATGACGAACCCACATTAATTATATTTACCTAGAATGGTGTGAAGACCAACCCTGGCCACGGGCTGGATCAAAGGACAGAACCCCAAAGTGCAGGTGCGAGCAGGAAAAAATAGGTGCAAACCAGAATCAGGACAGGTACAGACCAAATTGGATCAGGAGAGGACCACCTCAGGCTAAGACCCGTACCCACAGCTAACGTGCTACGCCTGCGTTGCACCTTCTCTGCAGCCAATAGCCAAACCCTGATTGGGTCCTCGAATCGCCCTTCCCAGTAACCCCGATTGGGTTATCGATTCTTCTGACAGAGTGCTCGCCTACACCTCTGTTCTTGATCGCCTCTTGAGTGCGTTGGGTTACTGACAGGTCAGATATTCGGACAAGTCGGACAAATTAACTAACTAAGCCTACTCTAGTTATACTATTTTCCAGGGCAGTGTACCACCCCCCAATGTTGCAAGTGTAAGGATCCCCAATTTTGATTGGACAAAAGGATGAGGAGAGGTCATCACACCATAACAAAATGAAACTTTTCTTTAAATTAGCGTTCCCGCCCAACAATTTCTTTTCCCATGCGTTTTTATTCCACCCAACAATTGAATGTTGTTATAGAAAATACAATTTAAACAGTTTGTCTTCCACTTGGGGTCATCAGGTTAGGTTCCCAGGCGCATCTCAGTCAAGACTGTCCTTGCCATTCATTCAATGCCATGACTTGAGTGTTTCTGGATTCTGGTGCGCATGTGCGGATGTGGGTTTTCAAAATGGAGTTACAGATACATCTCAGGCCCAAACACGAGCTAGTAGCAAAGTAGAAAAGAAACAGTTTTAGAACAAAGAATAAATGAATGTTCTGTATACCACTTATCTCTACTCTATTCCCATTGTTTTATTTTAACTATTGCGTTTAGTGTTTAGGCAGAACAAGCAGCTTGGCAAAAGCAGCGGTGCGAGCATCATGCATGCTGTAACACAAAGCAGCCATCTAAGTTCTAGTGCGCAGAAGCAAAAGTTTCCCTCCAAGCAAGGTAGTACGTCATGTCACGTGAGTATGACAGACGCATGCGCAGTAGAAAATCCCGCATAGCAGCGGCCATTTTAATGCAAGCGAATTATAGTTAGTAAAAGCACATTTGAAAGCTTCCCCTAGTTGCTAGATATGTCATTTAATGCAATATTAATTACACAAAACATGTTAATTAGTACGTTATGAGTTATTTGAGAGGGTTGAGTACAAGCAAGTCGCTCTACGTGCGAATCCTTGCTCCAGCAATCCCCTCTTTGACGATATTTTATCATCACCAATTAATGAAATAGATGCTAAATTTCACAACTCTCCCAATTCAATTTCTTCAAACTTTCTGTTTGGTTTCTTTTCATTATTCATGTGAAAGTTTTTCACTTTCTTGCATAAGTTTCCATTCAATTCTTCAAGCTCTATCTCTTCATTATTTCTTTTCTTCCATTTCTTATTTACTGTATATGTCTTCTTGTGCTTGCGACATCTACAACAAATCATTATCCCTAATATTAGTAGGCCTATTCCCACCATTGGCATCAGTATTCTACCTTCAAAACTCTTTCCTACATTAGAAAACCAACTACCTTTAGAGGAGAGACCATCTGTAAGTCTCTTCCATGCACTATCAACCACCAGTGGTTTGAGTTATTTTTCCAAATGTGTAATATTCCTTACATACCCCTTAATTTCAATCCTTTTGTCAGGTATGTAAGTGCAACAATGTTGCGCTTTAAACATTCGGCAGGATCCGCCCTCTTTTGCTAATAATGTATCAAGAGCAAGTCGATTTTGTAAAACCATTGATCTGATTGCAACAAATTGGGTATTGATCATCAAGAATCCTCCAGCAGTGTCAGTCGATAAATGATCCACCACTGTAGACAGTTTGCAAATTCTCTGCGTATTCAGAACCACTCCCAGTGTAGATATCAATGCACTAAATATATCACCTACTATTTCCGCAAAACTAGCTTGTTTACTAAGTATTAATCCATTAGTTTCTCCATTGCTTCCAGTGATTTTGTGTACATGATATATCTTTGGAAATACTATTCCAAAAAAACAGCTCCCATACCAAAGATCTGGCAGTTTGTAATATGCTTTGTTTCCGCATATAAAATAAATTCCAGGAAATACTAGTTCAGTTCCATCTTTGAAACCCCAACCCCCAATTACCTTATAATTATGTTCACACTCACTGGAACCAATGAATATATTGTTATAATAACTGGTTCTTTCTCTATGGAGACAGTTTCCCTTTCTTTTCAAAGTCCAACAACATAGCAGAGTGAGTCTTGCCATTTGAGGTTAACCCTACATTTTCAGCCCATTTAGGGTTTTCATGGTTCTTGTCTTTTGCTTTTCTTTGGAAATTCTCTCTCCTTTTCTCAACCATATTTAAAAATATTTTCTCTTTTTTATGTAATAAGCATGTTAAATTATACTTGCGTGCTTCAGCTATATCTATTGTACCCATATTTAGAAGATATTCACCCATATAAAGTGTTGCATCACTCTTAGTATGTACAGGATTCAGGTTACTACGTATAGGAAGTTCAGAAAATATCACGTTAGAGTTAGAATAATAGTACTGTAAGGGTCCTTTCTTATAAAATAAACTGGCTAAAATACTACATGAAATACCGTATGTTAGGGATAAGTGGTGGAAAGTTACACCTTCGGCTACCGATGTAGGTAACTTCATACAGACAAAGCAATCGTTTATTTCCATAGCTTCTACATAGTGTACTAATAGATTAGCAAATACATTTAAGTGAGTTCTATTCTTAATTCTAGTATAATGTAACCCATCCTCATATGATGCTTCTAATTCTACCTTCTGTTGTTTAATGCTAAGTACTTTTTCTTGTGTATCTATTTTTCCTAGATGTATCTATTGTTTCAGGTACATTAGTGTTATTCTTTATGTCTCTACTCAATATATAAGGTATAGCTACTGTCAGTCCTAACCATACTATGAGTATTATCACTATACTACATGTGCATATTCTACAGCATGTTTTTAAACAGTTTCTTTTCGGTCTTCCATTAACAGTATAATCAGCCATTGCTGACTAGAGAGACTTAACCCCTCTTTGTAACTTTTACACAATCTTTTAACCTGTGTACTTTATTTCAAGTTGGTCTCACTTCTTCGTCAGTCTGATCAGCAATTAATGTGTCACCACTTTCGTCACTTATTTCTAAGTGTTCGAAATCTTCAAGGATGACGTAAGTCCGTTCAGGGCTTCTGAACTTATTATTTAGTCTTTTCAGTCGTGGACTTCTAATTCTTGGTTGCTCTGTGGAAGGCCCAGCCTGACTTGATATTTCATTTACTTGCTCTGGTTCTTCATTTATTGTTTTAAGGCAACATTTCAATCTTATGACAAAACCAGGCCACTTTTTCCTTTTCCAAATCTTTTAGCTGGCCCTGTGCTTTGGTTTTCTTCACTTGTTCTTTTATTCCCGTTCAGTTGTGGCACAATTTGTACATCTTCATCTTCTGTATCCCTCTCTATCTGACTTTGTCCAGGACTTGTTTCTGTTTCTTCTGCCTGAACACTAATCTGGCCTTGTTCAGGAGTGTGCTGAATTTGAATTTGACTTTGTTCTCCGTCTTCTTCCTGAACACGTTTTTCTACAATTATCTGTTCCTGCTCAGGTAACTCGATCTCTTGTGCATCTTCTTCCTGAGCCTCCGCCCTAGTACCTATCTGTCCCTACTCAGACTCAGGAGCTTTGTCAGGGGAGGTGAATGTCTGAGTATATCGATCTCTCCTTATTTGATCCTCTTCAGAATTACTATTGGCTTTGATTTCTGTAATCTGAGTACGTTCATCTATCCCTGACTCATCCACACTATCACTCTGTCTATCTAAATATGTTTGGCTTCTGGTTCTTATGATCTTTGCAGGTATGTCAACTACTGGAATCCATCATCCTGACTGGTGCTCGGTCGTTCATCAGCTACTTCAGGATTGATTTCTTGACACCCTTCAGCTGTGCAATCTTCGGCTTCAGTTTCATCAGGTTCAGTCACTCTTATTTGTGTGACTGGCATGGATCCAATTTGGAATTTCCTCACATTTCACAGCTGTGGTGGTGACCAATATCACTTGACGTGGCCTTCCCCACCTTGGTGCTAGGCAAGATTCTCGAGTATGTTCTTTTATCACTTCCCAGTCACCTGGAATCAGGTCATGTGCTGGAGCTGATTGTCTGGCGACAGCGTCTTCTCCAACCTGGTGAGAGATAGAACGTACTTGGTCAGCCAGTTCTTTACAGTACTCTAGCGCTAAGTCATCAGATACATTTATCAGTTTGTGTCCTGGCACCAATGCCTGCCTCATTGCTCTTCTCATGAGGATTTCATGAGGACTCAAGCCTGTTTTCTTATCTGGAATACTTCTGAGTCCCATCAGAACAAGAGGTAAAGCATCAGGCCATTCTAATTTTGTAGATGCATTTATTTTTCCCAATCTTAATTTGATTGTGCCATTCAGTTGTTCTACCACTCCAGAAGCCTCTGGGCGGTATGCACAGTGCAGCTTTTGCTCAATTTTGAATGCTTCACAGATTAGACCAAATATTTCATTATTAAAATCAGACCCTTGGTCTGATTCAATCGTTACTGGAAAACCGAAACGTGGTATCAACTCTCTGAGTAGGAGTCTAGCTACAGTGATGCTATCATTTCGTTTTGAAGGGTATGTTTCTACCCATTTTGAAAATAGGCAGACAATGACAAGAACATATTTCATTCCTCGACAGGGTGGTAACTGGATAAAATCAATTTGTAGTCTTATGAATGGGCCTTCTGCTTTCCCAATCTTCCCAGGGCAAACTACAGTTCTCTTACCAGGATTCATTTGCTGACAAACCAAACATCTTCGGCAAAGAACTTCGGCTATCTTCCTGAATTTTGCATTAAATCATGATTGTCTGAATAGTCGCAGCATAGCATCCCGCCCTAGGTGGGAATCTCCATGATACATCCTAGCCATAGGGGCAAGCATACAGTCTGGTAACACAGGTCTGCCATCAAGGTAAACAATAACACCATCTTTAGCCCTTCTCTGACAGCCTATCTTTCTCCATTCTTCCCTTTCCTCAGTTTCTGCCTCATTCTGCAAATCTCTCACCTCTTCCCACGTTTTCACACTTTGCAGCAACATAAGTTATCAGCTGTTTACACATGCATCGATTTTCTTATTTATTGCCATCTTATGTTTGGGACAGTGTTGGGCTAATTGGTCAGCATATCATTTACCTGCTGTCACTTTGTCATTTCCAGATTGGTGAGCAGTACAGTTGACCACAGCCACTGTTTAGGGTAATTGGAAGGCTTTTAGCAAATCATTCACATAATTTCCATTTTTAATAGGCATACCTGATGAAGTCAGAAACTCTCTCTGCATCCAGAATTGGCCAAAGTCATGCACAACTCCGTAGCCATATTGGCTGTCTGTGTAAATGGTTACTTTCAAGTTTTTTCCAATTTTGCAAGCCCTTGCCAATGCAATTAATTCAGCTACTTGTTCAGACTTGACTTCAGGTAAGTAGAATGCTTCAACTGGGCTCCATAATGCACATACAACATATGCAGCGCTCAACCCTCCTTCCTCATGTCGCATGCATGAGTCATCTACAAATAATTCATGATCTGAATCTATTAATGGTTCTTCTCTTGTGTCTGGACGTGGTTTGGTACAGAATTCTGTCAGGTCGATACAATTATGTTCGACTTAATTTTTTACTTCTGCAAAATGTGATTCAGGCAACAGCGTTGCTGGATTCAAAATGTTACAGCTAGCAATAGTCACATTTTCTGCACCTAAAAGAATTTGTTAATATTTAGTGAGCCGACTAGGAGTCAGATATTCAGCGCTACGAGGCCTCCGGGTAGAAGTGCGCTATATAAATACAATACATTTACATATTGGGTTTTGGTCCTTGTCAACAAAATCACAACTGCATGTGGGACATATACAGTCACTGCATGGCCCATAATAATGGACTCACTTTGCTCAAGACTCATGAATGTTGCAGCTACTGCTTTTAGACATCATGTCAATGCAGATGCCACTGGATCCAGTGTGGACGAAAAATATGCCACAGGACGTCTCATCAAACCATGGGTCTGGGTCAAGACTGAGAGTGCGCAATTGTCTCGTGTATCACAAAACAATGCAAAGTCTTTTGAATAATCAGGCATTCCTAATGCTGGAGCTGTAAACAGACAATCGCGTTTTTTAGGAAAGATGACATGCTTTCATCATCCCATTCTACTGGGTCTTTTGCTCTTTGTCATTTGTATCAATGGTTTTGCCAAGACTGCAAATCCTACAATCCATTGCCTGCAGTATCCTACAACTCCAAGAAACATTCTGACTTCTTTCTGGGTTCGAGGTAGATTCATGTTTTTGATTATATTGATAATTTCTGTGGTAACCCTTCTGACACCCCTCTCTATCTGGTGCCCCAGATATTTCACTGATGTGGTGCAAAACTGTAATTTCTCAGGTGACACCTTATGTACTCCTTCACCCAAATGATTTAACAAAGCTATGGTATCCACTACACAGTCATTTCGGGTTTTAGAGACCACCAATAGGTTGTCTATGTACTGCACTAGGACAGATTTTCTAGGCAGCACCAAAGATTCATGGCACCTTTTAAAAATCTGATAAAAAATTGATGGACTTTCTGTGTACCCCTGAGGGACACGGTTCCAGACGTAGACATGGCTGTCGAATTCAAATGAGAAAAGATACCTGCTATCTGGATGTAAAGGTATGGAGAAAAATGCGTGGCACAAATCGATTACAGTGAACCAACCCGCTGACAACGGTATTTGATATAAAATCACAGCAGGGTTTGGCACTACGGGACAACATGGGACAACAATTTTATTAATTTTGCGAAGGTCCTGTATATTTCCCACTGGGTTTCTTTATGCCAATTATGGGCGAATTACATGGACTGCTCATTATTTCTTGCAAAATGCCTGTTTCAACCAAACGTTTTATTTCTGCTGCAACTCCTGCTTTTATTTCTGGGCTCATTTTATACTGTTGAGTATTTGGGTAAACTGCACCATCTTTCACTGTCACTTTTATTGGATCAACATTTGCCATTAATCTAACATCTTTTCCTGTAAAATCCCACACAGTATCTTGTAATTCTTCTGGTAAGTCTTCTATGGTTAATGGTTTATTTTCGGTTTCCTGTTTTGCCAACAATAATTTATATATTCCATATTCGTTTGGGTTTTGAATTTCAACACCACTTGGAGTGCAAAAGATGGTGCAATTCATTTTGCACAACAAGTCTCTGCCTAACAGGTTTACTGGACTGGAATCGCATACAACAAATTTGTGCAAATTTGTGCATTTCTTTAAAATGTCCTATTCTAACTTCCATTGGTTCTGTAACTGGGGTACAAATGTGTTTAATAGAAATGCCCACTACTTGGATCGCTTCTCCCGAGAGGGGTAGGTTTGGAACGTCTGCTGTTCTCACAGTAGAGCGGGTAGCGCCAGTGTCCAACAAAAAGGTTACATCATTTCCCTCGACTTTTCCCTCAATATATGGACCCGACTGATCTACCGGCAAGGATGCGCCAAGTACGCACTCCTCGTCCTCCCCTCTCAGTTAGTAGGTGTCCTCTTCAAAAAATGTGTCACTCAAAAGAAATTGTGGAGTCACTGAATCTCTCCTACCACTTCCCTCCCAATTTGTGGTAGCCACACTATAGCTTGCTTCGCTCCCAGGATCTGGCATAGGTGCAAGGGGTAATTGGTTATGTATTACCTGTGGCAACTGTTTCTTTGATACTTCATTCTGCGTCTGTGAATTCAAAGGGTTAGTTTGCATGTTGTTATTATTCAATATGGCTTTACACTCGCTTTTTCAATGCCCCAACTTTCTGCACCAGTGACATGGGAATTTCTTTTTAGCCCCATCTCTGTTATAATTTCCCTTTGTCTTTCCTCTATTTCCATCTCCTTGGGCTTGATTATTTTTCAACTGATTCAATTGAAGTTCCTGTTGCTCTGCTAGTTTTACTTGTGCCTACATGACTTTTTCTTCCAAATTATTACGCTTGTTGTCTAATTCATCCTCACAATATTTTGCATATTTGAGTATTTCATCAATAGGTTTCGCCTGCCAACAGATCTTATGATCTTAAATCCATTGTGAAATTTCTGGTCTCAATCCAGGCACAAACCAATAGCTGAAATGAGTCATATCTTTGGTATCAATGTTCTCTGGACCACTATATTGTTTAAAGACCTGTAAGAGGCGTTCATAATATGCATGTACAGATTCAGCTTTATTCTGTGTAGTTCTATCTATTCTAGTCCAGTCAATCTCTTTAAGCTGTGACCTCATGAGGCACTATCCTTCTTCTTAGTGCCTGGACGCCTTAGGGCAGCAGTCGCGCTCAACAAAACCCCTTTTCATTTCATTTCATTTCATTTCATTGGAGG
Organism: Lissotriton helveticus; assembly: GCF_964261635.1. NCBI lineage: Eukaryota > Metazoa > Chordata > Amphibia > Caudata > Salamandridae > Lissotriton > Lissotriton helveticus. The sequence goes on along the minus strand of NC_136069.1, from coordinate 1,095,929,746 downwards.
TACCTTCCCTTTCAAGTACAGAATTACCTGATTGTATTTTTTCATAACCTCGTCTGATGGAGCTCCTGTCTTTGGGTCTCTAGGATACTCATCACTTGGCCAATCAACTGCTATTTTGCACTCTGTCCATAAATCTACAGGGACAACAATATTGAATAATCCATCTAGATCTTTTAACAGTACCTTTGAAACCTTTACAAATCTTTCGACTTCGCTGTACCATTCTACAGGTTTCTCTCGTAATTTCGGAAATCATTTGTAAATGACAAAATATCGTATCGGGACCATGAGACATGTACATAACCTCCACCTGGCACTTCTCTCAATGGACACAACCTTCCACTTTTTCTGTTTCTTTCAACATATACTCTGATGCAGTATTTTTCTCTTGTGCCTCGTCCTTTTTCTTTGCCCACCTGGCTTTCCATCTTTCTAGATCACCCCATTTTTGCAATATTGGTAACAACTCTTTAATTTGCACTTTCCTTCCTGACACATTCATATTTTCCAAATCTTTATCAGTGAATTCAACTCTGTAAGGTTTCCGTAGTACTTTGGATTTACCAACAACAATTCCTATTTCAAGTGCCATATTCATTAATTTCTCATGAAATACTCTGGTGTTTCGTGTGATACTTCGACATATAAACAACAATTCATGTTCGCTGAATGTGTTCAATCTTTCTAAACCCATATTTCCTGCCATCATTTCTTCTGATTCGACCCTTAATTTGACTATATTCAATGCTTTTGGTTGAGATTTTGGCTTATCAATTTCTCTGGTCCATCTCTCTAATTCTTCTGGGGTAACTACTGTTGTATTTACTGTACCTGTTGGTGTTTCCATTCGCACTTCTCTAGAGCTTCCAGGAGTACTTTTCCTAACTGAGCTCCTTTCAGGTTCTCTTATAGGTAAATACATATGGGAAATTACCGACTCACACTCACTTGCTCGATCATCCACTATTACCGTTTCTTTTCTTGGCTGTACTACAGGTGTAGTTAGAACAGGAGTTTTAGGACTAGACTGCTTATCTCCATACAGAGGAACAACCGTACCAATGGTTACCGGAATTGTTAGGGTTTCAGGACTCATATTTAATTGCGAAATGTTCTGAATTATTTCATTTCTCTGTTTATTTATTGCTTCTCGTGCTCTGTCCTGTAACACTTTTTCTAATGAAATCTCATGTAATACTTGCGGAACGAAAGGTGGTTTCAAGAACGGTACACTAGGATTAACTGTACTTGGCTCCTCATTATAAGGTGGAGGATTTTTCATTAACAAATCCTCCAAATAATCGTCTTCTGTATTATCGCTAATCATTAGATTTCTTGTTTTCTCAGTACTTTTACTTCCCATTTGTTCTTCTAAAGCTCGGACAGGATATAATCCTTCCACTAGCATTGATTGTCTCCATTGTTTCATTTGCTTATCTCTTGTCTGTTTAGGAAATCTGGGATAGAATTTACTCCAATTTCTGTCGCTTCTGGGTCTATCTCGTTCAAAAGCCTCTGGTTTCCATTCTTCTAATGCTTCGTACTGGGTTAATTTAGGTCTAGGATCTAATTCATTCATACTTGTCCTCAAAGTATACAAAACTCTACCATTAAAGGTACCATTTTCTGGAAATGCTAAAACACCATCATCTTTTGTGTACTCCATCCAGTTATCTAACCGCAAACAAGTGTGATAGCCCCTTTCAACTATCATGTATGATGCGGGCGTATTTGGTGGTGGAATAATAATCCCTTCTCTAGTTTTAATTGGTTTATCTTTCTTAAAGACATTTTTTACCTTTTTAATGAACAACATTTTTCTTTTGTCTCTGTACATGATATGAGGTCTTCCTCTTATACGTTGTTCTTGTGCAAAACCTAAGTACCGCCTATCGGGTCTATTTCCTATTATTGCTGGGTCTAAATGCCACATGTAATTTTATGCCGCTTTTAATTTGCAAAGACCTTCGATTTGTTTACTAATAGACTTCCTATACCAACACGTTTCTATTTTTTCAATGACCAATCGGAAATTAGTATTCAAATAAATCCAACCAATAGTTGCGCGACTTTTGCTGTAAGACGAGTTCTCATGCTCCTGCACTCACCCCTCCTTTACACTATTACGTCAGCTACACACCCGCTGTCTCAACCAATACCAGCACGGCTCTATGTGACGTCAGCGCAGCTCCGCAACTGACTCCCTCTTTTGCAAGGTAATACGAAACTTATTTCACTTTTCAATGTAGAATATCGTTAATTTACAACATAGAAACATTTGCCACTGTGCCTAAGTGACTAAATTCAAAGAAAAGATGATTTACACTCACTACGAGTACAACCCTTCTGCTTACTCTTCACACACTACAAGTAGATCTCTTCCCTCTACCTTTCATGCAAGCATCGGAGAACCTATTACTTCCTCAGACTTACCCTTTCTAGGTAATATAAGCCAAGGTTTTACTAGCGAACCCCTTTTGCTGTCAATCAAGCTCAGAAGAACCTGCTACTTCTTCAGTGTAAACCTTTATAGGTGATATTGCACCAAAGTTTTGCCAGCGAACTCTTTGCTATCAATTATTCACACATTTATTCAGAAAGTCCCTAAACAGTGCTTCGGGTTGTACCTAACCATGCACTTACTTCCTTAGGCAAGTGACCTCAACTACAGAGTGGCTTCCAATTACCACCTGTTATTCTGCCCCGGGGATTCCAGACAAAACATAAAACATGTACGAACAGGTTTTTGTTAATACATAAATTAAATACAATCAATAATCAATATGATTTCAAATACGCAAAATAATTTTCAATAGACCCACTAACTACAACTAACTACCTATCTTAACTAAACCCTAACCATCATTCTGCTACCAAAATAATCTGATAGAGCGCAAGTCCACCTGCCCTTCTTACCATACTCACCTGGGCCCATAAAAAAAAACTATATACGCAATTGAACAGGTAAACCTCCACTCATATCAAAATGTTTGTTTTACCATTTAGGACCTATACAATTTGACTTACCAATCCTAGTCACCGGTACCTAGAGTCCTAAGGGATCAAGGGAGTTAGCAAGAAAATAGGTAGTAAAATAACATTTGCACTCATATAATAACCACAGGCTCGGGAAAGGTTTAAATTCTTTATCTAATGTAAATTATTAAATGTCAGTGTCCATACTACATTAATTGAAACTTGATCAATCAACAAGAATATGATTAAGGTAAGATGAAATGAGAAACTTTCATTAAGCATTGAAACAAAGGGAGGGTAGAAAAGGAAAACAGTACAATGACAAACCCACATTAATTATATTTACCTAGAATGGTGTGAAGACCAACCCTGGCCACGGGCTGGATCAAAGGACAGAACCCCATAGTGCAGGTGCCAGGGGGAAAGAATAGGTGCAAACCAGAATCAGGACAGGTACAGACCAAATTGGATCTGGACAGGACCACCTCAGGCTAAGACTGGCACCCGCAGCTAACGTGCTACGCCTCCGTTGCACCTTCTCTGCAGCCAACAGCCAAACCCCGATTGGGTCTTCGAATCTCCCTTCCCAGTAACCCCGATTGGGTTATCGATTCTTCTACCAGAGTGCTCCGCCTACACCTCTGTTCTTGATCGCCTATTGAGTGCGCTGGGTCAGTGACAGGTCAGCTATTTGGATAAGTCGGACAAATTAACTAACAAAGCCTACTCTAGTTATACTATTTTCCAGGTCAGTGTACCACCCCCCAATGTTGCAAGTGTAAGGATCCCCAAATTTGATTGGAAAAAAGGATGAAGAGAGGTCATCACACCATAACAAAACGAAACTTTTCTTCTGAATATTTAAATTAGCGTTCCCGCCCATCAATTTATTTTCCCATGCGTTTTTATTCCACCCAACAATTGAATGTTCTTATACAAAATACACTGTTAACAGTTTGTCTTCCACTTGGGGTCATCAGGTTAGGTTCCCAGGCGCATCTCAGTCAAGACTGTCCTTGCCATTCATTCAATGCCATGACTTGAGTGTTTCTGGATTCTGGTGCGCATGTGCGGATGTGGGTTTTCAAAATGGATTTACAGATACATCTCAGGCCCAAACACGAGCTAGTAGCAAAGTAGAAAAGAAACAGTTTTAGAACAAAGAATAAATGAATGTTCTGTATACCACTTATCTCTACTCTTTTCCCATTATTTTTTTTTAACTATTGCGTTTAGCGTTTAGGAAGAACAAACAGCTTAGCAAAAGCAGTGGTGCAAGCTTCATGCATGCTCTAACACAAAGCAGCCATCTTAGTTCTAGTGCGCAGAAGCAAAAGTTTCCCTCCAAGCAAGGTAGTACGTCATGTGAGTATGACAGATGCATGCGCAGTAGGAGATACCGCGAAGCAGCGGCCATTTTAATGCAAGCGAATTATAGTTAGTAAAAGCACATTTGAAAGCTTCCCCTAGATGCTAGATATGTCATGTAATGAAATATTAATTAGACAAAACATGTTAATTAGTACGTTATGAGTTATTTGAGAGGGTTGAGTAGAAGCAAGTCGCTCTACGTGCGAATCCTTGCTCCAACAGATCCGCCACCGGCTTTAGGCGTTTTGATCTGGAAAGAGCCTGTTGCTTCACCCCACATCTCTATTTTCTGTGGGCCACTAGACCACTGCCAATTTGGGTGGGTCGGCAGTCTGGATATTTTGAGCTCCACTTAGGGATCCACATGTAAGAGGCTGAACAGTGCAGACATGCAGTGGATATGCCCAGCAGGTGCGCCGCTTGTGCACCAAAGGTTCGCCTAAGGCAAGCCTGCCCGTGTCCAGAATCACCCCTCCGCTTGTTTTTTGTTTGGGCCTTTAAATGGTGCTTCATTATAACAGGGAACTATTGCTGAATCTTTACCCCTCAGGTAAAAATCTGTAATGCCGCTCGATGGATTTTTCTTAAACTCACTAATCCTGTAATATGCACAGGATGAGATATTACCTTCTTTAAAACTAAAGTTGGTACTATAACAGCTACGGAGGCTCCGAGAGCCAAATCACTACCAAAACAGCAAACGCTACACAGGGCACTTATCAATACTAGATCGCTGAATAAAAATAAATTCAAATTCTGAAACTTTTGATCACTGAAACCTGGGCAGATGCCAGCTCATGTCCAGATTTAGTATCAGCCATTCCTGATGGCTTTTACATTTTTAGGCATGAACAAGCAGTTATTAAGGGTGGAGGACTTGCGATAGTTTATCGCAATTAGTTCTCTGGTTTCTTCACTCCTGTCCCCAACACGTTTGAGTATGAGGCATTACCGTTAAAACTTACCCTCAAAAAATAACTCTGGGCCGTAGGGCTACATTTGTACAATCTATCAGACAATGGCTGGCTACTAAGGTTGATCAAGGCATATTTCTCAATCTTAGTGGACTTTAACTTTCACTTCGAAAATAGCCAAACAAAGAATCTGCATCCCTTATTGACCTGATGAGTACCCTCGGGTTGGTGCAGCTGGCCAGCACACTTACACACTTGGCTGGACATTTATTGGATGGCATATTTTCCGACAAGAGATTGTTATCCTTTACTGACTCATAGCCACTTACATGGTCAGATCATCAGGTGGTGATGTTTAAAATGAAACCTGCAACCATTCCTTCAAAGTCCGCAATCCTACCGAAATTAAGAAAAATTATCTCATGGCACAAAATAGATTCCACTAACTTAGCTGGGAATTTTACGGCCTCTACACTATTCCCTTCCACAATCCTTGGTCACACCATTACCAAATACCTCCCCTGGCTAGATCTGGCTACTAGACAACTAGCCCTAGCAAAATCACAGAACACAGGAGAGCCTCCCCATCACAGCCCTGGTTCACGGACGAACTGAGAGAGTGTAAACAAGCCTGTAGGAGGCAGCAGCAGAAATGGAAGCTCAGTTACTATGGGACAGAAAGATTAACAATACAAACAAAAAATTACTGAATACCAAGTCCTAATATATAAAGTAAAAATGGCAAAAAACTCGACCAAGGAGCTATTCACTACGGTGAAAAAGCGATCTAATATTGAAATCTCTAAAAAGACCGATAGTAATCAAACTCTGTGATATTCTATTGCATCCTTGTTTGTGGGAAAGGTAGAAGACATTTATAATGTCTTCACTGCACAAAGTACACTAGCCAGTTCACCTTTGGGGGCTGTTGATCCGGAGGGGGAATCAGAAGGCCCATCCGGGTCTTAATACAATATTGGTGACATTGCTTTTGATTCCACACTCCTCTCCTCTTTTCCAACCCTATTGGTTGTTGTTCAAGTTCTGGACCTTCTCCAGTTCCCCTCTGCACCACTGCTTTCCTAAAATTTCGCAACTGGCTCCCAATGTATTAGTCAACCGACTTACGAATATTTTCAATGAAATGATCTGCCAAGGCTACTTTCCAAAGGCATAGAAAATAGAATCCATTTTGCCACCACTTTAGAAACCGAAGCTGTCTCCTTTGAATCCAAACAATTATCGGCCAATGTCACGCCTACCCTTCCCTACCAAGATCATAGAGAAGGAGCTGAACAAAGAATTGGCAACAGTCCTGAAATCTGACCATCTCCTAGACCACTCACAGTTCAGCTTTACGGGCAAACACAGTACGGAGTCTGCCTTAATAGTCGCCTCAGATGAGTTGAGAACTATTCTAGGCTCAGTATCAAATGCAGCCTTAAAGCTGTTGGATCTTTCGGCTGCATTTGTGATGGTCAACCATGATATTCTGATTGACCGGCTTCATTCTCTTGGTGTCAAAGGCTCTACAATGGCCATTTTAAAACCTTTTCTATCGGAGAGAAAACAATGTGTGGCCATGAATGATTTTTCTTCCAACCCCTTATTGCATTGTGCATCACATATAGAACGAGGAAATGCAGGAAGGATTCCCTTTATGCACATAAACAATCATTAAAAAAATTGACTGTATGCAAGTTCTATGTGTGCTAATGCAGCACACATAGAAGTTGAAAAACACAATTTCTTATTGTTTATGTGCAGGAAGGGACACCTTCCTGCACCTAAACAATCATCCCTGTGACGCAGGGATCCTTGCACCATGGTGCATGGTAGCACAGAGGAAACCAAAGGGATCCCTCATATCCATGTAGATATGACGCATCCCTGTGCCGCTGCCATGGTGCAAGGGTGCCTGCATCGGCGCATGGTAGCACAGAGGAGACTAAAGGGATCCCTCATATCCATGTAGATATGACGCATCCCTGTGCCGCTGCCATGGTGCAAGGGTGCCTGCATCGGCGCATGGTAGCACAGAGGAGACTAAAGGGATCCCTCATATCCATGTAGATATGACGCATCCCTGTGCCGCAGCGTAGCAAAGCCAAAAGGCTTGCGGCGCAGCGCGCTGCACTTTCTTGTAAATGAGGCCCCTAGCATGTTCTCCTCAACAAAGCAGTTCAGGATTTTTTAGGTTAAGATATGTCATTATTTTCTTCCTCTTTATTTAGATCTCCCTACCATTTGCATTTTGGAGATGAAACATTAAGAGTATCCATTAGGCCAGCTAAAGTTTGAATATGTTTGGCACTGCACAATGGTGCAGAGTATGTTGCTTAGTAACTGCTAAATGTGAATGAGAGTTAGACACTCTTGCCACCCGCTTCTCTGTTCAAGCTCTCATCTTTCGGGAACTTATGAAGATGGTCTTTGTTGCCAAAGTGCAATTATTGCTTTATTTTCACACAGCATGGCTCAGTAACAGAAAGAGGCAGATCATCTTCATTCTTTCTGAGAAGTACTATCTGAAAATAAAGCACTAACTCAGAAAAATATCGATTTAAACAGTCATTCGCTACTGGTGGCAAAAACATGCGCCCGTTCTGCCCTGCCAGCACAGACAGCAGTGGGCGATTATTTGTAATACTTGACCCCACCCATCAGCAAACACTCCCATTAAATCAGAGGAAGAGACCTTATTCCCTTTATTGAAAAACTAAAGCTTGACTATTTCAAAAATACCTTGGGACCTGATGTAATGTTAGATAGTAATTAAAAGTCATGCTTTCTAGGAGTTTGAAAATCCAATCATTAGCACCAAATACAGGAATTAGAAGATTGTTCCAATTCAATCAAACTCTCGCTCTAATTTTATAATGTTTTCATGCAGTCCTGAACTGTTTTTCTCTAAAGATATCTTCATGCTTTGAAATATATTGCCCTTTTGCAAAATACAGAAAAAGAAATAGAGGCCAATCCCCGGCATGGTTCATGCTTGCCAGCTGTCGGCACTGGCTTTCCTATATTAGTTACAGCCTATGTTGAAGGGTTTATAAGCTTCATTGAAGCTGCTCTCCAAAATACTGCCAATTAACTAATTGAAATTCGCAGCCAATGGATTTTTCTACACTAAACGTTTGAACACGCGCTTTATCTAAATGCAGTTTACTCAAAGACGAGTAAGGTTCGCTATCACAAATATTTGTGACGTTATGGGCTTGTTATCAAATTGTCGTGCATGGTGATGGTGCGTTTATTTATTATAGACATTTAAATAACGCCCCCAAGTGCAAGATGCATGCGCCGAGAACGCATTAGAGCTGCTCGGATGCATAAAGCTATCTACGACATAATACACATCGTTCTACACCTCCATAAATGTTATTTCTTTTGCACTGCCGGCTATTTTACTTTATGCGCATTCCAATATCAATATTAATTGATTTACATGGAGAACATTAATATACACAGAAGCCCCAGGCCAGTGCCTGCAAATGTTATTTAAAGGCGCATGAGCCTTATTAACACAATTTAAATAATTGTCCCTTTAAATATTTCGAATCTGTTAAAATATTTGCTTTCACCAAGTAGATTAAAATTAAGGTATCATTGCATGTTTTACATTTTCCTAGTTTGTACGGTGTTTTGTGGTGATAGTTGCTGCCACTGGATTCATTTTTCTTTATATGCTCGGATACAATATAAGTGGACTTCCTGCTCTCTCACAAATTCGGCAGGATTGGCAGGATTAATCAAGAAATTACTTTTGACACCTGCTGTACAATTCTTGTAGGACTAAGCAAATAATTCAATCAATACCAGGTAATCTCAAGTAGAGGTTTGGTGGAAGCTATGTGAGTTGTGATCTTCGAGTCATCTATATTTTCACAAATCCTTAAGATTTACTAACACTTTGCAGCAGGTTTGTGGCACAACAGTGATGCAAACTGACACAATGTGCAGAATTGGGATCGACTTCCTAGTGCACAACGTGTTTGGTGCTGGAAAACAGCCCTAAAATTATGTAAACTAGCACTACTTGCTTCTTTGCCCTAACTTGTGCCAATGGGGGGTACCATGAGTGGCAAAAGGCAGCAGCTCGCATTCACACATGGTTTTTGACGCAAAGCCCTCTCTGCTAAAGAAATTCGCACAAGACTTTGCACCAAACAAATAGGCCTCTTCGAGGCAGGTGTACCAATGAAGAAAGAGTTTTTTTCTCACTAAACTTCAATTTGAGCTTCAGTTGACGTTCTCAAACTCCAAAAGTTGTAAACTATGTCCAAGTATAGTATTTTATACTGGAAGGATACTTTTCCATTAAAAACCTATGCTTGCTTCCCGCAGACACCCTGGTACTATGACGTAATGGTGTGTGCATGGCACATGACAGCCTAGAGTGCACTAGTACAGGAGATGACAGCAGCATTGCCATACCTTAGTTGACATGGCCCTGTCTAACTCTCTTCCTTTGTCAAAATGCAGCAGAACTTTGTTTGTTGCACTGCGTTGTGTGAAATGTTGGTAAATCTGTCCCAAAATACTTGTAAGAGGTGAATTACACCAACTTGGCTAAATGTTAGGAAAAGAAACTGATCAGATTTGGACAGAAAATAATAGATCTATCAGAGCTTTAGAGGAGGCTCCAGGAGACCCTAGTCCCAAATGTAGTCAGAAGCTTGCGCAACCGGAAGAGGGCCAGTGTGCAAAACAAAATCAGGCCTGGCAAAAATGATCAAACCAACCCCATAGTCCAAGACGTGGCAAGTAGAATGGGACTATGGGTACTTTCATGATCGAACCATGGCAACCCCCTCCTGATGTGAAAGCAGTCTTCTAGTCGCACCCCACAAAGCACATATCAGAGTCATATAAGTAAACTTTAGGGGTGCATTGTGAAATAAACTGGTGAAAACAGCAGTGTCGATCAACCTTCTACTGCAAAATATATTTTGAGCTGAAAAGTTGATTGTAGCATATGATGGCTTTGTGCCACACAGCGCCAACCCCACTTTTCCTCTATACAAAGGTCTATGATATGGTGGGAACCGTGCAATACCCATGCGTTTTCACGCAAAGCCAACTCAACCAAAAAAGAATGTATGACGTTACAACGAATTCCGTTGCAACGCATGCCTTTACCACGCATGCGTTACAACGGAATTCGTTTACCACTCATAACATTTTCCTCGATTGGTGGCGTGGTGACGTCATACGTCGTTAAGAGAAAGCGGAAGGTTTTTTCCGATTTCTCTTAAACGACGTGACTTCAGGTTAGTTTTTTTTTTGGGGGGGGAGACCCCCCAAGCCCCCCATTTTTTTTACTTTTTTCCTTTACCACATATACCTTTACTACAAACCTCGTAGTAAAGGTATGCGTGGTAAAGGCTTTCGTGGTAACCACGCATGCGTTGTACTGCATGCATGGTTAACGATTTCGTGGAAACGGCTTCGTGGTAATGGCCGTTTCCCACCAAATAAGTGTGACTTAGCTTTGCATGAAATAATAAAGCCAAATGAAACTGTGACCTTCCTACATGTGAAACGTACTTACAGCAAAGTTGCATATTTTACGAGGCTCATTGTAACCTTGGCCTCACACTAAAATTTGTACCGAAGGGGGCAATTTAAGTACAAATCTTACTTAATGTAGAAATTGGTGGAATTGTGCCCTACTGCAATGCATTATGCTTAAACCGCGTTTTACCACTAGCCAGTAGCGACTCGTGGAGGGAGTGCTGCGAGGCGGTGGGGTGGGTGGGGGAAGGGCATGGTGGGGGGTAGTAAACTACGGCATAGGGCCGGACAGAGTTAAGTACATAAATAAATAAAAAGAATTTTGTTGCACGTGCTGCATCGCATTTGGCAATGCAGCGCACGCAATGTAATTTGTTTTATTTATTTATTTATTTATTTATTTAGTTACTTAACTCTGTTCGGCCATATGCCGTAGTTTACACCCGCCCAATCAGTCTGTTGACCTCTTGCCAGTACAGTTTCACAATTGGGCATTACCAAAGTACATGATAAAGGGAGCCCAGAGTGGAAGCAACAGAGACACTCAGGCCCCAGGGCATGCGTCATATGCTAGAGTCTTGCTAATGAGTAGTAGATCTGATGAAAATTCTTAAATTGTATTAGGCGAAGGCACATAGAAATTTCTAGCATTCTAGGGGTCATTTTCACCTCAATCCACTCCTCATCACTGAGGACACCCACATCCTCCTCCCACCTTGCCATAAGTGTCGTCAGCAGCTCCAGCTGGTTAATGGCTAGGGACTTATGTAAGCATGAGATGCCTACCCATCTCAGATCATCTGCCTTCAAATTACAATATAAGGGTTGAATTCTGGGTGGGGGTCCAGGTTCTCCCTGTAGCCTTCCAGAATATGTCATAGCTGGAGGTACGGATAAAACTGAGAGGAGTGTAGATGAAATTCAGTTGCCAGCTCGTGGAATGATCTTATGTGTCCCTCAACCCAGACGTCTCCTGTGCCAGAGGTATGTTGCCCTCGTAAGGGCACCAAACCCTTTCATGTGGCGGAGTGCCATACCAGCAGCTACAGGGGCCTTGGGAGTTGGGTGGTAGTTGGTGAGGGGGGACTTACTATGCAGCAGTTGGAGTAGATCATATCGGTACAGCAGCTCTAATTCCAGCTTATGAGTGGGGTCTCCTCTATCTGCTTGGAGCCAGTGGTTATTATTGCCAAGTTGTGAGCCCAAAAGTACAATTTAACATCTGCCTAACCTAACCCCGCCTCAAATGAGGCAACCGACAATTCTCAAAAAAACCCTGGGTGGTTTACCAGCCCCATGAAAACTGGTAGCTTGTGGTCAGGAGGCAAGATGGCGGTCTAGCGTTAGACCGGACTGCAGCACTTCACTGAGCTCCGCTTCACTGTGACGAGACCGGAGATGACCCAAGCTTATATCGCTCATTTTTCGATTGCATGGAGCTTGTAAATGACTGCTGACTACCGACTACCAACTACCGCTGAACGATAATGGATGCTGGCTGATCGCTGAGAATCGTGGAAGTCGAGGAAATTGTGCATTTTGAACCTGTGTCTACGCCCTTATCTGTACTCCCGCTTTTTGCTCTTTATCTACGTGGCGTTATGGTACAGGGGTTACTACAGTATAGAAAACACAGGAAAAGCCACAAAAGACGTCTGAACTTACCTGGGCATACGCGGAGATCCGTGGCTCTCCCTCACAGCAACGCTTCAAACAGACTCCAGCCTGCTGCAATAACCGTGCTTCTCTGGATATCCCAGGCGGTGCAGCCACCGCTACAGAGCTCCGGCTTTGTAGTGTGTGGCAGCTTCGCTTTTCGAATACAACCGTGTGTGCGGAGAAATCCGCGGAGTTCTCCGAAAATACCAGCAATGCCACCGAAGAGTGCTTCAGCCGCCGCGACCAGAGCACGGGTCGCGAAGGCAGCCAGAGTGCTACGCAAGGAGGCAGAAAGGCAACAACGAGAGGGCTCGTTGGACGGGGAAGAGTCTGACAGCATCTCGGCCAAAACGGTGAGAACTAAAGCAAAGAAGCAGCAAGCGATTATGCCCATGAACAATACTCCAAGACAGGAGGTCCTCACCTCACGAAGAAAGCTAAGTACTACTGGGGGGGTCACAGTACTTGATTTATTTTTGAAGAAACAACTGGCCCAGGCTAGTCCTCAGGTTGAGGCTGAGTTACTATTAACCATACCTCCAAATGATGGTCAGAACAGCTTAGTGGACGAGGGCTCCTCAGCTCTCTCCATGTCTCAAACAAATAACATTCTGGGCTTAAACAATGGAGCCTCTGATCCCCCATGTGCTGCCACCAACCTCCAGCCCACAGTTACGGTTATGACTAACAATTTGACTATCATTGAGACTTCTGAACTTTTACAATCTAGTGAGTTGGCAGAGGGGCTAGAAGCTGGCGAGATCCGAGGTGTGGAGGGGCGCGCTATGTCGTTCACAGGCCCTGGTGGAAACATATTAGGGGTACAAAGTGAGCTAGGTAACTTGACTACGGAGGCTGCGTTAGCTACAAACCAGACCATATCTACACCACCTACTCCACACTCAGCTGCCTCAGAAGAACTATTGTCCTTACCCCCACTTATGCATCCTGGCAGCTCCCCAGGGCGGACTGCAGTAAATGAAGGTATCAATGTGCTAATACCTAATGCAAGCTTGCTACAAACCGCTCAGCTCCCGGAGGGTGAAAAAGACCTTAGTGAGTTTTATTCCTTTTCTGACGAGACCGGAGAGGTTGTAGCTGATGTCGTGGGGGAATGGTCAGAGAGCTATGAGTCTACGGAGGAGGAGGACGAGGAGTCGGAACCTCTTCCTAATACCTCAGAAGATAGTTATGGGGAAGGAAGACAGAATGTTAACACGGTTAAAGCCAAGACTAAAGTAGGGTCTAGAGTCATGCAATGTGGTCTAGCCAAAGATCGCCCTGATGCCAGCCATGGTGCCAGCTCCTGCATCTCGGAGATGCCTCCCACGGCGGTTGAGACTATTTTACAGGCTATAGCAGCACATAGAGAAGAGACCGCTCTGGATAGCAAAAGATCTCGGGCAGCTTTGCGCAAAATGCAAGGGGTTGTCAAGAAGCTTTCAAAAACTTGTAATCATATAGGCGAAAGAGTCCCAGAAATGGAAGTAAGGGTGATGTCGGCTGAAAAAGACTCCTCTGAGAACTCTGAGAAAATTAAGCTTCAGGAGGCAGAGCTCATGGATATCAAATGGAATCTTGAGGACTTCGAAAATAGGCAGCGGCGCAATACCTTGCGTATTTTAGGAGTTCCGGAGAAGATGGAGGGGGAGAACATGCGAGCTTTCATTATTAAACTTCTTAGTGAATCTATGCCTGAAGTTCAAAATTGGAATTGGGATGTGGAAATACAACGGGCCCATCGAGTCCCATTCAACCTACCACCGAAACCAGGGGTGTACCCCGTGCTATTTTAGTATACTTTGGAATTTTTTTGCTACGGCAGGTGGTGTCTGAGAAAACGAGACCTGATCGCAAATTATCTTTCAGTGATTTTTCATTTTTTTCAAGACCCGATTTTTGTCACGCAACCGTGGAAAGACGATGGCGGTTGCGCCTATTGATTAAACCATTCCAAGATAAGGGAGCCCTGGCATTCTTGAACAATCCCGCTAAACTCAAAATTGTACATGGGGGTCAAACAAAGTTTTTTCAGTCTGAAATGAAAGCAAAAGCCTATCTTGATGAACTATCTTAGATAATCTTAGAAAAATGTATAGGTGTTGCTAGTAATAACCTGTACATGCTTAGGAAAAGAACAACATTTAACCATGATTGATCTGCATTATGTAACACATATGTGGATATTTTCGTAATAATTGTTAGGCATGAGCTGAGATTTACGTAGATGTTTTGTAAGATATAGAGGCCACTTTGGTCATGGTTTATAATTTTTTCTTTTGCTTAATTCTCACTAGTCTTTTCCTGTTGGGAAGCGGTAGCTCAGTGGAAGTGCAGCAACTACATCACACAGACTCTGGTAGAGTCTGAATGCCTACGCAAGGGGGAGAGGAGTAAAGGGGGAGGGTTCAGGGGAGGGAGTCTTGGGGTGGTGGGAAGGGGGGGTGTGGGGAAGGGGAAGAAAAAACTAAAAATTAACCAGGTTTATTAGCAAGGGCAATGTTAACTTATGAAAAAATGGGAAAGGAGATAAAGCAAGACAAGGAATATTATTTGAGTAAGGCTACCATACAATTTTTTTACATAAATAATGGGTAGACTTAGTGTTCAATCTTGGAATGTAGGGGGGCTCCTATCCAGAGACAAGCGTCTTCGATTGGGCGAATTAATGAAATTAAATCCTGTAGATATTTTGCGCATTCAGGAGACGCATGTTCCCTGGAGCAAAAGAGCTTTGTTGAAACTCAAGGGGTATAATTTGCTGATAACATCATCCCAATCCTCGAATATCAGGGGTGTAGCAATTTTTGTTAAACCCTGCCTTGGCCAGGGAGTACGCTTTCTGTCTGACGTGCATGGAAGGTGGGCTATTGTCAAACTGGCCAGCGGAATCATTGTTTGCTCTGTTTAGGGATCAAATTATGATGACCCCGCAGTATTTGAAACTCTGGGAATAGAATTAGCTACGTGGCAAGGCCCGTTAATTTTCTGTGGCGATTTTAACATTTCACTTTTGCCATCATTCACGATGCAAGCGCCAAAACAGAAATATATGGGTCGGAAACCAAGAGTATACCGCTCTGTTAAAAGCCTGGTATGTAGCTTGGGCTTAACTGATATATGGCTACAAAACAATCCCAATGACCCTGGTTATACGTATTTTTCCCACCCCCATCAAAAGCACGTCCGGATCGATTACATCTTTACCTCTAGGGACCTAGCACCTTATTCATGCATAAACAAACCACCTAAAATAATCTCGGATCATAATCCTTTAGTATTGTCAACTACTTATAATACCAATCTTACTCAACAATGCTCTTGGTCTTTTGATAGGAAGCTGCTATCTAACAATGAATACATCAATTATATTAAAACCTGGACTGAGGAATTTTTTAATATGAATCGTTTTAGCGCGTCAAGAAACATTGTATGGGATACCTACAAATCTGCACTAAGGGAGGAAACCATTAGCTTCCAAAATAAAGCCGGAAAAATCTTAAAAAAAGAATATGAATTGAAAATTACAGCCTTAGCTAAAGCTGAGGAAGAACATACTGCCAAAATTATACAAAAACAAGAAGCCAGGCATTTGATGATACAGGTAGCAGTGCTGAAATCCGAACTAAACACTAAACTTAGTCAGAAAGCTGCCCAAACATATCAAGCACACAGGAAACAAGTTTATGAAAGTGGGGAGAAAGTGGGTAGACAGTTGGCACTTCGTACACGTCAGAAAAATGTTAGGAATAGTATCTCCCCAATAGTAGATAATGGACAGACTTTTACCCACGCAACAGATATCAACTACCAATTCCAAAGGTACTATCAGAACCTCTATTCGGAGGAAGCGCCAGCTACCGAAATTGATATAGCAGATTATCTTGATAATTTTCTTACTAATTCTGAGACTATGAAGTTACTAGATGATGACACCAAGGAAGAACTTGAAAAAGAAATCATTCTAGCAGAGGTGGGTGATGCTTTATCTTTATTGTCATCTGGTAAAGCAGCAGGTCCAGACAAATTACCGATTGATCTGTTTAAAATTCTTAGCCACCAATTATGTCCTATCCTATATGATTTATTTATTGGGATTCAATGTAATTGTGTTCCACCAGCCTCCTGGGATGAGGCTAATATAATCGTTTTTCTAAAGAAGGGAAAATCCCCCGAGCAGCTAACCTCTTATCGCCCTATATCCCTGATTAATTCGGACTCTAAATTATAAGCAAAGGTATTGGCTCTCAGACTCAGTGGGGTCGTTGAACGTCTTGTTTCCCCGTGGCAACATGGTTTTATTCCTGGTAAAGGGACTACAGAACACACCCGTCGGGTAATTGCATTATTTGATGCCATGGTTGCCACGGGGGGAACAATGTTGATGATCCTACTTGATGCTGAGAAAGCCTTTGACCGCGTCTCATGGGACTTTCTGTGGGAAGTTATGAAACGCAATAATTTCGGCCCCAAATTCATTAAGTCTATTAAGTCAATGTATCTCCGCCCCAAAGCAAAAATTCTAGCAGCAGGGTCAATATCTGGACATATCAACATTGCCAGGGGCACTAGGCAGGGGTGTCCGTGCTCGCCCCTGCTTTTTGCTTTATATATTAACCCCCTTATTTTGAAATTACTAGAAAGCAATATTATTAAGCCTGTTATTAGTTGCCACTTTGAAACCAAAGTATTGGCCTATGCCGATGACATCGCGGTCACTACATCTGACCCGATCGAGGCTATCGGTGAAATAGAGAGAGTGACTACGGAATTTGGGCGCTGCTCGGGATATTCTCTTAACAGAGGAAAAACGAATATTCTGTGTACGGATAATACCATTTGTCAGGATCAACGTAGAGCTGAAAAGGCCACGTATCTGGGAGTTGTTCTTTGTGCTAATACTAAGTTTTTAGCAAAAGCTAATTTTGATCCATTAGTGGTCAAGATTAAGGATGATCTCGAAAAGGTTAATAGCCTCCATCTTTCCACTATAGGAAGAGCCAATTTTTAAAAAAATGAATACGCTACCCAGATGCCTCTATTTATTTCGGGCAATTCCGCTAGCCTTTGATCAGAAAACGTTAGTGCTGATTAACTCACTCATATCAAAATTTATGTGGCAACATGGGAAGATTCGGAGGTCACTTACATTATTATCACTCCCTTTTGATAGAGGCGGCCTTACTATACCTAACATAACTCTCTATCACTGGGCGGCATTTTTAAAACAGCTTACTCCTATGATTAGTAGTCCAAGTCTAGAGAGCCCGGAAGGCTTTGGAGTAATACCTTCAATATATGAGCTCTTCTTAGGTCCGGAGGCTAAGGGTTTACTCTTACGGAAGACTGAGGCAAGGAATTATAAGGACTTTAAGGGGGAAGTTATAGCTAGTGCATGGAGAATTTGGAATAAAGTGGCCAAATATATGCATATTGGGAAGATTAATCGATATACGCCGCTCTGGCGCTCTAATGCCATTCAAGGTCAGGATCTCATTCCTGTCGCAAGGAAATGGGATAATTTGTGAATCAAAACAATTGGTGAATTCTTAATAAATGACTTTGATACCACCTTTTTCAATCTGAAAGTAAAATATAATTTACCAAATGGAGATTTTTTTAAATTTGCTCAGATATTTGCTAAATTAAAAGCCAAAGAGTCCCTAATCTGCCTTTCTAAAATTGAAATTATGGATGCTATACCTAGAATAAACACCAGGATAGGGACCCTGTATAACATTCTCTTGAGTAAGAAATATGATGATCTTGATAAAATTGAAAATAAATGGGAAACAAAATTAAACAATCTCAATGTGGACATTGATAGAGTGTTAGAGATGAGCCAGAAGTTATTTATGGCTAGCAATCTTAAAGCGCAACTGTATAAAACTTTATTTGATCTTTATTTTACTCCTGCTAAACTGTTTTCGTGGGGTAAACGTGAGAATGATTTATGTCCTAGATGTACCCAAGGGCCGGCAACCCTTATCCATATGTTTTATAATTGTCCCGATTTGATGTTGATCAAAAGTATGATTCTATCCTTTTGGAAAGAGGTATTTAGTCACAAAATACCAGAGTCAGAAACTTTGTTTTTACTAGGACATGATTATTCTTTAAATTTAACAAAATCAGAAGAAAGATTATTGTTTATAGGCACAGCGGTACTAAGGTTAATTCTGTCTGCTCGCTGGAAAGAAGCTGACCCACCAAGTTTTCAGATGTCGCTAGCGCGTTTCCTAGAGGTCTATAGATATGAAATTGCTATTTTTGAAACAAGAGGAGTTAAATCTAGGGCGCGCGGGGAAGCACTCTGGCGTCCAATTACTAACTGGAAAGCTGGCATTATTCCTAGTGGTATTGGTTGATCCAAATATTTGTGTATTTACTCCTTACGCCCTAAGTGTTTACTGTTTTGTCTATGCTTACTTCTGTTTAAATCAGTGCCTTGTCTGTATCCCTTGTTATATAGTTTATTTATGTTGTGTTACTCACCTTTATTTTTTGTAAAATGACTCTTGCTTTTCCTGGTTAATAAAAATAAAAAAAATAAAAAAATAAAAAAGAAAACTGGTAGCTTGTGCCTGTAAATCTGTAATGAATGTAGGTGGTAGTCGGTAGGGGTAGTGCTGTAAGATGTACAGGATGCGAGGAAGGGACACCATCTTGAAGGGCACACCTGGTCCTGCCATCAAAAGAGGCACCCTTGGCAATTCCCCCATATCCCATTGTGTCCTGGCCAGCAGTGCAGTAATGGCTAGTTCTCATATCTCTGTTGGGTGAGGGCCTCAGTCAAGCCTAGATAATTAAAACTAATGCCCACCACCCACAATGGAGAATCTCTCCCCCACTCTACTGCTCAACATATGGTTATCAGTGCTGACTTCCCCCCAATTAACTTTGAGCCATGATGCTCCCCCATATATCATCAGGATCTCTATGATCCACGGGATGGTATTTTGTGTTCTCTGAAGGAAGACATCGGCATACTGAGAAAAGAGATCCTCTTCACCCCCCTTCAAACCAAAGTTCCTAAGTCTAACATCCAACCGCAAGCGCTCTGCCGGCGGCTCTATCACAAGAGCAAATATTAGGAGGGAAAGCGGGCAGGCCCTTTCCAGGGGAAATTCCTTCAAGAGGGCTCCACTTACTCAAACCTGGGCCCAAAGGTCCGTGTACAATATGGACACCTACTGCCGAAACCTTGGTCCAAATCTGATTTTTCAGAGGACAGCCTGGAGATAGGGCCAATACACTGTTTCGAAGTCCATTTCTATGTCCACCAGGAGAAGTGCAGCGTCAACCAACAGTTTGTCAGAGCGGGCCAATGCCAAGTGCAGCCGATAAAACCAAAGCCGCCGTTTTGGGTGGCATACACTACCATATTTATCACTGCGGCGAGGCGCATAGGCAACACTTTAGCCAAGATTTTCACCTCTGGGTGAATTAGAGAAATAGGGTGATACAAACTGCATTTCACCTGGACTTGCCAGGCTTAAGAACAGTGGCAGCTCATTCGCTAAGGCGGAGGAACGTTGCCCCCCTGTGCAGGTCAAAAAAGGAAAAAATAAAATGATAATAACTCACTGTTATTATCATTTTATTTTTCTCCTTGCTCAGCTGGGTTGGGGTGGAGATGCTCTGCTCACAGAGCAGGGCAGGGGAGGATGGTTTGCCCACTCCAGCGCATGATGCTTTGGCCAGCCGTCTCAGACTGGCCAAACCATCATGCGCACTTTGCATATTCTCCATGCAGGCAGCCTCAGAGCCTGCATGGCAAACATGCAGAGCCTCCCATTCTCTGGCTGAGCACCGAACCACGGCACTCAGACCAATCACAATGCTGCATTGCAGCGTTGTGATTGGCTATCACGAGGCTGGAAGCCGGGTGCATCCTGCTTCCTGCCCTGGAAGTGGGGAGGAGGACCGAGAGGAGGAGGCAACGGCAATGGCGGGTGGCAGCAGCAGATAGGTAAGTGTGTATTTTAATTGTTTCATTCCCGCCCCACGACTCAACTCCCCACGCCTTTAAATACCAGCCGCTGATGCGTGCCAATCAGTTTTCAAGTGCTGCAGGATCAGTGGAATACATAGTTCATGCAGCGCTGGCTGGGGACATTTTGCCCCCTTGCAAAATTGTGCTTTTCCGAGACCATCCTTGTAGCAAACAGAAATATTACTGAATAATGGATGTGGGTCTTGTGAGAAGTTGGCCTGGCATATGCTGTCCACTTTTCTAGTGTGCACATTGCACCAGTCAAAAGGACCCTTATTGATCGTAGGTTTAAAGACAACCTATATATAAAGCTATCCTAGTGGTAGTTGTGGAGAGCAGCCTTCAGGCTAAGCCTTGAAGGAATGTAAAGCAGCTTGTTTTACAAGTCTATATCCTCATGAGTGACCAAATGAAAGGAGAACCACACCAGGTATATATATATAAAATATATGTATTTATTCTAAATACACTCCTCTAGTCTCTTTATGAGGCTAGAGGCAAAAGTACATCAAGTAAACTCATTTAGCACACAGTAAATTAGCACAGTATGCGTTTTGCCCTGGGGGCCTCACAAACCATATACTAAGAAAGTGTTATAAGAACCACGACAGACATAGATACAAGGCCTAGAGCCTGTAGAACCACTGGGGCCACCAGGAACCACCCAAGGTAGTGACACAGGGAACCCACAGGGGAAGCATGCAGTGTCTAAACACAGCCACAAATCACCATTAACTTCTATGGGGAAAGTCGCGGTTGGAAAATTACAAGGTAAGGACACTTAGAAGTTCACTAGGAACAAACCCCTTCAGGACTAGACACTTCGGGAGTCAAGACACACGGGAGCATCGGAGTACTCGTGTTACCTCACCCAGGGAAGCCGGGTGCATAGGTGTCTTTTCGTGTTGGGTTTCGTCGTCATTTCCTATGGCGAGCTGCGCAAAAGTGCTGCAGGCGACCAAGTGGAAAGTGTCTGGTTTACCCAATGGTGGATCGAAGATCTGAAGAACCTGAAAGCAGAGGGGACAGAGTCTGGGTCACTAGCGAGTGACCAGGAAGGCAAGGAGAAGATGCCAACCAATATCGGGTGATTTCAGATGAAGAAGGTGAAGCTTGACTCTTCAGCCACGAGGACCAGGAGGCGTCGAAGACAACCAGGAGCTGGATTCGAGCTTTCCCTCAAAGGATGTTGCATGCTGCAGTGTGGGTATCTGGATTGGACCCAACAAGCCTTGGCAACAGCAACCCATGCAGAAAGCAAAGATTGGCTTTGGTGCAGACCACCAAGGTTTGAGGGACTCACCCTTTGAGGGGAGTCAGGGCATGTCTGGAGCAGCCAGGAAAGCCCAAGAAACAGAAAAGTTACCTTTGTGGGGACCTACCACTTGACGGACGACTAGGGATCGCAAAGGAGCCTCAAGCGGAATTGCTAAAAGCGGGCCCACGGAACACTCGTGGAGTGTAGGCCCACAATCTTCAATGCAAATAGTGCTCGGGGCTTCGACTACAAGTATCTCAATGCACAACTTCGGGAAAGCTTGGAAAGTTGATGCAATAGCAAATGTGCACGGTGTCCAGGGGTTCCGGTTCCAGGGCTCAGCTCATGCTTGGGCACCCTCTCACACAAAACCAAGCACTCTGCCTTCAGGCTTGTTAAGGCCCGCCATAGGAGTGACTTATAGGTTTCTATGTGTCTGTATATATAGGTAGATCTAGGTAGCCTATATGTTATTAAGATGTGCAAGCACCACCTTACCCAGGCTGCAGTAGCAGACTTGTGGTGCCATTTTGGAAGGCTTCCCAGGGGTGGCATAATACATGCTTCATCCCCTGGTTGGCCTCTGGGGTAACGATGCCCTTAGTACCTAAGGTGCCATATACTAGGGACTTGAGTGTACCTAATGTACATGCAATTACTTTAGAGAGGAAGCAGCTAGGCTGGGTTCCTGGTTAGCAGGGCCACAGCCAGACTAAAGTCGAAAAACTGTGAAACACCAGCAAAAAGTGGGGTTAACCATAGTAAGCAGATCCTACTCTCCTACAGGTCTTGCAGACATCACATTGCATATTTTAGCGAATCGGGAATGTGGTAAGATATCGACCTCACCCTTCGCAAAACTCCTACAAGATGAAAAAATTCAGAGACACTTGCGGATAAAAAAAAAACAATTTAAAAAGGCAAAATATGTGGCCACATCAAATGCACAAAAGAGGAAAATAATTTAGTGAGTTGCCTCATAATTTATGTGGGTTCACATCAAGGTACAGGAGACACATCTGAGCAAGTTCATAGTCAAATGAAAACAAAAACACTGACACTCACAAAACAGAAATATGATTTGTTTTTACCATTGTAGCACAACTGTCATGTTCTTTTTTGATGAGTTGTATTAAATGGCAAAATAATACTTGATAAAAAACTGAGATTCTTAATATTAATCATTTTATATGTTTAAAGATACCCCAAATTAAACATAAACAGTATTTGTGGTGTTTCATATAAAACAAATGTACATATTCTAGTTGGATGTATGACGTTACAACGCATACTTTTACATCGCATGCCTTTACAACGCGGTATTTACAACGAATACCTTTACAACGCATAGTGCTTTGGGGCGCTGGATAGTGAATAGTTTAATTTACTATTCCAACTCCAGTCCCCGTGGACACTAGGGAAGGTGTTGGACAGTAAATTAAACTTATTCCCTATCCTAAAGCGCCCCCCAGCGCAATGCGTTGTAATGGTTTGCGTTGTAAAAGTTGTGTCGTAAAGGCACTGCGTGGTAAAAGTTGCGTTGTAAAGGATGTTTCCCATTCTAGTTTGATACAATGGAATCCAAGGGAAGCTCTGGCCCTAGTCCTTCTAGCCTTGGTAATCTCCCGACTGGACTATGCCAACTCATTGTATGTATGCATCCTGGAGTACCAACTGAGATGCCTTCAATTGGCTCAGAACAAAGCTGCCAGGCTGATTATTCACCAACCCAAGTGGCATCACGTTAGGCCACTTATGAAAAGCTTCCATTGACTCCCAGTGGTCAAGCGCTGTGCCTTCAAGTTGGGATGCACTATTTTTAAAGCTCTTTATGGCAATAGTCCAATTTTTATTTCATCTAGGCTTCAACGCAACGTTCCATCGCAAGACCTGAGGTCTTACCATCTGAGTCTGTTGGCAACCCCCTCCTTCAAATGTAAGAAGCATGGTGGTTTAAGGTTTGCAGTTTTGGCCCCAGAATTCTGGAACCCCCTCCCTGTGGAGATGAGGTTCTTGACTTCTTATGCACATTTCAGAAAACAGCTTAAGACCTGGCTGTATTCCCAGGCATATGATGACTAAGCCAACCCCCCTGCAGCTGCTTCGCCGTGACTCTAGCGCCATGAAACCATTTGGTGTATGTGCGCTTAATAAGTCTTGTTAACATAACATATCACGGCAGTCTATACTTTGAAGGAGAAATGCAAGAGTGAGTTGGGGGATATGTCTAAATGCAAGTGATATAGTCAGCAAATGTCATACGGAGTAATGCATCATCACAGATAGTAATGGGTTTTGCAAGTAAAGATGTTTTCTGTAACAAATTCAAGGCACACAGTCACAGCCTGCACCTCCCATCTACACAATGAGCGTAGTCTGCTGTTCCCTCCCACACCCATTGATGGGGCCCTGGTGGGTCTCTGGGAACCTGTGTGCACCCTCCATAAGCCGACTTGGTGGGCATATTAAGAGGGATATTTAAAACAGAAATGGTGGAGTGAGGTGTTAGCCCTCATGGCTTAACGCCTCACTCCGCCACTTCAGAAACGCAAATCTGCATATATACAACAATATGGTGCAGCCTTGCGTTTCACCCTGTGCTGGCGCTTCACTTAGCAGTGTAGCGCCAATGTAGTCAGCCTTGCACCATAGTGCAAGGGTGTTTGCGTGCAGGGGAAAGATTGTTTATGTATAGGAAGGTTCCCCTTCCTGTACATAAACTATCTTGAAATGCCATTTTGTCACTTCTATGTGTGCTGCTTAATGCAGCACGCATGAAAGTCACAAAATTTAATTTTTTGGGGAAGATCGTTTATGTGAAGGAAGGGAGACCTTCCTGTACATAAACAATCCAAGGCTTTTTGCTTTTTCCATTTGTGCTGCACAAGGGAGCACATGTAGAAAAAGCAAAAACGAGGAGAGATAAGGCATTTCTCCTTGTTTTGCCAACTTAAGACCAGGTTTTCCCTGGTCTTAATTTTGGCACTGCCTCCTATTTACGCTGCCTTTGTAAATAGGGGGCAGCATTGAAATCAATGAGTGTTGCGGTGAAACGCCCACCACAACACCCACTGCCCAT
This sequence comes from Lissotriton helveticus, assembly GCF_964261635.1. NCBI lineage: Eukaryota > Metazoa > Chordata > Amphibia > Caudata > Salamandridae > Lissotriton > Lissotriton helveticus. Next base: position 1,095,904,973 of record NC_136069.1, on the reverse strand, counting down.
CCCTTTCACGCTAAGCATAGCTTGAAAGGAGGCCTTACTTACCAGGCAGTGTTAAGCCACTGAATGCTGCCTAGTAAATAAGACAAAGCCCTTTTCTCCACAAAAACATCACAAAAAGTGACGTTCCTGTGACGAAAGGGGCTTGTACATATGCCCCTGAGTGTGCTACCTGGGTTACAGAGTAATTGCATTTCCTTTTTGCTAACATTGCTGCATCTGGTAAACAGACATAATATCGATTCCAAAATATCGACTGGACATAATATCGAGGTAAAAATATAGACTAGACAAAATATCGACCAGACATAATATAGACTACAAAAATATCGAGTTATATCGATATTAATAGCCAAAATATCGAATCAAAAATATAGACTAGACATAATATCGACTAGATAGAATATAGACCAAAAAAAAATCGAAAATAAGGTACGTTTTTAATAATTTGTAATAATTGTGTAATATAAATCTGTAGCGGGTTGTGGGTTTATAGGGGAATAGGGTGGGAAGTAATTTAAATATAATTAATTAATTATGTAAATTAATAATAATTGTTAATTAATTATTAATTGGTAATTAATTAAAATATAATTGGTAATTAATAATAATTGATTAATTGACAAATAATTAATTTTTAGTAAATTATTTTCTGTAGCGGGTTGTGGGTTTATAGGGGAATAGGGTGGGAAGTAATTTAAATATAATTAATTAATTATGTAAATTATTAAGAATTGTTAATTAATTATTAATTGGCAATTAATTAAAATATAATTGGTAATTAATAATAATTGATTAATTGATAAATAATTAATTTTTAGTAAATTATTTTCTGTAGCGGGTTGTGGGTTTATAGGGGAATAGGGTGGGAATAATTTAATTATAATTAATTAATTATGTAAATTAATAATAATTTTTTAATAATCATTAATTGGTAATTAATTAAAATATAATTGGTAATTAATAATAATTGATTAATTGATGAATAATTAATTTTTAGTAAATTATTTTCTGTAGTGGATTGTGGGTTTATAGGGGAATAGGGTGGGAAGTAATTTAATTATAATTAATTAATTATGTAAATTAATAATAATTGTTAATTAATTAATACTTGTCCATTAATTAAAATTTAATTAGTAAATAAAAGAAATTGGTATAGGAAATTAAATTTACTTGGTAATAATAGTTCTATTAATTATATTTATTTATGAAGTTTTTACTTTTTCTACTGTTGCACTCACTGGAGTGGGAATAGTAATTTTTACCCCTACGCTATCCAACGCTTTCCCTACTGTTGCACCGACTGGAGTGGGAATAGTAATTTTAGCCCCTACGCTATCCAACGCTTTCCCTACTGTTGCACCCACTGGAGTGGGAATAGTAATCTTTACCCCTACGCTATCCAGCGCTTTCCCTACTGTTGCACCCACTGGAGTGGGAATAGTAATCTTTACCCCTACGCTATCCAGCGCTTTCCCTACTGTTGCACCCACTGGAGTGGGAATAGTAATTTTTACCCCTACGCTATCCAGCGCTTTCCCTAATGTTGCACCCACTGGAGTGGGAATAGTAATTTTAACCCCTACGCTCTCCAGTGCTTTCCCTACTGTTGCACCCACTGGAGTGGGAATAGTAATTTTAACCCCTACGCTATCCAGCGCTTTCCCTACTGTTGCACCCACTGGAGTGGGAATAGTAATTTTAACCCCTACGCTATCCAGCCTTTTACCTACTGTTGCACCCACTGGAGTGGGAATAGTAATTTTAACCCCTATGCTATCCAGCGCTTTCCTTACTGTTGCACTCTTTGGAGTGGGAATAGTAATTTTTACCCCTACGCTATCCAATGTTTTCCCTACTATTGCCCCCACTGGAGTGGGAATAGTAATTTGAACCCCTACGCTATCCAACGCTTTCCCTACTGTTGCACCCACTGGAGTGGGAATAGTAATCTTTACCCCTACGCTATCCAGCGCTTTCCCTACTGTTGCACCCACTGGAGTGGGAATAGTAATTTTCACCCCTACGCTATCCAGCGTTTTCCATACTGTTGCACCCACTGGAGTGGAAATAGTAATTTTAACCCCTACGCTATCCAGCGCTTTCACTACTGTTGCACCCACTGGAGTGGGAATAGTAATTTTAACCCCTACGCTATCCAGCGCTTTCCCTACTGTTGCACCCACTGGAGTGGGAATAGTAATTTTAACCCCTTCGCTATCCAGCGCTTTCCCTACTGTTGCACCCACTGGAGTGGGAATAGTAATTTTTACCCATAGGCTATCCAACGCTTTCCCTACTGTTGCACCCACTGGAGTGGGAATAGTAAATTTTACCCCTACGCTATCCAACGCTTTTGCTACTGTTGAACTCACTAGAGTTGCTACAATAAATGTTAACTATTTTGCTATGCTATGGTAAAAATATTATATATGTTTATTTAATAATATGATTTTATATATATATATATATATATATATATATATATATATATGTATTATTTTTGTTATATTTTTTTAATTTACATTAATTATTTATTAATATTACATTTATTCAATAATTTTAACTAAGTTTATATTAAATATATTTATTATTATATTAGTTTTAACTTAATTGAAAGACATTTTTTAAAAAAAACGATATTTTGACAGTCTATATTTTTGTAACTCGATATTTTTGAGTCGACATTTTAGTACTTACCTGTTTGAAGATAGCCAGACGATATTTTGTCCCTCGATATTTTATCCTCGATATTATTGTATCTCGATATTTTTGTGGTCGATATAATTTCAGTGATCCGCTGCATCTATAGTATCATACAAAGGGTGTGAAAAATTGTGTATTGTACACGGCACATGTGGGGATCGTGTGCTACAGTAGCTACATATTGTGCTGTCCACGATACATAGGCTCCCTACTTTTTTTTATGTGGACAGAGCATTGTTTCCACTCACCCTTCCAGCATGCTGTTATGTTATACTTAAGTATGTTTGGCAATGCCAATGGGTCTGGTATGATTTTTTAACTTTAGCCTTTCCCAAATATGTCAAAGTTTTTAAAAAAAACTCTGAAAGAGAGCAACTTTCTTTTTGTAAGTGCACGTTGTGCAAGGACAGAATCCACTCAGTCATACAAAAATAATCCAGTGAGAAAACTACTGCTCTGTGGCCCATTCTTATATGATGTGGTGGGCAGACCAAAAATGTGAATGACACACCGACGGATCAGTGGATGAAGAGCACTGGCTGAAAAAGCGTAAAATGTAAGCATATTATAGATATAACTTCATAAAATTAACAGGTTTTGGCTAACTACACATCTACAAAGGTTCTAAAATGTAGTTGGCTGTGTATCACGTATCATGTGAAAATGTTAAGATCAAGGAAGCAAGCAACATATGAGGTGTAGAAACATCAAAATATTCTATTTTCTATGGATACTCTGAAAAAGTCTTAAACAAGCTAAAGCTACGGGTAAGAGAAAAGATCACGAAAGTATAGATATTATTTAGTGGAAAGCCATTTCATTTTTCAATGTGCTTTTCGAACTGGTATAAAGTGTTGTGATTGAAAATGGCAGCAAGGTTTTACTAAATGCGCATTTGTATATGCACACGAATACAATTCTAGCAATAAATTAAGAACTGGGAAAAAAGAAATAATTGGAACCAGATCTAAAACCTAGCAAGACCCTGTCCAAGTTTTAGAATTTGTAAGTACATTTCTCATTAACCAATTACTTTTATTGTAAAATTTAAATCTCCTGCAGGGGAGTTTTCAGCAATTCACAGTTGGCAGTGATTTGGAACATAATCCTCATAATAACCATTTAGGAGAACTTCATGTGTTTGCCTGTGGGAGAACGGTGTTTGAAAAGGAAATTTGGAACACTTCGAAGGAACGTACATTTTTCAGACAAGTCTACTACAAAAGCATTACCCGCTCCCGCAACCCCCCCCCCCCCATGCTAATAAAAATGAATGCATAAAAAAATAAGAAAGGATTTGAAATTACTTTGTCAGAGGAAGCAAGGCATAACAATTCTGAAACAAATTCTAGAATGAAAGTCCAACAAATTGGGCTTGTTTGCTGCTGCAATTTTGTTTTAATATATGCTTGCAAGTGCAATTGTTTCAAAAATAGAGCTTTGATTTTTCGCCGTATTATAAATCTGGTCGTTTTCTAGTCACGGCTGCTTAGGTTGTTGCACGAAGTGCACTTGCTGGGGAGAATCAATCATGAACCTAGGGAAACGGATGGTACAGCATGACGGCTTGAAAAGTGCTGCTGGGGCACTAAAATGGTGCTCTTCTAGTGCACGAAAATACTATGACTCAGTCCTGTTATAAACATGCCGGGGATCAAATAACAGAACAAAATTAAAATGACAAGTCAAAACTATAGTATAATTTAAAATGGATTTCCAAAAAAATAGAACATTTGATTTTTTTGAACTATCACGAGCCATTCCTCGGAGGAAAGTGATAATGATGCAAATTTACATTTTATTATGCTTCAAACCCTTGCATAAAAGCCTCTAAAGCTTTTAAAAACCGTGAAAGAATCAAGTGTGTCTGAAAACGGGAAGGTAAAAAAAACATGGAAACTTCAGGAGAACATATACAATTTGAAAGGGATGTGAAGGAAAATGAGTGTTACAATGTGTGAATGAAAACATGCAAAGTGATAGCTTCCCTTTCCTGATGTGTAAGAACGCATGCCATTTTGCACCAACTAAAATAAATTTGACGTGACACATACCTAGTGAGTTTTATGTGCAGACTAGTTATTTACACAAAGTAATAGAAGGCCAGTCAGTCGTTTATCTAATACTAATATGATAAAAGATAGGCCCTTCTGCATTAGCACCCGTTCTACATCCTTCTGTTTTTCTTCCAGATTATCACAGCACACCTATCAATGAAGTACCAAGGTTGTGAATAAAGGCAAACAGCTAAATAATAAGAAAATTAAAGCATTTAGCTGACAGCCCCAGTTCCATACCCGTTGTTTTCACTGGAGAGGTGTGGTGCAGCAGCCAGGGCAGCTGACTTCGAAGCACATGGTTCGATCCCCAGCACTGGAGGCAGGTCAGCTCAGCACTATGTGACTCTGGGCAATAGCTCACTTAATTTCCACGATGGCCCCCAGCACCATAAGACCAATAAGGGAGAGTAGTTTGTGCTTTACAAATACGGATTTACTGGGCTAGAGCTAAGTATGAAGGTTGAAAATTGTAGGAGCTTCAAAGTACTGGTCCCTCAAGTATTCCAACACCCTGAGTCAGTAGCCAAAAAGATGCAAGGATGGTCATTGCGGAAATGTTCTTTGTATCTTTAGGCATTAGGGTTTAGTTTGAACATACTTATCCAGCGGGTTACCAGCAACAGGTAATCTAACACCACATACTCACCTGAGCCCATAAATTAATTCACAACACACTGGTAATATCCGCTGGGGTCATGTTTTTATAATTCTCAAGATTAGTTATCTATACTCCCTAACCAATCTTTCACTGATCAAAGTTCTTTCCTCTGGTCAATGGACCATTTAGTTGGAATTAGTTGATGGTGAAATGACATAAGACATAAGATTGTAATATAGTTACACATTAGAAATGATCACAGAGTCGGGATGTCTTTTAATTTTTTATCTCAAAGTACAATTCATGTGAACCCCTTACACAGCACAAAACAAACTCTGTCTCTCACAGGAAGGAAGATTAAAATAATAAATCAGATATTTTAATTTATACTTTGCAATGATGCTGCATGAAAAAGGAGAGGACAGAGAGAAAAGCACACAAGCGCATACACAGGCTTCAGGACAGGAATCACTTGCTCCAGGCTCTTCGACTATACAGCCTTTAGCAGCTTCAACTGTTTGAGTCAGTTGTGGTCTTTCCTCATCAGGAGCTGGCACCCTTTTTGAATGACTAGCATGTACCCAGTTTGGTAGGCCTGCACACATCACTGCACTGTGGTAGTGACCAGTATGACTTGTCTTGGCTTATCCCACCTCGGTGCTAGGCACGACTCTCTGGTGTGGTTCTTTATAACCACCCAATCTCCAGGATTCAAATCATGAGCTTGATCAGGCTGCCTGGTCACTGCTTCTTCTCCAACCTGGTGAGAGATAGAATGCACTAGGTCAGCCAATCCTTTGCAATAGTCCAATACCAAATCATAAGTTATATTTAGCAATCTATGTCCTGGTATACATGCCTGTCTCATTGCTCTTCCCAAGATGATTTCATGGGGACTCAATCCTGTGTTCCTGTCAGGAATACTTCTGAGTCCCATCAGAACAAGAGGCAACGCATCTGGCCAACTCATTGAAGTCGATGCACACATCTTTGCCAATCTCGTTTTTATTGTGCCATTCAATTGTTCTACCACTCCAGAAGCCTCTGGGCAGTACGCACAGTGCAGTTTCTGTTCGATTTTGAATGCTTCACAGATTATTCGAATTATTTCATTGTTAAAGTGAGGTCCTCTATCTGATTCCAAAGTTACTGGAAAACCATATCGAGGGATGAGTTCCCTCAACAATAGTCTGGCAACAGTTATGCTGTTATTTCTCGTTGTGTGGTATGCCGCCACCCACTGTGAAAACAAACGTACAATCACTAGGATGTACCTCAACCCTTTGCATGGTGGTATGGTGGTAGTGCTATGAAATCTAATTGTAGCCTCACAAATGGTTCCTCTGCTTTCCCAATCCTTCCCCAACCGACCACTGTTTTTCTTCCTGGATTTTTTTGCTGGCATTTTAAACATCTCTGACAAAGGCTTTCTGTGACCACCCTGAATCCTGGATTATACCAATCTTGTCTGAATAGTTATATCATTGCGGCCCTGCCTACATGTGCGTCTCCATGATACATTCCTGCCATTTGTGAAAGCAAACAATCTGGCGTAGTTGGTCTGCTATCATGGTACACCCACACACCATCTGCTTCCCTTTGTTCACAACCTTGTCTTATCCAATTTTCCCTTTCACTTTCTTCCACTTCTTCATGCAACTGTCTCACCTCCTCCCATGTTTCAAGAATGAAAATGACATAAGTTGGCAGCTGATTCCACTTGTTTCCATTTTTCTGTTTATTGACATTTTGCTTTTAGCACATAACTGAGCAACTTGGTCAGTGTAACGATTAACAGCTGTCACTTTGTAATTTCCTGACTGGTGCGCAGCACACTTGACCACTGCTAGTTCTTTTGGCAGTTGTATTGCTTCTAATAATTCTTTAACACATTTTCCATTTCTAATAGGGGATCCTGAAGAAGTCATGTATCCCCTTTGTAACCACAACTGGCCATAATCATGCACAACCTGTTAACCATTTTGGCTATCAGTATATATGGTTACTTTCCAATTTTTCCCAATTTTGCATGTTTTAATTAAAGCGATCAATTTGGCTACTTGTGCAGATTTTACTCCAGGTAAATAGGAAGCTTCAACAAGCCCAGCCAATTTGCATACAGTGTAAGCTGCACTCAGTCCACCTTCTTCAACTCTTTGACAGGAGCCATCAACAAATAATTAGTGTTCTGCCTCTTTCAGTCGTTCTTCCTGTATATCAGGACGTGGCTTAGTGCACATTTCTGTAACATCTAAGCAGTCATGTTCAGTATCATCCCTCACTTCTTCACATGTCGGGTCTGGCAATAGGGTAGCTGGGCTCATTATCGTACATCTGATCACTGTCACATTCTCTGCTCCTAAAATGATTCTTTCATACTTAGTCATCCGACTAGGGGTAAGGTGCTGTGTTCGAGATCTTGTTAACAACATTTTTACTGAGTGTGGAACATATACTTTTAATGGATGTCCCATCACAATTGACTCGCTCTGTTCTATGCTCATACAGGCAGCAGCAACTGCTTTTAAACAGCCTGGTAAAGCTGAAGCCACAGGATCCAAAGTAGCTAAAAAATATGCTATTTGACGTCTGCTTAATCCATGTCTTTGTGTTAAGACTGAGAGTGCACTACCTTCTCTCTCACAACAGAACAGTGCAAATTATTTTGAATAATCTGGCATTCCTAGGACTAAGGACTCACATAAACAACTTCACAAATTCACAAAAGCTTCCATACTTTCATCATCCCAAACTATTGGATCTTTTGCTCTTTTCCGTGTCATTTTGATTAAAGGTTTTGCCAGTAAGGAGAACCCAACAATCCATTGTCTACAGTATCCCACCACCCTAAAAACATCCTGATCTCTCTCTCTATGTTTGTGGTAGTTGCATTTGTCTAATTATTCTGATTCTCTCTGTGGTTACTTTCCTCCCTCCTCTTTCAATTTGATGTCCCAAATATTTTACTCCTTGTTTACAAAACTGTTATTTTTCTGGAGATACCTTGTGTCCTCCATCAACCAAATGATGTAATAGTGCAATTGAATCAGTGACACAATCCTATCTGCAAGTTGATGCCATGAGCAGGTCTTCAATGTACTGCACTAATACTGAATTTCGGGGCATAACTAACTTTTCTAGGCACTTTTTCAAAATATGATTATGAATAGATGGACTTTCAGTATACCCTTGAGGGACAGGATCCCATGCTAAAATACGATCCTCAAATTTCAACACAAAAGTATACTGGCTTTCAGGGTGTAAAGGAATCGAGACAAAGGCTTGACACAAATCAATTACAGTGAACCAGCCAGCATTCCAAGATATCTGATATAAAATCACTGCTGAATTTGGCACCACTGGACAAGATGGTACTACAATTGTATTGATTTTCTTTAAATCTTCCACTATCCTGTACTTCCCACTAGGCTTTTTGAGACCTATTATAGGCCAGTTACAAGGACTACTCATTATTTCTTGTAGAATGCCTTGCTCTATCATTAGATCAATTTCAGAAGCTACTGCTGCTTTAACTTCTGGACTAATTTTGTATTGTATTGCACCTTCTCAAGCAAGTCTTGCAAGTCTCAGGGACAACAAAATACATCACTTACCTCTGGGTACCGCCTCTGGGACCGCATGTCTCAGTTGCCACAGAGGGAAACTTCAACCCGACGCAGTCACCGAGACTGCAAGTGGTTCTGAGAGCTGAAGGCACTGCAGAGGACACTGCCGCACTATGCACCGCAACCCTGGTCTCACCGACGACGATGACCGCCGCTGCCACCAAGCCACTGATTGCACTGAAAGCTATGTGCAACACACTCGGCACCGCTTCACTTCACTCTGCTGCCCTGGTCTCACCAATGACGCCGTTGCCAGCTGACATCGCCGCCTTTGCCGGCACCGTGGTCTGGGGGCACTATCGATAGGCTACATGCAGCACCGCCTGTCCCACGTAGCATCCTCAGCCCACCGATGCCAGACCCATTGACCATTGAATACTCGACGGCTGGCGAAGCTTGCACCGTGACCGTCATCACCGCTAAGAGCACTGCCCCGCTTCGCATTGCAGCCTTGGTCTCTCCGGTGCTGCTGGATGACCGCCCTTGAGCTAGTGAGTGCACCGTGACCTGAGGGCACCGTATTCGGCACAGCTCTGCTCACATCGCAGCCTCAACGTCCTCTGCCCCAGGAACATACTACCGCTGTCAGCCAGAACAATATCAAGGTACTGTTTACAAGTCTTCTGACACTGACACCTGTCCACACCAACGCGGATGACCAACCTGGTTGGATTTGGTTGTTTTCAGCACCACGGTAGCACCCGACGGAGCTAACAACTATAAGGAACCGCATTTTTAAGGTTATTCTTGCAGAGTACAGATTTTGATTATTGTATGTTGGACTTTTTATTGTTTTCATCTTGTTGACAGAAATAAATATTGTTTATTTTTCTAAAACTGATGTGATGTCCTTTTTTGTGTTTTTACTGTATTACTGTTTGTTATGTGCAAATGCTTTACACAATGCCTCTGAGATAAGCCTGACTGCTCATGCCAAGCTACCAAGGGGGTGAGCATTTGATATTTCAGTAGTGTATCCCCCTTATCCTGACCAGGAAGAAGGGTCCCTCCTTGGACAGAGCAACAACCTGCCAACTAGAAACCCCCATTTCTAACATATGGCAGGGCTGTTCCAAATGGGATTGATTTACTCCGGAAGTTGCCTACAGTGCAATGACCCAGGCAGAGACTGACCTCATATGTTCTGGCACTGTCCTGCACTCTCCCACTTCTGGAATTAGGTTTTGTGTCACTTAAAGGACATCTTGGGCTGGAAAATACCCAGGGATCCAAAGCTCATACTGTTTCACAATATGGAGGGTATGGAGGGCAATAGATATCAGAGGGTGCTGCTCTGGCTGGGTCTAATAACTGCAAAACAAGCTATACCACGTGCTTGGAATGATGACGAGGCTTCCTCTGTTATGAGATGTGCCACAGGCAGCTTAGAACACCCAATTTACCTCGCGCAAGGATGTCCCCAGAAGCAACACAAGATTTGACAAGATTGGGCTGACTACAGTGGGATACAGCTGGTGTCTGTCCAGCCAGGCCATGGTCCATACATGGGGATGTGCACTCCTGCAGCCTTGATTTGAACTGCTCATAAACCAAGTGAGGCATCCAAGGATAGCCTTGCTGTGTCGTATTTAGATTTTTGTTTCTGTATGTCATTGCGATGGTGGTCACTTGCCATTCTAACGAGTGTTGTTGTTTCCTTGTGTCTTTTTGACAAGTTATTTGTACTACTTAAAAACGTTCTTTTTTAAATAATAATTATTCCAATAAACTATTTAGCATTTTTCTATGTTGAAAGTTACTTCATAGGTTTCTAGTTTTTGTAAAGCTGATATGTTCCAAGAATGTTCAGCAATACTTGACAGTAGTGTTTTGTCTATTACATTGTTTCTATGAACCAGACCATTTTATAGGACTGCCAAAGTCATATGATGATATGCCACACATGATTAGCCAGTATTATCTATATCCCCATGGCCCACTGGGACCAAATTATCTCATTTTAGCTTTCTCAATGTTTAATCTAATATCATGGTTAGCGAGCTCTTTCTGGACATATGTTAGCCCACAAGGACTGGGCTGTACCTGTGGCAAAGGTTCATATATTTCTTAAAACAGTCACCCTTCTTAAAAGATGTGACCAGAGGCTGCTTAGATTTTAAATAAGCCATACTATTCTTGGAGGTTTACGCTTGATGGCCACTTATTGAAGACTTGATGGATTTGAATCCTGGCTGAAGCTATGATTTCTTTGAAAATTTGTTGCAAACCAGAGCATTCCTTTACAATACTACCTATATCGGCCACTGGTGTGATGTGCTCCTTGCATTGTATTATTGTCCAAGAGCTGTGGAAAAATATGTAATTCACTTATGCAAGCAGGAGGGTATCTACCTGATGGTCCATGACCTGTGATCCAACAGTTAGATTTGGTGTGAGCTGTGTCCAGTGGCAAAGCAAGGGGGGGGTCTGCCCCATGCGGTACGAGTTTTGGGGGCCTCCCCCCGCTCTTATTTGCAGCCATTGCGGCAAATGCAGGGATCACCAGAACCCTCCCCCACTCTTACCTGCGGCCATCGTCAGGGCTTGCTAGGAACCCTCTCTCTTACCTGCGCCCGTCGCAGGCATCAAACACAGGGACCGCCTCCCACCCGGCCAAAGATCTAGCTATGCCACTGGTTGTGCCTGTGCTTCAAACACTGTCCAGAAAAGAAGATAAACAGTGTCAAGCACATTTCAATAAAAGTAGACTTGCTCACTTTTCTAGTTGGCCATGAGGAGGCGTGTGTAACAAATCATTCAATCAAAATTATACAGAAAATAATAGATATTCTTAAAGAATTGCTAAATGTCCTCTGAATGTCCAACCAGGATAATGAACCCTAAATGGCTTACTTGTGAGTGCCTATGGCTATTCTGAAGTGCAGGGTTTATCCAAATCAAAGAGTCTACCTTTGTACTTACAAATGTTTGCAGAGCATTTATATATGCCAAGCCAGAAGAAACTGTAGAGTATATCCATGAAGATCTTTAATAGCTCAGCTATCCTTTGTGCAAACCCCAACTGTCCTCCTAGCATCAGTTTATTTAAAAAAGCTCTAGGTGGAACAAAATGTCAGGAATCAGCAAAAAAGCAAGAAGATTCTAACAATCAAAAGCACACAAGGCCCAGAAACTACAAAATAAACAACCTACAGAAGGCAATACCAAAACAAGTGCTCAAGGGTGAAAAGCCAGAAGGAACATGGAACAACAAGCACACCACTGAAGCACTGAGGGCATGGAGGTGAGTCTCCTTGAGTTCTCATGATAATGTGTTGACATCTTGGGGCGCTCATTGGTTCACTGAGGGAATATCGATGACAAAAACATCAATGTTAAAAATATTCAAAAGAAATATAGAATACAGAAATATAGACTCTCATACCTACACAGGTAAGTAAAAAAATATCAACACAAAAATATAGATGTAAAAAATATAGATATAAAAAATAGATGTAAAAAATATCGATATATATGTATGTATATATATATATATTTGCCACACGTTTGTTCGCAAAACAGGACACAGGTAAGGGCGGTCAAGGCGCTGGGGGCGAACACCTCCATTGAACATACACACACTCCTTCTTTACCAGATGGAAAGAAGCACGCCGACCAAGCATCAAGATTCAAGGTACCGGTTTATTCAGGCAAAGTGGCAGCACTGTATGCAAATGTCTAATCCACTCCTTTGGGCTTTGGTCTGCCAGGTAAGTACTTCATGAAAGGAATCATAGGCACAATGTCCAGGCGCGCTTCGAGAGCTCCTCAGTCTCTTTCTCAATGGCGTTAGTGCTGACTAGAGTTCGTGTTCCCACCCATTCACTTAAAAGTTCCTGCCCCAAAGTGGGCTTGGCGCATTGCATCTTGGGACCTGTAGTGCAGGGTCAGTCACACTCACCGTTAATCCGTCGTACTCTAGCACAATGAATTGTTTCAACACCCAGTGGTTACATAAAGGCTTATCTTGCAGCATGTTGACCAATGTCCTGAAATTTGCATCCATTTCACGCTTGATCCCTGTTTGGAAAAAACGCTTGTCTGCCTTCAGCCAAATGAGAACTGGTGCCTTTGAATTGATGCTGAACGTGTCGCACGCTTGTGCTCCACCTTCCCTCGCCTCCAACTTACACTGGGGCGCAATAAGATTTGGAGAAACTCCGTGCTCACTGGAAAACTCAGTGCCGCTTACCAGGCAAGTGCAGACGGGTCCCGTTTTCAAAGAAATTTGCCACACGTTTGTTCGCAAAACAGGACACAGGTAAGGGCGGTCAAGGCGCTGGGGGCGAACACCTCCATTGAACATACACACACTCCTTCTTTACCAGATGGAAAGAAGCACGCCGACCAAGCATCAAGATTCAAGGTACCGGTTTATTCAGGCAAAGTGGCAGCACTGTATGCAAATGTCTAATCCACTCCTTTGGGCTTTGGTCTGCCAGGTAAGTACTTCATGAAAGGAATCATAGGCACAATGTCCAGACGCGTTTCGAGAGCTCCTCAGTCTCTTTCTCAATGGCGTTAGTGCTGACTAGAGTTCTTGTTCCCACCCATTCACTTAAAAGTTCCTGCCCCAAAGTGGGCGTGGCGCATTGCATCTTGGGACCTGTAGTGCAGGGTCAGTCACACTCACCGTTAATCCGTCGAACTCTAGCACAATGAATTGTTTCAACACCCAGTGGTTACATAAAGGCTTATTTTGCAGCATGTCGACCAATGTCCTGAAATTTGCATCCATTTCACGCTTGATCCCTGTTTGGAAAAAACGCTCGTCTGCCTTCAGCCAAATGAGAACTGGTGCCTTTGAATTGATGCTGAACGTGTCGCACGCTTGTGCTCCACCTTCCCTCGCCTCCAACTTGTACTGGGGCGCAATAAGATTTGGAGAAACTCCGTGCTCGCTGGAAAACTCCGTGCCGCTTACCAGGCAAGTGCAGACGGGTCCCGTTTTCAAAGAAATTTGCCACACGTTTGTTCGTAAAACAGGACCCAGGTAAGGGCGGTCAAGGCGCTGGGGGCGAACACCTCCATTGAACATACACACACTCCTTCTTTACCAGATGGAAAGAAGCACGCCGACCAAGCATCAAGATTCAAGGTACCGGTTTATTTAGGCAAAGTGGCAGCACTGTATGCAAATGTCTAATCCACTCCTTTGGGCTTTGGTCTGCCAGGTAAGTACTTCATGAAATGAATCATAGGCACAATGTCCAGACGCGTTTCGAGAGCTCCTCAGTCTCTTTCTCAATGGCGTTAGTGCTGACTAGAGTTCGTGTTCCCACCCATTCACTTGAAAGTTCCTGCCCCAAAGTGGCCGTGGCGCATTGCATCTTGGGACCTGTAGTGCAGGGTCAGTCACACTCACCGTTAATCCGTCGAACTCTAGCACAATGAATTGTTTCAACACCCAGTGGTTACATAAAGGCTTATCTTGCAGCATGTCGACCAATGTCCTGAAATTTGCATCCATTTCACGCTTGATCCCTGTTTGGAAAAAACGCTCGTCTGCCTTCAGCCAAATGAGAACTGGTGCCTTTGAATTGATGCTGAACGTGTCGCACGCTTGTGCTCCACCTTCCCTCGCCTCCAACTTGCACTGGGGCGCAATAAGATTTGGAGAAACTCCGTGCTTGCTGGAAAACTCCGTGCCGCTTACCAGGCAAGTGCAGACGGGTCCCGTTTTCAAAGAAATTTGCCACACGTTTGTTCGTAAAACAGGACACAGGTAAGGGCGGTCAAGGCGCTGGGGGCGAACACCTCCATTGAACATACACACACTCCTTCTTTACCAGATGGAAAGAAGCACGCCGACCAAGCATCAAGATTCAAGGTACCGGTTTATTTAGGCAAAGTGGCAGCACTGTATGCAAATGTCTAATCCACTCCTTTGGGCTTTGGTCTGCCAGGTAAGTACTTCATGAAAGGAATCATAGGCACAATGTCCAGACGCGTTTCGAGAGCTCCTCAGTCTCTTTCTCAATGGCGTTAGTGCTGACTAGAGTTCGTGTTCCCACCCATTCACGTGCTTGCTGGAAAACTCCGTGCCGCTTACCAAGGGCGGTCAAGGCGCTGGGGGCGAACACCTCCATTGAACATACACACACACCTTCTTTACCAGATGGAAAGGAGCACGCCGACCAAGCAGTACTTACCTGGCAGACCAAAGCCCAAAGGAGTGGATTAGACATTTGCATACAGTGCTGCCACTTTGCCTGAATAAACCGGTACCTTGAATCTTGATGCTTGGTCGGCGTGTTTCTTTCCATCTGGTAAAGAAGGAGTGTGTGTATGTTCAATGGAGGTGTTCGCCCCCAGCGCCTTGACCGCCCTTACCTGTGTCCTGTTTTGCGAACAAACGTGTGGCAAATTTCTTTGAAAACTGGACCCGTCTGCACTTGCCTGGTAAGCGGCACGGAGTTTTCCAGCGAGCACGGAGTTTCTCCAAATCTTATTGCGCCCCAGTGCAAGTTGGAGGCGAGGGAAGGTGGAGCACAAGCGTGCGACACGTTCAGCATCAATTCAAAGGCACCAGTTCTCATTTGGCTGAAGGCAGACGAGCGTTTTTTCCAAACAGGGATCAAGCGTGAAATGGATGCAAATTTCAGGACATTGGTCGACATGCTGCAAGATAAGCCTTTATGTAACCACTGGGTGTTGAAACAATTCATTGTGCTAGAGTTCGACGGATTAACGGTGAGTGTGACTGACCCTGCACTACAGGTCCCAAGATGCAATGCGCCACGCCCACTTTGGGGCAGGAACTTTTAAGTGAATGGGTGGGAACACGAACTCTAGTCAGCACTAACGCCATTGTGAAAGAGACTGAGGAGCTCTCGAAACGTGTCTGGACATTGTGCCTATGATTCCTTTCATAAAGTACTTACCTGGCAGACCAAAGCCCAAAGGAGTGGATTGGACATTTGAATACAGTGCTGCCACTTTGCCTGAATAATCTGGTACCTTGAATCGTGATGCTTGGTCTGCGTGCTTCTTTCCATCTGGTAAAGAAGGAGTGTGTGTGTATATATATATATATATATATATATATATATATATATTACCTACTGGCGGTCGCCAGTAGGTAGTTATAGTTAGGATCTACTTTCCATAGGAAATCCGCAACATTCTATTGGGAATAACTTTGGCGCCGGTGGACAAATCTTCGCGAATTTCTCAAAGAAGATGGCCCGCTCCGCTCTGCTCCTTCCCTGAAGGTTTGGGGGGGATTCGTCAAGCAGGGGCAGAGATAAAAGGGGGGTCCCAAAATGTGTTTTCCCCATGTTAATTTCCATAGGGCGGTTGGACTCACTTTTAGCCCGAACGGCTGAATGGATTTCCACCAAACTTGGCAAAATTGTAGGGACTGGTAGCCCGATGTGCCTTTGCTATGTCTCAAGATATGTGCTCCAGTGGATTTTGAGTAATTTAGGTTCAAAAAAATATATATATCTATAAGCGCGCCCCGGAACGCGCACCGGGGCACGTACTAGCGCGCTACGCGAGTTCGCGAGTGGAAAGCTGATTGGCTCTCGGGTGTCTGTCAACATTCCAAACAGTCCGGAGCGGCCGCCATCTTGTGTCTCGGTAGGATCGAGACACAAGAGGTGGCAAAAACAATGGAGGAAATGACCAAAAGGGGGCAGGGTAGACCCCCCCTGACCCCCTAGGTTTGATGTGGGGGCCATAAAAGGCCCCACGGGGCAAAAAAAAAAAGCGGGGGGAGTGCCCGGTACGCGCACCGGGGAGCGTACCGGGGAGCGTACCATGGGGAAAACCCAGTGTAACAGTAAAATAATAATTGAAAGTGCTTAGAGGTAGGGTTGCTCTGAATAGAGTTGTTGTGTTGTGTGGGTGATTTAAGTACCAACATGTAGGTACCAATGCAGAGTTTTAAATTCAATGTAGACCGTCTCCTCTGTAGATAATTTGCATGGTGTTACAGAAGTTATTGTGATATATAGAATCCATAGCATAGTCTGTCAGAAAAGCAGAAACAGATCCTTTAAGCACACCCTGAGAAGGTCTAGGGGATCATAGGTAGTCTATCCTGCTCCCTTATGATGTTTTCCAGTATTTCATTTTAATCTCTTCTGAATCTACACAAAATTGGCGGTGATATCGTGCATTAGAGACAGACAGTGAGAGAAAGGAGGCAGGAGATGAAAAACAGATGTCAAATACACATTGGAGATAATATAGTGGGAGAAAGGAAGTAACTATGAGCAAACTTACTATGTAACTCCAAAAAATTGCACAGTATAGTATAAGTCTCACTTTATAATATAATCAATCATTTTGGTATGACTTCAAGAATTACATATAAAAATGAATAATGTCTGAAACAATTTTTAATTATTAAATATACATTTATTGTTGAGATTTTTCATAATTTATTAAAACTTCTAACATCAGATTATCTGGAATCTCCTCCATATTTTCATTACATGATTCAATTGCTTCAAGACAGTGAATTAGTTCTTGATCCCCAGACTCATCCATGAAATTGAAGTCTTCGTTAAGAATGTCGTTATCCATAATTTCAAAAGAAATTGTATTGGTCTCCTCTTTACCTTCCATTTTTTTGCTGTAAATTGCATAAACAATAACTATATCAGTAGAGTTAGGGCACTGTTGGGTTTAAGTTGAGACAGGTACTTCTGAGTTTCTACCAGTGAAGTTATCTTTGGGCAGTGTATGGTATCAGGCAGGAAGTGGAAATATAAAAAAGTGCATGTGAAGAAGCCTAAGTAAATTCATAATTATACCAGAGAAGCCTAACTCAACCCATAACTACAACAGAGAAGCCTGTCTGAATCTATAACTATAACAGAGGGACAGTAAAAAACTATCAGAAAACGTTTTTCCAATTTAACTTAAAGTGCAGAACATAGTTCCCTTTACAAATTAACAACTTACCTTTCAGAAAGTAGTTGATGTTTTCAGGAGAAATCTTTTACAGGTAGTACTAGTCAAAATGGCCATGTTTCCCTCTCATTTTTAATATATATTCATGTCCATAACCAATGAAATGTCAGCACATAAAAATACAAAATGAAAGTAACATTTTCATTGGTTGCAAATTCTAACACTTTCATATGTGTTTTAGTCATGTAATTTACCTCAGGATATTTAGACAGGGCTGCAGCCCAAATGGCTCAATGGAATTCCACCAAATTTGGGAAAATGGTAGGGACTGTGTGGTAAATAAATAAATAATACCCTATTTTTGACTAGACTTATAGCATAACAGATAGCTCAATAAATAAGAGTCAAGATTCGAGGTAGTAGGAGTTTCTGCAGGTTTATTACAGCATAAGGACAGGATCAGGACAACCTGCATGGGAATAGGACAATAAGGCCCGGCAGCTGCCGGGGCTGGGTCTGGGATGAGCGCGCTAACATTCAATAACAAAACACAGGCATATATACATAGCGCGAACACATAGCATTACATTGCAGTAGGCGTAGCAATGGGTGGAGCAGTAGGCATGACGCGTAGCAGTCGCGAAAGATAACAGTAAAAAGAGGTGTAACTGGGAGTATACATAGACATGTGATGAAAAACGTAACAGAATATGTCATGAATGGGCGGAAACATAGGAGGGGGCTACCTAAGGAGCCGGGACCTCTAACCTAATGGTGCGCGAAAACTGGCAATGACGTGTTACTAGGAGAAGCTGGGGGCTACGAACTCTGTGCTAGGAGCAGAGACTAGAGTCTGGAGGGTCGGAGCGACATGTACCTAAACCCTATCTAGTATCTGATGTTTAGGGAACATGTTGATATAAACTAGAAGTCATGAGGGGAAAAGCTAACTTGATTCTAAGACTGGACCATGCATTATTCTACATGTAGTGCGTGATGAGGAATACTAAATGACCATTAAATACAGTATTTCTCTAACATGGGGACGAGAAGGCTAGACAATGACGGAAACTATTGATGCAGTTCAGTAGCTTAGGAATGCAGAGGAGGAGTACTGAACTGATAACTGGAACTATAACATACTTTTGGCAGACTCAGAGGCAGAGCCAAGCTGCACCGGGCACTGCGAGGCAGGAAGTAAGTGAAGGGTCGAGGATACAGGTGGGGGCTGTATCGCTCCTCAGCGAGGCTTTCAGGAGACAGGAGCTGAATCTGATGTCCGGGCCCTTTTGAGGCCTGGAAACGAGGACTTTATTATGGAATAACGTGCACACTAAGAAACGTGGCAACATAACTTTACCTAGGCCTGATATTCGTAGTATTCACGAGGACTGGAAACTAACATACTAGAGGTGGACACAACTGTAATTGCGTCATTAATCGGACATGGGGAATAACATATGCATATTGGTCATGCACACATAACATATGATGGATGAGGCGTAGGGACACAGAACATGGCAAAATTTACTTTTCCACATTCCCTCCTTGTCACTACGTTTCCATCAGGAAACATCAATTTTCATGATACCATCTATCATTTCATACAGTATCATTTGCTCGTCTCGAATTGTCTTGGAACGGGATTTAGAACGGGGCTTGGGACTAGGAATACAAGAGGTAGCACACATGCTGCAAATCGCAGGGCCACATTGTATGCAGAGGCAGCAGCTAAATATGATCGCTACTGCTATACCTAGAAAGGACAGGACTTTCCATCCCCAGGCGGAAATTATATTCCAGAACCAACTTGACCATGTCCAGGTGCCTGGATCTTGATGTAACAGATGGGCAATTTTATGGAGTCTGGTTATAGCTGAATAAACAGACGGCGCGTTATTTGGAATGAAAATGCAGCAACTAGATCCGATGACTCTACAGGCCCCGCCCCTATCGGCCAGTATGACGTCAAGGACGAGACGATTTTGCAAAACGACAAATCTCATAGCAGATTGTTCTTCGGTTAGGTTACCTAGAGCAGAGGCAGTCTCATTTACTACAGCTTCAAGGGTTCTTGTTAACCTACGGATCAGTTTACTATTCTGGACAGGTCCTACAAAGAAGAAGAAACCTTTATTGAAATCTGTATACTGTTCTAGAGTAGTTTCAGTATAATCGACAATTGGGGACTCCCTTCTATGTCTAATGTGTACTAGATGTGTGTTTCTGTGATAATCAGATGGGGCTAGGAAAACAGGTGGCAGTAGGAAGGCAATGTAACAGGTTCCCTCCCAGTCGAGGGGCAGACGAACATATGCGGTTTGACCACAAATGAAATAAGAATGACGTGAAGCTTTGAAAACTGATTTCCCACTGTCACTATACTTGATAACAGTAGTACATTCACTATGTCCTACATGTACAGAACCATAATTACGGACACATAATTCGCCTTTGACTGGTAGTACTGAAATAGCAGGTAAGTCTGGAGTAGTATCAGACTGAACATTCAGGACCATGAAATTCGACGAATAATTACCTAAATTATAAACTTCATTTTCTAGATCTAAACCTGTTCTGTGGGGGAGACCTTTCTTGTCTGGAAAACATGTACTGTTAAGAAAAGACATATCTGTTGAGGATGACGTTAACGTGGACCATGCTCCACACGAACCATTGTGTGAGAATGGATAAGGAAACAGTGGCAGAACTCCCTTCGGTGTCTGAAAAGGGGGGAGTCGACCACACACCCAACAATTAGTGGCATTGCTGGTCTGGTGTGAATAATGTAACATACGGATAAATGTGTTGTTGCGCATAGCGAGGCGGTAAGAATATTCGTGAGGAGGCAGATCACTAAACGTGTGCTCTACTGTAGCATTAGCAGACATATTTACATGAGGAACTAGTAAATACAGATAGAACGCATAGCTGGTGCAGGAAATCATTATGCTGAGAAATAATATGAAACTCAGAAAAACGATACATTTGATTGAACTTTGACTGACTCTCTCACTATGGGGGTCTATTTTATACATGTCAGAAACAATTTAACCGTTTCACCTAGGGGAGGACTTATACAATCAAACTGACTGACTTATTTTACTAGACCTTAATTTGAGCTTATACTCCTGTTGCGGAGTTTTCTCTAACAAGGGAGGGGTTGTAATAATGTCTTGTGCGGGACAGTCCTTTAAAACAATGTTCTGGCAATCTTTCGAATCCTGGAAATCCTTGGAAATGTTTCTGGAGACGGATTTCAATCCATTGAAAAGTTTTACATGAGAAAGATGGACCCACCCCTTCCTGCCTTCCAACTTGACGGCAGTTCGGGTGGTCAAGAGGACCTGACGTGGCTCCTTCCAACGTGGTTCCAGCGGACTTGATCTGTCGAAATTCCGGACCATCACAAGGGAGCCTGGAACGATCTCGTGCGGTGCCACCTCGGTATTGCCTGGAAAGGCGGCAGCAACCTGTGAACGACATGAGTTGAGGGCAGACATCAAGGAAGCTAGGTAATCTGTCAGTATATTACATGAAACATCGGTAATACTTCGGGGTCTAGGAGTACCCCACATGTTAGGGGGGCGGCCGAATACGACCTCATACGGGGACAGACCTGATCTGGAATGTGCGACCATGCGCATATAAAACAAAGCGACTGGCAGAGCTACTAGCCAGTCTACACCTTTGTCCTTACAGACTTTTGCAATGCGGATTTTCAGAGTCTGATTATGTCTCTCTACGAGACCGGCTGCTTCAGGATGGCGTACACAATGGAACTTCCACTGGTACCCTAACAAAAGGGAAACGTGTTTCATGAGTTCAGATGAAAATGGCTGGCCGTTATCAGAATATACGACTCTAGGGAGTCCGTATCTAGGGAAAAATTCACGAACCAACTGCTTGGCAGTGGTCGCGGCTGTGTAATCTGGGACTGGATATGCCTCTGTCCACCTGGACAAAGCGCATACTACTACAAGGACATACTTGAAACCTCGACATCGCTCCATCTGAATATAATCCATCTGGAGGACCTCAAAAGGGTGGTCAGGGGGCTGGAAACCACCTTGTTCCACCGGGACACTTTTACCTGGATTAAACTGACAACATATCATACAGGTACGGACTTTCTGTTTGGCTGCAGCTCGTAAATGCTTGTTGAACCAAATGTTCTGGATACTGTCTAACATAGCTTTTTCTCCTAAATGTGCTGGACTATGTGCGGTATTGATAATGACTTGAACCATAGAATCGGGGAGAAACCATGTGGCTCTACCCTTCGTTAACCATCCTTGATCTGTCTGGACCCCTCCTTGTTCAGACCATTTCTTGATTTCATCGGAAGTAGCATGTAACTGGATATCTATGACATCTTGAGTAGGGTCCTTAACTGTCATGCATATAATCGGATCTGGAGTATGTGTCAGGTTAACTGGAATGGCTGGAGTCTGTGCTGTAAGCTTGGCTGTGCGGTCTGCTAGATCATTACCTTGAGAAATAATGTCTGTAACTTTCGTATGTGCTTTGCATTTCATGATAGCAATGGATGTCGGTAAATGTATGGCATCTAACAGGGCTTGAATAAGGAGACCATGCTGAATCTTGGTTCCATGAGAAGTCATGAAACCTCTCTCCTGCCAGAGCACTCCGAAGTCGTGTACAACTCCGAATGCGTAACGTGAATCTGTGTAAACATTAACTTTCAGGTTCTTGGCGTGTATACAGGCTTGTGTCAGAGCGACTAGCTCTGCTGCTTGAGCGGACAGGGTGTCAATACGGTGTGTCTCAATAACTTCAGTGTCAGTAGTCACTGCATACGCGGCGACTAGTTCTCCTGTACTAGTTCTCATACATGAACCATCTACATAAAGTGTCAGGTCGGGATCTGATAACGGAATGTCTGTCAGGTCTTGTCTTGGCTTTGTCGTAATGTTAACTACTTCCACACAGTCATGTGGGTCTGGATTTGAATTAACTGATGGCAACAGTGTAGCAGGATTCAGGACGTTGCAGCGTCTAATTTCTATGTGTGGCTGAAACAGTGTCAATTCATAACCTGTTAAACGTGCAATTGTCAAGTGCTGAGTTTGTGTTCGGTTTAGAAGAACTTCTACTGAATGCGGGACTTGTACTGTCAGGGAATGTCCTAAAACTATAGAATCACTTTGTCTGATAGCTAGTGCTGTGGCTGCAACCGACTTGAGGCACGCAGGCAACGCCTGGGCGACTGGATCTAGTGTGCTCGAAAAATAAGCACAGGGCTTGTATTGTCCTGCTTGATCTTGTGTAAGAACAGATAATGCTGTACCTTCGCGTTCAGTAACGAAAAGTGTAAAAGGCTTACTGTAGTTCGGTGTAGCTAGAACTGGAGCTTGACATAGGGCTTTCTTTAACTCATTGAAACTAAGTGTATGGTCAGATGTCCAAGGGAGGACAGTCGATACGGCTGCCTCCTGTGTCGTTAACTGTATCAGTGGCTTGGCTAGAAATGCATACTGGGGAATCCATTGTCTACAATAAGAAGTAAGGCCGATAAAGGCACGTACCTCCTTCTGGGTTCTGGGCTGGGGAAGACTCGCTATTAACTGAATACGGTCGGGTGTCAACTGCCTACCCCTCTTGGACAGCAAGTGTCCTAAGTATACCACTTGCTGGACACAGAATTGAAGCTTCGAAGGTGACACCTTGTGCCCCATCTCGGCAAGAAAATACAGAACTGTAAGGGATGCTCGCTCGCAGTCACGTTCAGAACGGGCAGTGATCAGTAGATCATCGACATACTGGAGCAGGGCAGTGTCAGTTGGCATGTGAATGTTGTCTAGTTGTCTCTTGAGTGCCTGACTGTAAATACTAGGACTTTCTGTGAAACCTTGAGGAGCGCGTGTAAACATATAGCTCCTTCCATTTAAACAAAATCCGAAAAGAAACTGGCTGTCTGGATGAATTGGAACACTAAAAAATGCATTCTTGAGGTCAATAACAGTGAAGAACATGGCTTCGGAATCAATGGCTGTTAACAGGGAAGAAATGTCTGGAACAACTGGGTACTGAGGAATAATACATTTATTAAGCTCTCGTAAATCAATCACTAATCGATATACTGGGGGTGCATTCGGATCAGTACGTTTCATGACTGGAATGATCGGAGAATTGCATACATTGGAGTCAGTTTCTACAACTACTCCTTGAGCCATGAGCTCGTCAATAATTTTGGATAAGGCTGCTACAGCCTCAGGTGGCAATCTGTACTGTCTGATTCGGGGTAACACTACACCTGGTTTGAGAGTCACACGATGGGGTGTGATTTGCATGTAACCTACATCAGTTGGACCTTGCGCCCATAAATGCTGTGGAACATTAGACAATCTTGAATCAAAATCTCGTAATACATAGTGACCCTTAAAGTCACGTAGGAACAGTCGTATTCCCTCTGGGGAACAGCAAATAACTGCACCTAACTCTTTCAGTGTCTTAATGCCTAATAGGTTTTCTGGACATGACTTAGTAAGTAACAGATCAGTAGTACGGGACAATGGACCTACTTCTAGAGTGACTGGCTTTGATATCTCGTTAACGATGGGTTTTCCTGAAAATCCAAGGGAAACATTTCTTGAGCCTGAGAGCGGAGCCCCTGGAACTTCGGCATGACTAATTGTGGTCCTACTTGCCCCTGTATCGATCAAAAACTTTCTGTCTTTCCCTAATACTTGACTGTGAACATAAGGACCTTCTTGATCTACAGGTATCTCGATGAGAGGCAAGCCTACCTCCCTCTCTAGGCTGTTTCATGAATATGACTGGTACTCTGGATACTCGGACTGTGCATACTGGTACATCTGCGATGTAACATGCTGTGTTGCAGCAATAGGCTGCGGTACTGTAACTGTCTGTTGTGCATTCTGTGACTGAGGAGTCTGTGAAACTTGTTCTTGTCTCGGCGGACGTGGTCTTTCTTTAGTCTTACCAGTAGCTATGTTGTGTTTCAGAACTGCACACTCGTTTATAAAATGACCTGGCTGTTTACAATAATTGCAGTTCCCTTTAACGGGAGCTGTAGGATGACTGGCTTGATTCGGACCCCTCTTCTGACTGTCTTGAGGAATAGATTGTGCAACTAGCACTTTCATTTTCGTGTCTTTCATACGTTTTCTCTCGTGTTCTTGCTCTTCTCTGATTCTATTCTGGTGATACTGGAGCATCTGGAGCATCTGGGACGGAGTATTTGCTTGCCAGGTGCTTTCGACTTTCAAAACTCGGTTTTTAATTTGTGGACTTGAATTCTCGACTAATTTGGTAACGAAAAGATGAGGGTATGACTCACTACTTGTCTTGAGACCACTGTTAATACTGAAACATTTTTCGAATCTAGAATAAAAATCACTAATATCTTCATCTTGTTTCTGTTTACAGGCTGAGATTGCATCCCAGTCTTCTTTCCTAGTTGTCAATAATCTGGGTAAAACTTGAATCAATAATTCTGGTAATTCTTTACATTTATCTCCAAGACCGGTACCTGGTACTCGTGCCTTGTCTTCAGCTTCTAGAGCTGTCCAATCGATCTTTTTCTCTCCCACCTCCCATTCTTTTTCTTTTAACTTTTCATACACCCCTGCGGGTAACAGGACCTTTAACATTTTAATGATATCTGGGTAAGTGTATTCTCCCATACGGAGCATGTCTTTTAATTCTCTATGGAACCCTGCTGGATCTTTGTCATGACAGGGAATTAATTTCTTCATTTCAAGAAGTTCCATCTTTGATATTGGAGTGTATACAAACACTCGTTGCATTACGCCACCCGCCCCTTGGACTGGGTGGACTTCTCGTAACGGATTCTGTCTGTCTATGTAGAATGGCTTATTTTCTGGGGGTGAGACATGAACAAAATGCGGGTTCAGGAACGTTCTATATTTGTGGCGCTGTTCTAGAATGACACTATTTAAATCGGTACCTAGACCTCTCCATTTATACTGGAGTAACTCGTTCAGGATATCGTGTAACGGGCCTGGATCAGAATGTTGACCCTCATACAGAGTAATGAGGTGCTGGATCATATACATACCCACCAGTCGTTGCTCGGCTGGGGGCAGTTTCAGAAACATTTGTGCCACTATTTCGTCTGGAAAAGTGGTAGAATCAGTAATCCATCGGACTGCTGATCGGGCTAGTTCTTGTTCATGCATGGTACTTAACTCACTATAACCGACTCGTGATTTCAGAATGTGATCGGTAGCTTGAAATACTTGTTCTAGAGAACCTTGTTCTGGTGCTGGATGATGAAAAACAGACTTGGGTTCTAGGCGTAAATGGCGATCTGGAAATCTGGATTTTCCTACATACGCTATTCTGGCGGGATTCTCGTCTTCCTCTTCAGGATCAGAGATACTTTCTTTCTCGCTTACTTGTGCTGCTTTACGCTGTTCGTGTAACCTTACTATTTCTTTACGAATTTTCTTGTACATACTCTCCATGGCACTGACGGTCTTGTGCTTACCCTCGGCTATATTATCACTCCACCTTGTCAGGATTCTCATTTCGGCGGGATCTTTAGACGGGTAATCTTGTTCTCTTATTAGACAATTGATCAGGAACTTTAATATCATGAGCTGAATCTCGGCTTTCCTTTGAGACATAATCTCGCCAATACTTTCTGGATCATCCCCTGTACGGATGAAACGATCTATTCTGTCTAGATCTTCTTTCATATTCGGCAAGGTGACTAGATACTCGGTCACTCTCCTTACACGTAAGGAATATAAAACCATAGTATATTCGCCTGGAACTGGATCATAGACACATTCGTTAAGGGCTTGCCTGATTTCTGTGACAGACTTATTACTTTTAGGAGTACGTTGTGATGCTTGAGCATGTAATTCGAGTGCTGATAAACGCTTGTGTGGCGGCGGGGTTTGAGGAGTAGCTCCTCCTGCGGCCCCTAGACTGGAGTCGTCTACTGAGGCTCTACGTCCTGGCAGAGTGGGAAGTGGAACTATAGGCTGGACCGGGGGTACCGTAACAGGTACTCCGGTGTCTGGAGGAACATGAATTACCTGGTTTACAGGGACTGGCGGAGCGCGAACAGGATTGGCATATTCGGGGACTGTGTCGTCCAAATAGGACGAAATAAAAATATCAGCTGCGGTCGGTTTGTGACGTAGCTTGGTCGGAACTAATGGCGGCGGGAAATTACTGGATGCCTCTGGGGTCGCTTTTGGCAGGCCCTCGGCAAGAAGAGGATACATACCCTTAATGAGGGCATGCCTCTGTCTGTCTGACTGTTCGGCTTTGACTTGTTCACCTATCTCGATTAACTCTCTTTCTTGGGCTCGTTCTTGGGATTCTCTACTTAACTCTGACTTTCTGACTTCCTTTTCCGTTCTTTTATGAGCTTCCTTACGCCATAACTCGATGGCATCTTTCTGTGACTGTCTGGCTTTCTTTTTCCATAATGCTTCTTCTACTCGCATGATACATTCGGCATCCCATGTACCCGATACGGGCCATCTATACTTTTCTTCTAACTGTTTGGTATACTCTACCCATAAATCTAGATACATTATGGCGCTTATGCCATGTTTCTGATACATAAAGTGACCTGGACTGTCCCTAGGCGGGACAGGAACTGCTTCCTCTAACAGACCCTTTCTAGTTTTTAACTGACGTAACTTGGAAAAGAGCGGCATTCTAAACTTGAATCGGAACACAATACAATACACGAAAAACAATAACAATTGGGAAAACAATTCAGGCATACCACGACATTGGAAATACATTAAACAATATCATAACATAACAGTTCGAACAGAATACTACCTGAAAATACTGAAAACAGAAACAGAACAGAATTCTCGAGAACGGAACAGACTAGAGTTACTGGATGCACTGCTGTAACAGTACGGAACATACCGGTCCCATAAAGGAACGCATCAAGACCCGTATCCACCTAGGTGAACACTTCGTTTGTGGGCTTGGGTACCACCAACCCACGGACCAGGAGTCAATTTAGACTGACCCTGTCTAGATACTACCCCAGCAATGGTACTCACCGGGCAGCACGGAACGGAAAGCCTCGGACGGGGCTGGACTACGACGGACTTCGGACTTCGGACTTCAGTTACGGGTGGGCCTCCGGATACCTCGGACCTTGGACTCTCGGCTTGGGCTCTGGTCGGGACTCGCCGCGTTCCTCCACCGTCTCGTTCGGATGCTGGACCGCCTCCTCCGTCTCCTCCGTGGGCCTGAGGGATACTTGAAGCAGAAATATCTGCACTTGGCCGGTATGGTTCCGTCACGGCTGCAGAGGGTCAGGGGGTCGGCGTGGCTTCACCGACGCGTGGGGAAAGGGCAAGTCCCTGTTCGGGCGCCATTATGTGGTAAATAAATAAATAATACCCTATTTTTGACTAGACTTATAGCATAACAGATAGCTCAATAAATAAGAGTCAAGATTCGAGGTAGTAGGAGTTTCTGCAGGTTTATTACAGCATAAGGACAGGATCAGGACAACCTGCATGGGAATAGGACAATAAGGCCCGGCAGCTGCCGGGGCTGGGTCTGGGATGAGCGCGCTAACATTCAATAACAAAACACAGGCATATATACATAGCGCGAACACATAGCATTACATTGCAGTAGGCGTAGCAATGGGTGGAGCAGTAGGCATGACGCGTAGCAGTCGCGAAAGATAACAGTAAAAAGAGGTGTAACTGGGAGTATACATAGACATGTGATGAAAAACGTAACAGAATATGTCATGAATGGGCGGAAACATAGGAGGGGGCTACCTAAGGAGCCGGGACCTCTAACCTAATGGTGCGCGAAAACTGGCAATGACGTGTTACTAGGAGAAGCTGGGGGCTACGAACTCTGTGCTAGGAGCAGAGACTAGAGTCTGGAGGGTCGGAGCGACATGTACCTAAACCCTATCTAGTATCTGATGTTTAGGGAACATGTTGATATAAACTAGAAGTCATGAGGGGAAAAGCTAACTTGATTCTAAGACTGGACCATGCATTATTCTACATGTAGTGCGTGATGAGGAATACTAAATGACCATTAAATACAGTATTTCTCTAACATGGGGACGAGAAGGCTAGACAATGACGGAAACTATTGATGCAGTTCAGTAGCTTAGGAATGCAGAGGAGGAGTACTGAACTGATAACTGGAACTATAACATACTTTTGGCAGACTCAGAGGCAGAGCCAAGCTGCACCGGGCACTGCGAGGCAGGAAGTAAGTGAAGGGTCGAGGATACAGGTGGGGGCTGTATCGCTCCTCAGCGAGGCTTTCAGGAGACAGGAGCTGAATCTGATGTCCGGGCCCTTTTGAGGCCTGGAAACGAGGACTTTATTATGGAATAACGTGCACACTAAGAAACGTGGCAACATAACTTTACCTAGGCCTGATATTCGTAGTATTCACGAGGACTGGAAACTAACATACTAGAGGTGGACACAACTGTAATTGCGTCATTAATCGGACATGGGGAATAACATATGCATATTGGTCATGCACACATAACATATGATGGATGAGGCGTAGGGACACAGAACATGGCAAAATTTACTTTTCCACAACTGCTATGTAGTAGGGCATATTCTATATATGGTGAAAGTCTCTCCAGTGGTTTTTAAGTAAATTGACTTTCAAAAATGTTTGGGGGCGCTTACCGGTGCGCGCCCCGGTACGCGCACCGGCAGCGCTACGGGAGTCCTTCATCTTGTGTTTCGGTAGAATTAAGACACAAGATGGAGGATAAACAACGTTGGGAATGGGTATAAGGGGGCACGGTAGACACCCCCTGACCCTCTAGGTTTTCTGAGGGGGGCTTAGGAGGCCCATATAGGCCAAAAAAAAAATTTACAAATATTTTCGCGGGGGGGGGGGGAGCGCCTGGTACGCGCACCGGGGAGCGTACCGGGGAGCGTACTTTGGTGAAAAATAGTGAAAAAAGTTAGAGTAAAATAATCATTTTGAGTGATCAGAGGTAGGGTAGCCCTGAAAAGAGCTTTTGGGTTCTGTGGCTGATTTAGGTACCTACAAGTAGGTTCCAATGCACAGTCTTAAATTCAGGAGGAATATTCTATTCCCCTCATCTGAGAAGTGCACACCATCTCCTCTGTAGATATCTTGCATGTTGTAACGCAAGTTATTGTTGTATATTGAACCCCTTCCATAGTCTCTCATGTAAGCAGAAACAGATTTATTCACATGTTTCCGTGCTTTCTCAAATTGTGGACAAAATTGGTTGGACCACTTCCATTTCTGACTTTGGCATATATTGGAATATACCAAGGCAGTTTGTGGAAAAAGTGTCATCAATTGCCCAAAGGTGTCCTTTAAAACCATTTCCAGACCTACCCCAGTCAAAGTGCCTAGGTCATTTCCACCACAGTGCAAAATTATAAGGTCAGGGTGGGCAGATGGTGAAAGGTTTTCACCAATGGTATCAATTGATGACATCTCAATCCTCTTTGGCCAATCCACTTGATGTGCACATTTGGTAAATCAAGGTTGTGAAAATTTCTGAGAGCTGCATACCTTTGAGCCCAGTGGATGTAGCTATGTCCATAATCCAGACAGAATACATGGTGAGAGGAGGTTCTGGTGCAGTCAGATGAAGTGTAGGAATAAAATGGCAGTTGGAACAGTAGCAGTTTGAAAAAAAAACTGTGGAGTTTCAGTGCTCTTGAATCACAAGCAAAGATTGGTGGATTCAGATAGTTGAAAACTGAAAGTTAGGGTGCATGGTTCTGTTGTGTGAAAGAAGTAATTTGAATGATTAAGAAAAAGTCATTTAAAGAAACATTGCAACTGATAAGCTGGTGTATTGAGATGTCAAACATCCTTGCTGAGTTCATTTGCAACATTGTAGAATAAACTTTTAAACCTGAGAGGTCAGTGAGGAGGGAGTTGCTATGGTAACAGGTAGAAAGGGCTTAGGGGGGGAAGGGTGTTGGTTTGAAAATGGAGAGGGAAGAGTTTTGATTGGTTAACATGAGGGATATGTGTGTAGAATTAGAGATTTTCTGTGCCATTCATGGTTGCAGTGTCTGGAGTCCATACCTTTTGCTCTGCTAAAGAACTATTGGTGTGTGTATCTGACACTGTTCTCAATCTCCCAAAGCATTTGTAAAGGTGAGTAATGATTATGTAAATGTATTTTGGGAAATAGTGAGGTTTCAGTAGTGACATTGAATGCTTGTACATAGGGCCTGTGCTCTGTTTCTAAAATGTTATTTAAAAAATGTTTTTCGGGCAAATCAATGGCTTTTACATTTTTGAGAAGGAATAAATAGTGTGTGCATGATTAAATAAATATATTTGAACCTTGCACAATCATGTCACCTGTGTTACCTCAGATTAGGAAGCACACTGAGCTTCTTTGCTGTTGGTTTGTGTCATTTTTTTGGTAATGCTTGGTAGGAATGTTTGCAAGAGAGAGGACATGTATTTGGTAAAATAGTGAGTTTTCAGTACTGAAATGGAATGCTTGTACATAGGACCTGTGCTCTGTTTCTAAAATGTTTTTTAAAAAACGATTTTGGGGGCAAATCAATGGCTTTTACATTTTTTAGAAGGAATAAATAGTGTCTGCATGATTAAATAAATATATTTGAACCTTTCACAATCATGTCACCTGTGTTACCTCAGATTAGGAAGCACACTGAGCTTCTTTGCTCTTGGTTTGTGTCATGCTTTTTGATAATGCTTGGTATCAACATTTGCAAGATAGAGGATTTGTATTTTGTGAAATGGTGAGGTTTCAGTAGTGAAATTGAATGCTTGTACATAGGACCTGTGCTCTGTTTCTAAAATGTTATTTAAAAAACGATTTTGGGGCAAATCAATGGCTTTTACATTTTTGAGAAGGAATAAATAGTGTCTGCATGAATAAATAAATATATTTGAACCTTTTACAATGATGTCACCTGTGTTACCTCAGATTAGGAAGCACACTGAGCTTCTTTGCTGTTGGTTTGTGTCATTCTTTTTGATAATGCTTGGTATCAACATTTGCAAGATAGAGAATTTGTATTTTGTGAAATAGTGAGGTTTTAGTAGTGAAATTGAATGCTTGTACATAGGACCTGCGCTCTGTTTCTAAAATGTTATTTAAAAAACGATTTGGGGGCAAATCAATGGCTTTTACATTTTTGAGAAGGAATAAATAGAGTCTGCATGATTAAATAAGTATATTTGAACCTTTCACAATGATGTCACCTGTGTTACCTCAGATTAGAAAGCACATTGAGCTTCTTTGCTGTTGGTTTGTGTCATGTTTTTTGATAATGCTTGGTATCAACATTTGCAAGATAGAGGATTTGTATTTTGTGAAATAGTGAGGTTTCAGTACTGAAATGGAATGCTTGTACATAGGACCTGTGCTCTGTTTTTAAAATGTTATTTAAAAAACGATTTTGGGGCAAATCAATGGCTTTTACATTTTTGAGAAGGAATAAATAGTGTCTGCATGATTAAATAAATATATTTGAACCTTTTACAATGATGTCACCTGTGTTAACTCAGATTAGGAAGCACACTGAGCTTCTTTGCTGTTGGCTTGTGCCATGCTTTTTGATAATGCTTGGTATGAACATTTGCAAGATAGAGGATTTGTATTTTGTGAAATAGTGAGGTTTCAGTAGTGAAATGGAATGCTTGTACATAGGACCTGCGCTCTGTTTCTAAAATGTTATTCAAAAAACGATTTTGGGGCAAATGAATGGCTTTTACATTTTTTAGAAGGAATAAATAGTGTCTGCATGATTAAATAAATATATTTGAACCTTTCATAATGATGTCACCTGTGCTACTTCACATTAGGAAGCACATAGAGCCTCTTTGATGGTGGTTTGTGTCATGCTTTTTGATAATGCTTGGTATCAACATTTGCAAGATAGAGGAATTGTATTTTGTGAAATAGTAAGGTTTCAGTAGTTACATTGAATGCTTGTACATAGGACGTGCGGTCTGCTTATAAAATGTTATTTAAAAAACGATTTTGGGGCAAATGAATGGGTTTTATATTTTTGAGAAGGAATAAATAGTGTCTGCATGATTAAGAAATATATTTGAACCTTTCACAATGATGTCACCTGTGTTTCCTCAAATTAGGAAGTAGATTGTGCAGATGAGGTGAGGCATGTCCAGGGGTGCAAAGGAGTTCAGGCCTGTGTCCATGAGTGCAATGGAGAGGACTCACCTCCTCTGACCCTTAGACAAGCCATATCTAATCTGTGCCCCTTGGACAGGCCTCAATTTATTGGGTATAATTGTAACAGGGTGCAGATGAGATGAGGCGTCTCCAGGTGTGTAGATGAACAGAGGCCTGTCTAGGGGTGCAGATGAGTTGAGGTCTATTTAGGGTTGCAGTTTAGGTGAGGATTGTCCAGGGGTGCAGAGGAGGTGATGCCTGTGTTGAAGAGTGTAGTGCAAGAGAGGTCTGTCCAGGGGTGCAAAGGAGGTGAGGGCTGTGTCTAAGAGTGCAGTGGGGGATAGGCTTCATGAAGTCCAGTCCAGTGCACTCTTAGACACAGGCCTCACCACCTATGCTCCCCAGGACAGGCCTCACCTCATGTGCACAATCTGCTTACTAATCTGAGGAAACATAGGTGATATGATTGTGAAATGTGCTGATATATTTTTATAATCATGCAGATACTATCTAATCCTTGTCAATAATGTAAAACCAATTCATGTGCCCGAAATATTTTTTAGAATAAGATTTAAAAAACAGAGATAAGGTCATATGTATAAGCATTATAGTGCTTATATCGTTTACTTATTGTCATTGCTTTGTTGTTTGGTAATAGTGGTCTATAATGTGTTTTTATTTTTGTTTACCACAGATTGAAATCAAGATTTCAATAGTAAGGAAATATGCCCTCAAGGCAGAGGAGAAGGAAAGATGCCAAGCGGAAAAAATCAAAAACAACAACGGAATTAAAGCAGACTCCTACAACAAATACTTCAAAAAACGCGAAAAAAGCTCCTGGTAAGACAACTAAGTCTTTTTTTCGGAACATATGTAGATAAAAAAAATGATAATGTACATGTGAATATACAGAAGGAGAGAGCAAATTTGAAGAGGAAGGAGAGGCCCCCCAAAAATGTTACTACTGCAGCAGGAGACAATAATATGTATAGGAATAGAAGGCAAAACCAATTTAGGGACATTCGTAAACGAATGTTTCGCAATAGGGTAGTTTTAAATTTGTTAAAAAACTTTAAGAAAGGTAAACAGAGAGCTGCTTTTTACAAGAAAAAGAAAAAGAGAAGAGAAGATTGTTGATCAAGCTTTTGAAGTTAAGAACAAATTATGTATTTTAGTAATTAATAGAATTAGGACACTTAACAAGACAATTGATGTTTTCAAATCAAACAGTAGATGCAAAAGAGTAATTAATCGAACTAATTTTTGTAAAGTTTTTTCTGGAGAATGGATGCATAGTTCAAGTTGTGAGCCATTTTTTAATGAGGAGAGTTACTTCCAGGAGAATGATTTGGTGCATGCAGTTGACACCAGTGGTCGAGCATATGAGGTGAAAGACGGTTGTCCGATTGAAAAAGAGAAACTTGTGTCTAGAGATGCAGAAGAGGTGTTAACTGATGAAGTTTTAGGAAGACGTACCAAGGGCCCAGTGTACACTTGGAAGTGTAGTAGTATTTGTAGTGTGCGACAGGATTCAATCGATTTGCTTCATAATTTCTTACGTACATATAGTAAGAAAAGTCTAAAACAGAAAATGAAGATGTTGCAAGACTTAGATCCTTGCAGAGTGAGGGAAAACACAGGTTTGCATGGGCATTCACTGGCTTGTCTTTCAAGAAAAGTATGTCAGAGTGTTTTTCATAATTTTAGGATGTTAGCAGTGCATCATAACAAAATGAGGAAATTAGTGAGAAGGTTGTATTATGCAAAAAGTCCAGCACTTAAGCTTAAACAGTTAAACAGTGATCTTTTGCATGGAACTGAATTAGATGTGAAGAAGGTTTGTGAAGAAATTGAGATTTGTTATTTTTGTGAAAAAGAGGACAGTGTAGAAATTGACACCGTAATACAAGGTAATGTGGAAGACAATGTACAGATTTCAAGTACAGAAAAGTTTGACCAGGAAATTACCAAGTTTAAGGTGAAATCAAGTGAAAGGCCTAATGTTACTTGTGCGTGTTGTCGACGGACTCATTATAAGATTCAGACTAGGTTAGTTGATTTATATGCAAAAAGTGAAATGGAAAATAATAGTGAATGGAAGAATTTTGCAACTTATTTGTTGGTGGAGAATTCTTTTGATTTGAGTTCTGATCAGCGTATTTGTAAATATTGTTATAATAAATTAAATGAAAACAGAATGCCTGCTAGAGCTGTTCATAATAATCTTGAGTTAGTAGACATTCCTCCTGAATTGATGGATTTAAATACATATGAATCTATTTTGATTCAATGTGTCCATCCTTTTCAGGCAATTGTTCGCATGGAGCCTAAGATAGGGAAATTGCCTCCTTCCGATTTACAGAGAGGATTAAAGGGAAGAGTTGTTTATTTGCCTCTAGATTTCAAGAAAAATATTGATACAATTGGTGTAGAAAAAGTGGGAGAGGAACCTCTAGTTATTCTAGTTAATGGGGTTCCAACAAAGAGTAAGAAAATCTGGCAAGATTTAGTGGATGTTAGGAAAGTCAAAAAGGCAACGTTGTATTTGGTCAAAAACAATGAGTACTACAAACATGTATGTGTTGGAGCAGAGGAAATAGCTGCAGAAGAAGAGAGTGATTGTTCAGCCGGCCAAATTGAAAAAGTTGATGTGTCTAGAAGTGAAGAAATATATGAACATTATACTGTTCATCCTTTGCATTCCAAAGAAGTAATGGGGAATGCAATTGACTTATTTCAAATGGAAGCAGCAAAAGGAAGTCCCATTAGTGTATGGGAAGAAAGTTTGGAAGCTCGTTCTTTTCCACAGCTATTTCCAACAGGTCGAGGTGGACGATATGACGATCGACCAGTGCAAATTTAAGATTATATGCTGAAGATCCAAGGTTTCGTCAATGCATTCCATATTTGTTTCATCTACTGTATGAAAGTGACTTGTCTGGGCTTTCTTATGCAGTAAATCATATACTGAAAAGTGGAGCACATCTGCAAAATGTTTCGGCGAGGGACTTTATGGAGAAAGTCAATCTGCAAGATATTATTTTGGAATCTCATCTAATCAATCTCATGGCATGTCAGCGTGGTACAAACGAGTATTGGTACCGTCGTCATGGGGAATTGAAATGTATGCTAAGAAACTTAGGAACTCCTACATGGTTCCTCACTCTTAGCTGTGCCGAGTATGCATGGGACGACTTACTTCAATTTATACGCGAGGCAAATGCAAATATACAAAATATAGAATTGAAAACACCAGGAGAACTGTGTTCTTTTGATCCAGTAAATGTATGCAGATATTTCAATCATAGATTTGAAGCTATGATGTCTGTTATTACCAACAAAAAAAATCCTCCCCTTGGAGAGGTTTTGGATTTCTTTTGGAGAAAGGAGTATCAAGCGAGAGGTGGTCCTCACATACATATGTTGTTGTGGATTAAAGATGCACCCAAATTTGGAACAGATTTGGATGAAACAGTGATGAGTTTCATTGAAGAGTATTCAACATGTGCTGTTCCGAAAACTACCGTAGAAAACAGTTTAAGGCAACAAGTTTTACGCTTTCAATCCCATCGTTGTGGGAAGTACTGTCGTTGAAAATTCAAAAACAAGGAAAAGTTCTACACAAAATGTCGTTTCGGGTTTCCACGACCAGTGATTTCTAAACGAAGAGTAAATAATTTGATGTCTTCTCTACGACATACTGTGATGAGGAAATCACCAAAAAATACATACAATTTAAAAGGAAACGAAGAGTCCAAATACATCAACGACTACAACCCAGTGATTTTGTCCATGTGGAATGCTAACATGGATATTCAGTTCGTTGCTGACAACTCTATTGCTGTGGCTCGATATGTGACGTCTTACATCACAAAAAAAAAAAAGACAGAACTGAAGGAAATGTGGGAGGACATTTCACATGAAAAGAGTCTAAGC
Source organism: Lissotriton helveticus (assembly GCF_964261635.1). Classification (NCBI taxonomy): domain Eukaryota; kingdom Metazoa; phylum Chordata; class Amphibia; order Caudata; family Salamandridae; genus Lissotriton; species Lissotriton helveticus. Next base: position 1,095,868,022 of record NC_136069.1, on the reverse strand, counting down.
AAGAAATTATACAGTTACAGTCTAAAGATGTTGTCGCATCGAGAAATTGGAGCATATGAATGTTCTGATCGATTGTCATCAGCAAGTCTATATGCCAAATCTAGAACCATCATTTGGGTGAGTTTAGGTCTTGCTGCTACACGAAACCGAGTTTTGAAATCTGTACAAGAAATTGAGTATTTGGCGGAGAAAGAACCAGACAGTACAGATATTTTGAAGACAAACATGTTGGATACATACTATCCAAATAGAAGTCCTCACCTTGAGAACGCTTGTCTCTATGAAGTTCTGCAAAGCTATATTTATAAGAGGAACATCAGAGAAGATATCAATAATGGAATATATGCTGTCATTGGATGTGAAGGATGTCTAGTGAAGCAGAGAAAAGGCCATTTGATTAATCATCAGAAATTGAGTTGCGAATCTCCAGACAAAAGGGAATATTATTATTTAGCTCTTTTGCAACTCTTTAAGCCATGGCGTACAGAAGAGGAACTACTTAGAGATTTTCTCTGTTACAAAGATTATTTTAATGCAACCAAGGATACCATAGAATGTCCTGTTTTTCCAAATTATCTGCAAATGTTGAACGAAGAAATAGAGCAAGAAGCCACAATTGCTGCAGAGATTGCTAGAGACAGTTCTGAAGGCAGTCAGAGTTCTACTTCATTGAGTCAGGATCCACTAGGAGGACCAATTATTCAAAATGTAGCTGCCACTGCCATGGATGAGGTGGAAAGAGCTATGGAAAAAGCTGAAGAGGATGTAATTAACTTAGAAGATTTGGTGAAACAACTAAACGTTGAGCAGAAACAGATATATGACGAAGTCACAGAACAGATTGAACATGGATTCAGTCATGAGAAAAAAGAGTGCTCATGTACATCATTTAAGCCTGTCCAACTGTACGTGAGTGGAGCAGTGGGAACTGGAAAAAGTTTTCTGATTAAAGCAATTGCAACTTATTTGCAGAAAAGGACTGAATCACCGCTGTCTTGTGTTGTAACCGCTCCAACTGGGCTGGCAGCATATAACATTAAAGGGATTACTTTACATCGTTTACTGATGCTACCAGTTGAGCATGATAACAAATTGCAATACCACAAGCTATCTGGAGATGCGTCTTCTGAAGTTTCGAGAGTCCTGAAGAAAATGAAACTTCTTATCATTGATGAAGTAAGCATGGTTTCAAATCTAATGCTTGCTTTTGTGCATTTGAGAATGCAAGAAATTCTTAGAACAGACTATGATGTCTTATTCGGAGGAAAACACATTATTTTTTTGGAGATCTACTGCAGTTGACTCCAGTGAAAGGACAACCAGTGTTTAAAATGCTCACGCATGAAGATACCAGGAAGTGCCTAGGAAGCATTGGAAACGTTAATATATGGTTAAACTTCAAATATGCAGAACTGCTTCAAAATATGCGACAGGCAAAGGATGAAGATTATAAAAATATTCTACAAGATGCAAGAATCGGAAAACTACGTGAGCATGGGAAAGAAGCTTTACATGCACGATTAATTTCAAACTTGTATCCAAATGAAAACATTCTTCCAGAGAATATTTTTAAGAAAATTACTGAGAACAAATCTGGGATATGTTTGATGCCAACTGTGAAAGAATGTTCCATCTTCAGCAACAAAATGTTAAAGTTAGAAAATTAAGAGATTGTGAAACTGGAAGCTATAGATAAAATAGAGCATATGGGAGCAACAATTATTTTGTCTGAAAATTTGAAATCAAAATTGGATTCATTAGAGAAGAGTATATCTAAAACTGCTGGTTTTGAAAAGACTCTGAATGTGTGTTTAAATTGTCGTATCATTTTGAGAAGGAATTTAAATATTGAAAGAGGTCTGGTAAATGGAGCAATGGGTCATTTTGTTGATTTTGTGAATTACAAAAATAGAGATGGAATTGAATTTTTAAAAATTAAATTTGATGGCATTGATGAAATACAACAAATCAGTCGTTGTTCAGCTAGATTTTTGCTTGTGAAAGACTTATATGTTCGCCGAAAATGTTCCCTATTTGTCTGGCATATGCAGTGACAATTCATAAATCTCAAGGTTTAAGTGTAGATAGTGCTCTGGTGAACATTGGAACTTCTGTGTATAAAGAAAGTATGGAATATGTGGCATTATCACGAGTCAGAACTTTATCAGGTTTGTACTTGATTGAGTGTGATGAGACAAAGATTTGTTCAGATCTAGATTGTGTTAAAGAATACAATAGGTTAAAAAGAGAGTATGCTCCACATTTGCCTCAATATCATCTGTTTGAAAAGCGTGTGGTAGGCCGAAAAAGAAGAAATGAGAATAATTGCAGTGAGGTACTAGCAAAAAGACAAAAAGTAGATGAAACTGTAATTGTAAGCAGAAAGAAAAAGGATTCTGTTGAAGATGTTGTTGGATTTCAATTTGAAAACAGTTCTGGTGTCAACTGCTATGCTAATGTAGTGGTTAATGTTGTTTTTTTTCTTCAAAATTTACAAGAACAAATTGTTGAAAATCGAGATCAAACATTCTGCTGTTTATTAAATTCTGTGTTTGAGAAATGTAACAGTGATAGAGCAAAAATAGAAAGTGTTTCAGAAATTCGAAATCTTTTAGACATATGTTCTGGTCAAAATCAATTTTCACAGAATATTCAGCAGGATTGTCACGAATTTTTAATGTATATGTTTGGTGTATTAGAAGATGAAGGTGTAGATGTAGAAAATCTATTTGGCCTTTCTTATCAATGGCAGCATGACTGTGACAATTGTAGTTTATCAAATAGTACTAGAATAGACACTGAAAGATTTATATATTTGACTTTACCAGACTGCAAATCAGTGTCTTTTAATAATCTAGTTAAAGCAGCTGATCACAATATGGTATGTACCCAATGTAAGTCTGCAATGCTGTCTACATTATTTCTACAAAGTTATGGTCAGTATGTCATTTTAATGTTCCAACTATGTAGACCTGATGGAAGTAAATTGACAACTTCTATTAACAATTTCGTGGCTTCTCAGTTCTCAATTTCAGGAAGAACCTTTGCAACTGTAGCTATTATTTATCATGACGGTCCATCGACAACATCAGGGCATTACACATGCTATTTAAAATGTGAAAAGGGTGGAAGCTGTGTAATATTACTCATTTGACTTTCAAACAACGTTTGCCTTTTGACTTAAAAAACTCATACCTAGTGTTTTTAGAACCAAAATTTAAGTAAAAGTAATTGGCCTATGAAGACGGGAGCAGTTAATAAAAGTTAGTTTACTATTTAAAATTATATTCTGAGTAAAAGTGATCAAGATAATATAAAAAATTGAGTTGTCATATAGGTACTGTAAGTGGATCTCATAGTAAGTGGTATCAGTATCATACGAAATGTTGAACATGAGTGAGTTAGAGATGGAATTATGAATATTTAAATATTGGGAAAATGTTGTATGAGCCTTTCTTTCAGAACGTCGGGAAAACGGTAATTTCAGAGTGTGTTTTAAGTAATTTGAAAATATACTAATACATCTGACACTATTTGGCCTTAAGGAAAGGTGAAGGAATGAGCAAAGAGTCATGACTGAAAAAAGGAGTATATGAAAACATTGAAACATATTTTAGATGTTCTTGGAGCTTTTCTTCTAGAAAGTAGATGAAATGGAATTTTTAGAGAACAGCAGAGTACTTTCCAACGAAAAGGACCTTCATGATGTACTATTTGGCCTAAAGGAAAAGTAAGTGAATCAAAGATTAGTGTACATTTATAATTTTTAAGTTTATATGGGTTTTTTTAAAACACAATCTTTTAGATTGTGGGTTTTTTTTCCCGCTGTTATATGATGAGTAGTTTGAACTCACTGTTTAAAGTGAAAATCAATATATTCTGAGAACAGCAAAAATAAACTATGTAACATGTTGTACAAGTTATTCTATAGTTTGTATTGTGTAATTTAAATTGTATTCCCATTGTCTCACACTCACTTTCCTTTTTCGTCCCTGTTTCAGCTCTCTTTACTCACTCATAGTGTCTTTCTCTCACTCTCTTTCACCCCCGTTCCTTTACTCCACTTCTTTCACAACCCCTTATTCCCATTTCAACTGTCTGCATCCCCTCTCTCCCTTGCATTACTTTTCAACTTTCAGTCTCTCTGTTTTATTTCCCTTTTCCGTCTTTTGCTTCTTTCCTCTTGTAGTAATTCCTCTTTACTCACTCACCTCTTTTGTCGTACTCTGTCACTATAACTCACCCACTCTCCCTGACTTATCTTTCTTTGCTACTTTCTTTTGACCTCTTCTCTCTGTTTTTCGTCCACTACCTCTATCTCCTCAGTCCCTGACTCTCCTTGTCTTATGCTCACTTATGTTTATCTACCTTCTATCATTTCTCTTAAAACAAATTCACTCCTCCTCTCTCATCGTTCTTCATCCCCTTTTTTTTAACTCAGGTTCCATTACTACTTCTCATTTCCTATTATTCAGGGTCCTTCTCTTTACTTTCATCACCGAATCACATTCTCTCTGTTCCACTGCTTTACTCCTCTTACCCTCTCTTTCCTTCTTTTGCTCCCTTACTCATTTTCCTTTCCTCACTCATTGTATTCCACTTCACCCCAGTCCTTCCCTTAGTCCCTCTAACTACTAACTTCCTCATTCCTTTTCCCTCAATCCTTCTATATTATCCTCTCTCCCTTCATCCCTTCACTCTGTGACTCCCCTTCACTCACTCTCAGTCATCTTCCATTGCTCATTCTTGTAAATGCATCCTCAATCAAACTCCTTTCTCTCTCAGTTATTCCCTTTTTACTTACTCCTGTTTCCTGATTTAGTTTTGCTAACTCACATTCTTTTAGTAACTTTCTTACCTTCAGTTCATTTCTCTCTTCTTCTCTTCCTCTCTGTCACAGAACGTATCTGCCTTACTCTTAGTAATTTGCTCTCCTTCTATTTCTTTTTCCCTCTTTTTGTCCTTCTACATTATTTTATTTCCCTTTCTGTGTCTTTCACTCTTACTTTATTTCTTAGTACACTTTTATGATTTTTAACCTCTTGACCTGTCTCTTCTATTTTAAAATATATATTTTACTAATTATAACTTATTTTTTTTCTCTCTTTCACAGGTACAAAGTGTAGTTCAAACATGTAATTAAATTTACATTAATTATATGGTAAGTATGACTAAAAAAATGTAGTTTGTCATCACCCTTTGCTTTAACCTCATTACTATTCACTCACCCTACCTCAAACCTGTTTCCTTACTCTGCTTTCCTGACTTATTCTTATCCTCCATGTTTACTCTTCTTTCCCTACTGTCCTACCACATTCAACTTCTTTCAGTCCCCCCGCTTTACTTCCCTTACCCTCTGTTCCCTTCCTTCGCTCCCTCACTCATTCCCTTACTCATTTACTTCTCTACTCTCACTCGTTCTCTCAGTCCGTCTGTCCTCACAGTTCCTCACTTCCGTTCCCTCACTCTGTCTCTCTTACCGTCGCTGTCTCTGTCCCCTCACTCTGTCACTACTCTTTTGTCATGCTTACTCCCTATAACACACCCACACTCCCTTACTTACCTTTCTTTGCTGCTTCACTCAGACCCTTTCAGTCACTCTTTCCTTTACTCTGTCTGTCCTTTCTCTCTGTCACTCCCCATGTCTTACCCTAATTCAGCTTTATCCACCCTCTTTCACCCCTCTTTACTTACACTCACTCCTCTTTTGTCACCCTCCCTCACCGTTGTTTATTTATTCCGGTTCCGTCACTACCCCTCATTCCCCATCCTTTACTGTCCTTCCTTTTACTTTCAACACCCACTCACATTCTCCCAGTACCTCTGCTTTAGTCTTCTTCCTCTCTCTTCCCTTCTTTCTCTCTCGTATTCATTTTCCTTTTCTCACTTACACCCTATTACACGTTCTCTCTGTCTTAATATGTAATAAACAGTTCCTCTGTGTTGCTCCCTGTACCTCTCTTTCTCTTAACATTACTCTCTCTATGTCTTTCCCTCATGCTCATTCCTTTTTTTTTTTTTGGTGCGCGCCCCGGTGCGCGCCCCGGTACGCGTACCCTGAAGAAAAAAGAATGACAGAGTTTTTTAAAAATGTAGGGTTTTTTTTTAAATTGGAGGTAGTTCTAAAAAAACTGTTTTTTATATTCTTTTTTTTTTTTTCTCTTTTTTTTTATTTTTTTCTTTTTTTTCTTTTTTAATCCTCATATATCACATATGGAACTCTTGATGGGACACTGGCTCCTCCATGCACTGCTGGCCGTTCTGCACCGACCCTCATTCGTTTTGGCCTAATGCAAGTTGGATTGCCCGTACCCTCAAGCCGCCACTACCTTCCCCTCCAAACTCCTTTATTTCGCCGATCTTGGTGCGCCCTTTGCTACTTAGGAGTACGGGGAACCAGCAGGGCTCCAGACAAATCATAGGAAAACCAGTCATCGAGATTGCCATGCCACCAAGGCTGCCCAAACATTCGTCTCACTTCTGGGATCACATGCCACATCTGATTTACAAGTTAACATAATCTGCCTCAAGCAATTAGCAAAGGTAGGGGGAGTTGGATCTTTCCATGCCCTACAGATCTCACGCCTCGCTAAGAGGATGATAAAGAATACGAATTTAGTGGTGAGGTCATTCACCTGATAGTTCGTTACCAGCCCAAACATAACTGTAAGCCTTGGAAGTGCTATAGACATTAACAGTACTTCTTCCAAAAATTCCTTTATCTTCCCCCAGTAATCCGCCAGTTCGGAGCAGTCTATAAACATATGAATATCGTCTGCTCTCAGGAGGCCGCACCTTGGACAGTTATAGTCGATATTTGAGAATTTTAACAATTTCTTCGGTGTTATGTAAACCCTATACATGGTGTATATGTGATTCCTTTTCAGCGCAGCCGGCTTGATTACAGCCTTTAACACCCTGAAAGAATCGTGCCAGAAATCTAAAAAGGACCCGTCAGCTGGGGTAAGAGCGTTACTCCACAATTTACAAATTTCAGTCTCTGTAACATCCTCCCCCTCCAACATTGCCGAATACCAAAATGATATTTGCGATTTCCACTTACCCCTTCTAGCTACCTTTTCAAATTTGGGGTTGGGGGGGTTGTTATCATTGGGTATATCGGGTCTCGTTGTCCACCAGCCTGACAATTGATAATATTTAAACCGTGTCAAGGCTCCCCTAGTTAGATTAAACAGAGTGTCCCAACTTAAAAGTTGGCCATCTCCCTGCAGGTCTCCCCACCTCTCCAACCCTGCTTGCTTCAAAGGTAGAGATAGTTGATCATTAAGGCAAGCGGGGAGGCCTGGTGAGTCCCATATAGGAGCCTGTGGCGCATAATACAAGATGTTTAGTTTAGTCCTTACAAATACCCAATTTTTCAGAGCTGACCTTAAAATCTTCAACCTTACTTTCTTGAAGAATTTTGGGTCCCCAAACTTGTAAAGAAAGAAACTAGATCCCTGAGGGACGTCCTTTAATAAGATAGAAAATAGCAACCCCATTGATGATTGATCCATATTACCCGCCATAATTCTGAAATGCTTAAAATGAAAGGCATGGCAATACAACAGTAGGTCTGGAAATGCAAGCCCTCCTGTCTTGAGACCCCTTCTTAATTTCTTCCATGCTATACGGGGGCCTTTAGCATTCCAAATGAATGAGCCCAATTTTCCTTGTAGCTTTTTAATTAAAGGTGCTGGAAAAGATAATGGAATTGCATTAAATAAAAAAGTAACCTTAGGAAGCACTATCATTTTCAGGAGATTCACTCTCCCATATATATTTAAAGGCAGTGAGGACCAACGTTGCAATAAAACAATTGTGTCTCTAATGACCCTTTCTAAATTAATTTTGGGGATTTCCTCTATCTCAGTGACCAGATGGATTCCCAGATACCTCATTTTATTCTTCTTCCCCGTCAAACTAGACTGCTGATTCCATTCCATTATTTCCGTCTTTTCTGCATTGATTGAGTACCCCGAAATGTTACCAAACCCCTTTGCAACCTCTAGTAATCTGGGGATCGCTATATCCGGATTTATAGTGTACATTAACAGGTCATCTGCGTACAATGCCAGCTTAAGCTCCATATCCGCTATCTTGAAGGGTTTAATTATTGGATCAGCTCTTAATAAACAAACGAAAGGCTCTATATACAAGTCAAACAATAGGGGGGATAAAGGGCATCCCTGTCGAGTACCTCTGGAAATATGGACCTGTTCAGTCAATGAACCATTTACTAAGACCTTTGCTGTCGGAGCTGAGTATAAGTGCTTGATGGCTGTTATGTAGTTCATCGGAAAGCCAAATTTTTCCATCGCCAACCACATATAGTTCCAGTCAACCTGGTCAAATGCCTTGGCGGCATCCACTGCTACTATAGTCAGAGGCAGCTTCTTTTCTTGAGCCAGATCAATCGCTGCTACCACTTGAAAAGTCAACTCGTTGAGCTGCCTATCCGGAATGAAGCCCCTTTGGTCACTGTGAACTACTGATTTTACTACCTTTGCTAGTCTCGTGGCCAGTACCCCCGCAAATATTTTATAGTCCACATTTAAAAGTGAAATGGACCTGTAGGACTCTATCCTACTTGGATCCTTGTTTGGCTTCAACAATAATGTGACCGTTGCCTCCGCCCATGACCTGGGGACTTGTCCTCCCCTGAGTAGAACTTCGTTGAATAATGGGGTCAGAACCCCTATGATCTGCTCTATAACAATTTTAAACATCTCCACTGGAAGCCCATCTGGGCCTGCGGCCTTGCCCTTAGCCATTTTCGCCAGCTGAGCCCTTACTTCCCCATCTTGGATTTCTGAACTAAGATGAGAGCAGTCTGACTCAGATAACTTGGGGAGCAAGACATTTGCAAACCAGGATTCCAATTGATGCTTACCCACAGAAGAACTAGGTCCGTAAAGGGCTTGCATATATCTCTTTGCTTCTTCTCTTATGCAGTCATCTTCGTTGGTTTTTTCCCCTGAACTTGATAAAACCAAACTATCTATCTGATTTCTTGTTCTATCTGCTCGAGCCTTCCAGGCCAAGAGACGCCCACACTTCTCACCGTAAGCAAACTGCTGTAGATTACTAATGTCCCACTTTTCCTTCAGTTCCTTGTCCAAACCTGCTTGGAATTCAGCACGCAAACTGTCGAGTTCTCTCTGAAGGATTAGCCTGTTATCCGACTCCTCTGCTGATGCCCTCTGTAACTCCTGCTCCTTAAGCTTGATTCTTGAAATCTGTGCTTCTCTTTCCTCTTTCCTCAGTCTATTCCTCCTGATCATCAGGGTTGTTAAAAAACCTCGGGAAAAAGCTTTATACGATTCCCAGACAGTTTGTTTATTTGCTGACCCTATGTTGACTGTAAAAAATTCTTCAGACTTGGTCACCAACTCCTGTCTGACCCCTTCATCCAGCAACAGCGTCCGATCTAATGTCCATCTCCTGAAATGTTTTTTCTGTTTCATATTGACTACCATTTCCACCACTGAGTGATCTGAAAGAATTGCAGGGACATATGATGTAGAGTTGACTGCCGAAGTGAGGTTTTTATCTACCAGGAAGAAATCTATTCTGGAGTGATGTCCATATCTTCTACTATAAAAAGAAAAATCTCTTCCCCCTGGGTTTTTGAATCTCCAGATGTCCATCAAGTTGAAATCCCTCATTATATTCTTAAGTTCTAAACAGGGTTTTTTTGGTGGAGAAAATCTCACTCTTGATGTTCTATCCAGATCACTATCAAAAATGAGATTAAAGTCTCCCCCAATAATTATTGGGCCTGTTGTCTCTATTAAATTAGTTTTAAGTTTCATCAGGGCACTCGGGGCGTCTAGATTCGGGCCATAGTAGACTGCGCATACAAGAGGGGCGCTTCCTACCATCAAAGAAGCTATCAACCATCTGCCTGAAATGTCTGTTTCGTATTTTAACAACCTAATCCCTGCGCCTGCTCTAATAATCACGGCCACCCCCCTTGAACTACCGCTTTGTTCCGAGGATATAATTTCCTGGATCCATCTGCATCTCCTAAATATTTGACTGCATTCTTCCCTCTCCACATGAGTCTCCTCTAATAGACAGATATGCGCCCTGGAGGAACATGGCGGCAGGCTGACGTCTGCCGAGGGAGCTCCGGTCCGGGAGGTGATTTCTTCCGAAAGAAGGCAGCGACAGAGGCGCAGAAACGGTGAGAGCGGAGCGGGCGACTTTTTTGTATAATACGGGCAGTACCCTGATGCCTTTTCTCTGTTTTTTCATATAAAACGGGAAATTTGAGCTAGTCAAGGCGGCATCCTTCCTGGCGAGGAATGCTCCCGGCACTAGGACCCTGGAGGAGCGGAGAGGCGGGGAGACCGACGAATGCACTGGGAGACGGAGTCAGAGGCAGGAAGTGAAAACGGCCGGCGGCCGGCGGGGGAGCGAGGCAGCGAGGCAGCAGACGTGCTCGGAGTGTTATGTGTTCGAGCAGGCTTCTTTTTCCAGAATTTAATTCTGGTCCCACGGAGAGTGAAATCAAAGGAGCCAAAGGAGTCTGCGTCCCTTTTATATTCTTTTTGTTGTTTTATTTTTTTTATTGTTTTTTTGAACATTTTTTGGCTTTTCTGAACAGTTTTATATTTTTTTTGTATTTTTTATGGGGAGAAACAAAAAACAGGAAATTGTAAACGGCTCAACTGGAGCAAAAAAAAATCAGGAAAAAATTAGTGTTTCTTCGGGCACTTGTGGTTATCACCAGCAACGTTGATGAGAGTAATACTCTTCTCACCATACGTAATTGTTTTGCCACAATATATGCAAATGATTTTGTATCCACCAAACTTAGTTTGTATGTTTGGAACCATCTGCCTTGCCTCTAGACCCGATGGAGTGGGTTCTTTGGTTGTTGAGGTGCTGGCAGACGATTGTGGAAGGTTTCTGCACAGTTCTCTCACCTCTGCTGCAGAATAGTTATTGGGGTGCAATCGTTGCATGTGCCGAATCATTGTGTGATTCCCAAATGAATATTTTTTTGCAGGGTTCCCCCTGGATAGTACAGCGCCACAGATGAGACAGGTCACCTTTGCAGCGTTTACCTTCTTTGCACCCCTTGGGATTTAAAAAAACTCCCATATAAAGTGCTCCTTAGGTTTATATGGGGCATTGTCTTCAGGCAGGAAATGCCTTCTCTGCCTTCTCTCCTCCTCCTCCTCCTCTTCTTCTTGACCACCAATGTGATGTTGTGGTGGTCCTTGTTGTGGTGGTGGTGGAGGTGGTGCAGATGCTCCTGCTGCTGCTACTACTGAAGCCATTTCTCTGTCAATAGAAGCAGGTCTTCCTCACTCAAAGAACAAAGTGAGAATGAGGAAAAAAGGTGGGGGCTTTCATCATTTGGAAAACAAAACTGTTCTGAACCAATGAAAAGTGTTATTTACAGGTCACATGACCAGGGCTTTCATCATTTGGAAACCAAAAGTGTTCTGAACCAATGAAAAGTGTTATTTTCAGGTCACATGACCCGACGCGCTTACGCTACGGGCCCCGGGGCGCGCCCGGGGGCGCGTAGCGTAAGCAAGTCGGGTCGCGCCCGGGGGCGTTTACGTAGCGCGATCGTATGCGCTTGGGCGCTTCCGGGTGCGTTTACGCCGCGCGTCATAAGACGCATCACGCGGCTACGCGATACGTCAGGATGATGTTTTAGTTCGCAGCAATAGCGCTAACGGGACGCTCACCGGTACGCGAACCGGGGCACGGCAAGACTGCGCTTACCGGTGAGCGCATCGGTACGCGCCCCGGGAGCGCTCCGGGCAAAAAAATTTAAAAAAATAAAAGATAAAGAAATAGTATTATATAAATATACAATATAAAATTCATTATAAAACATATTACATTTCATACCTATAGAGATTTGCTAATAAAAAACCTTTGAAATTCACTGAAAAAACCATAGGTTTCACACCAGTTATAGTTAGGAATTAGCATTTAAAAAACCTATTAAATTCACTGAAAAAAACATAGGTTTCACACCAGTTATAGTTAGCTGGAAATTTTACTCGCATAAAACCATTGAAATTCCCACGTTATAGTTAGTTGGACTCACTATAACTTGCGCGTGCAATGCACTGCTGATGACGTCACATATTACATCACTCATGACATGGTCAGTGACATCACTCATGACATCACTGATGACACCATCCTTGTGACAGAGTGACAGACCTCCTTTCACTGTAATGTAACCCTTGAAACAAATATTCAAAAATAGAAACTAAAATTTATAAAAAAATGGAGATAGCCATACCAGTTACAACAACCAATTCAATGAATCCACCATCTATATAGTCATGCACTCATTCACCAACAGTTCAATATACTCACTCATACATATACTCACTCATCATATGTAGTGATACACCTATACATCCTGTTACACACCGACAGTCACCCAAAAGTTACTCACACACATACTCACACATACAAATAAACTATTGAACATCCATTTATTTGCATATACAGCTATACACACACTACCACTTTACTTCTAAGGAAACTTACACATACTTACTCTCTTAAACAATCACTTATAGAAACACATACTAATTTAAACAGGAACTCTTACAATCCCTCACTCTCACATATACTCACTTATATACATCAATATTCACATATACTAGATTAAAACATATGTAGTTATTGATAAAGACACTAGTGAGGCAGTCATTCACTCACTAACACACACATATACACACTCATTCACCCATACAGTCCTGCACATATGCTGTCTTCAAAACACATACAAAGAGAGAGTCAGTCATTCATGCATCTATGTGCTAAGTAATACCCCCACCAAACCATACAAACACTCATACTGATACTAAGAAAAACATCTAATAACCCATATACATACACATGTAGCTACTCACCAACCCATGCAGCCACTTATACACAAAGTGAAACACTAATACATGCATTTAAATATTTTAACATTACTCACTAATATTTATTTTTCAGAAATACACACATTCACTGGATGGTGTCAATAGTGATGTCATGAGTGATGTCACTGACCATGTCATGAGTGATGTAATTTGTGACGTCATCAGCAGTGCATTGCACGCGCAAGTTATAGTGAGTCCAACTAACTATAACGTGGGAATATCAATGGTTTTATGCGAGTAAAATTTCCAGCTAACTATAACTGGTGTGAAACCTATGGTTTTTTCAGTGAATATATATATATATATATATATATATATGTATATATATATATATATATATATATATATGTAGAAAGACGCCATCCATCATGTTCCCATTCAGCATTGGAAACAAAATAACGCCAGAGCGAAACCACAGTTAAGTGCTTATTTCTTCAATGCTTTATTTGTGTTCAAATTTCGTGCCAGCAAATTGTCATGACGCGTTTCGCCTCTCGAAGAGGCTTGATCACATGATGTGTCAACAACACAGATGAGGGTATATATAGATGAATCCACTTAAACCAACAGCAGCTGTGTGTGATGTACAAACAGAAAACATGGTAGAAATACTGCCCAAATGTACTAGCAGCAAGCAGCATATTCAGGGCATAGTGCCCAAGGTAATGTAAATATATACTTTTCAAATGTCAAGAAAAACATATACTGTATACAAATACATAAAAAGAAGATAGAAACTTGTTAAAAGACATTTTTACACATTAAAACCAATTAAATAAGTCACATTTACAAGGAAAAGTCCAAAATTTCATATAACTAAATATCTACATTGATTTTTCTAGAATAGTGCAAATCAAGGTGAGGATATTAGGAGGAGTGGATAATCCCAAAAGATGTAATATCCTGCCTCGCAATCCTAATTCCCCACCTCTGGCCTTAAACTATCCTGTTACTGTTTATCTAGTCTCTGAATGTTGACTAGAAATTACACAATGCTGTTGCGGTGGAAGTTAGTTCAAACTTTGAACATGTCTTAATACCCCTCATGAGAATACTGGGATACCCAACCAAACGTGAATAATGTGTACGTGTGATTTAAAATCGGTTTCTGATGAGGAACAACCACTCCGAATTTACCATCTTGGCCACATCTGGTCCCATATGTTTTAGATCGCAGTCCAAGAATAGATAAAATGGCGTGTGGAATATCATATTATTTGTGTTAGAGATATCATTATAAACAAGTGTACATATCCTCACTGGCATTAAGGCCTCCCGGGTTCTTGCTGTTAAACTCCAGGATATATCTTGTCTCCAGTAATCGTAGCTTAGCATCCCTATTGCCTCCCCTCTTAAGGGGCGGGATTGTATCGACCAAATAATATTCTAGCCCGTCCGGGTTACTATTGTGGGTCGATTCGAAATGCCGTGCTACTGGATATGTCGGATCTTTCCCTGAGATAGCTCGAAGATGCTGCAAGATCCGTTTGTGGGCGGGCAGCCGAGTGCTGCCCACATAGCATAGCCCACATGGACATTGCAGTACGTAGACTACATACTCTGTTTTGCATGTAAGTCTGTGCTTGATGGCGATTGGCTTATCGTGAAAGGGAATGGAGTAGTGAGTCCTGTTAACACCTTGTCGACAGGCTTTGCAGAATGGACACCTTTTAAAACCCTTATTCAGGTCCATCCAGGTCCCTGATATTGGTTTGTCCAAGTTGTTACTGACCAATGTAGTTGCCATTGTCAAAGACCTGCGAAAAGTCAGTTCCGGCTTATTAGAGACCAAGCTGCCTATTACTGGATCTCTTTTTACTAGATTCCAGTTCCTGCTGAAAATTTTCCTAATCTCAGCATGTTGGGTGCTATAGGTTACAATGGCCCTTGATTGTACTGATTCGGCCTTGGCCATGGTAATCTGGCCTTTGCCCTTCAAGGTTTGTTCCCTGGGGATACTGCGTGTCCGTTCTATAGCTATATCTATTAGATCAGCACTGTATCCTCTCTTCAGGAAACGGATATTACTATCTCTCTGGGCTTTGTCACATTCCTGATCAGTACTGCAAATCCGTGTCATGCGTAGCATCTCCCCATATGGGATGCTGCGTATGAGATGTCTAGGATGCTGACTAGTGGCATGCAGCAGCGTATTCCCAGAAGTCTCCTTCCTATGCAGTTTTGTCTCCAAAATATTGCCCTTGATATACACTTCTACATCTAAGAAGTTGACTTTCTCTTTGTGAATCTCAGATGTGAACTCTAAATTATAGATGTTGATGTTCAGTTTTTTAACAAAGTCAGTTGCCTCCTCCCTGGACCCCTTCCAAATCATGAATAAATCATCTATATACCTCAAATACATGATTACATTGTTGGTCATTGTGGCCTCATGGTCTCCCATGAGGACCCGCTCCTCCCACAGTCCCATGTGCAAGCACGCACAACTGGGGGAAAAGCAGGCCCCCATGGCCACCCCTCGTAGTTGTTGGTATATTTGGCCGTAAAACATGAAGTAGTTCTGCTCAAGACATAGCTTTAACATGCCAATAATCATTTTGTTATGGTGTACATAGTTCATCGGGCGTTTGTCCAAGTAGTACTCAACTGCTTTGATACCATCACTGTGTCTGATGGAAGTGTATAATGACTTCACATCTAAAGTCATTGGCAGATAATCATCACTCCAAACAACTTTTTCCAATTTGGTTAAAAAGTCTGTGGTATCTCTCACGTAAGATTGTAATTGTATTACCCATTCTTGCAGGAAATAATCGATATATCTCGAAATGTTTTCGGTAGAGCTGTCAATTGCCGATATGATCGGCCTTCCAGGTGGAACAGAAATGTCCTTATGCACCTTTGGCAAAAGGTAAAAGGTGGGGATCACTGGGTATTCCTTTTTCAGGAATTGAAATTCATCCTTGGAGATTAGTCCACCACTTTTCCAGGCAATCAGTTTTGAGTTTTGTTCATTCCAGGCCGCCCTGATTGCCCCTAAGTTACTTTTTCTGTAACAGGATTGATCCCCCAGCTGACTTTCGGCTTCCTTTATATAGAGGTCCCGATCCCACAAAACAATATTTCCGCCCTTGTCGGCCTGCTTTACTACGACATTTTTATTCATGCTTAATTTCTTTATTAAGTTTTCGTAGTTTTGATTTTGTCTGTGAATGGCAGAATGTTTTTTGTTTGTGGTCGTGTATAGTTTTTTCAAATCCTCTATGATAAAGTCATGGTAGACATCCAAGTTATCATGGGGCATGATTGGTAGAAAGGTTGATTTAGCCTTAAATGGTGTTGTGCCAGTTCCTGCGCCAGCACCTGCTTGTGTAGTTTCCATGAGGCTGACCTCTGCCCCTTCTTGTTGTAATGACCAAATTTCCTGAAAGGAGGATGCATCGCCTGCAGTAAGGAGGGATGGACTTTGTGGCTGTACATTTTTTGTTCTTTTGTATGGCTGCATGCGGTGGAACTTGCTCAATTTTAACTTCCTTATAAACCTAAAAGCATCCATGCATGTAGTCGCATAGTTAACATTTCTGGGGGGGCAATATGATAATCCCAATCCCAGGATGGCCACCTCCTTATCTGTGAGAGCAATCTGCATTAGATTTATAATGGTTTTAGTTTCAGAGCAACTTATTGTGTCTTCTTCCACTTTCCGCGTTTGTTTCTCCTCGTGCCGCCCATATTTGATTTTATGGCGTTTGCAGCGTTCGAGCCGCTTGCGATTGGCTCTTTGTCGCCTGGAATGACATTGGCATTGGCCTTCAGCCGTGGTCTTAAAGTGTCTCTGCGATTCTCGAATAGGCAGCTTACTTCCTGAGCGAGAGATAGTTTTGTAAACCCCAACTGATCCGTTCTTATGGGGTCACCTTCTACATCGCTCTCGGCTGCTGAACTTAAGTCAATTGAAGATGCTGAAGCAGATATTGTTCCCTGCACTTCCTTATATATATATATATATATATATATATATATATATATATATATATATATATATATATATATATATATATACATATATATATATATATTCACTGAAAAAACCATAGGTTATAGACCATATATAGTTAGGAATTAGCATTTACAAAACCTTGAAAATTCACTGAAAAAACCATAGGTTATAGACCATATATAGTTAGGAATTAGCATTTACTAAACCTTATTTTACTCACACAAAACCATTGAAATTCCATATATAGTTAGTTGCACTAACTATATATCGCGCACCCGCAATCCACTGCTGATGATGTAACATATTACATCATTCATGACATGGTCAGTGACATCACTGATGACATCACTGATGACATCTCAAATGACATCACTGATGACATCACTGATAACAACATCCAGTGATTTTTTGTTTCTATAAAGTTTAAATATGTCTTACATATTGAAGAATGAGTGGATGTGTAAGTGTCTGGACGAAGGATTTAGTAGGTGCATGACTGACTGTATGAGTGAGTGATTAAATGTGTCTCACTGACTGCATGGGTTAGTGACTAAACTGTCTTAATTTGTGCATCATTATGTCTGTTGTTCTGTAAACTGCTGCATGTGTTGATCAGTAGCTATATGAGTAACTATATGGGTTATTGATTGATTGCCCAAGTATTTGTATGGGAGACTGAGTGTGTGTGTGGCTAGCTGGGAGGTGTGTGACTCTGTGCAGATCAATCTGTACTTGTATCAATGATTGTATAAGAAGGTAAGTATGTGTTAGTATATGTTTGAAAATGTAAGGTGCTCTATGTTTAACTGTATAGACAAGAAAATGGAAGTGTCATTGATTCTTTACAGGACTGACTAGGTGTGTGAGTAACTCCATGGATGCGTGGCAGACTGTGAGTGTCTGTATAGGTGTATGAGTGCATATGATAGTGTTGTAAAGATGAGTGATTGTATGTATGAATGATTGTATGGGTGAATGAGTGAAGGTGTGTGTAGACGTAGCAATCAGTGAGTGCGTATGTAGTAACTAGTATTGGTGTGTCAATGGTTTCAAAAATTATACTCTCTTTTTAACACTGGGTGAAACAGAGGTTATATTAAAATGTGAGGAGATGCATTGTATTGTCACATGAATGATATCATCAGTGATGTGGTCATTGATGTCAAATGAGATGTCATCAGTGATGTCATCAGTGATGTCATTTGAGATGTCATCAGTGATGTCATCAGTGATGTCACTGACCATGTCATGAATGATGTAATATGTGACATCATCAGCAGTGGATTGCGGGTGCGCGATATATAGTTAGTGCAACTAACTATATATGGAATTTCAATGGTTTTGTGTGAGTAAAATAAGGTTTAGTAAATGCTAATTCCTAACTATATATGGTCTATAACCTATGGTTTTTTCAGTGAATTTTCAAGGTTTTGTAAATGCTAATTCCTAACTATATATGGTCTATAACCTATGGTTTTTTCAGTGAATTTCATTGGTTTTTTAACAGCTAATATCTGTAGCTGTAAAATTTGTTCTTCTTTAAATCCAAAAATATATTTTATATGTTTATGAATAATTATTTTTTTAAATATTTTTTTTTCTTCGTTCCCGCTTCGCGAATCGGGAACCTTACAGTAAAAAAATGTTCAGAAAAATAAAAAAAAAAGTTCTTTTCAGAACTACCTCCCCGTTATTAAAAAATTGGTACAATATTTGGAACTGTGCCAACCTCTATTTCTCTTAGTTCGCTTCCTAGTTCGCTCGCTGGTACGCGAACTGGAAGCGAACCAAAAACAGTAAGTATAAGGGAAGGAAACACACACTTATGTTAAAAGAAAGACAGCTATAGGGGAGTAAACTAGAGATACTATTACCCATAATCCACTACTGATGATGTCACATATTACATCATTCATGACATGCTCAGTGACATCATCAGCAGAGGATTGCGGGTTTTTTGGCAACATGCCTTATCGACGGTTTAATAACGCTGCCTTTTGCTTTATATAAGTTTTCAAATTGTATGAAATATATACCAATAGGTCTTTATGAACCTTTAGGTAGTGCTTTTGTTCATGAGGTCTGGTCGCTTCCATACACATACAGATGTTTCAAAGATGATCAAGAAGTTTATCTGAATGGAGAGGAATGCACTGAGACGCCAGATCATTCACTAATGTGTAGGCACATACAGTTACACGATTCATGCAACAAACACCGACCAAATATGGCTTGCGTGATGCAAGGCACGCCAGTTCCTGCTATCATCCCCACGTTCAAGTTGTTGGAAAATGGTAGTTATTTGATGCTCAATAATGAAGATTGTTCTGAGTTAATTAAAAGTATTCCTTTTATCGTAACAGTAAGTGAACGGGTTATTTGCTGCAGAAATGTTCTATTTCCTCCCACACATGAACATAGGGAGTTTTCAATCTGGCCACAAATACCAACCTTGGGACACGTTTCAACGGCATGACAAGAATAAGAGCTCTTTTGTCTCAGAGAGAGGTGGCCTTGAGTTCGGCCCGTGAAACTTTCGTACTTCACATAGCGAACACCCGTACACAGGTTTGCCTTTCAATTTCAGCAACATGTTTCCGACTATCTTTAACGCATCCTCCACAAAATCCCTGGCACACTTTTTTAAAGTTGTTACCAGTGGTCTCGTGACTTCATTTGAGAAAATCTTTGGAGTCATCCCTGCTCCCTTTCATTCCATTTTCTCCACTCTGGTTCGTGGATTGCATTTTTACTTGCATTACCAGCGGACGCTCTTGTGCTTTTTTACATTTTTAAATATGGATGTCCCTCCTATGCAACCTCCGACCCTGCAGCTGCTGACACTGTTCCGCAATCGCATGCTAGAATATTATGGCACAATGCCGTTGGCGATATTAAGCACGGCATATGGATTATCTTTTCGGTTCTCCTACTTCACCTGTGTCCAGCCTGTATTTCACTGCCTGACCTGTGATTTCGATTGGGCCATTGATTTGTGTCTCTGCAGACCGGTTTCTCCTGACGTCGACTTTAATCAGCTGATGACTCCTATCATTACTCACGAGTTGATTTGTCCTGGCGAAAGGATTATGGCTGTGGCATTGATGCATGGACTACTTGGTCCCTGGAATTTACTGGCGGCAGCACAGTCTTTCTTGGAACACAGCTTTCTTGAAAACCCACCGAGCTGTCCTCTGATGGTGATAGAGGATCCGGTGCTGGGAGAGCACGTATGTTCTTTTCCGCTTTTAAATTGGATGGCTGAACTGTTTTCGGATGAAGACGGTGACTTCCTGTTGGAGGCTGTTGCAGCTTATTTTGCATACACAGTTATGTCATAGACCTTTTTCATGTTTCATATGCTGAGTACTAGCATTTCATTGACAATTCATTGACTTAATTGTCAAGTTTTTATTATTTACCTTGCCTATTGGCTTAAGACTCGATAAAGTACTTGGCTGTTTTATTTTTCTTTAGCATTGAATTTTCCTAGTTTTTAATGCTTTACCTTGCGGACCGTCCACATATAAACTTGCAATCTGCTCTCATGAGATGGCACTTCTATTATCTTATTCAGTTCGTTTCCGGATCATGAGGAGGTGTCATCTAGGTCCTGGATATCTTTACACCGTGTTAAGTTAGCATGGGCTCATTACCGGTTTAAACGCCATTTTTCCTTTTTTGCAACTTCTGCACACGACATTTAGTTGTTGCTTTAGCTTTCCACCTAGTAGTTCATCGTGGTTTACATGAGAATAATATGTTATTGGTCTACTATCTGCTTTACTTGTTAAACTATATCTGTACAGCGAGTGCTAAAGTTTCAAGAACAACACGGTACAGAATTGTTATGAGGTCTGATCTCCACGACTTCATACTCATAACATAAGTGCAACTTCTGCCAATTCTGGGCATGAGGCGGGTTTTATATTGCTTTGCCGAACACACATACACAACAGTTGATGCGGTTCACATGAAGAGAGAGCTGGTGTATGCTGATGTGATTCCTTCAAATCTAAGACACTAAAGTATGGGCACGCCCTAAACCAACACAAAGAGACCTTCTTAGCAAATAATATAATATGTGTATTAGGGAGGGTGAGATATAAGCAGCCGCGGGCCGTGGAGGGAGTTACGGTGAGGCAGGGAGGCGGGGAGGGGGAGAAGCAGGGTGGAGCCCTCTCTACCTTGCCCCTCCCCCTCCCCGCCTCCCTGCCCCACCGTAACTCCCTCCACGGCCCGCGGCTGCTTATAAGTGTTGCTAACTCTTATTCATTTACAGCATGTTAACATACTGTCACCATTCGCTTTTTATGTACTAGTAACTATGCTGGTAATTTTGCTACTGATAATATGTGTACTTGTATTCTCCACCCTGCTTCTCCCCCTCCCCGCCTCCCTGCCTCACCGTAACTCCCTCCACGGCCCGCGGCTGCTTATAAGTGTTGCTAACTCTTATTCATTTACAGCATGTTAACATACTATCACCATTCACTTTTTATGTACTAGTAACTATGCTGGTAATTTTGCTACTGATAATATGTGTACTTTTATTATCTAAGGTACTACGCCTGAGAAGACGGCATTAGTAAATAAACATTTCAAATACACATGTGTTCTTCTTAACTCCATGTTCTGGTTTCTAAGAAATATATAACGACCGACTGTTCATGAGTTCCACGTATCCTGAGGTACTATAAGTTCATATTCTGGATTGTCTAAACATTGAGAGTTTGTTATATCCAATGTGACACTGTACCTAGCTTGCTAAATAGTTTTTGATTACTAACGTGAGTTTTGGGACACCCTAATTCGCCGAGGTTCCAATCCTCTGTCCACAGTTCTGTGTGAGAACAGAAACCCTGCGACAGGGGCACCCCCGACCCTTGCTGGACCTTCATCACACTTGCGATACAACTCCAGCAATGCGCCACCTTTACGGCACAGATACATCACGCATCTGTGCTGTTTTTGCCCCGTGATGCGCCGCATTGTAAATGCAGCACACCATAGGTGACGGAACAGCGGCACAGAATGACTAACACATCCCTGGTGATGCGCCAGTCATCATAAATCTATCCCTATGCTTCTTATCTTGTTAGAGATGAACCGCCATATGTATCATCAAAGTTATTTGCATTTCCTAAATAGCGAACTTTAAGGAATAAATAGCGATTCTTTACCATTCCTAGTTTGCGATGAGCTATTTGCTAATTAGCCGAATGTAGCCCAATGAAGCCCAATGTAGCCCAATGTAGCCCAAAGATGGCCGCCAGACACACAAAAAAACAAATGTAGCCCAAATATCAGCCAGATGTAGCCCAACTATAGCCCAGTGACAGAATGACCAATCAGCTTCGCAAACCTCCGTTACGCGAAGCGGAGCGCTGTTACAGATATATATCTTTTTTTGAACGTTAATTTCTCAAAATCCACTGGAGCACATATATTGAGACCTAGCAAAGGCACATCGGGCTACCAGTCCCTAATATTTTGCCAAGTTTCGTGCAAATCCATTCAGCCGTTCAATTATTATTTTTATTATTTTTTTTTGCCCCGCGGGGCCCTTTTAAAACCTCCACATCAAACCTAGGGGGTCAGCGAGGATCTACTATGCCCCCTTATAGTTATTTCCCCCTTTGTTTTGACCTCCTCTTGTCTCTCGATCCTACCGAGAGACAAGATGGCGGCCGCTACGGACTGTTTGGAATGTTGACAGACGCCGGAGAACCAATCAGCTTCGCTTCACAAAGCTCCGTTGCGCGAAAAGTCCGCGAACCAGAGCGCTAACCGGTCCGCTGTTACAGATATATATCTTTTTTTAAACGTTAATTTCTCAAAATCCACTGGAGCACATATATTGAGACCTACAAAAGGCACATCGGGCTACCAGTCCCTACAATTTTGCCAAGTTTCGTGCAAATCCATTCAGCCGTTCGGGCTAAAAGTGAGGCCAACCGCCCTATGGAAAACTCAATGTTAAAAACACGTTTTGGGACCCCCCTTTTTTCTCGGCCCCCACTGGACGAACCCCCCCCAAATTTTCAAGGGCTGCTCAGAAACAAAATGTGCCATTTTCCTGAAAATTTCAGCCAATTCCGTCCACAAACGCCAAAGTTATTAGACATAGAATTTTCAAAAAACCCATAGAGAAAAAATCCTAACTATATATACCTACTGGCGACCGCCAGTAGGTAATATTACCTACTGGCGGCCGCCAGTAGGTAGTTATAGTTAGGACCTAGTTTCCATAGGAAATCGTCAACATTCTATTTGGATTAACTTTGGCCCTGGTGGATGAATCTTTGCGAATTTCTCAAAGAAGATGGCTCGGTCCGCTGCGCTCCTTCCCTTAAAATTTGGGGGGGATTGGTGAAGTGGGGGCTGAGATAAAAGGGGGGTCCCAAAACGTGTTTTCTCCATGTTATTTTCCATAGGACGTTTAGACACGGCTACAGGTCGAACGGCTGAATGGATTTATAAGAAATTTGGCAAAACTGTAGAGTCCGGTTCGCAGATTACGCTTTTTTTTGGAATGGTGTAAATCCGTTCAGTAGTTGCTGAGAAAATTAAAGTTAAAGTCAATTATATATCTATAAGCGCGGACGGGTGCGCGCACACGAGCGGCTGCGCGCGAGCGGAATTTTTTTTTGCTGCGTGACGTCTGTTAACGTTCGATTCGAAGGAAATCAGGAAGTGTTGACCGCCATTTTGTCACTGCGAGTAAATATATTATCATTTCAAAGCGTTGGAACATGGAAAGGGGAGAAGGTAGAGATTGTTTTGCTGCGTAGGTTTTCTCAGGGTGTGCAGTAAGGTCCTTAAAGGTGAAAATATATATATTTTTTTTTTTCGAAAAAAGTTGCGGGGTGCGCGCACTCGTGCGCGCACACCTATTTACAAGAGTGTGAAAATGAAGATAAATCAGAAGTTTGAGTGCTTTGATATGGTGGCTCTGAAAAGAGCCCTTGTGTTTATTGAGTTGTTTCTGCATTTATAAGTAAGTACCGATGCAGAGTCTGATGTTGCAGAGGAAGATTTTGTTTCCCTCATCCGTGAAATGAACACCATCTGTCCTATAGATGTCTTGCATGTGGTAACGCAAGTTGTTGTGGTAAATAGAACCCAT
This sequence comes from Lissotriton helveticus, assembly GCF_964261635.1. Lineage (NCBI taxonomy): Eukaryota > Metazoa > Chordata > Amphibia > Caudata > Salamandridae > Lissotriton > Lissotriton helveticus. The sequence goes on along the minus strand of NC_136069.1, from coordinate 1,095,844,015 downwards.
GCTATAATCTCTGAGGAAAGCAGAAACAGATTTATTAACATGTCTCCTTGCTTTCTCAATTTGTGCACAATGTTGATTGGACCAGTTCCATTTCTGTCTTTGGCATATATTGGAATATACCAAGGCAGTTCGAGGAAAAAGTGTCATCAATTGTCTAAAGGTGTCTTTTAGAAGCATTTCCAGACCTACCCCAGTCAATGTGCCTAGATCGTTCCCACCACAGTGCACAATTATAAGGTCTGGTTCTGGGAGATGCATAAAAGTTTTCACCAATGGTATTAATTGGTGACATCTTAATCCTCTTTGCCCAATCCACGTTATCTGCACATTTGCTAAATCAAGGTTGGAAATTCGTCTGCTTGCTGCATATTTTCCACTCCAGTGAATATAGCTGTGTCCTAAAAGCCAAACCTTCATTTTCAAGGCAGATGCACTCGTGCTCCGATGGGTTCTGGAAGTGGAATGGCAGTTAGAAGCTGAAATTCAGGATAAAAAAATGGATGAGGCTTGGTGTGGTTGAAAAACAAAAGATGATTGGTTGATTATAATACGTGAAGATTGAAGACTACGTTGCATGTTATTGTTATGTAAAAGAAAAAGTAGTATTGGGTGTGAAAAAAATGACATGTAACAGAGCTGTGGATAGGCAGGTGTTTCTGGAGGGAAAACAGTGTTGTTAGTTTGCTGTAGAACGTTGAGATATGAACTTTTGACCTGTGCCTTCAGCCAGGTGCAGAATGAGGTGTTACCATGTAAACAGCCAGAGATGGCAGTGGGTGATGGGTGACTTTTATGTGACATTGAAAATATTGTGAGGGACAACCAACTGAAATGTAAATTTGAATACAAAATTTTGCGGGAGGAAATATGATTGGCTGAAGAGACATATATGAGTCTGTATTGACTGGATATCTGTGCCATTGAATTTTGGTTGCAGTGATAGCAGCATAATTGAGACTTCCGTCAAACGAATATCTATTTTGTGACTGTCACTGTTGTACATCGTACAAAGCATTGGTAAAGGTAAGTCTGTAACTGTTTGTTTTGTCATGTACCGTAAAAGAAAGGGTTCACGGGCTGTTATAGGCCTGTGGGTTCTAGTATGAGTAAATCAGGTCGACAAAAGAAAATATTAAGTTAGTACAGCTGAAGTTACGTGGAACTCATGAATACTGTTTCAATATACAATCATTTTAGTTGAGATTATGGATTAAAAGAGAGAACGTGTATATTTGAAATGTTTATTCAGAAATGCACTGTTTTCAAGGCAAGTTTCTTATCTAATACGAGTGCAGACATTGCAAAAAACAAAGTAATCGGTATAGCCACTAGTACATAAAATACAAACGGTATAGTTGATGAAAAATGAATATGGTTTAGCAAAATTAATTATACACTCTTATGAGGAAGTATATTGGGGCAGATTTATGAAGGCCTTGCGTTACTTTTAACATAAATAAGGCTCATTATATGTTAATACATGGATGAAGGTCTCTGGCCTTTCAGTTTAGGAACGATACATGAAAATGCTAGTGGTTAGCACAGTGTTTCCCAAACTGTGATCCGCGGACCCCCAGGGGTCCTTGACCCATTCAAGAAAGTCCGCAGGCAGCAGTTTTAAAAGCACTTCAAAGTTCCTTGCAGAATTATCAGTTTTGGAGCAACAATAAAAGTGTCAAGATAACACCAGTGATTAATGTACCTGCTAGAGAGAGAGAGAGGAGAGTTTTGTCCAGTGGCAACTTCAACTTATCTAATGTAGCACAGAGGGTTACTGCAAAGAACATGTACCATGTATTTAATTTAAAAAAATGTTATATGCATAGGTCAGTGGGTTACTTACTGCTTTTGTAAGTAACTTATTTTTCTTCCCAGATTGTCGTATCCTTGTGCATAATAAGGTCTTCATTTACTATTCTTTGAAAGCTAATAAAATTCAATCTGTAATGATAACTGTGTTGTAGACTGCACCATTGTTTCCCAAAAACCTTTGGGGGGAGAGCATTCCAAAGCCCCCTCTGTAGTGGTCAGGCTCACTCATTGCACTTGGTATGCACCGTATGGGGACTGGTCTGAAAACATTTTCTAGGGCTGCTTTTGGTTTCCAGACTGGCCCTTGCAGGAGCAGGAGCCTCGAACAGCAAAATAAAACCAGCCATGTAAAGGTTTGTCACTGGGATGCAGCACCAATCTTCCCATTAAATTATTTAGTTTTTTGTAAATTCACAGAAGTGGAGGAGCGTGTCGTTATCCTCCTTGGCTTAATGACACGGTCCACCACTTCGGAAACGAGGGGCTGCGCCATATTTACAAGAATATGGTGCAGCCCTGTGTTTCCCCCTGCGCTTGCGCTACACTTAGCAGGGTAGCGCCAATGCAGGCACCCTTGCACCATAGTGCAAGTGTGACTTCGTGCAGGGGAAGATTGTTTATGTACAGGAAGATCCTCCTTCCTGAATATAAAAAATCCAAGGCGTTTTGCTTTTTCCATGTGTACTGCATAAGGCAGCACACATGAAAAAAGCAAAATCGAGGAGAAATAAAGCATTTATCCTCGTTTCGTCAAGTTAAGTCCAGGTGTTTCCTGGTTTTAATTATGGCGCAGTCTCCTATTTACGCTGCCCCTGTAAATAGGAGGCAGCGTTAAAAAAATCAATGGCTGTTGTAGTGGAACGCCCATCGCAAACACCCACTGCCCACCTCTTTCACGTTAAGTATTGCATGAAAGTGGGTTTTATTTGCAAAGCAGCGTTAAGCCACAGTAAGTGGCTCAACGGTGCCTTGTACATAGGGCGAAGCCCATATCGCCATGGGAATATCGCAAAAAGTGACGTTCCCATGGAGATAGGGGCTTGTAAATCTGCCCCAAAAATTGTTAGTAATTCGCGTTTTTCTTTTGTGTACACCTGAAATAATTTCCCTGAGATATGTGGCATACAAGGTAAAACAGAACACCGGGACCTTTATCGATTGCCTTATGTTGCACAAAAGAAAAAAATACACGTAACAGACTTGGATCATTTACATTTTCACTATTTCTGGGCACTTTGCTTTTTGACCTTTCAGTAACCGAATTGCTTTATTTCGCCTGTATTTTACGTAGACCGGAAACAATGGCTATGTATTCGAACTTACCAATCCAAGAGCTACTATTATATTTGGTTTTCACAAAATCTTTATTCAAAAATGATGACGTACAAATGCAGGCATACAACCACGTAAGTGATGACGCACAAATGCAGGCCTAAAACCACGTGGGCCAGCCACGGAGCAGACTGGGGCTGTACATGAGGGCATATTTATCTGAGGAAAACATAACTGAGTCGGTGGTCATTTTATTTCATCAAGGTACAATAGATCATATCGAAAATGTATTGTGGGCAAGTACCATCAGTGTTGAAAAATCGACCATTCAATAATACTGTAATTAATGATGCGTCAGAACTTAATATCAATTCATTGTCCGAATGTTCAAGCAATACTCATCCCCTCCCGCCATGTGCTTCAGGAACTGCATCCATATTTCATGATCTGAAGTCTGAGCATCCGGAACACAACGGGGAATTGCGAGTTTCGTTTATACCGGCGCCATTTTGGGTGGGGTCAGGCGGGCCCAAGTATAGTCAAAATGTCTCCTCCAACTCGGGGTTGGACCAGAATCTCTTTCGGCAGTCCAGAAATTCCGTTAAGGGGCAACAGAAGGGACCGGTGACATGAACCATCAATCAAAGAAAAGGGAGGGGCAACAATCTTTCCTACCGGGTCATAATGATGTTCCACCGGAACCGATCGAATCAGTAGTCTGCAGGATTTTTGGTCATTCAAACTGAGGCTGGCGTCAGCATGAGAGCGCCAACGTCTCGTGGCTACGCTTTGGTCGACCGCCATTTTTAGGAGATCTGCAACCACCGGCAGTCACTGGGTTGCAGGAGCAGATGGACTCAAGCCTGTCGGGCGAAGCATCGTTGCACCGCCACAGTGGACGAGACCCTGCTGGGTGAGTGGAGCGTCGCTGTACCGCAACAGAGGACGAGTCCTTTGCCGGGCGCGTGAAGCGTCCCTATATTGCCACAGTGGACGAACCCTTTGCTGGGCTCGTGGAGCGTCCCTATATCGCCACAGTGGACGAACCCTTTGCCGGGTGCGTGGATCGTTGGGGGTGCAGCTGAGGGGCCTCCACCTGGGGAGGCGGGAGAGGCTCGTCCGCGCCGCCTCTCCCTCTCAGTGCACCCCACGGCGTCTTGCTGACATTTGTTATGGCCGGACCAGGCGATGAAGAGAGGGGGGGGGTCGGAGGCATATGCAAGACATCCCCCCCTCGTGGCCTGCAAGGCGCCGAAAAAAGAAGAGAATGGGAAGACAACTACATCTCGGGTCGGGCCCATGCCTTCTCCGGCCGATGGCGGCCGGCCGCTCTTTGCCACGGCCCCAGGAACGGATCCCTTGGTTCATCCTGGGGACAGGCCTTGGCGCGTGGTGTCGCCTCCGGACTATTCGCGTAATGGTTCTCCACCCCAGGCCGTTGCCGACGGCTTTTGTAGACTTTCTGACGCTCAAAAACCCTACTAGAAAGCAGCCCAAAAGTAGCCCAACATTGCTACTTTGGGGAAGGAGGGACAGGGACGGCGTCAAGTAGACGGCGAAATGCATTGTGGGTTTGTTGCTGCGGCCGTTTGTCATGTAAATAGTTGTTTTAATATATTTTTGTTCAAGAATAAAAACGTTTTAACCTGTTATTTTGCTGTCGTGTGGTATATTTCTAATATTTGTCGCTCTGATGTCGTTTCCCCTCCCAAATGTAACATGTGATTGTAATCTACAGCCGGACATTCCGACAGGACATGAGAGCAAAAGGGGGGGGGGTCAGATCTGAAGTTGGGCAGGCGATAAGATCACGTTTTGCTATGTGGGGCTATCTATGTTCGTGATGGGGCCTAAAAGGGGGCAAGATGGCGGGGCCACTGTGCCGTGACTTTCGCTTTAACTTCAACAGTGGTGGGGGTGAACACAAATGAACGCCACTTATGTACATATACATTTTCATTTTCCACACCACATGAAACCTGCATCAGGTTTCATATAGGCGTTTTGTTGCAGGGTGGGCATTCATTTGCATGAAAGCCCTGTAAAACTAACACAGTGAAATTTAGAAGATTTCACTGAGTCAGCTTTATAGCATTGCTGAATCAAATCCTTACGCCTGTTTGAAACAGGCATAAGGAGTGATGCACCATGCAATGTGTGGCTTCCTCCTGTGCATTGCAGTAGACATGTCGTGCTTACGACGTGATTCCTGCAATGTGCTGCTTTTGCGGCACAGATGCGTGACGCATCTGTGCTGTTTTTACTCAATGGTGCTCCACATTGTAAATGCGGCACACCATGGGTGGCAGAGCAGCGGTGCACATTAACTGGTGCATCTCTGGGGATGCGCCAGTTAACATAAATCTGCCCCTTTACATTTAAGTATGAGCAGGGGACACAGAGTTGGTGAAGCTTATCCAAGGTTAAAAAGAGATGAGTCCTGTTCACTGAAAACTTGGACATAGGACTCACCTCCTCAGCATCGCTGGACATGGCTAAATAATAGCTGCAAAATGTTACTCTTGATAAACAATTTTACTATTATAGTCTCTGAGATTTGTCTCTTACTCTGCAACATCTCATTGTTGTTCTCTTTCTTTAAAGATAACGACAACATTAACCATGAGTGATAATGAGCAATCCGTTGATCTCGATCTTATCGTTGAACTTGTCATTGAAACATCAGTGGAAGTGGATCCCTTAGATGATTTAAATCCTGAGGATGATGAAGAACATGATGAGGATGCCGATTTGTCAGAATTGTATGACATAGGGTGGGAAGCTGACGTGCTTCAGCATATGGAACTATAAACATTTATTTTTAAAATTTACTGGAAATAAAAAGTGAAAATGTAAACTGTTTCATTTGAAATTTAAACATAACTTGAAAAACAGGTTATGTGTAGTGTCTTTAATAAAATAGTCAAATATGCTCATAAAAATATTTCTAAACCAATGAAAAGTTTTATTAACAAGTCACATGACCTGTTATGCTTACGTTACTCGCTCCGCGCCTCGCCTCGGATTGCTTCCGGGAAGCTGCGCTTCGCGCCTCGCGCACCGGAGGACTTCCTGGTGCGCTAACGCGGCGCGTCATATGACGCATTATGCAACAACGCGATACGTCGTTGGGGCTCCACCGGAACTGATTGAATTGGTAGTCTACAGTGTTTCTGGAAGTTTCAGACTGAAGCTGGCGTTAGCATGAGAGCACCCCGTGGCTACGTCGTGGCCATTCTGCGAGCAATCATGGCAGAAGCTCCCCACCGGAACTCTGCGGGAGTCGGGGGCCCCGGTGACTCTTGTAGAATCTTCAAGGCTGATGGGACGCTTTTGGGAATGGGGCCCATGCCGTAGCAGTGAAGGGTCCGAGTTCCAGGGTTGTCCAGAGCCATCCTTGCAGGCCAGGCCCAAGTCTGTGGGGCCGACCGCCATTTCCTGAGCTCCGTGGCAGCCGCCTGTCGCTGTACCGCAAGAGTGGGTGCAATTCAGCCAGATGGCGGGTGAGACGCTGTAATAGCAAGAGCAGGCGCAACTCAGCTGGCCGAGCGAGGCAATGTGCCGCAGGAGTGGGCGCAACTCAGCTTGTCGAGTGAAGCGCTGGGGTGCAGCTGAGAAACCTCCACCTGGGGAGGTGGGGGAGGCTCGTTTGCGCCGCCTCTCCCTTCCAGTGCACCCCACGCCGTCTCCTGGCGCAGGTATATGTGATGGTCGGACCAGGGCACCGCAGGACGTGTCTTCAGGTCAAACGGATTGTGGGACAAGGTCCAGAATGGAAGAGTTACCAAAAGGCTAAAAGTTCTGCCGGACCCCGGGAGCCGGCCGCCTATGTCGAGTGAAGCGCTGGGGTGCAGCTGAGAAACCTCCACCTGGGGAGGTGGGGGAGGCTCGTTCACGCCGCCTCTCCCTTCCAGTGCACCCCACGTCATCTCCTGGCGCAAGAGCGGGCACAATTCAGCTGGCCAAGTGAAGCGCTGGGGTGCAGCTGAGAAACCTCCACCTGGGGAGGTGGGGGAGGCTCGTTCGCGCCGCCTCTCCCTTTGGACGAGACCCTGCTGGGTGAGTGGAGCGTCGCTGCACCGCAAGAGTGGACGAGTCCTTTGCCGGGCGTGTGGAGCGTCCGTATACCGCCACAGTGGACGAACCCTTTGTCAGGTGCGTGGAGCGTTGAGGGTGCAGCTGAGGGGCCTCCACCTGGGGAGGCGGGAGAGGCTCGTCCGCGCCGCCTCTCCCTCCCAGTGCACCCCACGGCGTCTTGCAGACATTTGTTATGGCCGGACCAGGCGATGAAGAGTGTTGAACGTTGTTCTCTTTTGAGAGTAGAAAAGATAGTGAGAGAAGTGGGTGGAGTGCTGCGTGTAAATTCCAGAATAGAAACTAGTAAGAACCAATTGGAAGTGTTGTTTTCACGTTGCAGCAGGCTGCCATGTAAATAGTTATTTAATAAAACGTTTTACTCTGTTACTTTGCTGGTGTGTTGTATTTATTTATAATATTTGCATAGGGTTTGTTGTTATTTTGGGCGGGGTGGGCGGCGCCGAGCTATGTTGCAGCCATCATGGCGTCGAGCTCGGTTTCTCTCACTAGTTTCATATTTCTCATGAGGGGTTGTTCCTAATGTTTCTATTTTAGCGAGGTCAAAAAGAGATCCTATCAGTGGCCTACTGATTTTGCTCGATTCTTTTTTTTTCTCTAACGATTTTTAAGTTAAAGTTTGCTAGTACGATACAGCGGCTAGTCCGCATTTTATATATATGTCTTTTTTATTAGGGGTGTCCTCCGGTGGAGTCGGACGATCTACCTCTAATAAACGGTAAGTGTTCCTCTGAAGGAATGCGTCTAGAAAGTGGCTGACTGTAATGTATGATATTTCACTCAGTGACTTTCAGGCCCATGCTGTTTCAAAACTGTGCATGTGCTTGAAGCAGCCGTAGGTATTGACGCAGCATAGAAACTACTAAGAACCAATTGGAAGTGTTGTTTTCAAGTCACATGACTTCACATGCGCGTCTCAGGACGTGTACGCGGTGATAGTATCTGGTCACGTACGCCATTTGGAAGTAGCGGTCTAATTCAACGAAGTTTCAAAATGTGAAAAGGAGTAAATTCAAACATATCCGGATTTAATATATCTTTTGAGCTCGATTCAAGCATACAATTGTTAAAGTATAAAACCTTTTATATATTTTTTTGAAAATAGCTAGGTGTGTACATTCGGTCACACACGAAAGTTTAAAAAGACATTCGGCTCAATTTAATGAAAATTTTCATAATAATAAAAAAGAAGCCTAGGTTTAGTGTCTTTGACGTAGTATAAGTTCTTTGATGGGTCTATGAAGAAATTTAATAAGTTGCAATTGTAAAGTTTTCACGAAATATATAGGCGAGTGCGCGCACACGGTCGCGCACGAACGAAAGCCAAAAAAGCGGAGATAAACCCCCTTTATAATATGCTCTTGGAGCTCTTTTTGGTAGAATGAGTTAGTTCTGAAAAGAACTTTTTTTTTTTTTAAACAAGTTTTATGTTGTGTTTGATTTTTTAAACTTGCAACAACATTTTCATGTGTGACACAGGATCGAAATGAAATGAAGAAATTTATCTTTTCTCGGGGCATTTATGACTCTCAATTTTTAGTTTAGTAAGAATGAGGCTCTGCTCTCCGTACAGAAGAATTTCTCCACACTCGTTGCATTTCATGTGCACCTTTGCAAGATATGGTCTCAAGTCCATCACAGCACTCGATGGAGATACAGGTCGTTCACCAGAAGATGTGCTGGCCACCTCTGATGGTAATAGCGTGGCCAGGGCTCTTGTCGATGCCTTTGCAAATTCAACAGGGTGCACTTGTTTGACATGCCGCACCATGGTATGTATGGAAAAGGAATATTTTTTTCTTGGATTTCCTCTTGAGAGAACCTTATTGCATATCGTGCAGGTAACTTTTGGCGCATTAACTTTCTTTTGTTCTTCAGGATAAGTGAAAAATTGCCAAATAAAAGATTCCTTTTTTCTTTTTAAAGGTAGTCGCTCATTTCCTTCAGATTCGGAAGATGAATGCGGGGCGGCAGCCATTTCAGCAAAGTCTTCCGAAGGGTGTTGAACGTTGTTCTCTTTTGAGAGTAGAAAAGATAGTGAGAGAAGTGGGTGGAGTACTCCGTGTAAATTGCAGAATAGAACCTACTAAGAACCAATTGGAAGTGTTGTTTTCAAGTCACATGACTTCACATGCACGTCTCAGGACGTGTACGTGGTGATAGTATCTGGTCACGTACGCCATTTGGAAGTAGCGGTCTAATTCAGCGAAGTTTCAAAACGTGAAAAGGAGTAAATTCAAACATATCCGGATTTAATATATCTTTTGAGCTCGATTCAAGCATACAATTGTTAAAGTATAAAACCTTTTATATATTTTTTTAAAATACCAAGGTGTGTACATTCGGTAACACACGAAAGTTTAAAAAGACATTCGGCTCCATTTAATGAAAATTTTCATAATATTAAAAAAGAAGCCTAGGTTTAGTCTCTTTGACGTATTATAAGTTCTTTGATGGGTCTATGAAGAAATTCAATAAGTTCATATTGCAAAGTTTTCACGAAATATATAGGCGGGTGCGCGCAGTCGGTCGCGCACGAAAGCTTGGAAATGCGCTATCCATTTTATTGAGAACTGTTGCCGAGAGTGCGCACACCGGGTCGTGCACGAAAGTTTAGAAAGGCTATTTTTATTTATAGACACATTTTAATGCGTTGAAAAAAAGGCAAGGTACAGTCTTTCTAATTCTGTATCGCTTTACAAGGAATCTCTATGCAACTTGAACAGTGAAGAAAACTGATTTTTTCCGAAAAAAATATTGCCAGAACTTTATTGACAAAAGTATAGGTTGTATACACGAGATATTTCTCAATTAGCATTTTAAAAACCAATGAAATTCACTGAAAAAACCATAGGTTTTACACACGTTATAGTTAGGAAGTAGCATTTACAAAACCTATGAAATTCACTGAAAAAACCATAGGTTTGACACCAGTTATAGTTAGCTGGAAATTTTACTGATATAAAACCAATGAAATTCCACGTTATAGTTAGTTGGACTCACTATAACTTGCGCGTGTAATGCACTGCTGATGACGTCACATATTACATCACTCATGACATCACTGATGACACCATCCTTGTGACACAGTGACAGACCTCCTTTCACTGTAATCTAACCCTTGAAACGCATATTCAAAAATAGACACTAAAATGTTCAAAAAAATGGAGATACCCATACCAGTTACAACAACCAATTCAATAATTCCACCATCTATATACACATGCACTAATTCACCAACAGTTCTATATAGTCACTCATACATATATTCACTAATCATATGTAGTGATACACCTACACATCCTGTTACACACCGACAGTCATCCAAAAGTTATTCACACACATACTCACACATGCAAATAAACTATTGAACATCCATTTATTTGCATAAACAGCTATACACACACTACCACTTTACTTCTAAGGAAACTTACACATACTTACTCTCTTAAACAATCACTTATAGAAACACATACTAATTTAAACAAGAAGTCTTACAATCCCTCACTCTCACATATACTCACTTATATACATCAATATTCACATATACTAGATTAAAACATATGTAGTTACTGATAAAGACACTAATAAGACAGTCATTCACTCACTAACACAGACATATGCACGCTCATCCACCCATACAGTCCTGCACATATGCTGTCTTCAAAACACATACAAACAGAGACTCAGTCATTCATGCATCTATGTGTTAAGTAATACCCCCACCAAACCATACAGACACCCATACTGATACTAAAAAAAAACATCTAATAACCTATATACATACACATGTACCTACTCATTAACCCATGCAGCCACTTATACACAAAGTGAAACACTAATACATATATTGAAATATTTAAGCATTACTCAGTAATATATGTATTCACTAAGATATTCAATAATATATACATATATAACACATATTTATTTTTCAGAAAGACACACATTCACTGGATGGTGTCATCAGTGATGTCATGAGTGATGTAATATGTGACGTCATCAGCAGTGCATTACACGCGCAAGTTATAGTGAGTCCAACTAACTATAACGTGGAATTTCATTGGTTTTATATCAGTAACATTTCCAGCTAACTATAACTGGTGTCAAACCTATGATTTTTTCAGTGAATTTCATAGGTTTTGTAAATGCTACTTCCTAACTATAACGTGTGTAAAACCTATGGTTTTTTCAGTGAATATATATATATATATATATATATATTCCAGCAGCCTCTCCACACGAGAGAGGAAATGAGTCGCAATCTCTGTCCGGTTTAAAAATGTATTTATTTTTCTTTTCAAAAGCGGCATTTTCTTGTTTGGCTCTAATGCATTTCGCTCACCACTGTGAGCTTCGTCAGAGAGGAGGCGCCGCAGGTTCAGGTTGTAACAGCTCACCCACACGACCATCAGTGTACCGGTGCTTCCGTTTTTTAACCCCTTGTTGGGTACCGCATTTCAGCTGTTCTTTAAAGTGCTGCATGTTGGGTCATGTAGTTCGCTGAAGCCTTCCGTGCGTGCTACATTTTAATTTGCGCCTCTTGTGCCGGCCGGAAAACCCTGAGAATGTCCCTTTAAAATATATATATATGTATATATATTTCCCAGGGTCCAACTTGTAGTTGGGAGTAAAAACGCACTCACTCGGATATCGGTTTCAAAAATGACAGCGGCTTTATTTTACCAAGCTTTTCAAAGAGCTTGGTCAAATAAAGCCGCTGTAATTTTTGAAACCGATATCCGAGTGAGTGAGTTTTTATTCCTAACTACAAGTTGGACCCTGTGAAATAACTATCGACTGGCCCTGTCGATTGGAAAACGCACCGCACTAGACTGGGAGCGCCAGCATCACCCTGGGCCAAAATGTTTGTTGATATATATATATATTCACTGAAAAAACCATAGGTTATAGACCATATATAGTTAGGGATTAGCATTTAAAAAACCTTATTTTACTCACACAAAACCATTGAAATTCCATATATAGTTAGTTGTACTAACTATATATCACGCACCCGCAATCCACTGCTGATGATGTCACATATTACATCATTCATGACATGGTCAGTGACATCACTGATGACATCACTGATGACATCTCAAATGACATCACTGATGACATCACTGATGACATCTCAAATGACATCACTGATGACATCACTGATGACATCTCAAATGACATTACTGATGACATCACTGATAAAATCATTCATGTGATAATACGATGAACCTCTTCAGACTCTAATATAACCTTAGATACACTCAGTGTAAACACAGACTCACAGATTGTCACTCATCCATGAAGTTACACACACACCTAGACAGTCATGCAAACAATCAATCACACCTCCATTTCCTTAACTATACAGTTAAACACACCTTACTTATTCAAACATATACTAAAACATATTTACTCACTTATACAATCCTGGATACAAGTTCACAATGATCCATACAGCCACTCACACATTCACTGGCTCTTATGCACAGTTATTTATATATGTCAACTCTCACATGTATTGTATTTTACATATGTACTTAATTTGACATGTAGCACTGAGATATCTATTCACTCACCAATACAGTCATGCACACAGTCAACCGCCCATACAGCTGTTTCCAACATGTACTTTTGAACCCATACATCTATGCACAGAGTCATACACTTCCCAGCCACCCACACACACACTCAGTCTCCCATACAAATGCTTGGGCAACCAATCAATAACCCATATAGTTACTCATATAGCTACTGATCAACACATGCAGCAGTTTACAGAACAACAGACATAATGATGCACAAATTAAGACAGTTTAGTCACTAACCCATGCACTCAGTGAGACACATTTAATCACTCACTCATACATTCAGTCATGCACCTACTAAATCCTTCGTCCAGACACTTATACATCGACTCATTCATAAATATGTAAGACATATTTTAACTTTACAGAAAAATACAGTCACTGGATTTTGTCATCAGTGATGTCATCAGTGATGTCATTTGAGATGTCATCAGTGATGTCATCAGTGATGTCATTTGAGATGTCATCAGTGATGTCATCAGTGATGTCACTGACCATGTCATGAATGATGTAATATGTGACATCATCAGCAGTGGATTGCGGGTGCGTGATATATAGTTAGTACAACTAACTATATATGGAATTTCAATGGTTTTGTGTGAGTAAAATAAGGTTTTTTAAATGCTAATCCCTAACTATATATGGTCTATAACCTATGGTTTTTTCAGTGAATTTTCAAGGTTTTTTAAATGCTAATTCCTAACTATATATGGTCTATAACCTATGGTTTTTTCAGTGAATTTCATTGGTTTTTTAATAGCTAATATCAAAACCTTTACAATGTATTATTCTTTAAATAGAAAAATATTTTTTACATGTTTTTAATACAATTTTTTTTTTATTTTTTTTTTGTTTCGCTCCCGGTACGCGTACCGGTTAGCTTCCCGTTAGCTCAATCCGGAGGCGCGACCCGGTACGCGAACCGGTAAACGTTCCTTTTGCGCACCTCTCGCGTTACAAAACAACATCGTGACGCGTCGCGTCAGCATGACGTTTCGCGTTCTCGCGTAATACGTCATATTACGTGCTACGTTCGCGTACCCGGAAGCGCAGCGGTACGCGAACCGGAAGCGATCCGCGGCGCGGCGCCGACCGCGTAACGTAAACACAGCAGGTCATGTGACTCGGTAATAACACTTTTCATTGGTTCATTTCACTTTTGGTTTCCTAATGATGTAATACTAGGTCATGTGATCTAAAATGAACACTTTTCATTGGTTTAGAACTTTTGTTTTTCCCAAATGATGAAAACCCCTCCTTTTTTCCTCACTCTGACTTTCATCTTGGTGAGAGAAAGACCCTTTATTTAGACTTTGAGATGGCTTCATTAGTAGCTTCAGCTGGTGCTAACCCACCACCTCCACCAAATCCAAGAAAGAGAGGACCACCTGCAGAAGTAATTTTGCAAGAAGAGGAAGAACAGGAAGAGGAGGAAGAGGAGGAAGAGCCTGAGTTTTTGCCAGAGGAGCCCAGGAGGTACAATCGAAAGGAGAATTACATCTGGCAATTCTATAGAATTCCAGAGGGGCAAAAAAAAGTGAATGCACGCTACGTGTTTTGCCGTATATGCGGTGATAGATTGTCAAGGGGAACTGATAAAAAATACAGTTACGGCAATCACACTATGCATCGGCATATGAGTAGGTGGCACCCAAATAATTATAGTGCTGCCCAGCTACGTGACGAACAACAAAATCCCCTCCCAATGGCAAGAAGATCGGTTGTCCCAGAGGTGTCGGGACCAGAGGCGAGGGAGATGATCCCAAACATCCAAATGTTGTTTGGGCACGTAAAGCAAGTGTGCGTGGAATGTGGCGCTTTCATCTGCTACAGGGAAAGTAGCATCAGTTTGATTTTGCGAGCTATTCAAAATCATGTTAATGTTTGTCCGAGACGCCCCAAAAAATAAATTCTTTTTTTTTTGTTGCTCCTGTTGAGCCCTTTACAATGGATCGTTTTTGTTTCCCCCCCCCAAAAAAAACCAAATTTTTTTTAAAAACGTTCAGAAAATACAAAAAAAGTAAAAAAATGTTCAAAAAATACTAAAAAAAATATAAAACAACAAAAACATAAAAAAAAGTTCTTTTCAGAACTAACTCCCCATTATAAAAAAATTGGTAGAATATTTGGAACTCTGCCAACCTCTATTTCTCTTAGTTCGCTCCCGGAGCGCTACCCGGTACGCGTACCGGAAGCTAACCAAAAAAAATATTTTTTAAAAAAAAGAACAGTAAGTATAAGGTAAGCAAACAGACAGTTATGTGAAAAGAAAGACAGTGTTAGGGAGTAAACAAGAGATACTGTTACCTACAATCCACTGCTGATGATGTCACATATTACATCATTCATGACATGGTCAGTAACATCAACAGCAGTGGATTGTAGGTAACAGTATCCTTAGTTTACTCCCTATAGCTGTCTTTCTTTTAACATAACTGTCTGTTTCCTTCCCTTATAGTTACTGTTCTTTTAAAAAAAAAAAATTTATGATCAGTCATAAACAGTGACATTAATAGAAACAGAGAGAGTGAACAAGAGTGAAGAACTATGGTCCTCCTCAGCCACCCTCAGAAAACCAAGGGGGTCAAGATACATCTACCGTGCCCCCTTCTACCCATTCTGAACATTATTTGCCCTCCATCTTGTATCTTGATTCGACCGAAACACAAAATGGTGGACTCCCATAACGCTGCTGGTTTGCGAACCGGGCAACTTCCCGGGAAGCGGTCCAAAAAAAAAGGTGGGAAAGTAATTCACAGACACTAAGAGTAATAGAGATGGAGTGAGTGAACAAGACTGAGGAACTATGAGAACAGAGGGACTGAGAAAAAGAGTGGAAGGAGTTGAGTAAGTAGGTAATAGAGAAAGGAATGAGGAAAGTAGCAAAGGCAGGAAACTGAGGATTAAAGAAGTGAAGCAGTGGATCTAATAGTAGGTGAATGTGATAGAAATGTAACGAAAAGAGTACAACTATTTACCTTGTAATTGCCGTTAAATTAATCACATTTTATTTTTATACTTTCAATCTGTGAAAGAGAGAACCAACATTTGAAAAATATTAAAACATGTATTTAAAAATTACAAAAGACAAGGGAAAATATTGAAGGACAAATAGTTTATCAACAACTTTGACACTGACAGAAGCTTCTGCTTCTCCAGGTCCTCTACACAATCCTAAAGATATACATTTTAAACTAACAGTATCTTGATGCAGATGAAGTGAGGCCTATCTTAAAACATGGTGCATCTTTTGCATTGCTCTTGTTTCAGAAAAGTGTCGCTTCAGGATGCCAATAACATGTCTCCTATCCAGAGATTTGTTTGAGGTGAGGCCTACTCAGAGTTCAAGATGAGATTTACACTTGTTGAAGTGTATAGAGGAGATAATATCTGTGAAAGTCTACCAATGAAGTGAGTCATGTCCACTGCACTCTTCAACAAAGTAGAAACCTCCTATGTTTCCCTGGACAGACCTAAACTTGATCTGCACAATGTGATTCATAATGATAGGAAACACAGGTGATGTAATTGAAATATGTGCAATTTATTTTGCTCATTTCACAATCACATCACTTGTGTTTCCTTTGCTTAGGTATCTCATTGTGCAGATGTAGTCCAGCATATGAAAGAATACGTAGAAGTGCAGCACTGCATGCAATAAATTTAACACTTACAGAAAACTCACCTTCTCCATGCCTCCTACACAGTTCTACATATACATCATAAATGCAAACAGTACAGAATTAATTATACATGTTAAATGGTTTATTTTTGCTGTTCTCAGAATGTATCAAAATTCACTAAAAACAGTGACTTGAAGGTATTCATCATGTAACAGCGGGGAAAAAAAAACACAATCAAAATGATTGTGTTTAAAAAACCCATACAACATCAGAAATTAAAATTCAGAACTCCTTAAAGTTAACTTACTTTCCATGACGTCCAAGGATGTCCTATGAACAGCTTACACTCTTTTGTGCTGTTATTACTTTCAGCCCGCCACTTTCTGAAAGAAAACCTCCATCGTTTTTAAAAACACGTTACATGCAATAAATGACTTCTTGCTCTCTACCACTATTTTCCACAAGGCCAAATCTAGTCAGAGATATTTATAACTCTTGGATTTCTTGTAAGCCAATCCCATCATTTGGCATTTCCGCAACTTTCACAATTAAAATGTTGAAGATCATTTTCACAATCCTGGAATAGTAATATCTTCCCCTTCTTGCTCAGTCATGTTCTACATTTCCTATGACACTGATACTGCTTAATATGAAGCAGACTTACACTACCTCTATGAGTACTACAATTATTTAATTCTCTACATCACTTTTAATCACAAAGCAATGTAAAACAGTAGACAGCATTGCAGACTTACATTCCCTCTACTCCATGTTTTGATTGGCTGCTTCAATTAGCTTATGAAAAGAAACAGTTTTTCTGAACTCATTCAAAGTGCACATATATCTCCATGATGTCCAGTCCTATGATTAGAAGTTATGTCTCTGAACTACACTTATCCTCAAGGCCAAATTGTGTAGGAGCCATTAGAACTTCTTGAAATTCCACAGAGCACATCCCGAGATTATTTCCCTAAAATTTTGGTTTTAAAAACACCAGGTAAGAGTTTTTAAGGTCATACGGCAATTTTTTTTTGAAAATTAAAACAGAATCATTGCAGAATGACCAGCCATTTCTAGACTTTAAATAAGCTGTGTAATGTCCTGATGTTATTGAAGGGCCGTCATGATATATAAGTGCTGTAGTTACAAAAGTCCTTCCTGATATTGACAACTGCGAAGCTACAAAATTTTTTATTAAAGTTGTCAATTTTGTTCCATCAGGCCTACATCGTTGGAACATTAAAATGACGTACTGGCCATATGTTCGTATAAATAATGTGGACATCATTTCAGATTTACATTGGCTACACTCCATGTTGTGATTAGCAGCTTTTACTAGCTTATTAAAGGAGACTGATTTACTGTCTGGCAAAGTTAAATATATAAATCTTTCTGAGTCTACACTAGTAGTACTTGATACCATACAGTTCTCGCAGTCATGCTGCCATTGATAAGAAAGCCCAAACAGCTGATCTACATCTACACCTTCAGCATGTAATACATCAAGCATATACATTAAAAACTCCTGACAATCTTGCTGAATATTTTGAGAGAATTGTGTTTGGCCTGAACATCTATCTAACAGATTTCTAATTTCAGACACACTTTCTATGTTTCTTCTATCAGTGGTACATTTCTCTAACACAGAATTTAACAAACTGCAAAATCTTTGATCAGAATTGACCACAATCTCTTCTTTTACATTTTTTAGAGAAAACAAAACATTAATTACTACATTAGCATAGCAGTTGACACCAGAACTGTTTTCAAACTGAAAACCAACAACATCTTCAACAGAATCCTCTTTGTTTCTGCTTGTAATTTTAGGTTCATTCACTTTTTGTCTTTTTGCTACAACCTCCCCAGTATTGTTCTCATTTCTTCGTTTCCGGCCTACCAGACGTTTCTCAAACAAAGGAAACTGAGGCAAATGTGGCGCATACTCTCTTCTTAACCTATTGTATTCCTTAACACAATCTAGATCTGCACAAATGTTTCTGACATCACACTCAATCAAGTACAATCCCGATAAAGTTCTAACTCGTGACAATGCCACATATGCCATACCCTCCTTGAACACAGAACTGCCAATATTCACCAATGCACTGTCTACACTTAAACCTTGCGATTTATGGATTGTCACCGCATATGCCAAGCAAACAGGGAACTGCTTACGGCGAACATATAAGTCTTTTACAAGCAAAAATCTAGCAGAACAACGAGCAATTAGCTGTACTTCCTCAATGCCATCAAATTTAATTTTTAAAAATTCAATTCCATCTCTATTTCTGTATTTCACAAAATCAACAACATTACCCATTGATCCATTTACCAGACCTCTTTCAACATGTAAATTCCTTCTTAAAATTATACGGCAGTTCAAGCACACATTCAGAGTCTTTTCAAAACCTGCAGTTTTAGATATACTCTTCTCTAATGAATCCAATTTAGTTTTCAGATTCTCAGACAAAATAATTGTTGATCCCATATGCTCTACTCTATCAATAGCTTCCAGTTTCACAATCTCTTGCTTTTCTAAATGCAACATTTTGTTGTTAAATTTGGCACATTCTGCAAGAGTTGGCAACAAACATATTCCAGATTTCTTTTCAGTAATTTTCTGAAAAATATTCTCAGGCACAACATCTTGTTCTGGATATAAATTTGAGAGTAATCGTGCATTTAAAACTTCTTTCCCATGCTCAGTCACTTTTCCAATTCTAACATCTTGTAGAATAGTCTTGTAAACTTCATCCTTCGCCTGACGCATATTTTCATGCAGTTCAGCATAATTGAAGTTTAACCATATATTGACGTTGCCAATGCTGCCTAGGCACTTCCTGGTATCTTCATGCGTGAGCATTTTGAACACAGGTTGCCCTTTCACTGGTGTCAGCTGCAGAAGATCTCCGAAAACAATGATGTGTTTGCCACCAAATAACACATCATACTCTGTTTTGAGCACTTCTTGCATCCTCAAATGCACAAAGGCAAGCATGACATTGGAAACCATGCTTACTTCGTCAATGATAAGAAGTTTCATTTTCCTCAAGATTCTTGAAACTTCAAAACAAGCATCTCCAGATAGCTTGTGATATTCTAATTTGTTGTCATGCTCCACTGGCAGCATCAGTAAACGATGTAAAGTAATCCCTTTAATATTATGTGCTGCCAGTCCAGTTGGAGCAGTGACAACACAAGACAGCGATGACTCTGTCCTTTCCTGCAAATAGCATGAAATTGCTTTAATGAGGAAACTTTTTCCAGTTCCCGCTTCTCCACTCACGTACAGTCGGACAGGCTTCAACGACGTACATGAGCACTCTTTCTTATCATGACTTAATCCATGATCAATTTGCATGGTAACTTCGTCATATATTTTCCTCTGCTCAACGTTGAGTTGCCTTTCCAACTCTTCTAAGTTAACCGCATCCTCTTGAGCATGTGCCATGGCTCTTTCCACTTCATTCATAGCAGTGGCAGCTTCATTTTCAATAAGAGGTCCTCCTAGTGGATCCTGACTCAATGAAGCAGAACTCTGACTGTCCTGAGAACTGTCTCTGGCAATCTCGGCTGCAATCGTTGCTTCCTGCTCAATTTCCGCATTCAACATTTCTACATATTTGGGAAAAGCAGGACATTCTATGGTCTCCTTGGCGGCATTGAAAGAGTCTTCGTAACAGAGGAAATCTCCAAGCAGTTCCTCTTCTGCACGCCAAGGCTTGAAAAGTTGCAAAAGTGCTAAATAGAAAAACTCCTTTTTTTCAGGAGATTCGCCACTCAATTTTCGATGGTTTATCAAGTGGCATTTTCTTTGCTTGACCAGACATCCCTCACTTCCTATTACAGCATACACTCCTTTCTCAGTATCTTCTTTGATGTTCCTCTTGAATATGTAATTTTGCAGAACCTCATACAGACAAACATTCTCTAGGTGACTGCTTCGATTTGGATAATATGTATCCAACATGTTTGTCTTCAAAATGTCAGTACTGTTTGGCTCCTTTTCCGCCAAATACTCAATTTCCCGCACAGGTTTGAGAACTCGATTACGCGTTGCAGCAAGACCAAGACTCGCCCAAACGATACTCCTGGACTTGGCATAGAGACTTGCTGAAGACAACCGGTCAGAACATTCGTACGCTCCGATTTCTCGATGCGACAACATCTTCAGACTGAAACTGTACAACTTCTTGCTGAGGCTCTTTTCATGGGAAATGTCCTCCCACATATCCTTCAATTCTGTCTTCTCTTTTTTGGTGATGTAAGACGTCACATACCGAGCCACAGCCATACAGTTATCAGCCACAAACTGTATATCCATGTTAGCATTCCACATGGACAAAATCACCGGGTTGTAGTCGTTGATGTACTTGGACTCTTCATTCCTCTTCAAATTGTATGTGTTTTTAGGTGATTTCTTCATCACATTATGTCGCAGCGAAGACATCAAACTGTTTACTCTTCCTTTAGAAATCACCGGTCGTGGAAAGCCGAAACGACATTTGGTGTAGAACTTGTCTTTGTTTCGGAATTTACGACGGCAGTACTTTCCACATCGATGGCTTTGGAAACGCAGAACTTTTTCTCTTAGGCTTTTCTTCTCCTTTGCGTTTGGAACAGCACACGTAGAATACTGTTGGATGAAACTCATCACTGAGTCTTCTGCATCCGTTCCAAATTTAGGGGCATCCTTGATCCACAGCAACATATGTATATGAGGAGCACCTCTTGCTTGGTACTCCTTTCTCCAGAAGAAATCCAACACCTCTCCAAGAGGTGGATTCTTCTTATTCATGATGAAAGACATCATAGCTTCAAATCTATGATTGAAGTACCTACATACATTGACTGGATCCAAAGAGCACAGTTCTCCGGGTGTCTTGAATTCGATGTTATCTACGTTAGCATTTGCCTCTCGTAGAAATTGAAGTAAGTCTTCCCAGCCATACTCGGCACAACTCAGAGTGAGGAACCATGTGGGAGTACCTAAGTTCCTCAGCATACATTTTAAATCACCATGACGACGGTACCAGTACTCATTAGTACCACGCTGACACGCCATGAGATTAATCAGGTGAGAATCCAAAATACTATCTTCGACATTCACTTTATCCATAAAATCACTTGCTGAGATGTTTTGCATGTGTATACCACTTTTCAAGATGTGGTTCACTGCATATGACAGTCCAGACAGATCGCTTTCAAACAGGAGATGAAACAAATAAGGAATGCATTGTCGAAACCTAGCATCTCCTGCATACAATCGCAAAGTCCGGTATTCAGAAGCAGGAATTTGATGAGGTCGCTCATCATATCTTCCTCCCTGACCTGTTGGAAAAAGCTGTGGGAAACACCGAGCTTCCAAACTTTCCTCCCAAACACTAATGGGACTCCCTTTGGCTTGTTTCATTTGAAACAACTCAATAGCATTCCCCATGACTTCCTTGGAATGCAAAGGATGAACACTATAATGTTCATATATTTCCTCACTAGTAGAGGGTTCTACTTTCTCAATTTGACCAGCACACAAATCGCTATCCTCTTCCTCACTTACTTCCTCTTCTGCAACATATACATTCTTATAGTATTTATTATTTTTTTCAAATACAATGTTGCCTTTTTAACTTTCCTAACATCTACTAAATCTTGCCATATTTTCTTATTCTTTGTCGGAACCCCATTAACTAAGATAACCAGAGGTTCCTCTTCCACTTTTTCTACTCCAATTGTGTTAATGTTTTTCTTCAAATCTAGAGGCAAATAAACAACTCTTCCCTTTAATCCTCTCTGTAAATCTGATGGAGGCAATTTCCCTGTCTTTGGCTCCATTCTTACAATAGCCTGAAAGGGATGGATACTTTGAATCAAAATAGATTCATAAGTATTTAAGTCCTTCAATTCAGAAGGAATCTCAACCAATTCCAGATTATTATGAACTGCTCTAGCAGGCATCTGGTTTTGTTTTAATTTGTTACAACAATAAGTACACACACGTTGATCCAATCCCAAATCAAAACAATTTTCTACCATCAAGTATGTTGCAAAATCCTTCCATTCACTATTATTTTCCCTTTCACTTTTTGCATATAAATCCACTAACTTAGTCTGATTCTTATAATAAGTGCGTCTACAACACACACAAGTGAAATTAGGCCTCTCACTTGATTTCATGTCAAACGTCGCAATTTCCCTCTGGAAATTATCTGTACTGGAAACATGTACACTATCTTCCACATTACCCTCTTCTTCTGGGTCAATTTCAACATTCTCCTCTTTACTTCCAAAGTAACAAAACTCAATTTCTTCACATATGTTCTTCACATCTATTTCAGAACCATGCAAAAGAGCAGCGCATAATTGTTTCAGCATAATTGCTGGACTCTTAGCATAATACAACATTCTAACTAATTTCCTCACTTTGTTATGATGCACTGCTAGCATCCTGAAATGATGAAAAACACTCTGGCATACTCTCCTGGAAAGACAAGCCAGTGAATGACCATGCAAACCTGTCACTTCTCTTACTCTGCAAGGATCTAATTCTTGCAACAACCTCATTTTCTGCTTCAAACTTTTTTTGTTAAATGACCGTACAAAATCACAAAGCAAATTGATGGAATCCTGTCGCACACTGCAAATACTACTACACTTCCAGGTGTACACAGGACCCTTAGCACGTCTTCCTAAAACCTCATTACCTAACAACTCTTCTGCCTCTGTTGTCACAAGTTTTTCTTTTTCAACTGGACAACCATCTTTCACTTCATAAGCACTACCACTGATGTCAACTGCATGCACCAAATCATTATCCTGGAAATAACTCTCTTCATTAAAAAATGCCTCACAGCTTGAACTATGCATCCATTCTCCAGAAAAAACTTCACAAAAATTACTACGATTAACTATTCTCTTCCATCTACTATTTCTTTTAAATCAAAAATTGCCTTGTTTAGCTTCCTAATTCTATTGATTATCAAAATAAATAACTTACGTTTAATTTCAAATGCCTGATCAATAACTTTCTCAACTTTTTTTTTTCTCTTATAAAAAACTAGTTTCTGTTGACCTTTCTTAATATTTTTTAACAAATTGCCAATTATCCTGTTGCGGAACATTCGTTTACGAATCTCCCTAAACTGTTGTTTCCTTCTACTATCATGCACAGATTTATCTCTTGCTCTAGCAGTAACATTTTCCATTGTCTTTTTCTTTCCATTTGATTTACTCCTTGTGTTATGGACTGAAACATTTTCTGTAGTAATATTTTTTTTATTACAAATATTTCTTATGAAATATTTAGAGCTCTTACCCGGTGCTTTCTTCGTGGCTTGAGAAATCTTTTTGTTAGAGGACTGCTGCGTTTTTTTTTTCTCCTGCTGTCTTTGACGTTTTGCAGCCTTTATCTGTCTTTGTATTGTAGGCATATTAAAATCTTGAAATGATCTGCAGTTGAATCTGAGGAAAAATATAATAAAAAATGTTAATAAACATTATTATCAAACAGTAAATCAGTAATAGTGATCAAAAACATAACACACTACTTGACATATCAATTTGAAGATTTTTTAGTCATTGGCAATTTTACAATACAGAAATACCAGAAAAGAAATGACACTTATATTTATGTTACCTATGCTATTTTATATGTGAATCTGATCTAATTTTATGAGCATATTTTAATATTTTATTGAAGACACTACACATAACCTGTTTTTGAAGGTGTCTTTATTTTTAAATTAAACGGTTTACCTTTTTACTTTTTATTGATTATAAATTTTAAAAATAAATGTTTATAATTCCAAAGGCTCAAGCAGGTCAGCTTCCCATCCTATATCATATAATTCGGACAAATCTGCATCCTCATCACGCTCTTCTTCATCCTCAAGATTTAAATCATCCAAGGGATCAACATCCACTGATGTTTCAATTACGAGTTCAATGATGAGGTCAAAATCAACTGATTGCTGATTGTCGCTCATGTTGATGTTGTCTTTATCTTTAAAGAAAGATAACAACAATGAGATGTTGCAGAGTAAGAAACAAATCTCAGAGATTATAATAGTAAAATTGTTTAACAAGATTAACATTTTGCAGCTATTATTTAGCCATGTCCAGCAATGCTGAGCAGGTG
This sequence comes from Lissotriton helveticus, assembly GCF_964261635.1. Taxonomy (NCBI): domain Eukaryota; kingdom Metazoa; phylum Chordata; class Amphibia; order Caudata; family Salamandridae; genus Lissotriton; species Lissotriton helveticus. The sequence continues at coordinate 1,095,819,491 of NC_136069.1, read as the reverse complement.
AAGCCTATGTCTAATTTTTCACTGAACAGGACTCATCTCTTCTTAACCTTGGATAAGCCTCAACGACTCTGTGTCCCCTGCACATACTTAAATGTTAAAGGGCAGATTTATATTAAATGGCACATCCCCAGGCATGCACCAGTTAATGTGCACCACTGCTTTACCACCCATGGTGTGCCGCATTTACAATCAGATAGGAGAAAGCTGCGTCAAAACCCTGCGCCTGATTGAAGCTGGCATAGGTCTTGACGCAGCATTGTGGAGATGGGGCACCCCTGAGCCTTGCTGGAGCTGCATCGCACTTGCGATACAACTCCAGCAATGCACCACCTTTACGGCACAGATGCGTCACGCATCTGTGCCGTTTTTGCCCCATGCTGCGCCACATTGTAAATGCAGCACAACATGGGTGGCGGAACAGTGGCACAGGATGACTGTCACATCCCTGGTGATGCGCCAGTCATCATAAATCTATCCCTAAGCTTCTTATCTTGTTACAGATGAACTGCCATATGTATCATCAAAATATTTTACATTTTCTAAATAGCGAATTTTAAGGAATAAATAGCGATTCTTTACCATTCCTAATTTGCGATGAGCAAATTGCTAATTGCAAGTTACCCATTCATTTCCATGGCCTAGGAGGCTAATATGAATGAAGGTTTAATTTGCGATTAGCAATTAGCTCATCACAAAGTAGGAATTTTTCCAAGGGTGCAGGGGTGTCTCAAGAACACCTGCTGCACCCCTGAAAAACAAATTTGGGGGCATATGGCACACATACATGCCCTAAGGGCATGTGTTGACGTCATATGGCACCTTTTGTTTTTTTGAAAAAAAGCTTTTTGAAAAGAATTCACAAATTACCACTAATTTACCACAATAGTTTCCAAATCCTTAATGTCATTTTTTACATAGTTTTTGTTTGATACATTGCATTTAAGTAGTCACAAAATTTACAAATGCTTCAGTGCAATCGCAAAATAAGGAATAGCAAATTTTGCTACTCCTTATTTTGCATCAAAGTTGTTTGATACATACCATTTGTCTAATTAACATTCGCAAAGGCCGAAATTCATAGAATTTTGATCTTTGCAAATGCTAATTAGCTTGATACATATGGCCCCAAGTGAGGCCTGTCTTGCGACATGGTGCATCTTTTGCATTACTGCTGATTGGGTTTTATATGGTACGTTTTTTTTTTACACCATGACATATCTGCCTAAATGCATCAATTTTTAATGTTGTCACCTCATAGCAAATATTTTGCACCACCGCTGCATCATAAAAGTGACGCACAGTGGCAGAAAAAAGGCATACACCTATCATAAATCTATCCCTAGCATTTTAAATGATTAATCCAGGATGACAATAAAGTGTGTCCTATCCAGAGGTTTGTTTAAGGTGAGGCCTACTCAGGATTGCAGATCAAAGTTACGCTTGATGAAGAATACAGAGGATATAATACATATAAAGGACTATCAATGAAGTAAGTAATGTGCACTTTATTGCACCAGTCATCATAAATGTATCCCTAAGCTTCTTATCTTGTTACAGATGAACCACCATATGTACCATCAAACTATTTTCCATTTCCTAAATAGCAAATTTTAAGGAATAAATAGCAATTCTTTACTATTCCTAATTTGCAATGAGCAAATTGCTAATTGCAAATTACCCATTCATTTCCATGGGCTAGGAGGCTCATAGGAATTAAGGTTGCAATTTGTGATTAGCAATTAGCTCATCACAAAATAGGATTTTTTTCAAGCGTGCAGGGGTATCTCAAGAACACCCTGCTGCACCCCTGAAAAAGAAATTTGAGAGCACATGGCACACCTACATGCCCTAATGGCATGTATGGGCGTCATATGGGACCTTTTTTTTTGTTGAAAAAAATGCTTTTTGAAAAGAATTCGCAAATTACCACAAACTAGAAGTTGGTGGTAGTTTCCAAATCCTTAATATCATTTTTTACATATTTTTTTTTTGATACATTGCATTTAAGGAATCGCAAATTTTGAATTATTGACATTTTAAGTAATTTCCACATGTGCAGTGTTTTCAAAATATAATTTGAAAATCGTTTTTGGGGAAAAGTAATGGTTTGCAAATTTATGACAAGGACATAATGGTGTATGCTTCTCTATAAGGCATTTCAGTGTCTCTAATGTCATTTTTCCCATATTACATTATAAGACCTTTCCCCATGAAGCACATTCCTTGTAAATATGCTCCCACCTGTGCATTGCAAATTTAGATTTTGACTGTTTCAGTCACATAGCCATGTTGAAAGTGACCCAAAAAAATTGCAAACGTTTTAAAATAACACATTCATGTGTCTTAAGGACATTTTAAGTCATTTCCCCATGGACAATGTTTTCTAAGTGGCGCAAAAGAGGCATACACCTATCATAAATCTGTCCCTAGCATTTTAAATGATTAAATCAAGATAACAATAAGATGTGGCCTATCCAGAGGTTTGTTTAAAGTGAGGCCTACTCAGGATTGCAGATTAAAGTTACGCTTGATGAAGAATACAGAGGAGATAATACATGTAAAGCTCTACCAATGAAGTAAGTGATGTCTACTTCATTGCGCCAGTCACCATAAATGAATCCATAAGCTTCTTATCTTGTTAGACATCAACCGCCATATGTATCATATAACTATTTTGCATTTCCAAAATAGCGAATTTTAAGGAATAAATAGCGATTCTTTACCATTCCAAATTTGCGATGAGCAAATTGCTAATTGCAAATTACCCATTCATTTCCATGCGCCAGGATGCCCATATGAAAGAAGGTGCAATTTGCAATTAGCAATTAGCTCATCGCAAATTAGGAATTACTTAAATTGTCCTTAAGACACATAAAAGCGTTTTTTGATTGGCTTTCCTGCATGGTAGGGTCACTCTTAACATGGCTATGTAACACAAACATTCAAAATCTAAATTTTCCATGCACATGTGGGAGCATATTTACAAGCAATTTGCGCCACAGAGAAAGGTCTTACATTAAAATGGGAAAAATAACATCAGGGACAGTCAATTGCCTTATAAAAAACCATACACCATTATGTCCTTCTCATGAATTTAAAAACAATTCCTTTTTCCCAAAAACGATTTTCAAATCATAATTTCTAAACACTGCACATGAGAAAATGACTTAAAATGTCATTGAAACACATGAAAGCGTTTTTTGATTGGCTTTCCTGCATGGTTGGGTCACTTTTAACATGGCTATGTAACACAAACATTCAAAATTAAAATTTTCCATGCACATGTGAGAGCATATTTACACACAATTTGCGCCACAGAGAAAGGTCTTACACTAAAATGAGAAAAATAACATCAGGGACAGTCAATTGCCTTATAAAGAACCATACACCATTATATCCTTGTCATGAATTTAAAAACAATTCCTTTTCCACAAAAACGATTTTCAAATCATAATTTCTAAACACTGCACATGAGAAAATGACTTAAAATGTCATTAAAACACATGAAATCATTTTTTTGATTGACTTTCCAGCATGGTTGGGTCACTTTTAACATGGCTATATAACACTAACATTCAAAATCAAATTTTTCCATGCACATGTGAGAGCATATTTACAAGCAATTTGCGCCACATAAATCATAATTTTCTCCTTAAAGCACACTATTCTCTATCTAAAATAAAGAAATATTTTCTCACCTTAGCAAATACTTTGAGTTTGAAAACAGTCTAAGAAACACACCAATTTGTCTTCAGCAGAGCAAAAGGTATGCACTCCAGAGTCTGCAGCTATCAAAAGCACAGAAATGCTGTAATTCTTCACACATATTTCTCATGTCACCCAATCAAAACTCTTCCCTCACTTTTTTTCAAATGAAAACCCTTCCCCCCTCTGCCATTTCTGCCTATTTTCCATAGCAACCACCTCTTGGAGAAACTCTGGTGTTTGCAAGTTCACACAACAATGTTGCAATTGAACTCTGAACTCTCAGTGCACCTGCATATCCAGTGCTTTCTTTCATTTAATGATTTTTTATTGACCACTCAAAATACATCTCTCAAACAACACATCTGTACACCCTAACTTTCTGTTTTCATCAATCAAAATCCACCAATCACTGTTACTGCTTCATGAACACAGAAACTCCACAGTTTTTTTCATTTCAAACTCTCATTTTTTCAACTGCCATTTCATTGCCACACTTCATCTGACTGCAGGAGAACCTTCTCTCACCATGTTTTCTGTCTGGATTGTTGGTCATAGTTATATTCACTGGGCTCAAAGGTACGTTGAAAGCAGGAATTTACCTAACCTCAATTTACAAGATGTGGAAATTAAGTGGTTTGGCCACAGAGGATTAAAATGTCACCAATTGATACCATTGGTGAAAACCTTTATGCATTTGCCAAAACCTGACCTGTTAATTGTGCACTGTGGAGGTAATGACTTGGGCACTTTGACTGGTGTAGGTCTGGAAATGCTTTTCAAGGACACCTTTGAGCAATTAATGGCACTTTTTCCTCAGACTGCCTTGGTATATTCAAATATATGCCAAAGACAGAAATGGAGGTGGTCAAACCAATTTTGTCCACAAATTGAGAAGTCGAGGAAGCATGTAAACAAATCTGTTTCAGCTTACATGAGAGACCATGGAATGGGCTCCCTGTACAACAATAACTTGCGTTACTACATGCAAGATATCTACAGAGGAGATGGAGTTCACTTCTCAGATGAGGGCAACAGAGTTTTCACTCTGAATTTAAGAATGTGCATTGGTACCTACTTATAAGTACCTAAATGTACCATAAACCCAAAAGCTCTTCTCAGAGCTACCCTACATCTAATCACTCACAATTATTATTTTACTCTAACTTTTTTCACTAATTTTCAACAAAGTACACTCCCTGGGGCGCTACCCGGTACGCGTACCGGGAGCTAACCTCGTGAAATTTTTAAAAAAAATGTTTTTTTTTCGCACATATAAACCTCCTCAGCCACCCTCAGAAAACCTAGGGGGTCAAGATAACTCTACCGTGCCCCCTTCTACCCATTCCGAACATTAATTGCCCTCCATCTTGTATCTTAATTCGACCGAAACACAAAATGGTGGACTCCCGGAACGCTTAAAGTCCGCGAACCGGGGCGCTCAACGGTTCGCGTACCGGGTCGCTTCCTGGGAAGCGCACCATCAAAAAAGGTGGGAAAGTAGTTCACACAAAAGCCACTTGAGACAATTTCACCAAATATAGATTAGCTCATACTACATACCAATCCCTACCATTTTCACAAATTTGATTGGAATTCCATTTAGCCATTTAGCCTGTAGACCTCTCTAAATACCGTGAGGTAAATTACTTCACAAAACACATCTGAAGTGTTGGAATTGACAACCAATTAAAATGTTACTTTCATTTTCTACTTTTTTTACCTGACATTTGATTGGTTATGTACCCGAATATATATAAAGGAAGAGAAGGAAACACAGCCATTTTGACTACTACTTCCTGGTGTACATTTCAATAGGATTTTCATTAATAACTTCAACTTCTTTTTAAAGGTAAGTTGTTATTTTTAAAACTGAAGTATATTGTGCACTTTAAGTTAATATGGCAAACTTTTTCTGTTAGTTATATACTATCCCTCTGTAGTACTTATAAATTTAGATACACTTTTTTATATTCCTACTTCCACTCTGATACTATACACTGCCCAAAGATAAATTCACTGTTAAAAACTGCCTATCTAAAATTAATCCCAACAGTGCCCTACCTCTACTAATATATATTTTTTTTATGCAAATTTCAGGGAAAATGGAAAGTGAACAAAACATTTCATTTGAAATTGTCCTTCCAGAGTCCAACACAGAAATCATTGATCCAAATGAGATTGAATTTATGGATGAAACTTGGGACCAAGAACTACTGCAATGTGTACAAGCAGTAGATAACCTCCTTGCAAATGAGGACATTTTACAACCTCAGAGACTACAATGTATATTCCATGATAATAATGAAATTTCTGACAATGAAATGTTAGAAAGTTTAATAAATTATGAAACACAATAAAAAATGCTTAAAAAAAAAAAAAAAAAGAAAAATAATCAACAAAACCAACAATCAATTAACATACAGCATTTGAAAAGTCTATCATTCATTTTTCATTGTAGTACGCACCCCAGAACGCTTCCCGGTTCAGTGATCTCATCAGTGATGTCATTTGAGATGTCATCAGTGATGTCATCAGTGATGTCACTGACCATGTCATGAATGATGTAATATGTGACATCATCAGCAGTGGATTGCGGGTGCGCGATATATAAATAGTGCAACTAACTATATATGGAATTTCAATGGTTTTGTGTGAGTAAAATAAGGTTTTTTAAATGCTAATTCCTAACTATATATGGTCTGTAACCTATGGTTTTTTCAGTGAATTTTCAAGGTTTTGTAAATGCTAATTCCTAACTATATATGGTCTATAACCTATGGTTTTTCCAGTGAATATATATATATATATATATATATATATATATATATATATATATATATATATATATATATATATATATATATATATATTCACTGAAAAAACCATAGGTTTCACACCAGTTATAGTTAGGTGGAAATTTTACTCGCATAAAACCATTGAAATTCCCACGTTATAGTTAGTTTGACTCACTATAACTTGCGCGTGCAATGCACTGCTGATGACGTCACATATTACATCACTCATGACATGGTCAGTGACATCACTCATGACATCACTCATGACATCTCAAATTACATCACTGATAACAACATCCTTGTGACAAAGTGGCAGACCTCCTATCAGCATAAAATAACCTTTGACACACACATTCAAAAATAGAAACTAACATTTTCTTAAAAAAGGAGAAACCAATACCAATTACAACAACTTATTAGGTAATTCCAACATCTACATACACATCCACTCATTCACCAACAGTTCTATATAGTCACTTATGCATGTACTTACTCATCATATGTACTCATACACCTATACATCCTGTTGCACACTAATACTCATCCATATAGTTACTCACACACAAATTCACACATGCAAATAAACTATCAAAAAACAATGTACTTGATTATACTGCTATATACACACCACTACACATACTTCTACAGAAACGGAAACATATTTACTCTCTTAAACAATCAATTATAAAAACACATACTCACTAACCCACCCATACACACAATCATCCACCCATACAGTCTTGCACACATGCTGTCTTCAAAATACATACAAATAGTGAGTCACTCATTCATGCATCTGTGCTCTAAGTAATATCCCCCACCGAACCATACAGACACTGATACTGATACTCAAAAAAACAACTAATAACCCATATACACACTCATGTAGCTACTCACCAACCCATGCAGCCACTTATACACAAAGTGAGACACAGATACAGATATTTAAATATTTAAACATTACTCGCTAATATATGTATTCACTAAGATACGTTTAATAAGTCAGTTAACCAATCAATTTTACACAAAAAAAACATCCATTTAGACAAAATTTTTTACCCATTTATTCTGCCATCAACCTTTAGATATACATATATACAAAATATTTATTTTTCAGAAAGATACACATTCACTGGATGATGTCATCAGTGATGTCATTTGAGATGTCATCAGTGATGTCATGAGTGATGTCACTGACCATGTCATGAGTGATGTAATATGTGACGTCATCAGCAGTGCATTGCACACGCAAGTTATAGTGAGTCCAACTAACTATAACGTGGAAATTTCAATGGTTTTATGCAAGTAAAATTTCCTGTTAACTATAACTGGTATATATGTTTTTTCAGTGAATATATATGTATATATATATATATATATATATATATATATATATATATATATATATATATATATATATATATATATGTATATATATATATATATATATATATATATTAAATATATTAGATATTAATATTAATTTTAACTAAATATATTAAATGTAATATACATTTTAACAAAGTATAAGAAATAAAGTAAATTAAAAAAAAATAACCACACAAATAAAATAATTTATAAATATGTATGTATTTAAATATATTTACTTTAAAGTGATTAATAAACTATTATATTTAATTTATTTTTTTAATGTATAATTGTATAAAAATAAAATATATATATATATCAGTCATTTTAAATATAAACAAATCTATAACAATGTAAAACATTAAACTATTAAAAATGTTTAAACTTAAATGTCCCAATACAATCAGTGCAACAGTAGGGAAAGTGTTGGATAGAAAAATAATTACATTTACTATTCCAACTCCAGTGAGTGCAGCAGTAGGGAAAGTGTTGGATAGCAGAGGGGTAAGAATTACTATTCCCACTCCAGTGAGAGCAACAGTAGGGAAAGTGTTGGATAGCGGAGGGGTACAAATTACTATTCCCTCTCCAGTGAGAGCAACAATAGGAAAAGTGTTGCATAGCGGAGGGGAAAAATGACTATTACCACTCTAAAGAATGCAACAGTAGGGAAAGTGTTGGATAGCGGAGGAGTAAAAAAGACTATTCCCATTCCAAAGAGTGCAACAGTAGGGAAAGTGTTGGCTAGCGGAGGGGTAAAAATTAGTAATCCCACTCCTAACAGTGCACCAGTAGGGAAGGTTTTGGATAGCGGAGAGCAAACCACGGTACCGGGACCCGGGGAGACTCCAACACCTGGCATTCCTTGCAGCCCGCGAGCCACCAACGCGCCTGAATGATCACACCAGGATATGCACAAAAATACACAGAGCCTCCTGCAGCATTTGATGCGCGTAGGCGCGACCGTACCGTGCCTGGTGCAAAGCCCAGGCTAAGGGCGGGCCCGTCTGAACCCATCAGTGACAGGAGGGTGCATAGCAGGGCTGCCCCCCTTAGTCTTCATCTGAGGCTCAAACCAAATTGTAAGTACTGCATTGTTTGAACCCCTAGGAACAAGTGTGCTAGTCCCCTTACCTTTTTTTTCCCCACTTAAACAGCAACTACTGTGGGAAAGATAAAGGCATCCAATAAAAGCTTGGGCCCAGGCAGTCAAAAGAAAATTCCACGACACGCAGCAAAAAAATTGATTCTAAGTGAAACTGATGAACTAATAGAAGAGGTCGAAGGCCTGTTCGCCCCTAAATCACGGTAAAACAAGCCAAATCAAAAGGGGAAGGAGAAGGGTCCCACAGAGATTCGCTCCAAATGCTCTAAAAGCTCTAGAAGTATAGTCGCATACTTTAAGAATCCTCCAGGGATAACTCTAGATGCAACCTCCATCAACCAGAGCTTGTGCAGTCCACAACATCAATATTCCACCCAGCAACCGGTAGATCCCACAAGTGAAAATGAAGATCGCTTTGACATAAATGTGGATTGTTGAAATACATACACCACATTGGACAACCTACCGGACAATCAGGAGGATGTAGGAAATGACCCTCCCTCATCCAGTCAGGGAAGTGGACATGACCGCGACACACGTATCTCAGATCACAGGTCTGGTCAATCAACTCAATGCCCTAAGGGGTGAAGTAAAATCACTAAAAGAGAATATGGAAAGGATAGCAAAGCTGTTAGTTGGGAAGCAGGAAACTCTAACTACTCTAATCCAGGGAGCAGCAAAGCCACATGGAGGCAATGACACCACTCGCACTGTACAAAGTGTATCTAACAAAGGGACCCATAATCTATATTTTGAGCAATGTAAGAACAAGTCCACCCACCACCAAGGTCAAAGCAGAGGCGAAACCTTGAATGGTGAAAACATACTTAAACCTGCCTACCGGAGTGACATGCTGCATGCAAAATCTGCCAAACTTGCGATTAGACTTGCGATTTGAACTCTATAGTATGCCCACTAAAAAATCAATATAGGCGATAAGAATAAGGCAAACTTTACCAATAGCCACAGCCAAAGCTTCGATGTTTACATGACTAATGTCCCTAAAATCCAAAGGTCACACACAGAAACATATGAGGGCCTATTGAACAAGGTGATCAATTGGATACATCCTAAAGGGGGGTGTTGATCCATAATAAGGAAGGATATAATCAATGTTAAAAGGTTCTCCCCAGGAAATCAACAATGGGACTACATTGGAGTAGTTTTTAGGGATGTGGCCCTAGCAGAAGGCCTAATTGCACTAGAATTGCATTTTAGACCAGACATTGATATTCAAATAACCCCAAAAATGAAACCTCCGTGTGACACGTTGGACCTCCCTGCTAATAGCCCCCAATATTTGTATTCATGTGCAGAGCAGTCTAACTCTAGGGAACCACCTAGTCTCTTAAATATCTCAGATATCGACTGGCTCATCATTGAAAGCCCTAAATCGTGTCTCAGAAGCGCAATATCTAAATACCCAGTACCTCAAGTGATTCAGCTCCAGGTATCAGTTGATATACTAGTAATTGTTTATTTCCAGCACAGCCCATAAAACACATCAAATCCATACAAAAATACATTTTGAATGCTTAAAAAAAATTAGACAATATACAAAAATGTCAACAGGGTGTAAAGGCCTTATTAAAAAAGAGTTAAAAACATTGCATCGAATTAAGAAAATATAAAAAAAGGCAGGACATAATCCTAAGCCAAAATTATATTGATTGTGAATTGTGTTTGGTGGCGTCCCGATCATTCGTAAGCTGATCAAATAATCAGACAAGGGAAATGTACAAAATAGCAATCGTGGGGCTATACAAGGGTATAAATAGACAAGATATGTATGTGCAACAACTCATGAAGATTTAAAAATTGAGAGAAAGGATGAAGGAGTACTCTATCAAGATTCAAATTTACAAATTGCCTTTTTCCTTAATGCCCAAGCGATGTACAAGTAATTAGAGTCTGCGAAGGCTAGAAATTCTCTCTGCTTCCCAATAGTGTCTTAAACCCATGTTTTTACAAACAGGCACCAGCCATTTTTCGCAAACGTTACTGTTTGTGGGACAGAATAGCATAAAGTGGGACTCAGTTTCCACTATGCTCTCACAATTTGGACAACAATCTGCCTGAGATGTAAGATTGGCCCATTTGATTGTGTGTGATCTCAAGGGCAAGACCCCTCACCTATATTGTACATACAGGCATTTTAGCTGGTGAGGGAACATTCTGTTCAAATAAGGTTCATACCTGGGCGTGCTTTTGTGGTACAGGAATTTACCTGTGACAGAGTTAGTCGGGTGGGCTTCCCAAGTTTGTGATAGGACTGCCTCCCAATAGGACTGTTTTGTATTATGAATATCACATTTAACAATTGTTTCCGGCGCAGACCATAAGTCACTCACTCCTATTCTGTGCACTAGTTCTGTGTTTCAGCCATGGTGTTCTCAACTTTCTATTGAGAGTCATAAGGTCTTTCCTGCACTCTCTATAGGCTGCCAGTTCATTAGTGGACTATAATCTAACCCAAAATAAAAGGGGGTTTAAAACCACTATTAGGTGGATAGGATTGAGAGCCAGGTCTAAGCGTAGTAGTGTGGTGGGAGAGCTTAAAAAGTGTTTTGTTGAACCTATTTTCTTTTTTTGTAAGGCTCTCAGAATCGGTATGGCCCCAAATCTCGACACCGTATGTTGCTGACACTACAGCTGAGGAATTATAGACAGTAATGACCGGCGAGACAGCTCAGCTAGATGTTGCTTTATACAGCCACACTACACCAGAGGCTTTCTGATGAAGGGTGGTTTTACTTTTTGCCAACTGGGGGTCCCATGCCTGGGTATCACTTAGCCTCACCCCTAGATAGTCTAGATAGTCAAAGTGATGGACTAACACTAGTGGGAACCCCTCCCCAGTCTCACTACCTCTGTACCCTTTGTGTGGATTAATCATCATGACTTTTGATTTTGTTGAGTTTAACTCTAGGCCCCTTTCTCCGCAAAAGGTAATAAAAGCATTTAGTTCAGATTGGAGGCCCATGGGGGTTCGGGAGATTAGCCGGTGTCGTTTATAAATATCAATATGGGAGTTGGTATTCCTGCCACTCTTGGGGCATCATGTTCGCATTCCATAAGTCTCTTCACTGCGTCTTTGATGAATGTACTAAACAGTGTTGGTGGCAGGACACACCCCTACCTGGCTCCCTTCAGGATCTCTATCTTATCAAAAATGTCCACCAAGGAGTTCCATCTGACCCTCCTGCATGTGTTAGTGTGAAGGAGCCTAAGTATTCTTAGTAAATCTAGGGTAATACCATACCCAGCTAGTACCTCCCAGAGTGTGTCTCTCGGGACCCGGTCAAACGCTGCTCTTAAGTCAATAAAAGCGACATATAGATGGTCACGGAGCAAGGTGATATATTTCCAAGTTATCACCTTGAAGCAGAGAACCTGGTCCAATGTACTGACCTATACTGTAAATCATGCTTGAAACTCTTCCAAAATATTATTCTGTAGTATCCACTCCTTAAGCTTGGCTCTGTCCCCTTTTTTAAAAATAGATATGATAATGTGATAACGGCGCCTTGCCATGATGGAGGGATCCTATTTACTTTTAATTTACTGTTTGAAAGAACATTCAAGTAGGGGCCCAGATGAGTGGTTCGGAGAGGAAAATGTCTCCAGGATGGCATCCATCCCTGGGGCCTTACACTTTTTTGTTTGCTTTATTGCCGTGAGAGTTTCCAATAGGGTAAAAGTAAGGGTAGAGTGAATAGCTGGGGTGGAACTAGGGCTGACCAAATTTGGAATTTGGGGGCCGTAGGCCTCGGTGAGGCAGGGAATCAGTGTGGTACTTTTATGCTGCGGGCAATCGTATAAATTGCTGAAGTGAGTGACCCAGGTGTCAGGATTGATCGATGGGTCTAGGTGATGGGAACTGGACGGGTTCATTGCTATGAGTTTCCAAAGCATTTTTGGTCACCCTTCTCTAAAGAGAGTTTTATAGTCTGGCCTGGTCTTTATAATTTCAGGCCTTGAGTACCTTTTAATTGCACTTATCAAAAGAGTCTTTCCAGTTTGACACTCCTTATCATACCAGGACGGTAAAGCCTTTCTAGGTACTCCTCTCCTCTGTTCTTTTATGAAGCATGGTCTCAATGTATCCATGAGATCGCAGTGTATGGGGACTAAATTAATATTATGACTATTTATTGTGTTGATCAGCAATAAATTAGACACAAAGAAATCATCAATTAGGGAGCGTTTGTATTCATCTAGCACCAGTTCTGCCCACATAACATTTCTCAAATTGTTTGAGATTGTGATTATAGGAGTTGATACAACCGCCTCTAGCTTAGGGTCTCTAAATCTGGATATTGAGAAAGACGCACTGAGAGCCTGGTGGACGTTATCTGGTCTGGGAATAACTTGCATATCCTGCAGGTCTGGCCAGAGGTCATTATCCACTAGTATATAGTCAATTCTGTATTCACTAATACCTCTATTGAAGGTAAAATGAGGAAGACTATCAGATCTAGTGTTTCCATTAACTATTCTAAGGCCAATCAGTGATGAGGTCAACAATTTGAGGACAAACCTTTAGCGATTTAGTTATTTTTATTAATTCACGGGGCAATAAGTCATCAAGTATACACCCATCGGATATGGGGAGACAAGTATTAAAATCTCCTGCTACAATCTGTTAGGATTTACAGGCAATGTGACCCAGTATTTGATCAAGATTGGTTACTCTAGGAGATTGTACATTTAAGGGTAACAATCTAATATATACATTTACTAAAATTATATTTATAGGACTGAGCCCGGTGTCAATATTGATTTCTTAACCATATTAATAGTCCACCTGATGGACGCCCTGCCGAAGATGGAACTGCACTTTCGCTAAAAGCAACAAACTTGGGCGATGGACAAGCTTACTAGCCCAGGTTTCTTGTAACAGAATAATATCATGAGAGTCGATAAATGTAAATGTAAATGTAGTTGAGCTTATATAGCGCACAGCTACCCGCAGTGGGTTTCCCGGCGCTTGCTTAGGGAACCCTTCCTGGTATTCCCCTGTGAGATAGCAGGGTATCCACAAGGTGAAAGTCAGGCATCCCGCCGCGAGGGGCCGTTGTGGAGATTAAGCAAGCTATTGCCCAGAGTCGCAGAGTGTGAACCCGTGAGTCGAGGAGGCACCGGGGCGAGATATATCGAGTCCGTGGAATTTTTAGCACAAGACCCCGCCAAGGCGGGGAATTGAACCCTGGTCTAGGACCGATCTCAGCTTCCGGGTCTGCTGCCTCTAACCCCTGAGCCACACTTCTCCACTAAATGCACCCCACTCGGGATCAGAGAGTTTATACTTAATGCCCACAACATTCCATGACAAAAGTTTCAGGTGTTTATCGACCGCCAGCCCACCGGATCGTGTGGTCATCTTGGTGGGGTCTCCGTTGGTGGGGTCTCCCTGTAGTGTTGTGTGCCTCCCTTTGACATTGTCCTTGTCTAGGCCCCTGTACCTCAGAAACCCAAGTCTACTTCCCTTAATACAGGACAAAGGTCTTCCGGTCAGCAACATACAAGGTGGTTGGATTAAAGTACATGGTGCTGGGCAGTGAATAGTGAGTCAGTCACTGTCTGACGCGTTTGAAAAACTAGCTCTAGAAGTTTCCCATACGGTTAGGCTCTAATACACTGGAGGATCGATTTTGGTAGGTGAGGGAAAGGGGGACCAATGTGTGACTCGGGGTATTCATTTTTAATGATATTTGAAAATCTATGTCTGGTCTAAAATGAAGTTCTAGCCCAATTGAGTCTTTTGCTAGGGCTTTGTCCCTAGAGGGCACCCCTATATAATCTCTTTCTGATGATCCGGCTATGAACCTCTTTGTTCTTATTATGTCCTTCAATATAATTGATCGACAACCCCTTTTATAGAGAATCCAGTGGGTTACTTTATTAACTAAACCCTCGTAGGATTCTGTGGATGGGCTCTGGAGCTTTGGGACATTACTCATAAAGAGGTCAAAGCCTTGGGTGTTAGGGGGTCCTTTGTTAATATCACTGATGTGGGAATTCTTTGTGGGTTAAGTGTAAGGCTTGTAGACCCAAGGAACTTTAAGTGTCGTAGCAGGATTAGCTTGTATTGAGTCTCCTAGTGGAGGGCACTCCCGTTTACGTGTATTGGCCTCGTTCATGGTATTATTCCTGATTTTGCTTCGAGGGCCGATGACGGAGTCTGTATGATTGCCAACGAGGAGATTAAGGGACCCATTCCTGGGCCTCTTGGGGGCCTCTTTAAGTGCAGTGTTCTGAGGGTCGCTGTACC
Organism: Lissotriton helveticus; assembly: GCF_964261635.1. Classification (NCBI taxonomy): domain Eukaryota; kingdom Metazoa; phylum Chordata; class Amphibia; order Caudata; family Salamandridae; genus Lissotriton; species Lissotriton helveticus. The sequence continues at coordinate 1,095,804,241 of NC_136069.1, read as the reverse complement.
CTCGTGGCCTTGACACACCCTGTACTACTGATACAGTTTCAGTCAGTGTGTCCAGTTTTTCAAATAATAGATTTGCCATCCTTTCCATTGCCCCTTTTAATGATTTGACTTCTTGAGGGCATTCAATTGGTCTGCCAGGCCCTGATTAGTCGAAAGCACAGCTATCGCCGATGCAGGCGCTACTCTGAGTGAGTGAGGAGGATCCGTTGGTCCGTTTGCCAGGTTGTCCAGGAGCAGGTATTTATTTGCACACTCGACGTTGATGACATAATGATCGGTACTGTTATTAGCAGGATCTATCAACTGTGCTTAGGTTGTTGCTGGTGCTCAGTGCATGGGCTTTGACTAGGGGAAATAATAGCTGGGGTTTGGGCTACGAAGGTCCCAAAGTAGGAAGCAATAGTTTTGGGATTTAAAGAACATTTCTCCAAGGAGGATTTTCCCTCACTCTGGCTCTTTGAGCTAGATGATCTCAGATGGGGAGCCAGGAGGAGCTCTACCTCCTCTATTAGTTCGTCTATCTCAGATAGAGTGCAATTCTCAGCAGCATGCTGTCACGTTCTCAACCAGGTAGGGGGGATGAATGTGGGATTGAAACTGTGGGACTACTTTTTCCCAGAATACCTGAATCCCGGTCTGTCTTCTGTTTCTTTCATCCCTCCTCACTACTTCCTATTTAGGCTCCTCCTTTCTGTAGGTTCGGTGCTTGTCACCTAACATTGTTGGTGAAGTCTGCTTCCTGTGAAGACGACTGAGCCTGGAGTCTGGATTCCGCTTACTAATATCCCTTAGGCATTCCGCACACCCGTCTGCAGTATTCAGGAGCTGCGGGTGTCAATCATCTGCATTTCTTTTGTTGTATTTGCTGTTTGCGAACGCGCTGGAGCACATACGTGAACTCTGACCTGCAGTTATAGCATCTGGGAGCCGCGCTGCTCGAGGCTCGCTGTTGCGCTAGCTCGAGAGAGAGAGAAAGCTTCCGCATTCTGTTTTCATTTGATCCTTTTCCCACACAAAGTCCGGCTACTAGTGGCCCCTGTCACGCGCTAGTAAGGAAACTAGCAAGACTGTTTAAGGAAAAATTATCTTATTTATGTGTCATACACATTGAGCAAAAAAGAACATGTCGAGGAAGCTTATACTTGGTCATTCGGATTACCTTTTTAACACGGAGCCGTTGAGAGGCTCGGATTTCCATTAATTGATCTGGATGCAACTGGATGTGGTGAATTACAGAGGAACAGCCTACAGAGCGATTCATGAAGGCACTTTCAGATAAGTAAAGGTCTTTCATGACATTGCACATTTTGTGACTTTTCCTTATTGAATTGAATTGCAGTACAGAACTATAGAAGCCCAGGAACTCTTTTCTTTTCTTTCCTTTATTTTTTCCTTTTGTGCCTTTTTCTTATGGATTCTTGTGGCAGTATATTAAGTGAGTTGATTATCTCCTATACATATATATATTGTATCACATGTAGTGGGTGCGGGGGGAAGACTCATGCTTGTTTATTGTGTCTCTTATTTAGGGAACAAGATACAGACATAAGAGTGAGGTCTACAACTCTCTCAACCCATGCTGTAGATGGTTTCTGGCTGCCACAGCGTTTTGGTTTATTTATCCCTTTTTTCCCCTTCCCCTGCTGGGGTCCTATCTGTGGAGTGTGTATCTACAACTCGCAGGTGGTGCCGCAATTAGGGAAGAGGTAATTAGCTTCATCATCGCTTCTGCTGTACCCGTCTTTTCAAGGTTAGTCTAACCAGCCTTTTGTTGTGACAGAGTGTCAAGCCCACGGTTACCTACAGCCCGAGCGATGGACACTAATACCGTACTAACATCAGTGCTAGAAATCCTAACAGCGTTACGAATGGAGGTAGACGCATTTAGAGGAGAAATGAGATGGGAACCCTAAGACGTGAGGTTGCAGGGGTAGCTTGATCAAGTCCTGCCAGTTCTAGAGGGGTCAGTTACATTAGGGATTATACCTTGCCTCCCCCTACGCATTCCGGTTCCACCAGACAGCAGGGAGGAACAGGCCCTTCTACCATCCAGGTCATTCAACCAGTACAATTACCCTTAGCTCCTCCCGAGAGGTTCTTAGGAGACCCTAAAAAGTTTAGCACATTCCTAGGGCAGTGTAAACTGCATTTCATGTGCAAACCGGCTGTATTTCCTGATGACCAAGCAAAGACAGCGTTTATGATGTCCTATTTGGGAGGCAATGCGGCGAGCTGGTCTTTCCCTTTAATAGAGAGAAACAATCCAGTGCTGTCTAATTATGCTAACTATTCGATCGCAAGGCGCATATGCTCTCACTAGACAAATAACTCATAACTCTCAAACAGGGCTCACAAGACCTTTTAACATATATTACGAACTTCAATCGCCTTGTTATCGAAACTGATTGGCCTGTAGAAAAAAGAATATCCTTGTATTATCAAGGATTGAGGGGGGAATTGAAGGACGTCCTAGCCCAGGTTGTACATATGCCCACCACATGTGAAGAACTTATCGATCTTACGGTGCAATTTGACCACCGTCTGCAGGAGCGAAAGGGCTATAAACATCGTTATGAAGTACGGTATTCAATACCCAGAACAAAGGTGTTCACTGAAGGAGCCTCTTCACCTAACGACACTACAAAACCTATGCAGATAGGAGGTGTGCATGGCCCTTTGAGTTCCGATGAGAGAAACAGAAGACGCAGTCAAAAATTATGCATGTACTGTGGGAAGGCAGGTCATTTCATCAAGGATTGTAAATCTAAAACCAAGGCTGCATACAAAGATGACAGAAGTGCGTCGGGAAACGATCTTGCTCAGATAAGATAGAGACCCCTTGTTTGAGTTTTGATGATGTTGAAGAGGTCTTCCACGCAGTGGCAAATACTATGCAGAATTCTGTGCCCCATATGAATGTGTGCCTCACGATTGAGTGGCCAGGAGTAAAGCCCGTGATGGTGCATGCGTTGTTGGATTCTGGGGCTACGGGCAACTTTATCGACCAACAATATGCACAGAGACTGGGAGTTCAGTGTATAAGGAAAGAGAACCCTGAACCTGTAAAGGCAGTGGACGGTATGGATTACCATCGGGTCCGGTGTGTTTTCACACACGTCAACTCATAATGCAAGTTTGACAGAATCATTATGAGCACATACACTTTGATCTTATAGATGCTCCCCAATTTAAACTTATTTTGGGTATGCCATGGCTTACGCAACATGATCCTGTAGTTCAGTGGGCAGCTCGCACGGTTACCCTAAACTCTGCCTATTGTCTTGACTGTTGTACTAAGGATAGAGTACACAAACCATACTTGGAGGATAATCCTGCTGCCTTACTAGCAAGTGGAGGCAGGGAGTTGAGCGTTTGCATGGTGTCCACCCTTCCAGAGGCATATTCACAATAACAAGATGTATTCAGCGAACAAGAGGCTAATGAACTGCCTCCACATAGGGATTATGATTGTGTAATAGAGTTGGAACCTGGTGCAAGCATTCCTTGTAGTCGGATATATGCCCTCACAGAGGCCGAGACTACCTACTTGCAACAATACTTGGAGAAACTCTTAGGTTCGGATTTTATTCGCCCTTCAACTTCCCCTGCTTCCTCGCCTCTGTTTTTTATTCCAAAACGCGAGGGGGGTCTACGGGCTTGCATCGACTATAGAGCACTCAACAGGGTGAGAAAGAAGAACAGATACCCCCTTCCTCTAATACCGATACTACTGGACCAGTTGAAAAATGCCAGAATATTCAGTAAACTGGATCTTAGAGGAGCGTATCACCTTGTGAGAGTGCGGCGGGGGGACGAGTGGAAGACTGCCTTTTGCACAAAATTCAGGCTCTATGTATATCAAGTGAGGCCCTTCGGCCTCTGCAACGCCCCCGCTGCATTTCAGTTTTTTATGGATGAAGTACTCAGAGGCCTGTTGGACGTTTCGTGCATTGTTTACATTGACGACATACTGATATACTCTGCCACACAGAAGGAACACGTCCAGCATGTAGTAGCAGTGTTAGAGCGCCTGAAGAAACACGATTTGTACGCCAAATTGGAGAAATGTCTGTTTCACGTTACAGAAGTAGAGTTTCTGGGCTACATTATCGGGCCAAATGGCTTACGTATGGATCAGAAGAAAATACAAGCCATCATTCAGTGGGAGTCTCCTTCATGCGTAAAGGCCTTGCAGAGTTTCCTAGGCTTTGCAAATTTTTACAGAAGGTTCATAAAGGAATTCTCCAGGATTATACAACCTTTGACTCATCTACTAAAGAAAGGAGCTGTCTTCCGGTGGACTGACTCTGCAGAACAGGCCTTCCAGACTTTAAAAAAGTGCTTTACAACGGCACCCATTCTAAGACACCCTGAGGCAAGTCAGCCCTTCATGATGGAAACAGATGCCTCTTACTACGCCATTGGTGGCATTCTTTCGCAAAGACACCCTGAAACAGGACAGCTGCATCCTGTCGCCTTCTTTTCTCGGAAATTGACAGCCTGTAAAATCAATTATAGTATCACAGGCAAGGAATTGTTGGCAATAAAGAGGGCCAGCGAGGAGTGGAGACATCATCTATTGGGGGCCAGACACACAGTGGAAATACACACTCACCACCGAAATTTACTCTTTTTAAAGAGTGCAAAAGCCTTAACTCCACGACAGCTACGATGGTCCTTGTTCTTATCAGACTTTGATTTCGTAATCAAATATCGTCCAGGACCCCAAAACGGCAAGGCGGACGCTCTTTCTAGACTCATGCCCATTCCCGTGACCAACTCTTCCATTCCTGAAGAACCTCCTACCATCCTCCAAAAGGCTTCCTTCTCATCTAACATCATGGCTATAACAAGGCCTACTGATTTCTTGAAGCAAATGAAGGAGAAAACGGATTCTTTGGATGGACAGGCCTGGATCGCACAGGAACCATCACAGCGATCGATAAAAGACCACCTACTGTTTCGTGGCAACCAGCTTTACGTACCGGATATATCACTACAAACGCAAGTTTTGCTATGGACTCATGACTCAACCTTGAGCGGCCATCTGGGTATACAGAAAACATTACAAGGAGTATCTAGATACTTTTGGTGGGAATCATTGCGTAAAGAATATGTTGCCAAATGTCCCATCTGTTCGCAGGCTAAAACTCAGCACCAACGAAGTAGTGGGTTACTACGATCTATCCCAATATCCCCTACTCCTTGGCACACCGTGTCTATGGACTTTATAGTTTAGATACCGCTCAGTTTCGGTAACAATACGATACTAGTAGTTGTTGACCATTTGACCAAAATGGGTTATTTTATAGCCTTAACCAAGTTACCCACATCTGGGGAATTGGCTACGGTATTTTTGCAACAAGTGGTACGATTACACTGTATTCCCTCCGTCCTCATCACAGATACGGGTACCCAAATCACATCAAGGTTTTGGAAGGCTCTGTGTGGTATAATGAAAATAGATGTCCGTCTGTCAACAAGTTATCATCCTCAGACAGACGGCAAAACAGAGAGGCTCAATCAAACGTTGGAGCAGTATCTACGAGGTTTTACCATACAACAGGGTGAAGAATGGAGAACGCTTTTGTGGACGGCTGAGTTTGCATACAACAACACGACCCATTCATAGTTAGGTTGTTCAACCTTCTTTTGCCTTCATGGGTATCATCCCAACTTGCTACCGTTAGAGCAACCAGGGCTTTCCAACCATCCCACCATTCAGGAACATCATGCGCACCTCAAAACTGTCCTACAGAATGCCAAGGTACACTTAGAGGCAGCCAGAAACAGGGGCAAACTATACGCAGACAGAAAAAGCACACCTGAAACAGACTATAAGATTCGAGATATGGTGTGGTTGAGCACCAAACATCTGAAATTCAAGGGTAATACACGGTTGCAACCTAAGTTTGTGGGACCCTATCCCATAGTTGATGTAATCAACCCAGTGGCCATGAATTTAAAACTCCCTGCCATGTGGCACATACACCCTATGTTCCATGTGTTCCTGTTGAAACCATATCATCATGGAACCAGAGCGTCTGTGACACCAAACCCAGGGGAAGTGGAGGGTGAAGAGGAGTACAAGGTTCAGTCTATACTAGATTGCAAACGCATGAGGAGTCGAGTATACTACCTGATAGACTGGAAAGGGTATGGGCCAGAAGAACGCTCTTGGGAGGCGGGCACCAATCTACATTGTCCGGGGCTCCTGCGGCGTTTCCATGCACTGTTCCCTTCTAAGCCAGGTGGACCGCCGAGACGCCAGTCGTTGAGAGGGGGTTCTGTCATGTTCTCAGCCAGGTAGGGGGGATGAATATGGGATTGAAACTGTGGGACTGCGTTTCCCAGAATACCTGATTCCCGGTCTGTCTTCTGTTTCTTTCATCCCTCCTCACTACTTCCTATTTAGGCTCCTCCTTTCTGTAGGTTTGGTGCTTGTCACCTAACATTGTTGGTGAAGTCCGCTTCCTGTGAAGACGACAGAGCCTGGAGTCTGGATTCCGCCTACTAATATTCCGTAGGCATTCCGTACACCCGCCGGCAGTATTCAGGAGCCGCGGGTGTCAATCATCGGTATTTCTTTTGTTGTATTTGCTGTTCCCGAACACGCTGGAGCGCATATGCGAACTCTGACCTGCAGTTTCAGCATCTGGGAGCCGCGCTGCTCGAGGCGCGCTGTTGCGCTAGCTCGAGAGAGAGAGCTTCCGCATTCTTTTTTCATTTGATCCTTTTCCCTCACAACGTCCGGCTACTAGTGGCCCCTGTTACACGCTAGTGAGGAAACTAGCAAGACTGTGTAAGGAAAAGTCATCTTATTCATGTGTCATACACAATCGCCATAGGATAGCGCGCCTTTCTCCTTGGGCGCAGTCTCAAAACCGCCCACTTTGCTTGGGAGACCTGCCAGGACCGCCCCCTTACAGCCGATTCAGCGCAGTTTAGGGTCCCGCCATCTTGGGTGAGGAGCGAGGTGAGGGATAGCACACTAGTGCGAAGCCCCTCCCGCCCTCACGCCCTGGCCAGTATAAAAGTTCCACCGCCCATACCCCCAATGATTGCTATTGTGTGTGGAATCTGATTGTTAATTTCATTGTCCTGAGGCGGAAAGCCAGGATTTTCCGCAAGAGAGTTGAACGCTGCATTATTGAATTTCATGTTGAACTTTTAAAAAACTGTATTTTCATTTAGCGCCAAAATTGATTTTAAAATTTTGGAATCCTACTTGTTGATATCGCCATAGGATAGCACGCCTTTCTCCTTGGGTGCAGTCTCAAAACCGCCCACTTTGCTTGGGAGACCTGCCAGGACCACCCCCTTACAGCCGAGTCAGCGCTGTTTAGGGTCCCGCCATCTTGGGTGAGGAGCGAGGTGAGGGATAGCACACTAGTGCGAAGCCCCTCCCGCCCTCACGCCCTCGCTAGTATAAAAATGGAGCACTTATCCCGGAGGCGCAGCGGACGGGCGCAGCGGGCGCGCCGGCGGCGCGCCAAAGGCGCGCCAAAGGCAAGCCCGTCTGCGCCCGTCCGCGCCCACACGGGCCCAGGGGCCACAACCCCTGCCCCTCCACCAAGAATCCTTGGGCGATATAGCTCTGTGGAACTGTGCGAGCTAAGACCAGCTGCCAAGACAGTATGTAATCATCTTTTCCACCCCTTGAAATTGCCCACTCAATGTCCGCACTGCCACTCTTATCTCAAAGCCATTTCTTCTACAAGAACCCAGCACATGTTTAGGATGTTTCGTCTTAACTGTAGATCGCTACCTAAGCATCAAACGGAACTTTCTTTGCTATTGGACGAGCTTACTCCAGATATAATATTTCTTACGGAGACTTGGCTAACCACATCTTCTGACCCTGACATAATACAAGCCCTCCCTCAAGGGTACCAAATAGCAAGATTAGACCGCTCCTCTGGGAAAGGAGGCGGCCTAGCAATAATATTTAAAGATTGCTACTCCTGTCGTTGTCTTTCTAGCCCCTTTTCAGACTGTGAAAGTATGGCCTTCAGTCTGGAACTTTCACCGAACACCAATTTTTCTGGAGCACTGATTTATCGCCCTCCGGGCCCGCCCAGACAGTTTGTAAATTCCTTACCCTCGGCTGTGGCAGAGCTATACTCCGCGTCTGCCAATTACACACTACTGGGCGATCTAAATATGCATTTTAAGGACCTAGGTGACCATTTGGCCCAAGAGCTCATTGCAGACTTGTCCGCCTTGCAGCTTTCGCAGCTTGTTAGATCATCCACACATGCGAAAGGTCATTTGCTGGACCCCATATTTAGTAACTGTTCAGATTTAGAGGCCAAACTTCCTACTGTGCTCCCATGGACAGACCACTGCCTAGTCCCTCTAAATTGGCACACACATAAACCTCCTGTTTTGAATCCAGGAGCACGAATCGCCGGAAATTGGTCCAAACTTCCTCCAGATAAATGGACCGATGAGCTACAAGCCACTATCCCTTCGATCAGTGCAGAACCATTGTTAGCCAATGAAGAATTCAATAAATGGATAACGACATCATTGAATACTATACTTCCATCCAAGATAATTCAGGCAAAGAGATCTAGGACCTCAGCCCCTTGGTATTCGGAGGAACTCAGAGATGTCAAACGTAAATGCAAAAGGCTAGAAAGAAAATGGCGTCTAGTCTACACTAATCCGGACAAAATTTTGTACAGGAAATCTATCAGGGATTATAAAACAGAAATAAAGAAAGCACAGACCCACTATTATTCACAAAAGATCCTTGAAGCCAGCTCCAGCTCGAAGGAGATTTACCAGATAGTAAAAGGCCTCACTCAACTTCCCCAGGCCCCCATAAATAGTGATGACCCACAAACCCGATGTAACAGGTTAGCTGACTTTTTCCACAATAAAGTGAATCTTATTTATTCAGCCTTCCCAATCACTTTCCTAAATGCCTCGGGTGGAATCCTGGAGCACCCTAAACAGGGTATAATAGACAATTCACCACCAGTGTTGGATGAGTTTTCTATGTTACACCTGGACCCCCTGACCACATTAATGGCGCAGGTCAAATCGGGTTCCCCCAGTGACCCTGCTCCTCCGAGCGCCTTAATGGAAGTCAATCATACCATCTGTCCGGTCATACTGAAGGTCCTAAATGCTTCTATCTCTACTAATAAGGTTCCTCCAGCATGGAAACAGGCGATGGTGAGGGCACTTGCTAAAAAACCTAATATGGACGTGAATAATTTTAACAACTACCATCCCATTTCCTTGCTCCCCTGGATTAGTAAGATATTGGAAAAGCACATCAATAACCTCTTAACCGATTTTCTGGAAAAACATCAATTGCTTGATCCTTCACAAACCGGTTTTCGCCCCAAACATGGGACGGAATCGGCTTTGTTATCAGTTCTGGAGGAAACAAGAGGCATCTTAGATCGGGGAGGATCGGTGGCAGTCATCCTCCTCGATCTAAGTGCCGCTTTTGACACTGTAAATCATGAGATCTTACTACAGCGTCTTCAAGATATCGGGATCCAAGGAGGAGCGCTGAAGTGGCTCAGGTCATTTCTGTCCAACAGAAAATTTCAGGTTTTTGAGGGTAACACCATCTCTACCAGCAAACCCCTGGGCTGTGGAGTCCCGCAGGGCTCCTCACTCAGCCCGACGTTGTTTAACGTCTATATGAGGCCACTAGCAGGTATCGTCCGCCCATATGGTATTAAGATCGTTACCTACGCGGACGATACTCAGTTGGTGGTCTCATTGACGCAGGCTGAGGACCCTACAGCCATAGTCGATCTAGCTGGATGTCTGAGCAAAGTGAACAACTGGATGACCCTGTCTTGCCTCAAACTTAACGGGGACAAGACAGAGGTTATGATGTTGGGACGCTCGGCCACATCCTCTTTGAGCTCCATCTGGCCGGCCTGTTTGGGTCCCCCCCCAATACCAAAGGATGCCATCAAGAGCTTGGGCATCTGTCTGGACAGAGCCCTAACGCTGGACCATCAGGCTGTTAAGCTGTCTGCCACCTGTTTTGGCATAATTAGAATGCTGAGGAAGATTCTCCCCTTGTTACCTTTCCAGGCTAGGCAGACTGTGGTGCAGGGACTGATCCACTCCAGGCTGGACTTCGGTAATGCACTTTATCTGGGAGCCCCTGACTTCACTCTGCGGAAGTTACAGGTAATCCAAAACTGTGCAGCCCGGACTCTACTCCAAATCCCCCGCAGGTCCTCTGCTAAACCTGGATTAGCAAAATTACATTGGCTCCCTGTGAGAGACAGGATTGCTTTCAAATCCCTCTGTATTGCCCACCAGTCTGGGCAACTGGCCCTTTGATCAACCGTTCCCTAATAACCCCATACCTCCCCAGTAGACAACTACGCTCAGCCAGCGCGTATCTTGCAATGGTGCCCAAAGTCAACCGGGCCAGGTCAGGCGGCCGTTCCTTTACCGTGAACGCAGCCAAGCTGTGGAACAGCTTACCACTCCAACTGAGGTGTAACTCAGACCTGACTTCATTCAGGAAACATTTGAAAACTTTTCTATTCAATAAATAGTTTTTCCTCTTTTTTCCTGTGCCAATGACTCTTACCGCTTACAATTTCATGCAATTTCAGCGCTTGGACGCCTCTGGGCAGCTATTTCGCGCTATATAAAACGCATTTTCATTTCATTCATTTCATTGAGCGAAAACATACACGTCGAGGACCCTTATACTTGGGCATTCGGATTACCTTTTTAACACGAAGCCGTTGAGAGGCTCGGATTTTCATTAATTGATCTGGATGTGGTGAATTATAGAGCAACAGCCTACAGAGCGATTCATGAAGGCACTTTCAGATAAGTAAAGGTCTTCCATGGCATTACACATTTTGTGAGTTTTGCTTATTGAATTGAATTGCAGTACAGAACTATAGGAGCCCAGGAACTCTTTTCTTTTCTTTCCTTTATTTTTTCCTTTTGTGCCTTTTTCTTATGGATGCTTGTGGCAGTATATTAAGTGAGTTGATTATCTCCTATACATATATATATATATATATATATATTGTATCACATATAGTGGGTGAGGGGGGAAGTCTCATGCTTGTTTATTGTGTCTCTTATTTAGGTAACAAGATACAGACATGAAAGTGAGGTCTACAACTCTCTCAACCCATGCTGTAGATGGTTTCTGGCTGCCACAGTGTTTTGGTTTATTTATCCCTTTTTTCCCCTTCCCCTGCTGGGGTCCTATCTGTGGAGTATGTATCTACAACTCGCAGGTGGTGCCGCAATTAGGGAAGGGGGGAATTAGCTTCATCATCGCTTCTACTGTACCCGGCTTTGCAAGGTTAGTCTAACCAGCCTCTGTTGTGACACATGCCTTGGGATTTTCCTTAGGCTCACTGTGCCAATGCATTTGTCAGACGCTTTTCTTTTGCCCATTTTGATACTCATACAAAGGAGGTGATCATAAGAAGGGAAGCCAGGTATATTGCAGAGTAATCCCCAAAGTCACAATGAAATGTACTTACAGTTTTTTGGACCCTGCCGGTAAAAGACCAATGGGGTGGCCCTGCCCTGCCTCTGTATGGTGCAGAAGGCCTGCCCTTGGCCTGGGCTTTGCCCGGGGATGCCCTCGCTGCGGGAGCCCTAGCCATAATTTATGCACCTCCTGGCACATAGAACAAACGTTGGAGGTGTCTAAGCTGCTTAGCAGTCTGGGAGTTGTGGTGGCTCCCCCGCAATCACAGCAGCACTTCGTCAGTTTACAGAAACAGAAGCCGTAATGTATCCTCCTCCTGGGGCATTGAAGAAACATTGGCGACGTCCAAACTGTTTGGCATGCTGAGGGTTATTGTGATTGGCTCCCCCGCGATCACAGCAGCAGTTCCGCAGTTTACAAAAATGCCTTGGCCGTAATTTATGTGCCTCCTGGTGCATAGAATAAACGTTGGTGGCATCCAAGCCCCTTGGCAGGCTGGGGGGGTGTGGTGTTTGGCTCCCCCGCGATCACAGCAGCAGTTCAGCAGTTTACAGGAATGAGCTCCCGTGCTTTGGGAGCCCTGGCCATAATTTATGCGCCTTCTGGCGCGTAGAACAAACGGCGGCATTCAAGCTGCTTGGCAGGCAGGGGGTTGTGGTGTTTGTCTCCCCCGCGATCACAGCAGCAGTTCGGCAGTTTACCGATACGGGCTCCTAGTTGATATAAGCAGCACTGAAGGGCACAGGTGAGCTGGCACTGGAATTGAAATAGGGGAACATATGATGCCACAGGGAGAATCCATTCAGACCACCACAAGAGCCTCAGGAGCGCTAGAGGATGACCCCTTACTATTACTCTCCTGGAATGTAGCAGGAATTAAGTTCAAACTCTCAGCTCCTGAGTGGGGATTGTTTATTGACCCACCATATCATATTTCTTCAAGAAACCTGGGCTACTGGACCAATGTCTTGCCAATGTTTTATTGCCTTTAGTGCTAATGCAGTCCCCTGCTAATGCAGTCCGTTAAATGGCCTTTTGATATGGCTAAGTTTGGATTTGTGACTAAAACGATCCCCACTAATTCTAGAGACCTAGTTGCCCTGCAAATTAAAATAGAAACCTGTTCAGGTCCCAGATACATAACACTAGTAAACATATATATCAGGTCAGTACCTCCATATGTTCAATCCACTACAGCAAGCAGGCTAGATGTCCTTTTGGGACAGTCTGACCAGAAAGCTCTAAAAATCCAAGCGGGCGACTTTAGTACCAGCATGCCCCTATCGGCTGGGCGTAGGCACTCAGAAATCTCCTCCCCACAACAATACAAGAAAATAACATAAACATCAAAAGTGGGCACCCAAATTGTTGAATGTATCACTGATCATTGTCTGAGAATAGCAAACTGTAACACCAAATCTGACTGCCCACCCCGTTCCCCCTTCAAAAGAGGACTTAGTACATCAAGAATTGATTATATATTAGGGGATAATGGCTCTATGGTCAGACCTTTATGACATGCAAGTCATTCCTAGATCAGACAGCGACCATCAGGCACTAAGTGCATCCTTCACTAAGATCCCTTTTAGCGATGTAAAACTGGAAATGGTAGCCATCACACCGTTAATTACCACCACAATAAATGTACGAAATGTCAAGTAGGCAGAACTTCTGGCAGCTGAAAATAAACTGGCACTCATATACAACCTTTGTGTGTCTAAACTCTATCAGTTTGAGCAAACTAATGACAACATTACTAACTTTGTTCCGGTACACTGTGAACTCATGAATGTACTAAGGCCGTGCTTCCAGAGGGAACAGAGGAGAGGAGTTCTTAAAATGAATATGCCATCTTGGTATAATAAAGCTTGCCGTTCAGGAAAGACCCCCCTGCTGAGAACCATTCAAAAGGGCTGTAAGCTGGAAATTATACAATCTAGGTGTGACTATAAAACCCTCTTGCTTAAAGCTAAAAGAGAATGGGAAGAGGACCGATGCCTATTTAATCGCTGAAATTCTAGAGAAGGGTGACCATAAAAGCTTCTGAAGACTAACAGCAGTTAACACTCAAATTCCGATCCGCTAGATCCAGTGATAAACCCTGATAATTGGGTCACCCACTTTAGTGGTCTATACGACTGTACACAGCAAAATTGCAATAAAGAGAGCTCCCCTTAGAAGGGGCTAGTGGCCAACAATCGCTAAATGAGATCATCAATTAACCTCACCTGCAGTCCACTTTACTTTTACCCTATCAGAAACTTATAAAGCTATTAAACAAACGGAAAAAGGCAAGGCACCAGGAATGGATGGAATACCAGGTGATCTCTTCCTTTCCCAGCCAGATATCTGGTCCCCATACCAGAATAGTCTATCAAATAGTACCTTAAAAGGTAACTTGATCCCATCATCATGGTATGGTGCTGTCATCACACCTACCCACAAAAAAGAGTACAGAACCAACCCCTCTAATTATAGGCCCATAAGGCTACTGGATAACTCATAAAAAATCTTCTGCAGGCAGGTCTTGTACAAATTGAACAAGTGGATGAAACAGAACAACATCCTCGAGGAGTCCGAAGCAGGCTTTAGAACAAAGATCAGCACAATGGACCAGGTCCTTTGCTTCAAGGTGATAACCTAGAAATACATTACCTTGATGCGTGACCATGTTGCCTTCATCGGCCTGAGGACGGCATTTGACCTGGTCCAGAGAAAAACATTATGGGAAGTCCTAGAGGGGTACAGCATCCCTTCAGACCTACTGAGAATATTAAAACTGGCCTACGAAAATACATATGCAAGGGTGAGATGGAATACTACAGGGGACATGACTGACAACATAGAGATTTTACAAGGGGTCAGACAAGGATGTGTCCTCGCTCCAACACTTTTTAGTTTATATATTAACGGTGCAGTAAGGAAATTGAAGGAATGCAAACATGACTCCCCTAGATTGGCAGGAAGACCAATTCCAATATTAATGTTTGCAGATGATACCCTGCTAATCTCTCGAACACCAATGGGCCTACATTCTGAATTGAATGCCTTTGTAACCTTCTGTAGGGAAAGGGGATTAGAATGAAATCCATCAAAATATAAAGTTATGACGATGAATTCCAACAAAAAATGTGGAGCCAATGTGACTGTAGAGGGCATCTTCTTGAAAAAGTCCCGTACTTTGATTATCTTGGGGTGAGGCACAGTGATACCCAAACATGTGGTCCCCAGATTGAAAACAAGAAGACCATCCTCCACCAGAAAGCCTCTGCTATAGTGAGGAGACGCAAGGCTTCATCAGGAGGTCCCTGCTCCCTGGCCACTACTGTATACATAGCCTCAGCAGTCACATCATCAATATATGGAGCTGAGATTTGGGGGTACGCCACAGCAGAAATTTTAACAAAGTAGAACATACATTATTTAAGGCACTTTTTATACTTCCTTCTAGCTCACCTATAACCCCATTGCACTTAGACCTATCCCCCAAGCCCATTCACTTAATGGCTCGATTAAAACCTTTGTTATATTGGGTTAGATTAAGGTCCACCCATGAACTGGCAGCATACAGAGATTGTGCAAAGGATCTGATAGCTCTAGACAAAGACCAGAGAACCCTATGCCTGAAGAATATCAAACAAACATCATATAGAATAGGCATGAGTGAGCTATAGAACTCCCCTAAATCAATTGCCAAAGGTGATGCATCAAGAGTAAAACATTCATATTGGCAGGCAGTTTTATTTGCAAACATGGATAGCCCACCAGACTGACAGGCACATTTTGTAATCATAAGTGTGCACCAAGAGTCAAACCATATATGGATAGAATGTACCCACAGCAGTCCAAATGTGTATATGTGCAACATAGATGTGGGCTATTTCCTCTGAGAACGCACACATCAAAATGTGCTAATACATCCCCTCAGACTGGTTCCTGCTCAAATTGCCCCGATATAGAGGAAACAGAGACTCGTTTTATGTTTTTTTGCCCCTTATATAGGAATGCCCGGAAAAAATGGTTGCTAAGTGCATGTAAACTTATGGGTGTGAGGCATCAATCGGGAAGCCGCAAGACTCTTAAAGAGCGATACAAGAGAAATGTTAGCTTATACCGTCTCCAGGTTCTTCTACAGTGCCTGGACACTAAAGAGGAAGGCTCTACCCAGCTTAAAAATATGACAGATAAACTGATACAGCAGGTCCTGCCAGGATATACAGTGCCTCCCATGGTCCTCCATTGCCATTGTCTGTAGTTTTTTCTAAACAAACAACCATTAAGGGCCATATGTAGGTGGCCAAATACCGGTCGGTAAAGCCGAAAATCGGTAGATTTCGGCTTTACCGACCGGTATTTAGCCATGTGAGATGTACGTATTACCGAATGGCATTGGTAATAATGAGTCGGTAAATAATTACCGATTCCTTATTTACCGACCGGAGAACACCGAAACAATGAATACCGAATCAGAGATAACGAATCGGTAAAAGGCCTAAAATGCGATGTACCAAAAATCGGTATTACCGAATTTGACCAAATTCGGTAATAACGATTCGGTATTTACCACTTATCCTGAGCAGGTGGTAATCAGGTGCACTGCATAAAAACAGGCCCAAAATGCAACAGTGTGAACACAATGGCGGGCCTCTACCTCATAGCAAGGCGGCTACGCTTGAGAGCAGCTGGAGTGAGGATCTGGAGACGGGAAGAGCGGGTGTACAGACAGCGCATCACATTGTTTCGATTGACTGAACCTGAAATCCATGAAAGGTACAGACTGCACTCACACACCATCCTTGACCTAATACGGGACCTAAAACCCTATCTGGAGCATTAGACACCAAGGGCGCACGCAATCCCCACCCATGTCCAGGTACTCTGTTGCCTGCACTTCCTAGCATCAGGAGGTTTCCAGGGTGTGATAGCCGCAGTGGGTGGTGTGTCACAGAGCTGTCTCTCTCATTTTTTTCAACACCTTCCTGGATGCCATGATGGACAGAATGTTAAATTACATTGCCTTCCCCAGTACACAGGCGGAGCAGCAGAGGACAAAGCTGGAGTACTACCAACTTGCGCAGTTCCCTCACGTCATTGGCTGCGTCGATGGGACCCATATACCTATCTGCCCACCTGCAGCAACTGAATATATCTACAGAAAATGCAAATCCACCCACTCCATCAATGTGCAGGTGATATGTGATGCCAAGTACATCATAACTGACATCGTGGCCAAATTCCACGGGAGTTCCCACGACTCGTACATCTTCCGGAACAGTGGTATCCATACACGTCTGCTTGCTGGTGAATTTGGAGAAGGATACCTACTAGGTAAGTCAATGTGACACACCCTGATCTACACCCTGGTTCAAGCTATTGGTCACACAAATTAATGGCACTTTCTTCTGTACATAGGTGACAGCGCATATGCCCTCCGGCCGTATCTACTCACACCATATCTCAACCCAACCACCCCAAGAGAGAGGAGATACAATGTGGCACATAGGAGCACACGCAATGTGTTGGAGCGCACATTTGGACTGCTTAAAAGCAGATTCCGTTGCCTCCACAAAAGTGGAGGTGCACGTCTGTACAGCCCCATCAAATGTTGCAAGATTATTGCTACATGTGCAATGCTACACAATCTGGCCACTAAAAAAGGAACAGCAGTGGAACTAACTGACTCTGACTCTGAGGACGAGGACAACCCTCAGCCAGAGCCCTGCGCAGCTGGTGTTGCAGTTTAACATGATGGGAGACAGAGACGGGCCGAGATAACGTCAAACTATTTCTGAGTGAGTAACGAGACAGAGCCAGTAACAGTTTTATGTTATGGTGTTTCTTAAGCACACCACCAGTATTGTAAGCAGTGTCCATTCGGACATGGGTTACATCACCCATCTAATGTTTGGCAATAGGCAGCGGTCCCTACTTCCTGCGTCCACGCGCTGCCTGTCAATCAATCAATCAATCAAACAAATTTGTATAGCGCGCTACTCACCTGGAAGGTTCTCAAGGCGCTGGGGGGGAGGGATCTGTTACTGCTCGAAAAGCCAGGTCTTGAGTTGCTTACTGAAGGAGAGATGGTCCTGGGTCAGCTGTAGGTGGATGGGGAGGGAGTTCCATGTCTTGGCCGCCAGGTAGGAGAAGGATCTTCCTCCGGCGGTGGCTCTGCGAATGCGTGGTACGGTGGCGAGGGCGAGGCTGGTCGATAGCAGCTGGCGGGTGGGCATGTAGAAGGTGAGGCGGTTGTTGAGGTACTTGAAGCCCAGGTCAAGAGAGAGCTTTGTGTGCGTGGGTGAGGAGTCTGAACGTGATCCTCTTGCTGACGGGAAGCCAGTGCAGGTCTCTCAGGTGGACGGAGATGTGGTTGCGGCGGGGGATGTCCAGGATGAGTCGTGCGGAGGCATTCTGTATGCGCTGGAGTCTTTTCTGTAGTTTGGCAGTGGTTCCCGCGTAGAGGGTGTTCCTGTAGTCCAGTCGGCTGGTGACGAGTGCCTGGGTGACCGTCTTCCTGGTTTTGGTGGGGATCCATCGGAAGATCTTACGGAGCATGCGCAGGGTGTTGAAGCAGGATGATGAGACGGCGTTGACTTGTCTGGTCATCGAGAGGGAGGAGTCCAGGATGAAGCCCAGGTTTCGTGCGTGGTCCGTTGGCTTGGGGGTGGTGCCCAGGGCGGGGGGCCACCAGGAGTCGTCCCAGGCGGAGGGGGATTATCCCAGGATGAGGACTTCCGTCTTGTCTGAGTTCAGTTTCAGGCGGCTGGTCTTCATCCACTCTGCGACGTCTTTCATTCCTTCCTGCAGGTTGGCTCTGGCGGTGGCGGGGTCGTTGGTGAGGGAGAGGATCAGCTGGGTGTCGTCGGCGTAGGAGATGATGTTCAGGTTGTGTTGGCGTCCGATCGCTGCGAGGGGGCTCATGTAGACGTTGAAGAGGGTGGGGCTGAGTGAGGATCCTTGTGGTACGCAGCAGATTACTTCGGTGGCCGCGGATCTGAACCGGGGGAGGCGGACTCTCTGGGTTCTTCCGGCGAGGAACGAGATGATCCCCTCCAGTGCCTTCTCTTGGATTCCAATGTTGCTGAGGGGCTGTGCACGTTCCCTGGCAACACTGTCTGTTGTGTCAGACTGTTCCTGCGCAGCGCCGCTCGGTGGGAGAGGGCATAATGCTACCACGGCTGGTAGCCTCCTCACTGTCCCCCCCCCTTCCATTGTGGCCGCCTTTGCATTCTGCAGGAGCTCTAATGCAGAGGTCATAGAAATCATGCCCCTGGCCACATCCCTGCTGCAATGCGCCATCTCCTCCTGCATGGCGATGGACCTGCAACACATCAGTGAGGTTGCAGTGGCCAGCCGGTTCACGGACTTGGTATAGGCCTGGAGCCTCTGCCTCTCCCTGCGCCTGCCAAGATGGTCCTGCTCCAGCTAGTTGCAGAGGTTGTCCACAGAGGTTGCTACTCTCTGCATTCTCTCACACAAGTTGTCTCCCATTGCACTGATGCCCTTTTCCATCCTGTGCATGTGCTTGTTGATGTGTGCCACCTCCCTGTGCAGTGATCTAATCTCCCTCCATTGCAGGCGCTGGACCTTCAGCATGTTGCCTTCCAGTCCGGCGAACACACTTTCTCCCTGTTCGGATGCTTCAGGACTGTCCGGCCTTGCCCTGCGGCGTCTGGATGAACTGTGGGCGCCCTCAGATGGAGTAACAGCCCTCTCCCTGTTGCCTCTCTCATGGATTGGAGTCTGTTGGCCCCCTGTGCCCTCCTCTGACGACTCCTCCATCTGCTGGAGGGTGGCCACGGCATACCTCCTGCCTGACTGTGGTGGTGGTGGTGTTGGTGATCGTCGCAGTGGGGACTGGGTATGAGGGGATGGCGGCGTTCCCTGGCGCTGTGGTGATGCCTGTGATGGTGGATTTAGAGGTTGTGGTTGCGCGGAGCTTGTGGTCCCTGCAGGCATGCTTTCTTCCTCATTTTGCGTCCCCTCTGGTCTGGCTTACTTTGCTCTGCTCCCCTCTGCAGCACTGCGAGATGTCTCGCCTGTAATGACACAAATGTAGATATACTCACTGCCCTGTCTGCATTTGAATTACATTAAACATCATGCCTACAGATCACAGTGATTGTCCTGACATTGCCAATTACTTTAACATGCTTTTGTGTTTGCTAGCCTGACTGTCCTATACCTCAGTACCTTCTAACTACATCTCCCAAAATGCATTGCAGGTAATGAGTAAGACATGGAGTGGAGTGGGTGCCCCTATGCCACTATGGGGATTGGGGTTGGGGAGGGGGTAGCACAGCATGCTGGGCATGCTTCTTACCTTGTTTCCTTGCTGCTCTGGCAGAGCTGTCTGCGTCTCCGACGCCACTCACACTCTCCGGCTGGAAGGTGGACTCCACCATCAGTTCCAGTGGTGTTGGTGCTGTTGCTCTGTTCTTTCCTCCACCTGTTTTGGCAGCCTGCCTCTGCCTCTCTGCCATCCTTGCTTTTGCTGTCTTCCTGAGGTCGTACCACCTCTTCCTGATGTCCTCAATGGTACGCTTGGTCACACCTATGGCATTTATTTTGTCCCGAATGCCACTCCAGATTTGCCTCTTTTGAGACTCGGGCACATGGTGTGACTGCTGACCAAAAAGCCTGTGATGGTCCTGGCTGACATCCTGGATAAGTACCTCCAGATCCTTGTCACTGAACTTCAGCTTTCTTTTCCTCTCACTTCCCTCCTTCTCCCTGTCCTGGTTTGCCATTTCAATGCTTTTTTTCTTTTTTCTTTTATTGTTTGTAGCTGTGAGGCTCTGTTGCTGTTGGCTCCTCAGCTCACCTACCTGCCTACCTCACAGTGAGCTCCAGGTCCTGTGCAGCTGCCTGGGTGTGGTCACTTCCTGTTTGGGAGGTAATCGGGTGACTCAGGATTGGCTGATTCATCGAATTACGAATTTTTGAATTACTGATTCGGTATTTACCGAATCGGTAATGCATTCTGTAATACTGATTCGGTATTGGATTTTCGGTATTTTTTTTTTCCGATTCGGAGTTTAACGATTTTTAACGAATCGGTAATGTTTACCGATTTTGTATCTACATCGCATTTACCGATTCCTTAATACCGAATCGGTAAAATTCGGTATTAAGGAATCGGTATTTATGTTTTACCTACATATGGCCCGAAATGATCCCACATATCTTTGTATGATCTTTCTTAGATTGCGATTTTGCACATGTATTTTTGTGTAATTACATGAAATTCCTCCTTTCCGTCAATTGTGTGAGAGGATATGTTCCTATCATGTTGTACTCTGATCGGAACAGTTTGTTTTAATAAACAGATCGGTTACTAAGGGCAGCAGCTGAAACCCTACTGTGGTAATTTATAGCATCCTATGGCAACCTTAAAAACTGTATCCTAACCGTTTGGTATGCTGGATCAAAACTCTAACCAGATGTTTTAAATGTACATAGATCTGTTTTATAATACGTTTTATGTAGTATGGCAACCGAATTATGATGTACTTCACATTGCATATTTTATAATGTATTTATGAGTATTTTTTTGTTGTTTTAACTTGATGTGTTTTATGGGCTGTGCCTGAAATAAGCAAATAAGTAAAGACAATTCCCACTCCAGTGAGAGCAACAGAAGGGAAAGTGTTGGATAGCGGAGGGGAAAAAATTACTATTCCCACTCGAAAGAGTGCAACAGTTGGGAAAATGTTGGATAGCGGAGGGGTTAAAATTACTATTCACACTCCTGTGAGAGCAACAGTAGGGAAAGTGTTGGATAGCGGAGGGGTAAAAATTACTATTTTCACTCCACTGGATGCAGCAGTAGAATAACTGTTGGATAGCAGAGGGGTAAACAAATGTATTCCCACTCCAGTGAATGCAACAGTAGGAAAAGTGTTGGAAGCGGAGAGATAAAAATTACTATCTACACCCCAAAGAATGCAACAGTAGGGAAAGTGTTGGATAGCGGAGGAGTATAGTGGAGGAGTACAAATTACTATTCCCACTCCAAAAAGTGTAACAGTAGGAAAAGTGTTGGATAGTGGAGGGGTAAATATTCCTATTCCCACTCCAAAAAGTGGAACAGTAGGGAAAGTGTTAGAAAGCGGAGGGGTAAAAATGACGATTCCCAACCCAGTGAAAGCAACAGTAGGGAAAATGTTGGATAAGAGAGGGGAAAAAAATACTATTCCCACTCCAAACAGTGCAAAAGTAGGGACAGTGTTGGGTAGCGGTGGGGTAAAAATCACTATTCCCACTCCACTGAATACAACAGTAGAATAACTGTTGGATAGCAGAGGGGCATAAAATGTTATTCCAACTTCAGTGAATGCAACAGTAGGGAAAGAGATGGATAGCCGAGAGGTAAAATTACTATTCCCACTCCAACCAGTGCAACCGTAGGGAAAGTGTTGGATAGCAGAGGGGTAAAAATTACTATTCCCACTCCAGTGAGTGCAACAGTAGGGAAAGTGTTGGATAGCAAAGAGACAAACATTACTATTCACACTCAAACAGTTAAAACTGAAATAAAAAACATTAACAATTATAAAAAAATCATAAACATAAATAAACGTTATTTAAAAATGAAAAATCAAATATATTAAATATAAAAAATAAAAATATTTTAATATTAATTACATATAAAAAAACTACAAATAATATATTATATAAAATAATAAATACATGCATAAAATAAAAAAAATTAAACAGAAAACATTACCAAACAAATAAATTAATAAATAAATAAATGGATTGATTGTATTTTCTACCCTATAACACCACACCAATAACAAAAGACTTCAACATTTCTCATTAATTTTTTCTCCAAAATTAACATAATTAATGATCAATTAAAAAATATAGGGGCATATTATCAAGGACCGGTGTTAAAATTATCGCTGTTTTATCGGCAGGAAACTGCCGATAAATCGGCGATAATGGGCTTGATAATAAGCCCTTGTTAATTCCCATAGAAGCCCATGTTCTGATGTTAACATGGGCTTCTATGGGAATTAACAAGGGCGTATTATGAAGCCCATTATCGCCGTTTTATCGGCAGTTTCCTGCGCCGATCAAGAAGGGATGGTTCCCCTCATGCAGACACAATTCGTTCATTGGGCGGTGCGTTGACTCCACGGCCTGTAGCCGCCGTGATCATATGCCTTCACAAGTTTGCTCAGAGATGAGTCCACACTCCATATCAGGTAGGTAATGAAGTGATTGGAAGGCACACCGGAGGCCAATTATGCGAATAAATAAAAAGCACGTAGGGGACAGGGCAGTGCTTGCAAATTCAGCTGCTCACGCTGGCCTCTGATGAAGAGAAAGGAATTTCTTGAAATGCGTAAGGCCGTGGGACATCAAAGAAGGATGTGAAGCTGCCTGTTTATTTGAAATAAAGGCTGTTACCTACCTGACACGGAGTGCTGACTCATCTCTGAGCAAACTTGTGAAGGCATATATATATATATATATATATATATATATATATCTCGAGCTCCGTGGTTTGCAAAACCCTCCAGAAAAAGCACTCGCAGCAGGTTAACTCCGTTAGAAAGTTTATTGCGCAAAGTAAAACAAACGCGTTTCAGCTATTGCCTTCGTCAGTGTCAGCTGGCGGCGGCAAGGCGGAAGCAAAATAAAGCAGTGTCCATTGAAACAAACAATGGACTACTAACTCAGATATGTGGGCGCCATCTTACAGTGGTAAATTGCCCAACAATTCTAATGCAAACAAATCATGCAATGTTTTAGACTGGTCAGCACAGTACTAATAATCAAAACAGCTCTATTTCATAAGAAAGAGCAATTATCTATACATATATCACAATATTATACAAAATCATACAAAATTGAGCCCTGGATGGGCTAATTCATCTTGTATCTCAACAATCCAATCGGTATATGCCGACCTGACCCTCATTGCAATCGATCATCACAGGTTCCCAAATTATGGAGGGACATGTCTAGGCTAAATAACGCACTATAGCCTAGAGCCAGTGTTTTAATTAACAGAAATGCTGTATATCAATGATGGCATGCATCCTCGTACCTATTCTCACTAGACACCTAGTGTCATTAGTATAATACTCTAGTTAAATGCCCCTACGCAAACAGAAGTTCCAAGTTAATTTCCAAAACAAACAAAATAATTCTTAGGGAAGACACAGTTCATTTCCAATTTATCGTAACAATTGCTGCAGCTCAAAGGTGTGATAGGAGTTCCTCTCCTGCATTAAGGCCCCCAGGTGATTTTGTCTGCAAGTCCACAATGTATCTGGACTCGAGTCGCCTTAATTTCATTTTCAGATCCCCGCCCTTTATATTATATGGGACACAGTCTAGGCTGAAAAAGCTGAGGAGGTTCCTATCACTGTTGTGACACAAGGCAAAATGTCGGGCCATCGGGTAGCTTTCATCTCTGTTAGCGATGGCCCGCTGATGTTCCAAAACACGTAACTTAACTGCCTTCGTCGTGCTCCCCACGTATTTAAGTCCGCAGGGGCATGTCAGACAGTAGACTACAAATGTAGTCGAGCAAGTGATAAACTTGCTGATCTTAATCTTGCTCTTTCTGTGTGGAACCTCATATGACAGTACTCTCTGACTGTTGTGACATGCCTTGCATTTCCCACACGGGTATGACCCATGCATGGCACGTAAATCTCCCTTGGGCTTCTCTTTCTCAAGGTGACTTGTAACCAACCTGTCTTTCAGTGACCTTATCCTTCTAAAGGTGATCATGGGATGTCTTTGTAGGTCCTTCCCTATTACGGGGTCGGATCTCAGAATGCCCCAGTTTTTGGACATGATGGCTCGAACTCTATTCGCTGCCACCGAATAGTTCGTTATCAGCCTGATGATACCACTCCCACCCCTAGGGGTTAATGTCTTTTTGTCAGTCAGCAGAGTTTGTCTGTCAATAGTTTGCACTTTGTGTTCAGCTAGTTGGAGTGTTTTTCTAGAATAGCCGCGAGCTTTGAAGCGTGATATGCTTCTGTCAGCGGCTTCCGTAAAATCCCTATTTAGTGAGCTGTTGCGCTTAATCCTCAACAGCTCCCCATAGGGGATACTTTTAATTAGGGAGGCCGGGTGGCTGCTCCGCCCGTGGAGTACAGAGTTACCCGCCGTCTCCTTTCTGAAGAGAGATGTCTGAATCACGCCAGATTCCACAAAGACCCGAAGGTCCAGGAAATTTACTTCAGATTTGCTAATGAGATGGGTAAATTGCAGATTCAAATTGTTCTGATTGAGTATATATATATACTCTAAAGCAGAAGACTCTGACCCTCTCCAAATCAGGAAAAGGTCGTCAATGTACCTTCTCCAGCATATAATTTTCTCAACAAACTCAGTTTTGTCATCAGCCCAGGCTACCTGCTTCTCCCACCAGCCCACGAATAAATTCGCGTAGCTGGGGGCGAAGCAGGTACCCATGGCAGTCCCCCTAATTTGTCTGTAGCGTTGGTTCTGAAAGACAAAAATGTTATTCATTAGGCAAAAGGACATAAATTCCAAAAGCATTTTGCTATGCTCCAGGTGGCGTGCCGGGCGTAGATTCAGAAAAGTTTTCGTGGCTGCAATACCATCTTGGTGACTGATGCTCGTATAGAGACTTGAAATGTCCATGGTTATCATTACAAAATCCTCTTCCCACTCCACATCCTTGTATCTGCCTGAGGAAATCCTTCGTGTCCTTGGTATATGAGCTCAGCTGAGCTACCCATGGAGCCAGAAAAGAGTCAATGAATCGCGACATCCTTTCAGTCAATCCTCCTATGGATGACACAATCGGTCTCCCTGGTGGTGCTGTGGAGTCTTTGTGTATCTTCGGGAGATGGTAAAAGCTTGGAAGCCTGGGCTGTTTATTCTGTAGAAAGATATACTCTATATATATATAAAAAAAAAAATATATATATATAGAAAAAACAATATATATATATATATATATATGCACACACACTCACATTTATTTATCTTTATGCTAAGAGAATTTAGCACATGTAAAAAAAACAGATAGTAACTGAGACACTTATTATGATATGTAGAAAAAGCTCTGACACTAGCTAGTGAACCATCCAGACAAGTAGCCCTTTAAAAATGTTGTAGGCCTGGTGCACTTAAGCCTGGCCATGTTGTTGCACTACTAGGCTGACTTGATATTTCGAACCAAATGACAAGCCTTAACTTGTTGTTGTACTACTTAAAAATGGAGGCAGTGACACTCTCACTTAAACAACTCATTAGTGACTGACACCCCCAAGAGACAATCCGTGCCACCCCTTTCATATGAATGTACAGTACAAAACAGCCAGTATTGTACTAAGAACCTTTACGTTATAGATAAAACAACCCAGATAGGAACTTAGAAACTTATCTATACACGTAGTAAAGCTAAGACACTAGCAAGTGAACCATTCAGAGAAGTAGCCCTTTGAAAATATTGGAGGCATAGTGCGCTTGGCCTGTGCATGCAGTTCTATTGGTAGGCCGACTTGGTATTTCTAATTCCTTGACAAGTCTTAATCTGCTGCAGTACTACTCATAGGTTATCCCTAAGTTAGCCTGTAGGTAGGCCATAAACTGTATGTGCATTAAAGCATAAAATCAAAGACTAGTAATTAGAGGTTTTTGACAGGTACACACACACACAATTAGATGCATATGCCGACTTATACATGCATAGTTCTACATTAAGGACAATGTCATGTAAGAGCTTATGAAAGGGCAGACCTACTAATAGATGCTCTCAGACAGAGTTTCAAGCATCTACACCTTCACTCACATGCAAAGACACTACTCCTATGTATCTAGCGCTATGGATGTAGTGACACTCTACTACTTACAAATCATGTCTAAGGTAGCCTACACCTAGATGATACGCTGTACTCCTATTCAACATAAAGCTAGCACATGTAGTTAGACATTTCAGTAACCTGCATGCACACTTACAGACCCATATACTCACTTATACATTCACTATCCCACCCTGACGTAAATCCCACAAATCCATAGATATAAGAATTCACCCAATAATACATCCCCTAATACCATGTCACAATGATTAAAACATTGAGTCAAATGGAAAGATAAAACCCTTATGGATCTAGCTCTAATGTAAATATATACACACTCTGGCACATACCTAAATAGTAACTAATTCACCCAGGAGGCAATCAGACACATACTCAATTATACATCACATGTCACATATTACATCAATTATAGCATAGTTAGTAATATCATTGATGACGTCACTCATATCATCTCAAAAAATAATAATGATTACATCACTAATTATATTGTCTAAAGAATTATGCATACATCCACTCACACCCCCTTAAAACATCTCATACACATACTGGCTAACCCACATAACCACTCACATACCCATTAACAGATCCTAATAACTGTTCGTACATTCAGTTACTCATCTATATACAAAGTTACACACTCACTCAATAATTTATGCTACAACTTACACAAGTGGTCACTCACCCATATAAGTATTCATAACCCAATCATTCAAACAAACGGCTGCTCGCACAGTCATATACTAACCCATACAGCTACTCATAGACCCACTTATTTACCTATACAGATACTCACACATCTCTCAATCATCTATATAACCTCTCAACGCAGCCACTCAATCAACCAAACAATCAATCATATGCTCACACAACCATGTGCATACCCATTAACCCATTAATACAAGTACTCATGCATCCGGTCACTCAACTATTCATACAAAGACTCCAATATAACCTCTTACAAAGCAACTCAATTAACAGATCTCCCACTCAAACAGTAACTGACTCACCCATACAACACTTTCACACATGCAGTCACTCATCATACATTCACTCACAAATCAATTCACTATTCCGTATAGCCACTTTCACACCCAGTCACTCACCAGTATAGCAAGAACACCCATTCATACAGTAATCCACATAGTTACCTTCACCTATAAAGTTAGTCACACAACCAATCACTTATCTATAAACTCACTCATACGATGACATACTCACCTATATAACTACGAACCCATACACCCATTTACACACCAAACACTCACCTAAGCAGCCTCTCAAAACAGCCAGTAATTTACCCATATAATCACTCACACACCCATACAACAACTTACATACCTATACACATATTCATGCAACTACTTACATATACACTCATACACAGAGAAATGCATATTTCCATACAGCAATTCAAACACAAGCTCTCTTAACATACAATGTACTGAAACAACCACTCCGTCACCCACACAGCTAGTTACCTTCCCAGACACTCACTCAAATAGTTACTTTTACAGCAACTCAGTTACTCATACTATCACACAGGCACACAGCCACTCATTCAGGCAGCTATTTACACACCATTAAGATACCTATAGTGCACTCATGTACTATATTGCTCACTGCTACAGTTGTTCATAGACCCACTCACTTATACTTACAGTATGTGACAGATCAACTAACACACACTTAAAGCAAATCAGACATTCACACAGATAACAATAAAAGTACAAATATACTTACTTACTCAAAACACAACCATATCAACGTTTTAACCACATACACATAGTTTTACCCACAGATATTAAGACTTACATAGACAGTTACAAACATACATATAACACTGAGTTTGTCTTTCGTTAACCAGAATAGGTGGTTCCAAAAAGAAAAATTAAGGGGCATATTACCAACAACTAGCGATAATTTTTGTCTCTAACTTGTTTAGAGACAAAAATTATCGCCGCACATCGGCGATTTTTATCGCAGATAAACCTTGCTATTAGCAAGGTTTATCGCAAATGCGATAAAAAACGCCCGCAATGCATGAATATTGCTGAAAAGTCAGCGATATTCATGCATTATCGAGCAAATGCTTTTAGCCATGTTATCCACCTCCCATTGGATAACATGGCTAAGAACTGCTCAGGGCAGGTGTTAGCTTTTGGAGATATTCGCGCTTAGCGCAAATGTCTCCAAAAGTTGGTAATAGGAGATAGCGATGTTAGCGACTGTTTCCAGTCGCTAACATCTTGGCACGCCCACTTTGCATATCATTAGTGATAAATATCACTGACATGCAAAGTGGGGCCCATGATGGTCGCTATCTCCTATTAGCTGTCGCTAACTGGTGTTAGCGACAGCTTGGTAATAGGGAGATAATTTTATCTCCGCTTTCTTGGCTTTTAATGCCAAAAAAGCGGAGATAAAACCCCTTGATAATATACCCCTGAGTTCTTTTATCTTGAAAAAGTTTTTGTATTTTGTAACTATTTTTGGTGGGGGCCTGTTTTCTTTAAAAGGTATTATGAAAAATAGTCCAGCATGCTGCATACATGCAGCAATACCATTTTGCAATATTTTTTCAAAAACGAACATTTTTTCTTTCACACTTTGAATGATTGCTGTAATCAATTGCTCTCCAACCTATATAACTGTCTTGAATCAGAGACAGTGTTGTCCTAACCTAGCAAACTCAGGGAATGTAACAGGAGATTGTGATGCAAGTACTGAACCCAAAGATGTGCTGGGTTCAGAACAATATCTCCTCTCAGCTTGGTGTCTTTGTTCTCATTCTTGCTGCTCTTTCAACAGTCTATTTGAATGCATGGTCATTAAATGCTTTAGCATCGATGAAGTCCTGCAAGAGAACTTCTTTTCTGAAACACAAGAGACCACCTTTTCACATAAAGTACAGGTAACTTTACGAGCATTAACATTCTTATCTCCCTTGGGAATAGAAAAAAAGATTCTTACTATGCTTTCTTTTTTCTTCTTTTCTGGTTGCTCCACATCTTCAATCTCTTCTGCAGGTGGTACTGCAGATGCCATTTATTTAGTGAAGAAAAACACCCAAAAAACAAATACTACAGTCACAGAAAACACAAAAGGTGTTTATCCAACAGATGCAAGAGAAAGATGAAAGAAATTGGATGGGGTCTTCCAAGTAGTAACATAGAAAGCTTTTCAATTAATAAAATCCTTTCTTTTGAAGTCACATGAGGTTAGCGTACCCGGCACGCATCCTTTGCACTGCTGTGGTGACACCATAACATATATTTAAACAATATTTTATTTGCATATCAATTTGCAAATATATTAGTTTTAAAACTGCAATAGGAAATCTCTTGGTGTAATCTATAAGATACAATTATATATTACCTACTGGCAGTCGCCAGTAGGTAGTTATAGTTAGGAACTATTTTTCATAGAAAATCCGCAACATTCTATTTGGAATAACTTTGGCACCGGTTGATGAATCTTCGCGAAATTCTCAAAACTAATGGCCAGCTCCGGTCCGCTCTTTTCCTGAAAGTCTTGGGATGATTCGTGTAGTGGGGGCCGAGAAAAAAGGGGTATCCCAAAACGTGTTTTCCCCATGCAATTTCCCATGGGACATTTAGCCGCAGCTACAGCCCGAACTGCTGAACGGAATTACGCCACATTTGGCAGAGATGTAGTCCTCAGTTCAGACTTGTGCCTTTTTTTATATGGTGTCAATCTGGTCAGTAGTTACTGAGAAAATGACAGTTAAAAGAGCATATATATCTATGGGCGTGTTGGATCCGCGCACCGTGAGTGCAGCCTGCGCCCACCATGGGGGCACCCTTCCAATCACGCCCCGATTGCTAATTGTCTGTCAAGTGATTGTCAACATTCGAAAACAAATTTGTGTAACAAGTGTTCAAAAAGTATAACGTGTGCAGGTAAGTAATATTTTTTCCCTCTAGACATGCTGAGGGGGCCCACAAGGACCCATAGGGCCCCAAAATTGTTATTTTTTTTTTTAAACGGATAAATGTGCGCTGGGTGCATGGATCCTCCGTAAAAAAAATAAAAACGAAGCTGGGGCTTCTGCGCTTGTTTAAAAATGAGCTATCTAGGAAGGACAAATCCTGTGGTCTAAAATATTGCATTTGAAGCGGGGGCAGAGAAAAAGGGGGGTCCCAAAACGTGTTTTCCCCATGCAATTTTTCATAGGAACAGTTCATTGCGGATACAGCTCAGACAGCTGAATGGAATTACATCAAATTTGGCAAAGAGGTAGTCCTCGGTTCCGACTCATGCCTTTTGCTTAAATCGAATAAATTAGTTCAGTAGTTCCTGAGAAAATTACAAGTACATATATATCAATGGCCTCGGTGGATCCGCACATCTTGCGTTGACTATAAGCGCCCCGTCCCGATCATGCCCTGAATGCCAATTGGCTGTCAAGTGGTTGTTAACATTCGAAACCAGGTAGTGTTGGCAGCCATTTTGTGCGTTGGTAGAAGAAAGGTTGAAGAAGTCAGTGGAAAATATAATAATATTAATAGCGGGGGCTTGCTGGGGCCTCCGCTGTCCCGGGGCTTCAGTTATGTTGAGGGGGGGGTACCGTAGGCTGTGGAAATAGGTCCAGTGGGTATTTTTTAACAAAATAATAGCGGGGGTTTGCTGGGGCCACCCCCAGTCCGGGGCTTCACTCATGTTGGGGGTTGCAGTAGGCTGTGGAAATTATATTGAGAAAACAACAATGCGGCGTAATGCAGCTCTTCTTCGATATAATGTGGAATAATGTTTATTAGGAAGTGTTCACTTTTGTTATGCATACAGTCACTTTGATACAGGAAATGTATTAATATGTGGGAGGGCGTGTTCTGTATGTGTGCTTGGAACAAAGTTAACGTTTAATTGGCTAAGGAGTTCCAACAACAAGCTTAATGTTCATTGGGTATCTACTATCGAAAGTAGAAACGTTTTCTGCAATTCACTTCTGCTCCGGAGAGTAGCAAGGACATCTAATTGGCTTACGTGTTGTGAGGAGGACCTTCCTGAGCTTTATGTTGGTTGGTTGCAAACTATTGAAAGTTGAAGTGTTGCCAGCCATTCTCTTCCGCTCTGCGGAGTAGGAGGGACATCTGATTTGCTGACTTGTTCCAAGGAGGACTTTCCAAAGCTTAAAGTTGCTTGGCTCTAAACTGTTGAAAGTAGAAGTGTTGTCAGCGATTCTTTCCCTCTTCGCGGAGTATTAGGGATATTTCATTGGGTAACGTGTTCCAAGCGGGACGATACGAAGCTTAATGTTTATTGGCTGTGAAGCATTAAAAGTAGAAGTTTTGGCAGTCATTCCTTCCTCCTCTGGGAAACAACATGGACATTTTATTGGCTAAAGTGTTTCGAGCACAAGTTTGCTCCTTATTGGGTGGGAAAGGTTCACTGTTGTCAGTGATTTTGTGACACACTTCCAAAGGAGTATGGGAAAAGAAAGAAGTAGAGGGGAGGGGAGGAACAATATTAACTCTGTACAGTGGTCACAAGGTGGTGGACAGGGATTGTGAAGATAAAAATTGTTTTTATATCTTTTAAGGGCCATTTATATAATTGCCGTGGGGAGTACAAATCATGGCGGAAAAATTACAGTGTCTTGCGGTGTTTTTTTTATCAAGTTTGCAGGTGGGATACTTCCCAGGAGCACTGTTTACTTATAATGTGGTGTTTACTTTTTTGATGGGGAGGTGTGGTTGCGCAGCAAAAATTTCAGTCTAGGTTTGAAACAGTTTTTATTTACCAAATACAAATAAACTTTCTTTAGAAACTGACGCTGTATATATGAAACGGGTGAGAACTAAAAATGGAATTTCATAAAATGTCAGTTAAGCGTGGCCATACTCTGCTTTTTTCTGCTATAGTTTATACAAGTGTTGCCTCATATTCTTGATAATGTAAGAAGGCATCAGTTGCTTTTAGATAAAGTAGAATAGAAGTGCTACAACAAACACTCCCGCACTACATTATCTGAGGTCAGGAGAACAAGTAAAAAACAGTTAAATACAAGTGACTTCATATTACATAGAAATGTATGCATTATTATTTTTCAAATTTGTACTTTGTAGAATTCAGGAACGTTCTGTTGTAGCTAACAAATCACATACTGACTTAAGAATATATAGGATAGTACTATTATAATATACAGTACTGGTCCTATATATTCTATAGGTAGAAGGTGAATAGGAACCGGAATTGAGAAGAATAGAAATAAGAAAATAACATTCAGCAATGTAGGGTTTATCAAATATTAAAAGTAACAAAGCATGTATGAAAGCTATATTTTTTTATTCTGCAATTTCCTAAAATATGCTCACTGAAAACAATATCTGATCAAGTACGTTCTAATGTTTCGTAATCTGTATTACAGATGGCACCGGAAAATCTCCTATTACTCTTCTGTAACAATAGGACAATCTATTACAATATAACGAATGATACCATTGTTACAGTAAAAAGAAAAGGAAAATAAAGTTATCTATTTAACAGAAGATCCATAACGAAATACTTTGGAGCGGTAATTATTTTTTGAGCTTCTTTTCTTCGGCAGGTCGAAAAGTTTGATCTTCATGGCGATGGGTCATAAACTCCTCTGAGATCATTATAACTGTGAAAATTATAATATATATATATTCACAGTACATGATCAAAAGGGGGGAACTGACTAAAAACCAGAAGCTGGTGACGTTAGTTATATATCTTTAATCTTTGTGCCAACAGGTCATGAACGCCACTGAGATCAGCATAACTGTTAATATTATAATATACATATTAACAGTATATGATCCCTAGGGGAAAACACACTAACAACTGGAAGGTGGTGACGTTGATTGTAAATGTTTAGGGTTTGCGCCGATGGGTCACCAACACCCCTGCGAAGTACAGTGTCAATATTATAATATATAAAGTCACAATATATAAGCTGAAAGGAGCCAGAAAAGGAGCAATGTTTGTTGGAATCTATCTGTTTCTGAAAACAAGCTGCTGACGTTACAGGGAAAAAGAGAAAAACATGCAATAACACTTTTTTCTAGATATAAATGTCTAAATATTGACAAATAGCCACAAATTATAACTATCTACTATGCCATAATGAAACAACTTACAACTCCGGAATATGTTTTGTTGACGCAAAACAAGAATCCAATGCTAGAAAAGTGAACCTGCATCACTACTTGGCGACCCAGAAATAACTCGCGAAAATGAAACTAATCGCACAATAAGTGTGGTTTATATAGTTTTTGGTTGTTTAGTAGTCTATGGAAGGAAGATCCGGCTCCGCCTATGTAGATGTCACGTTTTACAGTTTACACGTCCTCACGCTTTAACTGTTTTACTTGTGCACGTGTTGGGAAAAGTTACAAACTGTGAAGCTGTAAAGGTTTCGATTTCCATAGTTAGACGTATAAGGTCCTTATTATCTACATACGTTGGAGAGTTGAAAAAGTGTTACCAGGTAAACTGTGTCCTTGGCATTCTCATTAAGCATGGGCGGATTTTGCGGATTGGCAATCCGCGAACTTGCGTATTTACGGATTCGCAATCCGCGAAGATCCGCGAACTCTAGCGGATTTGCGGATTTTTCCGTTTTTTGTGTTGGCGCGTGTTCGCGCCGATTTTGGGACAAGTTCGCAATTGCGAACTTACTTTTCGGCTTGCAACGGCCGCGACTATGTTGTTTCTACGTCTGGTTTATCATCACAGGTTCACAGCACCCTCTGTTTCACCACTGCCACCCTCTGGGACACCCATGCCACCCTCTAGTACATCCTCACAGGCACCTATTAGGTTTATTTATTACTGTAGATTATGGTGGTTGAAAAAAGCTAGCACACCTGCCCTTCTTCAACTGCCATCAATTAATTTGTGTTTCATTAATGTGTCAGTAATTTTGAAAGTTCCAGTCTGGCTGGCACCTGCTTCCTTCCTTATCTGTAATTTGCTTTTTGTTGCAGTGAAATTTTTTTTTTACAGGACCTTTATGGTGCTATTCTATGAGCCTGCTGTTTGGGTCATAGCAGGGTCATAGAATTGTTGCAAACTCTGGAGGGGCCCATCAGGAAGCACTACCTTGAATGTTACTAATGTTAAGTTTGAACTTTTGCACCTGCTCATTGCTTTCATTTTAGCTAAAATCGTTTTTTTTGCAATTTCGCGCGTTATTTGGGGCGCGAATCCGTGCGAGATCGATTTCGGAAGCCGCGAATACGTGCGAATACAAAATTGTTTTTGTTGCGACGTGTATGTTCGCGTGATCTTGCGCGTGTTCGCGAGGCGCTTCTAGCTATTCGTTTGCCAAGTTACCCTATCGGTCGTACACGGGCGCGGCCATCTTGTTGGCGTGACGTAATTCCGTTTCCGCCCGCTATGTGTAATCTCGCAAAGTGTGCTGCTCGCTAGTACAATTTCGCGCGTACTCGCAAGGAAAATCTCGCGCGAACTTACCCACGCGGTCGTGAACGGGCGCGGCCATCTGGTTTCTCATTCATTGCTATGGTTCTGGGCATGCTTTCTGTATCCTCTCTCAATCTCTGCCATCCTTTGCTTGTTTGAAGTTTTTTTGATCTAATTTTACTTATTATCTAACCCTCTATTTTTCTAGCTCTATATTTTTGTGTTTTCTGCAGCTTTTATTTACTTTTAAACTACTTTTTTAAACTCTTTTCTTTTCTTCTTCACTATTCTATTTCTTCTTTATCATTTAAGTTTATTTCTGCCCAGACCATGGTAAAGGGAGCCGGGAAGCACCCTGAGAAGGGGAAGGGTCCCGCACCCCGTGCCCGGCTCCCGTGCGGGCGTTTAAGGGGGGAGCAAGTGGTCCCGAGGGAGATCTTCAGCGCGGAGGAAGTGGCGGCACTGATCTTCCATGTCCAGCGCCGCCTCCCCAAGACGATCCTGGGAGGCGGCAAGATCACGACCGGCTATGGCATCCGGGAGCGCCGCCAGCGGTGGGAGAAGGTGTGCCGGGCCATGTACAAGATCTCTGGGGTCCGGCGCACATATAACCAGGCCACCCACCGCTGGACCGATGTCATGGACCGGGAGCGGGACTTGCTGGACGCGCTCGGCGTAGAGGTCCCCGGGCTTGGTGAGTAGTAGTAGTAGTACATTTACTACTCTGTTTTATCCTGCTCTGTTATTTGCAAATCTTTGTTCTTTACCAAGAGCAATAATGCTGCCGATTACATTGAGGTAAATTATATTTCAAAATCTTCTATGCATTTCATTTTCAGGTGCACTGCTCTCCTTCTCAGTAGCCTTGCTTGCTACTATGCTTCTTTGTTTTGTATGTTGTGTTCAGAAGCATTTCATTGGCCTGAGAAATTATGTATGAGTGTACTGTAAAGAAAAGAACTGCGTAATGCTAGACAGTAAGGGTCATATTTTCAATTACCGGCGCATCCCTGCAAAGTAGCAGGGATGCGGCAGTAATTGTGTGCCATGCCACCACCACCCATTGGCCCAAAACGTCACAGAAGCCTTACGCATCTGTGCCGTAAAGGCAGCGCATTGCTGGAGTTGCGTGCCAACGATGGCGCAGCTCCAGCAATGCTCTGGGGTACCCTATCTCCCCAATGCTGCATCAAGCCGTACGTCGGCTTCAAGCGCGCAGGGTTTGAGTCATGCATCATTGTCCTAAAAATGACTGATTGACATCTTGTAGATTTCCCTCAGCCACTTTTAGGATTCGTTCCTGCGCAGGTACGCCCTCCCTTGCGCCGGAACGCCCCCTGATGGCGCAGGGCTTTACAACGTGATGCATCGCCCATATGCCCATATGTGGTTTTTTTTTTAATATATACGCCGCACCAACACCATGGCGAGTCTTTTGTTCTGCCGCTGCGTCAGAAAAGGCACGCAACAATGGAGGAAAATCAGCCGCAACTTCCGCAAGGGACTTATAAATCAGCCCCAACAGACTGAAGTCCAGTGTCCTTCCTTTAGACAGTCACATGGCTATCAGAAGAAATAGTGGCGGTGGTGGCGGGTGGATTGATAGTTTGAGTATTCACTGATCTGCAAGCAGGATGGACTTTGTCTGTCACGTGTTGCGCACTACTGCCTGCAGTGCCAGGCCTAGGCAAACCTCTTTAGTAGTCTGTTTATTGAGTTACATAGGAACTTTCTAAGTCAACGTTCCGCAAATCAGGCAATACGAATAACGTAGTATACCACATGAGATAGATCCCGTGGAATAGTTGTCTATCTATTTATTATTTTTCCAAAATATGTTGTTATTGTTCTTTTGAAATGTTTGATTTGGTTGAAAAATCTCATCCATGTTTTATGGTTTTTCTTTCTTTCATGTTGTACATCAGCTCCCCCCAAGGGCAAGAGGACACAGGAGGAGGGTGCTGAGGATGCAGGCCAGGATCGGGCAGGCGAGGGCTCCTTTGCTGGCCCCAGTAAGTTTACATTTTACTAAACAGTACCTATTTTTTCCTAGCGTTCCTCATTCGATTTTTTCTAAATCGTCTTTGATCTTCTTGTAGACTGGATATAAATTCTTATCCTGCCTCGAATATGACTCCCTGTGGTATTACTAGACTATTCTTATTAGTCTGTCTGTGTAGCTAACTAAGATTGGACATTTGGCAATTCCATTGGACTCCCATTATATTCAGCAATACCTCTATGCACTGTCTCCTTACTGACTAGATAGTGTGGCAGAGTCATTCAGCTCCCGAAGTCACCGATTATAGATCCCCAATGATCTCTAGATTATCGTACGCAGGACAAGAGAGTAGTACGGAGTCACAGCACAGTCAAGAAGTGTCAGAGGCACTCATGCTTGCAAAAATTCCAAAACCTTTAGCTCATCCACTCTAGTCTAGAGGAACAAAAACCACAGAGTCTATTTAAGTGTAAAAGCTTTATTAAAAGTAAACACATTTATTAAAATCTACTTTGTCATAAAACTATTTAACTGTAAACGGAAAAGTGGTTAGTGCTGACGATTAATTGGACACATTTCTTGTGGTCGAGCCGAACTCTCACCTAGTTTGAACTTGATCCTGGTCGTGTTCTTAGGACTCAGGAGTCAAGCTTCTGTCTGTTAGGAGAAAAAGTGGTGCATGTTAAAAATCAAAAGCAAGCATTCATCAGTTGTGCATAAAAGTGCAGCAAGACAACAGCCTTCCCTGGAAAATGGGACATTTTTACTATGGAGTAGACAGTCACAAATTATTACATTGTATTCTGTTTTTTTAACATTTCTCCTAGACCAAATATTATATAGTAGTGAGTGGTGTATTCTAACTTTCTTAAATGTACTTTGTAGGTGTAAC
This sequence comes from Lissotriton helveticus, assembly GCF_964261635.1. NCBI lineage: Eukaryota > Metazoa > Chordata > Amphibia > Caudata > Salamandridae > Lissotriton > Lissotriton helveticus. The sequence continues at coordinate 1,095,766,658 of NC_136069.1, read as the reverse complement.
ATCTGGTGACGGGGCCAGCGCGGAGGTGGCTGTGTTGGACTTGGACTCGGAGGCCTCTGGGGAGGAGGCGGCGTTAGAAGAGCTGGTGGCCGTTCCTGTGGGGGATCAAACGGTGGTGGCGGAAACAGGTAAGCTATATATTCCTTACTTATTGAGATTGAAGACTGCATAGTGTGCTTTCTGCACGGGTGTATTACAATTACAAATCAACCAGGTAGTAGCCTCCTCGAAATGTACTTCGACTTAGCTGTGAAGTTTTTGGTGAGAAGAATCCCAATAAGTTCTTAGACGAACGTGATGGATGGGATGAACGAAAAGCGAAAGAAGGGTGTAAGTAAGTGGGACGCGAACTTGTATGATGGCTGGCAAAGAAGAACGATATGTGTTTGCTTGGACCCAGAGGTGGCTGGGAAGGAAAGAATATGGTATGGTGCATGGCTGGGTCAATGATGAAGCAAGGATGGGTGGAAGGACAGCAGCCTGGGTGGGTGAAACAGAAACTGTATGTGTGCGTATACTTTGAATGAATGGATGCCTGGAGCATGGTATTCTCTGACTCTTACATAGCAAATGTGTATCTAGAGAGAGTAGATGGTCGCCAGGTGAAGTAAGTGTTACCTTGAAGAGCATGTACCACCGCACCCGCACGTCCGTCCCAGTGCAGGGAAGGCAAGGAAAATAAATTGTAAATGTGTCCAATACTACCATGAATAGTAGCAGTACTTTGTATTGCGTTTGCATTCACAGCATATATCTGGTTATTACGGTGGACACTCCGTACCTCTCTTAATAACTTTAGTTTACTTGTAGTACGTCATTCATGTGTGGGTGTATCACTGTGTTCACTCAATATTAAGCAAAGCACCTAAAGTCATCTCATCTGTCATTAAATACGTCCCATGTGAAGTGATAGATAATCAAATTAGTTAGCTTCTTCAGTTTCCTTTTCTAGTACTCATTTGCACTGTAGGGTGAAAGGTAAATTAATTAAGCAGTAGCCCTTGTAACAGAGTATTCTCAGTGCCACCCGTAATAGAAAAGTAATAGCTTCACCACCTGCATGTACTGGACCGGTACAGTAACGCAAGTCTGTCTCCATCATCATGGTGTGCAACTTTTTTTCTCGGGTGCAACTTCACTGTGCTGTGTCCATGTCATTCTGCCGGCTTGCATAAGATAACGTACCCATTTCCCTAAACAAGAGAGAAGAAGAAGAATAAGACTGGTGTACTGTCATAGTCGACTGTAATGGAAGTCCATAGTGGTCGTAGAATTAGTTCATTAAACTACCACTACTGTTAGAGCAAGGATGCAGAAGTGGGAGGTTACATAGATACTGTCCTCAATAGTTATGTACTGTGCTTTCAATTTGCTACTTGTACTCTGTGACCCAACTTTCGGCTCAATCACTTTGTGTTATTAATAAGGAGCATTGGTTACAGACTATGTCTTTCTTTCTTCATATAGTTGCTCCTTCCAAATCAACAACAAGGAGGGAGCAGGCTAGATTGGCCCGGCAACGGAGGCTGGAGGCCACAGTCGCCGAGTATCGGCGGCTGGTGGCCCTGGAGGAGGAGGAGGACACGCAGTCGAGCGGGGCAACATCTTCGACTGTGACCACTGCATCCTCCTCCGTGACTAAACCAGCGGGACCGAGCCGGGCTAAGAAAGCCGACCGCCACCGCCAAGCACCCGAAATACCAGCTGCCCCCCACAGGAGCTGCAAGGAACGCCAACGCCGCCTACGAGTCCGCATGTCCAACCTGGAGCAGGAGGTCCTGAGGTATAAGACCTTGGTTAAGGGCCTCCGCTCCGAGCTTGCCACCCTCCGCAAGGAGTATGATGCCCATGCCGCATCATGCACCAGCACCAGCACCCTCCAGTAGTGGAGTGTCCCTTGCCCTTTTTTTATAGACTTTTGGGGGGTGGGATTTGGGAGTTGGGATCGTTTTGGGACGTTTCAGAGACAATCGTTGGGGTTAGGGTGGGTGAGGGAGATTATTTTGTTGGGGATAAATAAATATATTTTTCAACTTTATCTGACCATACCTGTTTTTTACTGCTTTTCAGTCTGGTGGGTGGGGGGCGGGGGTGTAACAGTAACTTTGTTTTCCTGAACAGTCGTAGGACTTTAGTAGTACAACCGTCAATCTCTTGTCTACTCCGAAATAATACTCCATTATACTACCTCCCACCAAACGCTTATCTTACCTGTAATTTGTGTTAGAAATTAGGGCTAGGCCCAGGGCTGGCTCCAGGTGAAATGGGGATTAACGTTGTCATTCCTGGGCGGGTGACATTTCCTCATTGCGGTGTTACTAGTGGTGTGACACAGTGGCAGTTGCATGCCTATGGAAAAAAAGAAAACGAAACCTTGTTTGTACTCCTTACTGTAGCATTACAACGGTTACGGTACGATCGAGAAAATAGCAGGTGACAGTACACTAGAACAGTGCCATAATGTAGCCTAACAAATGGTAAAGTATTGCAAGTATAACTAGTACTTGCGTTGAATTTATTTGACATTGGCTACTACTACTAGAAGATATAGTACTGAAGCTGAGTAAGTCTAGAAGATATCCTCGTATTCCTTCACCAGCCTGTTGCTGCTATCACCTTATCCTCCCCAGCAAGTGTGTGGAATTATTGATGTCATTTTAGTCAGACATCAAGCAAAACAACACAGCCCGGGGGAAGAGGGTTAGGGTTTGTAAAATGGATGGGAATGGGGGTTTCTTTTTGGGTAGGTTTTGTTGAGAGAAGAAAAAAAAAGCAGAGCATGGACAAACAATAATTGAAGATACAGAGTTTACAGACAATCTTTGGTTACAAACTAAAGGTAAGCACATGCAGTCACACTCATAGAATAAAAGACAACAATGGATACTGTATCTGTATTGCGTATGTTGTTGGAGTTGTCCTGTTGAAATTGGTAAGTAAGTTGCATGCAGCAAACAATTCCTCTTATTGGCGGCACTCCTCCATTCCAGCTGACGCTTCGTCCATCAATGTGGTGGTGACCACTGACAGAAGAGACACCCTGTCCACTGCCTGCCTGGCGGATGTTGACTGAAACCCGGCCTGTAATTATTGAACGGAAAACAGGAAGTGCTATTACAATACCACTGATAAATAAATAAAAGGTATGTACGCTGTGTGGTTCAAAAAGTGACACTTTGATTTCCCTAATAGACAGTACAATATTTTTGAAATTGCGTGCTCTGTCTGAGTCACCTTTTTAAGGATCAATAAGTATGGCCAAAATATTATAGCGGATCTTTCCCCTCAAGGTGGGTGTACTACTGTGTTTTAGAACAAAATTTGACCTTCCCAGCAATGCTCCCACCAAGACCCTTACTAAAGCCAGTCGCAAAAATGTAGAAGAACCCAATCATATCTCCAAAAACGATGCCTAGCAGAAAAATGGTTACAAAACGTACTTTGAAAGTAACAGTAGACCCAAATACAGACCGTGGATTGTATTCAAACCACTTGCCTGCAAGCAAAAGTATCCATAGCCAGCATCGCTCCAACAGTGCTCTACAACAACAGAACCGCGTTGCAATCGAACCCCCCTAAACACATGCAATCCTGCTGCTAGGGCTAACCCTAACGAACCCTAACTTACAAAAAGTGCCAAAACTGGTGTTTCCTTATGGATTTTGTCCAACTAACTTCTAGCCGGTATTAGACCTTCCCAGGAATGCCCCAGGCAAGACCCGCCAACCCACCCGCAAAAAAACACCCGACACAACACCACCAAACAGCGAAAAAGCTAAATCTCATACTTACAATGTCTCTCGGCCTTCGGTCCAAACGCGGCGCTGTGCAGCTAGGTCGTCATCATCATCAATCATCATAACTCCTGTTTTCCACCACGGATTTCCTGAAAAGCAAATGCAATCAAGATTAGACTGTCGCAGCAGTGCTTCGACAGAGACCCCGGCCGCAACCCACCCACGAACAGCAGGAAGCCCCCCAAAACGCTACGTTGAGCAAGATGTCTGAAGAAATGGCAAAAAAAAGGCTGTTCCTTATGGATTTTGTCCAAAACACTTGTATCCGGTATTAGACCTTCCCAGGAATGCCCCAGGCAAGACCCGCCGGCGCCAACCCACCCGGAAAAAAACACCCGACACAACACCACCAAACAGCGAAAAAGCTAAATCTCATACTTACAATGTCTCTCGGCCTTCGGTCCAAACGCGGCGCTGTGCAGCTAGGTCGTCATCATCATCTTTCATCATAACTCCTGTTTTCCACCACGGATTTCCTGAAAAGCAAATGCAATCAAGATTAGACTGTCGCAGCAGTGCTTCGACAGAGACCCCGGCCGCAACCCACCCACGAACAGCAGGAAGCCCCCCAAAACGCTACATTGAGCAAGATGTCTGAAGAAATGGCAAAAAAAAGGCTGTTCCTTATGGATTTTGTCCAAAACACTTGTATCCGGTATTAGACCTTCCCAGGAATGCCCCAGGCAAGACCCGCCGGCGCCAACCCACCCGCAAAAAAACACCCGACAACACCCCCAAACAGCGAAAAAGCTAAATCTCATACTTACAAGTTACAATATCTCTCGGCCTTCGTTCCAAATGCCGCGCTGTTCAGCTAGGTCATCATCATCAATCATCATAACTCCTGTTTTCCACCACGAATTTCCTGAAAAGCAAATGCAATCAAGATTAGACTGTCGCAGCAGTGCTTCGACAGACACCAAAAATTACACACAAACCCCCGGAACCCCGCCAAAGAGCACCTCAAAGGCTAGCAAGTCAGCAAAAACGGCAAGAAATTTCCACCTCATATTTGGTCCAAAACACTTTTGTCCATTATTAGAGCTTCACAGCAATGGGCCCAAAACCGTCAACTCACCCGCAAAGAAGTACAACACCCCCACAAGTGCTGAGTCTTTCTTCATTGTGCGTAATCCAGCACTCTGCTTGGAGGTAAATCGCAGTCTGGAGGAGGAGGATAGAGGAGCATGTTCTTCAGAACTTGTGAACCTGAGGAATGTAGACTGCGGCACCTTCAAATCAATAAGCAAACAAGTGAAGACAGTTCTGATGATGGTCTTGTTTTTGGGATTAGGTGATTAAAGTTTGAATTAAATTAACTGTGCAAAACAAAGAAAGAGAGACACAAAGCACACAGGAATAAAAGTGAATAAGGACGAAAAAGAAAGTTCTTGATTGATTGTCTCATTTTCAGGGCTCGGTGTCAGGGAATAAGAACAAGATTTCGTCATCATACTCTGCGAATTCAGGCTGGATGAGGTCAGTGGCACCGAACAGAGAAAAAATCCCCTCATCTACGTTGCTGTCCTCCTCGTCTTCATGTGGCGTGCTTTCTCGCACTTTGTAATCTGGTGGTATGAGGTGCTGATTCATCTTGATCATTGTCAGCCGCTCCACATTTTTGGGCGATAGGCGGCTCCGTTTGGGAGTTACAATGCCACCAGCAGCACTGAAAACACGTTCAGAAGACACACTTGCGAGTGGGCAAGACAAATAGTTTATAGCCAGGTTGTAGAGCTGTGGCCACAATTGTTTTTTGCCATGCCAATACTGCAATGGCTCCTCATTAAGAAAGACCACTGTTGAGTCATTCAGATAGTCCTGCACCATCGACTCAAGGTCATCAACTGTTCCTCCACTTTGCTTACTTTTTGCTGTGCCTGTGACATTTTTTCGAGAACCATACCCCATCAAACTTAGCCAATCCTCCTCCCCAGCCACTGTTAGTGTTGTCATTGTGTGTGGTGCAGATGATCCAGTTGCCGGTGTCTTTAACGGCTGAGAGGTCACTTGTGCCCCAGCCACAGGCGCAGAAGTGGATTCTTGTGACTGCGGATGGCCTGCTGATGCTGATGTACTGGCTTCTCCTTCAATAACCTGCCGTTCTTTTTCAAACCTCTTGGCTGACCAGGCTAACCAATGTTTGTACTTTTGAACATCTGCATCAGCGAAAGGAAAGAATGCGTTGTCTGCCAGCGCCTTTTTGTAGCGTGGATCCAGAATAGTAGCACAAATGTAATGCTGATCTGAGTTGATGTTTTTAAGACGTTCATCACCACGTAGGCGATGTAATAATTTCTCAGACAAAATGAAATGGTTTTTTTTTTTTCATCTTTTTCAAACTCAGAAGAAACCGCCATCAGTTGGTGCTCCAGTATGCACAACAATGGGATAGCTTTTCCCAAATTACAGTCCTCCTGGCTGACTGCACGCGTGAAGAACTCAAAAGGACGAAGCATGTCTGTCAGGCTTTTAACTATGGCCCATTGCGCCTTACTCATCCGCAGGTCCTCCTTCTGAGATGTAGCCTCTGTCAAGAAATAGTGATCGAGTACCGTATACTGCTCATGCAGACGCTCAAGCATGTAGAAGGTTGAGTTCCAACGTGTTGCCACCTCCTGGATGAGTGCTTTCACTGGCATTCCACGTTGAAGTAGCAGTCTCCGCAGATGCTTCCGGGCCTTAAAAGAATGGCTGAAATGGTTGCACATTTTGCGGCAGGTGGCCATTACCTCGAACGCTGGACTCTCTTTATCACTCAAGAATTTTTGAACTACCAGGTTGATACAGTGCGCCAAACACGGCACTCTAACATAGCCACCCTCCGACATGGCCTTAACTACATTGGCGCCATTATCCGTGGAAACATAACCAATCTTGCGTTTTAGGGGGGATAGCATTGTCAAGACCTTTTTGTTAAACTCTTGCAAAAGGTTTTCTGCTGTGTGACTTTTCTCCAAGCCAAACATGGCTAGTGTTGCATGTTTCCGAGCAGCTTTGAAAACTTGGTCCGGGTCAACACCTGCGTTTAGCTTTGCTATAACACCTGAAAAAGAGACCCAGTGTGCAGTGATGCACATGTAATCATCGCCTGGGCCACTGGTCCACATGTCTGTTGTCAGATGTATTGTGTGAACAGCACTCTTCTGCAAAGCTGCCCCAATCGCCTGCAGCACATCTTCATGTAGTGCTGGAACCGCAACTCTGGCAAAATAGAACCGGCTCGGAACCTTCCATTTAGGGCAGAGCGTTGCAACTAATTCAAGAAAACCTACCGCTTCTACAAAAGAAAAAGGTAAAAGGTCCACAGCTAGCATTTTAGCCAGCTTAGTGTTATACAGACGCGTCAGTGGGTGGTTGCGTTCATATGGCACCTCTGAAGTAAGCATTGTTCTAATGTTGCCCTGGACCAAGCATTTACGGGCTGATAATGACTTCGTTGACCCAATTTTGCTCGCTGGTGAACTTTTGTGCGTTGGTGTCTCACTCGCTCCAACACTCTTAGTGTGCCTCACATTGGGTGTGCTGCTGAGAGGGGTACTGGGTGTAAGGGAAGTGTTTGACACGTCTTCTTCCTGCTCGTCAACATCAGATGAAACATCAACGTTTCCTTGATTTTGGCCTTTCTTGATCGCAGCTAGGTGCGCAAACCATTTGACAGCGTGCTTTCTCTCAAGATGACCACTCTGGCCGCCGGTACCATAGTTGCTACCTGGCTTACCACGACTAACTGCAAGCTTACAAAGGGTACAAATGGCAAACTTTGGATTTTTGGGACAAACAGTAATGAAGTCCCAAACTGGGGACTTGAAGTGTCTGTGGGACCTGGAGGAGGCGGCGATACTGGTGGTGGTGGTCATGAAGCTAATGCCAGATGAAGTGGAGGATCTGGATTGGCCAACTTTTGTACGTTTTCCACTTTCACCGCCACTAATTAAGGTCGAGGTTGACGCAGGTCTCTTCTTGCCAGAAAGAAATATGGAAGCGGGACGAGTTGGTGTACTACTTAACTCCAATGATTGTGGTGTTTCCACTGCCTCCTCATCGACAACATCATCATCATCATCATCACGCGCAGCAGCTCTTCGGGCTAGGGTCAAAATGTCTGTTTGCTGCATGCCCGCTGGGGCTGCAGTGACCTTTATGATGACTGGGTCGTCGTTGGCAGAGTCTTCATCAGCAGCAGTATCCGCCACTTCTTGTTGAGCCTCATCACACTCCATAAGTCTGAGACTTTGGACGAGCTTCCTTTTACGCTTAAGTACCTTTGTTGGATCATGGTGTGCCTCACTCTCAGACGGCTGTGGTGCTGGTTCCCAAGTTTGATCCGTATCATCAGAAGGAGGTGTGCTTGAAGAAGATGTAGACACCACCCTTGATCTCTTCCTTGCTAGGGGTGTGGAAGACAATGAAGGATCATCAGGAGGAGTGGCTTCCTCAAATGATACCTCGCCTTGATTGTCGATTTCCTGATGTGCCCCTACTTCGGGAGGAACAACTATTGTGGGCACTTGTGACCCTCCATGCACCTCTGCTTGCGCATCTCCTTGCGCTGCCTCTCCTTCCACATGTACTTGGGCTTGTACTTGCACATGTGATTGTTGTTGCGGCTGTGGTTGTTCAACACTCGTCAGATGAGCTACAACAACCTGTGTTGATTGAGGGACATTGCTGCTGCTTTCTTGCGATGAGCCAACATCACTGGTCGATGGTGATTGAAGAACTATACTGGCTGCCTCTGCAGCACTCAAGGGCTTGGACTTAAGTTGGCATGGTGGTGGTGGTGGCACTGAGCCCAATGGAGCGGGGGTGCTGCTGCCAGCTTGGTCCCCAGCAGATCCCGCTGCTGCTGCAGGCATACTTTTTTTTTTACTCCCAAAAAAAGGGGCGGGCGGCACACCAGTGTCCTTGGTAACTTGCTTCTTCTGCTCCTTACTGGCACCTTTCTTGCTAGAGGAGCTACGGGTTACTTTTTTTGGGGCCATCTTCTTCAGAGCAGGTCAGCAGGCAGCAGTTGCACGAGTTGCAGAGGGTTCTGTGTCCAGACGTGACGTCGCGTGACGTTATGCTGCACACACACACCGCTGCAGGACTTCTTCCTGGCACTGGTGGTTCTCTTGAGTCTTCTTGTGCACCTAAAAGCAATGGAAGACAGAGGAACATCAGTTCAGTTATACACCCCAAAAAATCGACAAAACACAGAAAAATGAGCACAATCCCATGCCATCCATGATGTTTACATTGAAGACACCCCACAGAAAGACAACGGACATGCAAGTATGCAACACTCACTACCCCTGGGCATAATGGATGAAAAGTAGGCAAAATAAGTGCAGGCCTCAGACACTGCCTCTCCTCAAAATGGCCCCTTACACCCCAGGCACATGTTGCCTGTACCAGCCAGCACTCAAGATGGCCACCACCACCACCCACATGACCAGTCCACATCAACAGTACACCCCCAAAAAACAGAAAAACAGCCAGAAATCACCACAATCCAACGCCATCCATGATGTTTACATTAAAGAGAGTGAGACCACACCACAGGCACACTCTGTCCATGCACCACCCACCACCCCTGGGCAAAAGGCCACACCAGCAGCCCCCCAAAAACGACAAAAAACAATAAAATAAGCACAATCCCAGCCCATCCATGGCCTCTATTATGTTTAAATTCAAGAAGACACCCCACAGAAAGACTAGGCCCATCCAACACTCACCACCCCTGGGCAAAGGGCCCCACCAGCAGGCCCAAAAAAACGACAAAAACAATAAAATCAGCACAATCCCAGCCCATCCATGGCCTCAATGGTGTTTAAATTCAAGAAGACACCCCTCAGAAACACTAGGCCCATGCAACACTCACTACCCCTGGGCATAATGGATGAAAAGTAGGCAAAATAAGTGCAGGCCTCAGACACTGCCTCTCCTCAAAATGGCCCCTTACACCCCAGGCACATGTTGCCTGTACCAGCCAGCACTCAAGATGGCCACCACCACCACCCACATGACCAGTCCACATCAACAGTACACCCCCAAAAAACAGAAAAACAGCCAGAAATCACCACAATCCAATGCCATCCATGATGTGTACATTAAAGAGAGTGAGACCACACCACAGGCACACTCAGTCCATGCACCACCACCCCTGGGCAAAAGGCCACACCAGCAGCCCCCCAAAAACGACAAAAAACAATAAAATAAGCACAATCCCAGCCCATCCATGGCCTCTATTATGTTTAAATTCAAGAAGACACCCCACAGAAAGACTAGGCCCATGCAACACTCACCACCCCTGGGCAAAGGGCCCCACCAGCAGGCCCAAAAAACGACAAAAAACAATAAAATCAGCACAATCCCAGCCCATCCATGGCCTCAATGGTGTTTAAATTCAAGAAGACACCCCTCAGAAACACTAGGCCCATGCAACACTCACTACCCCTGGGCATAATGGATGAAAAGTAGGCAAAATAAGTGCAGGCCTCAGACACTGCCTCTCCTCAAAATGGCCCCTTACACCCCAAGCACATATTGCCTGTAGCAGCCAGCACTCAAGATGGCCACCACCACCACCCACATGACCAGTCCACATCAACAGTACACCCCCAAAAAACAGAAAAACAGCCAGAAATCACCACAATCCAACGCCATCCATGATGTTTACATTAAAGAGAGTGAGACCACACCACAGGCACACTCAGTCCATGCACCACCCACCACCCCTGGGCAAAAGGCCACACCAGCAGCCCCCCAAAAACGACAAAAAACAATAAAATAAGCACAATCCCAGCCCATCCATGGCCTCTATTATGTTTAAATTCAAGAAGACACCCCACAGAAAGACTAGGCCCATGCAACACTCACCACCCCTGGGCAAAGGGCCCCACCAGCAGGCCCAAAAAACGACAAAAAACAATAAAATCAGCACAATCCCAGCCCATCCATGGCCTCAATGGTGTTTAAATTCAAGAAGACACCCCTCAGAAACACTAGGCCCATGCAACACTCACTACCCCTGGGCATAATGGATGAAAAGTAGGCAAAATAAGTGCAGGCCTCAGACACTGCCTCTCCTCAAAATGGCCCCTTACACCCCAAGCACATATTGCCTGTAGCAGCCAGCACTCAAGATGGCCACCACCACCACCCACATGACCAGTCCACATCAACAGTACACCCCCAAAAAACAGAAAAACAGCCAGAAATCACCACAATCCAACGCCATCCATGATGTTTACATTAAAGAGAGTGAGACCACACCACAGGCACACTCAGTCCATGCACCACCCACCACCCCTGGGCAAAAGGCCACACCAGCAGCCCCCCAAAAACGACAAAAAACAATAAAATAAGCACAATCCCAGCCCATCCATGGCCTCTATTATGTTTAAATTCAAGAAGACACCCCACAGAAAGACTAGGCCCATGCAACACTCACCACCCCTGGGCAAAGGGCCCCACCAGCAGGCCCAAAAAAACGACAAAAAACAATAAAATCAGCACAATCCCAGCCCATCCATGGCCTCAATGGTGTTTAAATTCAAGAAGACACCCCTCAGAAACACTAGGCCCATGCAACACTCACTACCCCTGGGCATAATGGATGAAAAGTAGGCAAAATAAGTGCAGGCCTCAGACACTGCCTCTCCTCAAAATGGCCCCTTACACCCCAGGCACATGTTGCCTGTACCAGCCAGCACTCAAGATGGCCACCACCACCACCCACATGACCAGTCCACATCAACAGTACACCCCCAAAAAACAGAAAAACAGCCAGAAATCACCACAATCCAATGCCATCCATGATGTTTACATTAAAGAGAGTGAGACCACACCACAGGCACACTCAGTCCATGCACCACCCACCACCCCTGGGCAAAAGGCCACACCAGCAGCCCCCCAAAAACGACAAAAAACAATAAAATAAGCACAATCCCAGCCCATCCATGGCCTCAATTATGTTTAAATTTAAGAAGACACCCCACAGAAAGACTAGGCCCATGCAACACTCACCACCCCTGGGCAAAGGGCCCCACCAGCAGTCCCAAAAAAAAGACAAAAATCAGCACAATCCCAGCCCATCCATGGCCTCAATGGTGTTTAAATTCAACAAAACAGTTGTATCATGCACCCCTAACCAACCCTGGTCCTACTGGATACTGTGGCTACCCACAATATAATTTATTTAATGTTCTGAAAAAGTTCCAAAATTTTACTTGCAGCAACTGTAATGCCCCAAACAAACTTACTTGTGAAAGTTGATTTCTAATCCAAAAGTGATCCAAAGACAGTCAAAAAGGCCTCAAATCCAAATATCCAGCAGCACCCACAAAAAGTAATCCTTCCAGCTCCAGATCCAAATGAAAGTGACCAGGAGATGGACAAAGCACTGGGAGGAGCCTGCTGGACAGGAACAGGAAGTTGGAGACTGTGGGGCACTTCCTTCCTCCCCCCCCCCCAAAATGGACTCCTTGCAAAAAAAAAAAGCCATGCAAATGTCAACCTGAGGAGTGATTCTGATAAAAATCATAATTTTCTGAAGGTTTATCCTGTTTGCTGGTGATTTTCTTGTGCGAAATTGCAAAATCTCTATTTCGCAAGTGCGAGATTGTTCCTTTCCGCCGCAACTACGTGTTCGCAATTGCGAACTCTCGCGAGGTGTGCTGTGCAAGGTGGCAAGCCGCGAGTACGTATTCGCGGGCGACAAACTCCCGCGGGAACACGCAGCAAGATCTAAAATGGCGCGTCACTCGCAAAGAAAAACAACTCGGCAAACGCTAAAATGACGGAAAGTGAACGCCGTGCACCACGCCGCGCGCCGCAACCAAGCAAAAAATCCGCCGCGAGCGGATTCACGGATTTTCGACAAATTCGCGAGCGTTCGCGGATTGCGGATTTGCCGAAAATCCGAAAAATCCGCGAGCGGAGCGGATTTTACGCCCATGCTTAATTCTCATGATTAAAAACATCTAAATAGAAGATATAAAATAAATATTGTTTAAAATAGAAAAAAAACGTGTTAATATTTGTTATCACTATGCTGTTAAATTAAAAAATGTCAGTATTTGTAAAGCGTTAAGCTTCCCCCAGAAAGGTGTGCCGGCGCTTGGGGCGTTGGGAAGATTAAGCAAGGTGTTACCTACAGTGAGATAGTGGTGGGCTAAGATGCTGATGGACTTTGGAATCGAACTGTGAACGCTGTTGTTCAAAGTCAGGTATTATAGGTGCTGCGTCATACTTTTACCACATTTATATGTTAATTACTGCTGATTAAGTTGAAAACATTCTTAAATTATAAGTAGGGCTCCTTGTTTTATGTTTATACTGATTTTTACAGATAAATACAGACAGAAAAGTATTCATTTTCCTCTCTGTATTTATTTTAAAGTGTGGGTAAATACGGAAATTGGGTTATTTTTTGAGCGATTGTAAATGCTGTCAATGATGAGTACTAGGCCAATAGGTCTGTCGTTCTGAAAGTAAAAGGGTAAAAACAATAAAAGACTTTCAGTAAAGAGACTTAAAGAGCAATATATATGCTCGTCTAAGAGAACTTGCACATTTTAATATGAAGGTTGTGTATAGTTTACCATCTAAGAGTGTTTACATGAGTGAAAACGGTCAGTCTTTCAGCCATAAGGGCATATTTATCAGTAAAAAAAAATGTGGAAATATACTAATTTCAGATTCATTTTTTTACAAAACCCGAAATATATATGGGTAAATACAGATACAAATATTTAAAAAAAATATGGATAAATACAGATGGAAATGTCCAAAAAATAAATCCCATAAAACCAGAAGGTATAATTATAAGGCACTACAGTTAAGTTTGGTTTTACTATAAAGAGTATACATGTGTTTTTAAAATTTACTTAAAAACACTATAGGTTATAGGGATATTGTAGTTAGATATTGACATTTAAAAAACCTTTGAAATTCACTGAAAAAACCATAGGTTTCAAGCAGGTTATAGTTAGGAATTATCTTTTAAAAACCTTAGAAATTCACTGAAAAAACCATAGGTTTCAGGAGTGTTATAGATAGCTCGACATTTCACTCATACAAAACCATTGAAATTCCTTTGTTATAGTTAGTTGTACTAACTGTAATTCTCGCGTCCACAATCCACTGGTGATGATGTCACATATTACATCAATCATGACATTGTCAGTGACATCATTGATGACATCATCCACGTGACAATCAGATACACCTCATCATACACTATTATAACCTTTCATCACTCACTGAAAAATGACAGAGTATCATATTTGAATCCATTGACACACCAATACAAGTATCTAAAAACCTACTGAGTGATTTCTAGATCTACACACACATCTAATCAATTACCTTTAGATTCACTCATACATGCTGTCAATAATCAATAGAACACTATCAAATATACTTATACACCTATATTGATATTGCACACCAGCACACATCCTATTAACTTATGCAGTCATCCTACTCACTTTTGGAAATAATGTATCATATTTACATTTACTCAGCTACACACTTATAAATAGCACTTCATTTATTCATATAGATAGTAACTGATATTTAGGGGCACACAACGGAGGCAAAAAGGTAAGCTACGAAGATTTTCTCCAGTATTAACACTACCTCCCCTGCTCCATCTATTACTTTCTATGTCATTTTTTCTCTCTTTCTCTCTCTCCGTCTCTCTCACATTGTTTCTCTTTCTCTTTTCAAGTTATGGACGCTGCTGCTCACTCTCCTGATAAATAAATTAAGGTTGAACTTCAAGTTGTGAACTCTGTTCGCCACAATGTTATGTTATATGTTATATGTTATGTTATGTTATATAAAATGTTATAGCGCGCTCAATTACTACTGGAGTATCCTGGCGCGAGGGGGTGATGCAGAGGCTACTTGAGAAAAAAAGAAAACAAAGAATTAAGCTGACATTTTAAACAGATGAGTTTTAAGTGCTTTTTTAAAGAGCGAATAGTTCTGATTAGCTCGAAGGTTCAGAGGTAGAGAGTTCCAGGCCACAGCTGCTTTAACCGCAATGGATAGTCCACCCAAACGGGAACGCTCGAATCATGGAACTGCCAACCAAAATTGGGTGGCAGAGCGCAAGGACCGATTGGGAAGGTAGAAAGAAAAGCGTTTCCTCAAATACAGGGGACCTTGATCATAGATGGCTCTGTGGGCGAGAGTAAGGGTCTTAAAGATAATCAGTTGAGCCACCGGAAGCCAATGTAGACTCCGCAAGTGGCGACGGACACTAGTCTTCCTTGAGATGTTAAAAAGGAGTCTGCCCGTCGCATTTTGGATTTTCTGAAGACGATTAGTCAGATATGCCGTGGAGCCACAAAACAGGGTGTTGGCGTAGTCCAGGCGAGGAAGAATAAGTGCTCTCACCACTGTTTCTCCCGCCGTTCTAGGTAGAAGAGGAAAAAAATTCTGAAGAGCCACAAGGTTGGCGAAGCACCCGCGGGTACGTTTTTTAATATGGGCCTCAAATTTTAAGTCTGCCCCAAACCACACCCCGAGATTTTTTGCAGGGTTACCCATGGAACTAAGAAACGGAGAGTCCACAGGTCACAGGGATTCTTTAAAGTCTGAAGGAAACTGCCCATACACAAGATTTCGGTTTTATCTTCATTACATTTTAACTGGGCGGCAGCTAACCAGGTGAAAACTGAGGAGAGACAAGTCTGGGCAGGGGCGACATCAAGGTCCGTAGCCGGCCAGGTGAACAACAGATGTGTGCCATCGGCATAGGCTATTATTTTGGCGCCCAGCTGTTCGGCCAAAACGATCGGAGATGTCACATATACGTTAAACAATAACGGGCTCAAAGTTGATCCCTGGGGCACCCCGGTGGCAAGAAACTTGGCCGATGACTCAAACGGAGGCATCCAAACCTGCTGAGTCCGAAAAGAAAGAAAAGAAGTCAGCCACTCAAGAGCCAAGCCAGAGACCCCAATAGCTGATAGACGTGAAAGAAGAAGCTGATGGGGAATCGTGTTGAACGCGGCGGAGAGGTCCAATAATATTAGAGCCGCACTACCGCCTGCATCCAAACAGTCCCTGATGGCCTCTGAAATTTCCACCAAAGCCGATTCAGTGCTGTGAGCAGCACGAAATCTGGACTGAGCCCGATGGAGGGCATTAGATGTTTCTACAAAGGTGTTCAATTGGCAGAAGGCGATCTTTTCCCCAACTTTGGCCAACACTGGCAGCAAGGAAATTGGCCGGTAGTTGGCTGGAACTTCGGGATCCAGACCTGCTTTCTTCAGCAGTGGCAAGAGTTAAGGTTGCTTCCAGCATTCCGGCACTGTCGCCGATTTAAAAGAAAGACTGACAATTTCAGTAACCTCATGACATACCACCTTGGCCACACCGCCGAGAACACGAGCGGGACAAGGGTCAGTAGGTGATCCTGATTTCAAGGATTTTAAAACTGCTAAGATGTCAGATTCAGAGGGTGGAGCAAATTCCTCAAAGGTGAAGGCCGTAGACGAGGAAGGAGAGGAATAGACAGGCGCTAAGAGGCTCTGACCGAGGCAAATGGTCCGCAGGTTCGCCTGAATCGCTGCTAATTTGACGACAAATCCTCACACAAGCGCCCAGAAGAAGGCAATACTGGTTGCTAGGCGCAAGGGGCAAGAAAGCTGTTAGCAATAGCAAAAATTTCCCTACTGTTGTTCTTGGCCTTAGAGATCCCACCCACAAAATATTCACTTTTAGCCAACCTGATACTAGCATAGTACTCACTCTGAGCAGATCGGAGTAACACCTTAGCGGCAGGGCAATAGGCAAGCCGCTATCGTTTTTCCAGTCTTTTCCAGCCTAGTTTGAGCTCTCTCAAAGCCGATGAAAACCAGGGCTTAGAGGAGGTAGACCGCATTCCGGATCTAGTACTCCCTTCAGAAGAGGATTCCACACCCAAGCAGATCCAGGTGTTAAAGATCTGCACAGCGGTGGTCACATCCTGGCCTAACATAGGACGATCGATACAAAGGGCATTGGAAAGGGCAGACAAGTTGATCTTCCTGGGACAGGAAATAAACTTATGTTTGGAAGGGGTTTTTTCTAAGGGCCAGGAAAACCTGATCAATCTATGATCCGACTAAGTAAGAATTTCAGGGTCAGATACTGATAGAGAAAAATTGGAGCACACCATATCCAGGGTATGACCCCCGGAGTGTGTGGGCATCAGGACCCATTGAGTTGGTTGGGCCAGGTCAAGCGATTCCGACAGATTTTTGGAGTCTGATGATTCACCCACCTCTGTGTGGATGGTAAGGTCGCCCAAGAGCAGGAATCTGGGGAACCTCAGAGCACGTGACACAATGACGTCAACCAGTGCTTTAAGGAGAGATCCAGTGGGACCCAGGGGACGATAAACCAGCGTGCCTCCCAGCATAAAATGCGGTGAGAGGGTAAGAGAAAAATGAAGGACCTCGCTATCACCTAACTCATCGGAGGAGTCAATTTGAAAAGACCACGTGTCTTTAAAAACAATGGCCACCCCCCTCACCCCTTACACGAGGTAAGCAGAGCGGCCTAGATACACATTGCCTCCAATTAAATGCGTTGGAAATTAATTATATTGTCCTGCATAATGACGTGATCTCTCACCTAATTCTGTCTCATTCCTGAATCATTTTAAAGACCTGTTGGTCCATACTGTTAATCTGGCGCAGTAGGCACTTCCCTACAGACATCTCTTCAACGCGGGCCTATAAGAGAGGTGGGATGTGTTAGGCACACTGCAGCCGTGCAAATAACCAAATATTGCCAAGTCTTATCTTAATTTGTGATCTTTCACCTCATTCAGTCACATCAATCTAATTTTAAACACTTATTTTCATTTTTGTTTTGCAGGTTACCTACCCTCCTTCCATTGGAGTCCATCTCCCATTTTGTTTATTATATTGTTATGGTAAAGTTACGTTTCTAATTATTTGTTATATTGTTATCTTAAAGTTAGGTTTCTAGTTATTTATTGTTGTTTTAATAAAAGTTAATTTTAAAAAGTGTATACGTCTTCTTTTTCTGACATTTCACTATTATTTAGTGTGATAATCATATGTTTAGAGAAGATTTAACAATTAAAATAAAAATGATATTTATAACTAGAAGTATAATACTGAGGCTAACTCTTTACCACCTCTTTACCAGAGTCTGTAGCTGCGATTAATGGTTCCTATGGAAAATTTTACAAACTCCAGCACAGTTTCTTTTTGGATTAGGAACATTGTGTGGTGAACTTGTAACCTGTGTACTCACTTAAGTGTTCCCTGAACTGTTACTATAGTAACAGGCAGTAAGCAGTTTGGGGGTAGGGTTGAAAGGTACTGGCTGTACAGAAACCGTTATATTTACCCAGGTTCCTCTACATGACAGAGAGGAAAGCAAACTAAGACAGAACACTGTGTGGCAGATTTACAAGCCCCTTGCGCCACTTTTGTGTCACTTTTTCCATGTTAAAACTGATGCAATAGAGGCGCAAGGGACTTATAAATCTGCCCCTATGTACATTACGAGCAAAAGAAGTACACAACTCTTCGAATTCTTTATCGATCACAATTAGACAGTGTTGCTTCACGATTCACAATGCACTTCACTAAATACTTTGTGCCTATTTAAATGGGAGACCTGATTGTCGACATTACAAAACTTAAGGGCATATTTACAAGGACCGTGTTAAAATTATCGCCGCTTTAACTGCAGCAAACTACAACTTAAATGGCCATAATGGACTTCAAAATCCTTTGTTATCTTACGAGAAGATTTTTTCAACATTGCTGTTTGATATGCAAGGGTGAGAGCCGAGGCTCTCGCCCTGCCATAGCAAACTTGGGGGCATAATATCAAGGAACAGCGTTAAAATTACTGCCGCTTTAGCAGCAGGAAACTGCCGCTAAAGCGGCGTTAATGGGCTTGATAATATGCCATAGAGAATTCCAACAGAAACCCATATTAACACCCGATCATAGGCTTCTATTGGAATTCTCAAGGACATATTATCAAGCCCATTATCCCTGCTTTAGTGGCAGTTTTGTGCTGCTAAAGTGGTGATAATTTTAACGGCGTTCCTTGATAATATGCCCCTTGGTTTGCATTCTGAAAGAGAGAACACGAAAACCTACTTTCTCTTTTAAAATACAAAATAGAATGTTTTTCCCCACGGTGAGCTTTATATTGGCAGCTCCCGTGTGCAAAAGTAATGACGGCTTCAGAACTGACTGAGACCGTACGAACATTAGTCCTTCACCCACAGTCCCCAACGTGGTATCCCATGGGATGGGATCCTGAGGAAGAATAAAAATTAATAGTAGGTGATATTTTTTCTTACGGTCAAATTAGGAGTCTGTAATGGGCAATATTACAAAGACAGCGTTAAAATGTTCTGCTGTAAACCTGGGCTTCTATTGGAAATCTCACGAATTCTCAAAAGCATATTGTTAAGCCCATTATGGCTGCTTTAATGGCACCTTCCTAAATTTAAAACAACGATAAGTTTTACGCTGTCATTGTAAATATGCCCCCAATATCGCGAGAAATAAAGCAATAATTCATGTTCGCAAGTGAAAAGCTTCTTAATATAAGACTGTGGACTTCACATATCAATCTACCTCGCATGTTAAACATGCTTAAGTCTACTTCAGAACAGATGTTAGGATCCAACATAAACCGCAATTAGCAAGAGTTTTGCTATCGGTCCTCAAATCCAGGGCCGTCTTGTAAATACAACGCTGTTGTCAAACCTTCTTCTTCCTTTTTATATTCTCATAGAAACACCTACCTTGCCACTGAGAACACCTACATTGCAACTCATTGGAGATACGAGGCGAGCCCTTAGCAAACCAGCTGCTAACATACATTAATGCATCTTAGCGTCGCCTAGTAAATAGGGCGCTATCATTTTCACCACATTTTTGGCTTTTTTTTTTTAAATTGCGGCGAAATGCACTTGTTAATATGCCCTCAAGTTTGCTATGACACAGCGGGAACCTCGACTCCTGCCCTTCCATAGCAAACAGCAGTGTCCTGGGGGTAGACACCCTGAGACACAGCAGGAGCCGCTCCTGGGAGGTGGTGTTCCCCAAGGCTTTCGACTGCTCCAGAATGGAGACCACGTGGCCCCCCTCCCAAAATATTAAAAACCCCGGAGGGTGGTAATCCCTGGGGTTTAGACGGACCTTTGCGCTCCCTCACCCAATGGTCTTGTAGCACTGATGTATGGCAGTCCCTGGTCTACAGGGCCCTCTGGACCCCCATCAAATGTAATATTTTAGACCCCGGGATTTGGCCCTCCCTGGTAGCTAATTTTTAAAGAAGCACAGGAGCCTCCGCTTCATTTTTATTTTTATTATGGCGGATCTATGCACCCAACGCACATTTCTCTGTTTTTTCCCAGAAAAAATAAATGTGTGGGACCCCCTAAGCAGGTCTAGATGATCAAAATATTTTTTACCTGCCCCTTTATACATTTTGAACACTTGTCCCACTACTTTCTAGATCCTCACTTGAATATATGACGGTACAACGCGTACCGTCACAACGCATACCTTTACAACGCGGCCGTGACAACGCAAGTCGTTACCACGACTTGCGTTGGGGGGGCGCGGATTTCGAATAGTTTAATTTACTATTCTAACACCAGTCCCCGTGGACCCTAGGGAAGGTGTTAGGATAGTAAATTAACTATTTTTAGACCTTGAGCGCCCTCCAGCGCAAGTCGTGGTAACGACTTGCGCTGTCACAGCCGCGGTGTAAAGGTACCGCGTTGTGAAAACATCGTTGTAAACGATGTTTACCCCTCACTTCTACCGAGGCACAAAATGGCTGCAAACACTTCCTGATTTCGAATGTTGAGAACCACTTGACAGTCAATTAGCGCGTGATCAGGACGGTGCGCTTAGAGTGCGCACAAGATGCGCGGATCCACCAAGGCCATAGATGTATATGAACTTTTAATTGTAATTTTCTCAGGAACTACTGAACGTATTTACACCATTTAAGCAAAAGGCACGAGTCTGAACCAAGGACTACCACTTTGCTAAATTTGGTGTAATCACTCCAAGATTTTCAGGATAGGAGCGGACCAGAGTGGCCCATCAATTTTGAAAATTTTGCAAGATTCGTTAACCAGCACCAAAGTTAATCCAAATAGAATGTTGCGTATTTCCTATGGAAAATAGGTCCTAACTATAACTACCTACTGGCTAGTAGGTAATATATATTCACTGAAAAAAAACATAGGTGTCAGGGGGGTTATAGTTAGTTGGGCATTTCACTCGTATAAAACCAAAGAAATTCCCCCGTTATAGATAGTTCAGCTAACTATAACTCGTGCCCCCGCAATGCACTGCTGATGATGTTGCACATTACATCACTGATGACATGGTCAGTGACTTCACTGATGACATTACTGATGACATCATCCAGTGACTGTGTGTTTCTGTAAAGTTTCAATATGTTTAAAATATATGGGGGGAAAGGCATATTGAAGAATGAGTGGGTGTATAATGAATGATTTAGTAGGTGCGTGACTGACTCTATAAGTGAGTGATTAAACATATTTTACTGAATGCATGGGTTAGTGACTAAACTGTGTGAATGTCTGTATCCGTCTGACTGTTGATGTGTAAGCGGCTGCACGGGTTTGTGACTAGCTACATGAGTGTCTATTTGGGTTATTGATTGGCTGTCTGAGTATCTGTATGGGTGCCTGAGTGTTTCTGTGGGTGGGGTGTGTGTGACTCTGTACATAGATGTGTGAGTGGGTGATTCACTGGGTGCATGGTTTCAAGAGTGCATCTGCAATGGACTGTATGGTTGGGTGAGTGGGTGTATGGGTGTGTTAGTGAGTGAATGTATATCTCAGTGGTACATGTGTGAGTAACTACATATGTGAAAGGCAGTATATATGTGTGTTGGAGTATATAAATGGCTATAAGTGAGAGTGTGTGATTGTGAGAGTTTCTGTATGGATGAGTGTGTGCTTGTATTTGTGATTGTATAAGAGCCTAAGAATGTGCTAGTATTTGTATGAGTAATTGAGCTGGTGTGTGTATAACTGTATAGGTGAGTAAATGGCAGTGTGATTAATTATTTGCATGACTGACTAGGTGTGTGAGTACCTCTATGGATGAGTGGCAGTGTGTGAGTGTCTATATAGGTGTATGAGGGCATATGATAGTCCTGTACTGAGTGACCATAAGTATGAGTGACTGTACGGGTGAGTGAGTGGATGTGTGTGTAAACATAAGACTCAGTGCGTGGGTATGTAGTTATTGGTGTTGGAGTGCCTATGGTTTTGAGAATGGCAGTACGTCATTTAGAGTGGGTGCATCAAAGGATATATTAGGTTGTGAGAAGATGCATCAAATTATCAAATGGATGATGTCATCACTGATGTCATCAGTGATGTCATTTGAGATGTCATCAGTGATGTCATCAGTGATGTCATTTGAGATGTCATCAGTGATGTCATCAGTGATGTCACTGACCATGTCATGAGTGATGTAATATGTGACATCATCAGCAGTGCATTGAAGGGGGCGCAAGTTATAGTTAGCTGAACTAACTATAACGGGGGAATTTCTATGGTTTTGTACGAGTGAATTTTCCAACTAACTATAACTTTCCCTAAAACCTATAGTTTTTTCAGTGAATTTCTAAGGTTTTCCTAAATGCTAATTTCTAACTATAACATGCCTGAAACGTATGTTTTTTTCAGTGAATTGCGAAGGTTTTTAGGTCTTGACTATTCTATCCTGCAGGGATAAATAGACAAGAGTATAGTAGGCAAAACAAGCTCTTGAACCATTGCGGATTTAGTACAGTTCATGTGAACACAATCACGCGCATTCTCCCCACGGGCATTTTTTCAAAAGATTTCATTGGCTCTTCACTTTGTGCACGCTGCATTCAGCTGCCCAGTCCCCCCACCCCCTCCCTCTCCAGCACGCCAACACGCAGCCCACAGCCTCTCTCCCATTGCGCATCCTCCCCACGGGCATATTTTTCAAGAGCTTTCATTGGCTCTTCACTTTGTGCACGCTGCATTCAGCTGCCCAGTCATCCCACCCCCTGCCTCTGCAGCGCGCGCGTCTCACTCATCACACCCCCGCCCACCCCCCCACCCCCCACACAGCAATGCTGAGAAGTTTGTTTCCTCTAGTAACATATCGTTTGCTACCTCTTGTATTTTGTTTGCTCTTGATACTTGCACAATTGTCACTATTGCCTCATGTAACGTAACATTTGCTTTTGTAACATGCTCACTTGTAATTTTTGCTTCATGTATCACTACTGTTCCTATTGTGAAGTGCCCTGACACCTTCGGGTCAAGTCCACGCTATATTAAAACGCCTCTCTCGCTCTTCTGCCGCCGCCATTGCCTTGTGCTCTCGCGCCCTTTCTCCCTCTCTCCCGCGCGCTCGCCACCGCTCTGAGCCAACCAAAGTGGGTACAGCAGCTCGTGCACCAACTGAGAACAGCGCACAAGCTCAAAAGCCAAACTGGATAACTACGCACGCCTGTGAACTCCCAAACGCAACTCGTACCTGCGCATATGTCACTACCTTAGTTTGTGCGCACGCACTGTCATCGGAGTCGCGCGTACAGTCTCACAATGAAGCTCGCGACTTTCTTTTCTCTGATTGCAGGCTCTTTGTGTGGTCTGCGCATGTGTGCTGGTGAAGTGTTTTCCCGTTTCTCATCCTACATGCCCTTCCAGCGCCTCTACTTCCCGAACTACGGATACCAGATTTTTCATCACAAGTAGAAGTGTTAAGGTGCCTCTAAAGTTAAATTTATTTTGCACACGGTAGTGGCATTATGGTGTATATCAGCCACAGAAGTATAGCATTACATCCAATCTACGTTGGTTTAATTGTTTTCAAAGGAAAATACCGATCTCGAAAATGGTCGGTGGACAAACCTAAATATAGTAAGAAGCTTCTGGGTACTTGTTCACTTTTAGCGCGATGCGCGCGCGCCTTTTGTTAATGCTGTGGTACTGGATGCTTAAGGGTCCACTGTGGCCTCGGAAAGCAAGCTGTGGAATGTCCACTTTCTAAAGGCGTTTTAAATAGAGAGCTGTTTAATGTTAGCACCAATCCCGAGTTTGCATCTCGGCGCTGATTGCTGGGAACCCCAGGGGCTCCCAATTATTTACAACCCTGTCTAATCTGAAGGTGGGATGTCCCCCATTTAGGGACCATCATGTTAGGGAAGTCAAGTTGACAACATTTAGCTGTGTGCTAGCCTTTTGTGATAAAACGATCACAAAGCATACATGCATAGTTAAATGTAATTCCTTTATGGGCCTTGGGTGAACCTTCAAAAACCATAGGTCGATTCCAGTATCATTAACATTTTCTTACGCCCTCCGCTACTTCCAACATGGAGCGCAAGGAAGACCACTTAAGCCATGTGCTCTCTTGCTGAGTCAGTGTTTTGCCTAAACACATGTAAACAACTGCGTGAAACGGTGTTCCCTTCACCGCCAGGGCTGCTGGTTGAGTCCTTTTATTTTACATTTTTTTACAGGTTTCCTTTAATTTGCTTGTTTCTCCTTATAGTTATTTATTTTTGTCTCATTTGTCAGCATCTACTACCGTGCGCACATCCCTAAATGTCTTTATTGACATATGGGTATAAACAACGATACTGCTGCATGCTCCAGACTACCACACAACTCCCACTCCTGCATGCCACACACTCCTGCATGCCACACACTCCTGCATGCCACACACTGCTACACGCCACACACTGCTGCACGCCACACACTGCTGCACGCCACACACTGCTGCACGCCACACACTGCTGCACGCCACACACTACTGCATGCCACACACTGCTGCACGCCGCACACTGCTGAACGCCACACAACACCACCACATCACTCGAGGACACCACCACATCACTCGAGGACACCACCACACCACTCGAGGACACCACCACATCACTCGAGGACACCACCACATCACTCAGGGACACCACCACATCACTCAAGGACAACGCCACATCACTCAGGGACACCACCACATCACTCAGGGACACCACCACATCACTCAGGGGCATCACTCAGGGGGCACAACTACATCACTTAGGGATACCACCACATCACTCAGGAACACCACCACATCACTCAGGGAAACCACCACATCACTCAGGGTCACCACCACATCACTCAACTCCATCCTCCAACTCTACTCTCCAACTCCAACTCCACCCTCCAACTCCACCCTCCAACCGCAACTCCACCCTCCAACTCCACCCTCCAACTCCACCCTCCAACCGCAACTCCACCCTCCAACTCCACCTTCCAACTCCACCTGCCAACTCCACCCTCCAACTCCTTCCTCCAACTCCAACTCCACCCTCCAACTCCAACTCCACCCTCCAACTCCAACCTCCAACTCCACCCTCCAAACCCAACTCCGCCCTCCAACCCCAACTCCACCCTCCAACTCAACCCTCCAACTCCACCCTCCAACTCCACCCTCCAACTCCACCCTCCAGCTCCAACGTCCAACTCAACCCTCCAACTCAACCCTCCAACTCCACCCTCCACCTGCCAACTCCACCCTCCAACTCCAACTCCACCCTCCAACTCCACCCTCTCTCTATCTATCGCCCTCACTCTATCTATCACCCTCACTCTATCTATCGACCTCACTCTATCTATCGCCCTCACTCTATCTATCGCCCTCACTCACTCTATCGCCCTCACTCTTTCGCCCTCACTCTATCGCCCTCACTCTATCGCCCTCACTCTATCTATCGCCCTCTATCTATCTATCTATCTATCACCCTCTATCTATCGCCCTCTATCTATATATCTATCCCTCTCTATCTATCTATCTATCTATCTATCTATCTATCTATCTATCTATCTATCTATCTATCTATCTATCTATCGCCCTCTATCTATCTATCTATCGCCCTCTATCTATCTATCGCCCTCTATCTATCTATCTATCTATCTATCTATCTATCTATCTATCTATCTATCTATCTATCTATCTATCTATCTATCTATCTATCTATCTATCTATCTATCTATCTATCTATCTATCTATCGCCCTCTATCTATCTATCTATCTATCTATCTATCTATCTATCTATCTATCTATCTATCTATCTATCTATCTATCTATCTATCTATCTATCTATCTATCTATCTATCTATCTATCTATCGCCTCTATCTATCTATCTATCTATCGCCCTCTATCTATCTATCTATCTATCGCCCTCTATCTATCTATCTATCACCCTCTATCTATCTATCTATCTATCTATCGCCCTTACTCTAGCTATCGTCCTCACTCTATCTATCTATCGCCCTCACTCTATCTATCGCCATCACTCTATCTATCGCCCTCACTCAATCTATCGCCCTCACTCTATCGCCCTCTATCTATCTATCTATCTATCTATCTATCTATCTATCTATCTATCTATCTATCTATCTATCTATCTATCTATCTATCTATCTATCTATCTATCTATCTATCTATCTATCTATCTATCTATCTATCTATCTATCTATCTATCTATCTATCTATCTATCTATCTATCTATCTATCTATCTATCTATCTATCTATCTCTCTGTCTGTCTGTCTGTCTATCTATCTATATATCTATCTATCTATCTATCTATCTATCTATCTATCTATCTATCGTCCTCACTCTATCTATCGACCTCACTCTATCTATCGGCCTCACTCTATCTATCGGCCTCACTCTATCTATCTATCGGCCTCACTCTATCTATCTATCAGCCTCACTCTATCTATCTATCTATCTATCTATCTATCTATCTATCTATCTATCTATCTATCTATCTATCTATCTATCTATCTATCTATCTATCTATCTATCTATCTATCTATCTATCTATCTATCTATCTATCTATCTCTCTGTCTGTCTGTCTGTCTGTCTGTCTATCTATCTATATATCTATCTATCTATATATCTATCTATCGCCCTCACTCTATCTATCGACCTCACTCTATCTATCGGCCTCACTCTATCTATCGGCCTCACTCTATCTATCTATCGGCCTCACTCTATCTATCTATCAGCCTCACTCTATCTATCTATCTATCTATCTATCTATCTATCTATCTATCTATCTATCTATCTATCTATCTATCTATCTATCTATCTATCTATCTATCAGCCTCACTCTATCTATCTATCTATCGGCCTCACTTTATCTATCTATTGGCCTCACTCTATCTATCCATCTATCTATCTATCTATCTATCTATCGGCCTCACTCTATCTATCTATCGCCCTCACTCTATCTATCTATCGCCCTCACTCTAGCTATGTATCACCCTCACTCTATCAATCTATGTATCGCCCTCACTCTATCTATCTATGTATCGCCCTCACTCTATCTATCTATGTAACGCCCTCACTCTATCTATCTATCGCCCTCACTCTATTTATGTATCGCCCTCACTCTATCTATCTATGTAACGCCCTCACTCTATCTATCTATGTAACGCCCTCACTCTCTATCTATCTATCTATGTATCACCCTCACTCTATCTATCTATGTATCGCCCTCACTCTATCTATCGCCCTCCCTCTATCTATCTATTGCACTCACTCTATCTATCTATCGCATCACCACAGCTTCACTCAGCACCACCACAGCATCACTCAGGGGCACCACAACATCACTCATGAGCACCACAACATCACTATGCGCTACCACAGCATCACTGAACACCACATCATCACTCGTCGCCACTACAACATCACTCAGCGCCACCACAGCATCAATCTGTGCAATCATTCAACAACAACTGGTTCAAATATGTTCGCTCAATGTTTCAAGCTTTATTACAAATGTCACAAAAAGATGTTAATATTTCACTTCTGTTCTTAGATTTTCTTCATAATAAAATACAGTGAACATAATCTTCACAAAAGTTATTTACAAAAGTTGAAGCTATTGCCATTATAAATTACAAAAACTTTTTTTTAAGTATTAATTATTTAAAAAATTACAAGCCATTGTTATTTGTAATATCAATACATCTAAGTCATGTAAATACAACACATATTGCGTTACAAATGCTATAGGTGTCACATTTGCGAAAGTTAATACTATTGACAAAGCTATTAATTTCGCTATTTTCAAAACCTACACATAAATAAAAAATTTGTCATTTGCAATACCAATAGCTCAAACTTTCCTAATGCGAGACCTATTGCATTGCAAATGCTTGTTTAAATGGTAATTTCTAACTAGAACGTGCCTGAAACCACAGTTTTTTTTCAGTGAATTTCAAAGGTTTTTCAAATGCTACTTTCTAACTATACCTACAGAGGTAGGACACGTGATGAAAGAAGAAACAACGCACAGAAAGAAAAAAAAGAAATGCAGAAAGAAGCAACAGAAGTCCACAAAGACGAAGAAAAGCGCAGGGAGGTGCAGTAAATGTGCAGAAAGAACTAGGATCTTACAGAGCAGGTCATGCTCATCACAGGGGTACCCCAACACATAGTGTTCCCTAGTGTATGTAGGTGTTTTCACTGGATTCTAAGTGTCATTTAGCATAGCACTGGCTCTAGGCCTGGTTAGTCAGTGTCAAATACCATCAGTAGCCATCTGAAAAAGTTGTAGGCACAGGATGATTTTGCAACAAGGCCTCTTTCTGCTCCTCTGTTGGTTCTTTCTGCACGTCTTGCTTCTTCCTGCAATTTTCTTTGACTTTGTGGACTTCTGTTGCTTCTTTCTGCATTTTTTTTGCTTCTTTCTGTGCATTTTTCTTCTTTCTTCACATGTCCTACCTCTGTAGGCATAGTTAGAAACTAGCATGTAAAAAACCTTTGAAATTCACCTACGAAACCATTGGTTTCAGGCACGTTATAGTTAGAAATTAGCATTTATAAAACCTTAGAAATTCACTGAAAAACTATAGGTTTTAGGGAAAGTTATAGTTAGTTGGACATTTCACTCGTACAAAACAATAAAAATTCCCCCGTTATGGTTAGTTCAGCTAACTATAACTTGCGCCCCCCTCAATGCACTGCTGATGATGTCACATATTACATCACTCATGACATGGTCAGTGACATCACTGATGACATCTCAAATGACATCACTGATGACATCATCCAGTGACTGTGTATTTCTTGAAAAGTTTAAATATGTTTAATATATGTAGGGAAAGGCGTATTGAAGCCACCTCCATGCCTCCACTGGGCTTTGAAAATAGAGGGTGGGGTCCCCTCTCCTGGAGCCCTTGATGGCCCTGGGGGCCACCACCTCCCCCCCGGGCCAGCTCCTGCAGTGTCCCGGGTTGCCCACGCATGGACACTGCTGTTTGCTATGACAAGGCGGGAGCACAGCTTCCACCCAACCATTTCCTGCTCCCGCTTCCAAAATCCAAAGCAGATTGTTTTTCCGCAAGGACAGCTGCATTTTAGCAGCTACCCTTGTGGGAAAGCAATGCCAGCTCCCGCAGGAGTCAGGGAGCTGGCGGCACCGTGGGGGTATTGGGGCTCCCTCCACGTTCCCCTAGAGAGAGAGGCCAGGTCCTGGGGGATGGGGTCACTGGAGCCAGAAGTGGCCCCCATCCCCCTTAAAAAATAAATTAAAATATAGAGATGTGGCCATGCCCCGGGGATGTGGTCCCCGAGGCGAATGTAAATTAATTAAAGTGAATTTTTAAAAAGAAAAAACAATCGGAGTCGCGACCCTAGCGTGGCTCCCAGCGCAGCCCCCTAGTGTAAACGCGATGGGTGCTAAGCTCTAAGCGCGGCCTCGTAGTGTGAACGCGATGGGTGCGCAGCTCTCAGCATGGCCCCCTGGTGTGAACGTGATGGGCGAGCGGCTCCTGAAGTCACGGTGGGTACGCAACTCCAAGCAAAAATAATTTAGATATTTTTTGAAAAAGTTAGTTATATGTTATTGGGTAGCTCTAAAAAGAGCTCATGTGTTCATTGGGAGATTTTTGCAGCTACATGTAAGTGTCGATGCAGAGCCTTAGGTTGTTGGGACGGACTCTGCTTCCTTTATCTGTGAAATGTACACCATCAGTCCTGTAGATGCTATCCATTATGAAATGCAGATTGTTGTTGTATATGGAGCCCATACTATGGTCTCTGAGATAAGCAGAAACAGCTTTATTGACGTTTGTTCTAGCTTTCTCAATCTATGGACAGAATTGATCTGACCACTTCCATGTATGTCTTTGGCATATGTTAGAATATACAAAGACAGTTCTGGGGAAAAGCAACATCAATTTTGCAAAGGTGTCTTTCATTAGCATTTCCAGACCTACCCCACTTAATGTGCCTAGGTCATTGCCACCACAGTGTACAATCATGAGGTCAGGGGGTTGGAGATGTAAAAAGGTTTTAACCAAAGGCATCAATTGGTGCCACTTTAATCCTCTTTGTCCAATCCATTTAATGTCCACATTTTGCAAAGCTAGGTCTTTGCCAATACCACTGTTTTCAGCATACCTTTTGCTCCAAAAAACATAGCTGTGTCCCACAATCCACACTCTACGCATCTTGAAGGGAAGTGTGGCTGTAAGGAAAATATTTTGTAGCTAAAGTAGTCAGTTGGTAGAATGAGACATATCTAAAATGGTGGACAAGATGCAGTTTTAAAAAAAGAAGATAAATGATTGGCTGTTTAAGAACATTGTACAGTCAAAAATATGGTGCATGTTTCTGTCTTTAAAAAGCATGTTTCTTATTGGTTAGTGAAAAATGTTTGAATGGTACATAGGAAAAGCTCGCATTTTGGAAAGGCAAGCATACTTGCTGTTTGTATTTGCAACATTGTGTGGTAAACTTGAGAATATGCTGAAAGTGTGACCTGTGATTTCAGTAGAGTGTTCCATGAGCTGTTACTATGGAAAGAGGCATTAAGCAGAATGGGGGTAGGGTTAAAAGTTAACTGTGGCATTAAAGTGTGAATTTGTTATTAATATTAAAGTAATATGTTATTACTGTGAGATTGTCCAAGTCAGTGCTATCTTTAGAAGAGGTGTGTTATTAAAAAAAGTGGTAAAAATATTTGAAATATATTTTTGAACTCCTGTATCGATTTGCGGTTCCATCGCTCACGGTGCATGGTGGAGGCCCGACTCCCAAAAATTCCAGAATCAGTTTGAGTTCATTTAATAGTCAGTTGGCAAAGGTTGATATGTGTAACCAATATAAATGTGTTTTAGAATTTGAAATAATCTGGGAAGCAATGTGATTTGTTATTTAGATGTATATGTATGGAGAAAGAGAGGGAAAGTTTGCCATTATTGGTTTTGCTTTGCTGCGAGCATTGGTTTATACTGATTGTGTGCATAAGAAAATATTTTCAGAGTTTCTGATACTTCATAATCTACAAATTAATTTGAAAGGTGAGTTACAAATTTCTGAGCTGTATTATGTGTTGGCTTTGTTTTGAACGTAAAATATAAATAATGAACTTTGAAATTTGACATATATTTTAAAATGTAGAAATGTTTCCTACAGTTTGTTGTAATATATTTAAATGTTGTTTAATATACATATTATGTGTAGTATAATGTGTATTTTGGAATTTGCATTACTGATTATGGTAGTTTGTTTCAGTGTGTGGATATCTACATTTGTAGTATACTCCATAATTTTAGGTGTTGCTTTCAAGTTGGAAGTGTATATGTTGAGTTAAGGTATTAGTAATTAGACTAATTTTTATAAGTCTTTAGAGAGGTACAGTTGAAATATGCCATATAAGTTTTGGTGATTGGTTTAAATTTGAAGTTTGTTCTGTGCATTTTTGAGGTGTACATAGTGCTGTGGTGCAGAGATATCCATGCATGTTTTCAGGAATATGGTGAGACTTATAGCAGAGACATGTGAATGGTTCCTGCTTTCTATTTGGCTAGGTGTAACATTATAAGTAGTTGTAGAATGGTAAAGCAGCAGCGCAAAAGTGAGGTTTGAGATATGGTTGCAGAGATATTATCACTCAAGCAGTTTGTATGTACTCCTAAAATGTCCCAGACATTACCTTAGCAGTCATGGAATCACTAAACATTACCTATGTACTTGTGTAATCCCCTAGACATACTTCTGCAATCATAAATTCATGAGTGGATTAGCTGCACAGTGGTTCAATTGTGGTAAATAAATAAATAATACCTCTCTTTTTGACTAGACATATATCATAACAGATAGCTCAATAAATAAGAGTCAAGATTCGAGGTAGTAGGAGTTTTGCAGGTTTAATACAGCATAAGGACAGGAACAGGACAACCTGCATAGGAATAGGATGACAGGGCCCAGCAGCTGCTGGGGCTGGATCTGGGATGAGCGCGCTGACTTTTAATAACAATACATGAGCATATATACATAACGCAAACACATAGCATTACATTGCAGTAGGCGTAGCAGTGGGTGGAGCAGAAGGCGTGACGCGTAGCAGTCGCGAAAGATAAGGGCGAAAAGAGGTGTAACAGGGCGTATACATCGACATGTGATGCAAACGTAACAGAATATGTCATAAATAGGGCGGAAACCATGGAGGGGGCTACCTAAGGAGCCGGGACCTCTAACCTGATGGTGCGCGCAAACCAGCAGTGACGTGTTACTAGGAGAAGCTGGGGGCTATGAACTCTGTGCTAGGAGCAGAGACTGAAGTCTGGAGAGTCAGGGCGACATGTACCTAAACAGTATCTAGTATCTGATGTTTAGAGAACATGTTGATATAAACTAGAAGTTAGGAGGGGAAAGGCTAACTTGATTCTAAGACTGGACCATGCATTATTCTACATGTAGTGCGTGATGAAGAATATTAAATGACCATTAAATGCAGTATTTCTCTAACGTGGAGACGTGAAGGCTAGACAATGACGGAAACTATTGATGCGATTCAGTAGTTTAGGAATGCAGAGGAGGAGGACTGAACTGATAACTGGAATCATAACATATTCTTGGCAGACTCAGAGACTGAGCCAGGCTGGGCCGGGCACTGCGAGGTAGGAAGTAAGTGAAGGGTCGAGGATACAGGTGGGGGCTGTATCGCTCCTCAGCGAAGTTGCAGGAGACAGGAGCTGAATCTGGTGTCCAGGCCCTTTTGAGGCCTAGAAACGGGGACTTTATAATAGAATAATGTGCACACTGAGAAACGTGGCAACGTAGCTTTACATAGGCCTGATATTCGTAGTATTCACGAGGACTGGAAACTGGCATACTAGAGGTGGACACAACTGTAAGTGCGTCATTAATCGAACATGGGGAATGCATATGCATATTTAATCATGCACACATAACATATGATGGATGACACGTAGGGACACAGAACATGGCAAAATTTACTTTTCCACATTCCCTCCTTGTCACTACGTTTCCATCAGGAAACATCAATATTCATGATACCATCTATCATTTCATACAGTATCATTTGCTCGTCTCGAATTATCCTGGAACGGGATTTAGAACGGGGCTTGGGACTAGGAATACAAGAGGTAGCACAAATGCCGCAAATCGCAGGGCCACATTGTATACAGAGGCAGCAGCTGAATATGATCGCTACTGCAATACCTAGAAAGGACAAGACTTTCCATCCCCAGGCGGAAATTATATTCCAGAACCAACCGGACCATGTCCAGGTGCCTGGATCTTGGTGTATCAGATGGGCAATTTTATGGAGTCTGGTTATAGCTGAATAAACAGACGGCGGGTTATTTGGAATGAAAATGCAGCAACTAGATCCGATGACTCTACAGGCCCCGCCCCTATCGGCCAGTATGACGTCAAGGACGAGACGATTCTGTAAAACGACAAATCTCATAGCAGATTGCTCTTCGGTTAAGTTACCTAGAGCAGAGGCAGTCTCATTTACTACAGCTTCGAGGGTTCTGGTTAACCTACGGATCAGTTTACTATTCTGGATAGGTCCTATAAAGAAGAAGAAACCTCTGTTGAAATCTGTATATTGTTCTAGAGCAGTTTCAGTATAATCGACAATTGGGGACTCCCTTTTATGTCTAATGTGTACTAGATGTGTATTTCTATGATAATCAGGTGGGGCTAGGAAAACAGGTGGCAGTAGGAAGGCAATGTAACAGGTTCCCTCCCAATCGAGGGGCAGACGAACATATGCAGTTTGACCACAAATAAAATAAGAATGACGTGAAGCTTTGAAAATAGATTTCCCACTGTCACTATACTTGACAATAGTAGTACAATCACTATGTCCTACGTGTATGGAACCCTTATTTCGGACACATAATTCACCTTTGACTGGCAGTACTGAAATAGCAGGTAAGTCTGGAGTAGTATCAGACTGAACATTCAGGACCATAAAATTCGACGAATAATTACCTAAATTATACACTTCATTTTCTAGATCTAAACCTGTTCTGTGGGGAAGACCTTGCTTGTCTGGAAAACATGTACTGTTAAGAAAAGACATATCCGTTGAGGATGACGTTAACGTGGACCATGCTCCACACGAACCATTATGTGAGAATGGATAAGGAAAGAGTGGCAGAACTCCCTTCGGTGTCTGGAAAGGGGGGAGTCGACCACACACCCAACAATTAGTGGCATTGCTGGACTGGTGTGAGTAATGTAACATGCGGATGAATGAGTTATTTCGCATGGCGAGGCGGTAAGAGAGTTCATGAGGAGGCAGATCACTAAACGTGTGCTCTACTGTAGCATTAGCAGACTTATTTACATGAAGAACTGGGAAATACAAGAAAAATGCATAACTGGTGCAGGAAATCATAATGCTGAGAAATAATATGAAACATAGAAAAACGATACATCGGATTGAGTTTTGACTAACTCTCTCACTATGGGGGTCTATTTTATACATGTCAGAAACAGTCTAACCGTTTCACCTAGGGGAGGACTTAGACAATCAAACTGACTGACTTATTTTACTAGACCGGAGTTTTAGCTTGTACTCCTGTTGCGGAGTTTTCTCTAACAGGGGAGGGGTTGTAGCAATGTCTTTTGCGGGACAGTCCTTGAGAACAATATTTTGGCAATCCTTCAAATCCTGGGAAATGTTCTTTAAGACAGGTTTCAGTCCATTAAAAAGTTTAATATGAGAAAGGTGCACCCAGCCTTTGCGTCCTTCCAACTTCACGGCTGTACGGGTGGTGAGGAGGACCTGTCGGGGCTCTTTCCAACGAGGCTCCAGCGGACTTGATCTGTCAAAGTTGCGGACCATCACCATGGATCCTGGAACGATTTCGTGCGGTGCCACCTCGGTATTGTCTGGAAATGCGGCAGCAACCTGTGAACGACATGAGTTGAGGGCAGACATCAAGGAAGCTAGGTAATCTGTCAGCATATTACTTGAAACATCGGTAATACTTCGGGGTCTAGGAGTACCCCACATGTTAGGGGGGCGGCCGAAAACGACCTCATACGGGGACAGACCTGATCTGGAATGTGCGACCATGCGCATATAAAACAAAGCAACTGGCAGAGCTATCAGCCAGTCCACACCTTTTTCTTTACACACTTTTGCAATACGGATTTTCAGAGTCTGATTATGTCTCTCTACGAGACCGGCTGCTTCAGGGTGGCGTACACAATGGAACTTCCACTGGTACCCTAACAACAGGGAAACATGCTTCATGAGTTCAGATGAGAATGGCTGGCCGTTGTCAGAATATACGACTCTAGGGAGTCCATAACGGGGGAAGAACTCACGAACCAACTGCTTAGCAGTGGTCGCGGCTTTGTAATCTGGGACTGGATATGCTTCTGTCCACCTGGACAAAGCGCATACAACTACAAGGACATACTTGAAACCTCGACATCGCTCCATCTGAATATAATCCATCTGGAGGACTTCAAAAGGGTGGTCAGGGGGCTGGAATCCACCTTGTTCCACCGGGACACTTTTACCTGGATTAAACTGACAACATATCATACAGGTACGGACTTTCTGCTTGGCTGCAGCTCGTAAATGCTTGTTGAACCAAATGTTCTGGATACTGTCTAACATAGCTTTTTCTCCTAAATGTGCTGGACTATGTGCGGTATTAATAATAACTTGAACCATAGAGTCGGGGAGAAACCATGTGGCTCTACCCTTCGTTAACCATCCTTGATCTGTCTGGACCCCTCCTTGTTCGGACCATTTCTTGATTTCTTCGGGAGTAGCATGTAACTGGATATCTATGACATCTTGTGTAGGGTCCTTAACTGTCATACATGTAGTCGGATCTGGAGTATGTGTCATGTTAACTGGAATGTCTGGAGTCTGTGCTGTAAGCTTGGCTGTGCGATCTGCTAGATCGTTACCTTGAGAAATAATGTCAGTAACTTTCGTATGTGCTTTGCACTTCATGATAGCAATAGATGTCGGTAAGTGTATGGCATCTAACAGAGCTTGAATAAGGAGACCATGCTGAATCTTGGTTCCATGAGAAGTCATGAAACCTCTCTCCTGCCAGAGCACTCCGAAGTCGTGTTCAACTCCAAATGCGTAACGTGAATCTGTGTAAACATTAACTTTCAAGTTCTTGGCGTGTATGCAGGCTTGTGTCAGAGCAACTAGCTCTGCTGCTTGAGCGGACAGGGTATCAATACGGTGTGTTTCAATAACTTCGGTGTCAGTAGTCACTGCATACGCGGCGACTAGTTCTCCTGTACTAGTTCTCATACATGAACCATCCACATAAAGTGTCAGGTCGGGGTTTGGTAACGGAGTATCTGTCAGATCTTGTCTTGGCTTTGTCGTAATGTTAACTACTTCCACACAGTCATGTGTGGCTGGATTTGAAGTAACTGATGGTAACAATGTAGCAGGATTTAAAATGTTGCAGCGTCTGATTTCTATGTGTGGCTGGAACAGTGTCAATTCATAACCTGTTAAACGTGCAATTGTCAAGTGCTGAGTTTGTGTTCGGTTTAAAAGAACTTCCACAGAATGTGGAACTTGTACTGTCAAGGTATGTCCTAAGACTATGGAATCACTTTGTCTGATAGCTAGTGCTGTGGCTGCAACTGACTTGAGGCACGCAGGCAGAGCCTGGGCTACAGGATCTAATGTGCTCGAAAAATAAGCACAAGGCTTGTATTGTCCTGCTTGATCTTGTGTGAGAACAGATAATGCTGTACCTTCACGTTCAGTAACGAAAAGTGTAAAAGGCTTACTGTAGTTCGGTGTAGCTAGAACTGGAGCTTGGCATAGAGCTTTCTTTAACTCATTGAAACTAAGTGTATGTTCAGATGTCCAAGGGAGGACAGTCGATGCGGCTGCCTCCTGTGTCGTTAACTGTATCAGTGGCTTGGCTAAAAATGCATACTGAGGAATCCATTGTCTGCAGTAAGAAGTAAGGCCGATAAAAGCACGTACCTCCTTCTGGGTCTTGGGCTGAGGAAGACTCGCTATTAACTGGATACGGTCTGGTGTCAACTGCCTACCCCTCTTGGACAGTAAGTGTCCTAAGTAGACCACTTGCTGGACACAGAATTGAAGCTTCGAAGGGGACACCTTGTGCCCCATCTCGGCTAGGAAATACAAGACTGTAAGGGATGCTTGCTCGCAAGCACGTTCAGAACGGGCTGTGATCAGTAGATCATCGACATACTGGAGCAGGGCAGTGTCAGTTGGCATGTGAATGTTGTCTAGTTGTCTCTTGAGTGCTTGACTGTAAATACTAGGACTTTCTGTGAAACCTTGAGGAGCTCGTGTAAACATATAGCTCCTTCCATTTAAACAAAATCCGAAAAGGAACTGGCTGTCTGGATGAATAGGAACACTGAAAAATGCGTTCTTGAGGTCTATGACAGTGAAGAACGTGGCTTCGGAATCAATGGCCGTTAATAGGGAAGAGATGTCTGGGACAACTGGGTACTGCGGAATAATACATTTATTAAGCTCTCGTAGGTCAATCACTAATCGATATACTGGGGGTGCATTTGGATCAGTACGTTTCATGACTGGAATGATCGGAGAATTACATACATTGGAGTCAGTTTCTACAACCACTCCTTGAGCAATAAGCTCGTCAATAATTTTGGATAAGGCTGCT
Source organism: Lissotriton helveticus (assembly GCF_964261635.1). Classification (NCBI taxonomy): domain Eukaryota; kingdom Metazoa; phylum Chordata; class Amphibia; order Caudata; family Salamandridae; genus Lissotriton; species Lissotriton helveticus. The sequence goes on along the minus strand of NC_136069.1, from coordinate 1,095,728,833 downwards.
ACAGCCTCTGGTGGCAATCTGTACTGTCTGATTCGTGGTAACACTACACCTGGCTTGAGAGTCACACGATAGGGTGTGATTTGCATGTAACCAACATCAGTTGGACCTTGCGCCCATAAGTGCTGCGGAACATTAGACAGTCTTGAATCAAAATCTCGTAATACATAGTGACCCTTAAAGTCACGTAGGAACAATCGTATTCCCTCTGGGGAACAGCATATAACTGCACCTAACTCTTTCAGTGTCTTAATGCCTAATAGGTTTTCTGGACATGACTTAGTAAGTAACAGATCAGTAGTGCGGGACAATGGACCTACTTCTAGAGTAACTGGCTTTGAAATCTCATTTACGATAGGTTTTCCTGAAAATCCAAGGGAAACATTTCTTGAGCCTGAGAGCGGAGCCCCTGGAACTTCGGCGTGACTAATTGTGGTCCTACTTGCCCCTGTATCGATCAAAAACTTTCTGTCTTTCCCTAATACTTGACTGTGAACATAGGGACCTTCTTGATCTACAGGTATCTCGATGAGAGGCAAGCCTACCTCCCTCTCTAGGCTGCTTCATGAATACTGCTGGTACTCTGGATACTCAGACTGTGCATACTGGTACATCTGCGATGTAACATGCTGTGTTGCAGCAATAGGCTGCGGTGCTGGAACTGTCTGTGGTGCATTCTGTGGCTGAGGAATCTGTGAAACTTGTTCTTGTCTAGGCGGACGTGGTCTTTCTTTAGTCTTACCAGTAGCTATGTTGTGTTTCAGAACTGCACACTCATTTATAAAATGACCTGGCTGTTTACAATAATTGCAGTTCCCTTTAACGGGAGCTGCAGGATGACTGGCTTGATTCGGACCCCTCTTCTGACTGTCTTGAGGAACAGATTGTGCAACTAGTACTTTCATTTTCGTGTCTTTCATACGTTTTCTTTCGTGTTCTTGCTCTTCTCTGATTCTGTTCTGGTGGTATTGAAGCATCTGCAACATCTGGGACGGGGTATTAGCTTGCCAGGTACTTTCGACTTTCAGAACTCGATTTTTAATTTGTGGGCTTGAATTCTCGACTAATTTAGTAACAAAAAGGTGAGGGTATGACTCACTACTTGTCTTGAGGCCACTGTTGATGCTAAAACATTTTTCAAATCTAGAATAAAAATCACTAATATCTTCGTCTTGTTTCTGTTTACAGGCTGAGATTGTATCCCAGTCTTCTTTTCTAGTTGTCAATAATCTGGGTAAAACTTGTATTAATAATTCTGGTAATTCTTTACATTTATCTCCAAGACCGGTACCTGGTACTCGTGCCTTGTCTTCAGCTTCTAGAACTGCCCAATCGATCTTTTTCTCTCCCACCTCCCATTCTTTTTCCTTGAGCTTTTCATACACCCCTGCGGGCAGCAGAACCTTTAACATTTTAATTATATCTGGATATGTGTATTCTCCCATACGGAGCATGTCTTTTAATTCTCTATGGAACCCTGCTGGATCTTTGTCATGACAGGGAATTAATTTCTTCATCTCGAGGAGTTCCATCTTTGTAATTGGAGTGTAAACAAACACTCGTTCTAGTTCGCCACCCGTTCCTCTAACTGGGTGGACTTCTCGTAACGGATTCTGTCTTTCCATGTAAAATGGTTTACTTTCTGGGGGTGAGACATGAACAAAATGCGGGTTCAGAAACGTTCTATATTTGTGACGCTGTTCTAGAATGACACTAATTAAGTCGGTACCTAAACCTTTCCATCTATACTGGAGTAACTCGTTCAGGACATCATGTAACGGGCCTGGATCAGAGTGTTGACCCTCATACAAAGTAATGAGGTGCTGAATCATATACATACCCACCAGTCGTTGCTCGGCTGGGGGCATTTTCAGAAACATTTGTGCCACTATTTCGTCTGGAAAAGTGGTAGAATCAGTAATCCATCGGACTGCTGATCGGGCTAGTTCTTGTTCATGCATGGTACTTAACTCACTGTAACCGATTCGTGATTTCAAAATGTGATCGGTAGCTTGAAATACTTGTTCTAGGGAACCTTGTTCTGGTGCTGGAGAATGAAAAATAGACTTGTGTTCTAGGCGTAAATGGCGATCTGGAAATCTAGATTTTCCTACATACGCTATTCTGGCAGGATTCTCGTCCTCTACCTCTTCAGTATCAGAGTTACTTTCTTTCTCGCTTACTTGTGCTGCTTTACGCTGTTCGTGTAATTTTATTATTTCTCTACGGATTTTCTTGTACATACTTTCCATAGCACCGACGGTCTTGTGCTTACCCTCGGCTATATTATCACTCCACCTTGTCAGGGTTCTCATTTCGGCCGGATCTTTAGACGGGTAATCTTGTTCTCTTATTAGACAATTGATCAGAAACTTTAATATCATGAGCTGGATCTCGGCTTTCCTTTGAGACATGGCCTCGCTAATGCTTTCTGGATCATCCCCTGTACGGATGAAACGATATATTCTGTCTAGATCTTCTTTCATATTCGGTAAGGTGACTAGATACTCGGCCACCTTTCTTACGCGGAATGAATATAAAACCATATTATCCTCGCCTGGGACTGGATCATAGCCGCATTCGGCAAGGGATTTTCTTATTTCTGCTACAGTCTGATGTCTGGGCGTACGCTGTGACGCTTGTGCATGTAATTCGGCTGTCGTTAAACGCTTGTGTGGCGGCGGGGTTTGAGGAATACCTCCCCCTGCGGCCCCTAAACTAGAGTCGTCTACTGAGGCTCTTCGTCCTGGCAGAGTGGGAAATGGAAATGTAGGCTGGACTTGTATGGCGGGCTGGACCGGGGGTACCGTAACAGGTACTCCGGTGTCTGGAGGAGGGGGAAGTGCCTGATTTACAGGGACTGGCGGAGCGCGAACAGGATTTGCATATTCTGGGACTGTGTCGTCCAAATAGGACGAAATAAAAATATCAGCTGCGGTCTGTTTGTGACGTAGCTTGGTCGGAACTAATGGTGGCGGGAAATTACTGGATGCCTCTGGGGTCGCTTTTGGCAAGCCCTCGGCAAGGAGAGGATACATACCCCTAATAAGGGCATGCCTCTGTCTGTCTGACTGTTCGGCTTTGACTTGTTCACCTATCTCGATTAGTTCTTTTTCTTGTGCTCGTTCTAAGGATTCTCTACTTAATTCTGACTTTCTGATTTCTTTTTCGGTTCTTTTATGAGCTTCTTTACGCCATAACTCGATGGCATCTTTCTGTGATTGTCTGGCTTTCTTTTTCCATAATGCTTCTTCTACTCGCATGATGCACTCGGCATCCCATGTACCCGATACGGGCCATCTATACTTTTCTTCTAACTGTTTGGTATACTCTACCCATAAATCTAGATACAATATGGCGCTTATGCCATGCTTCTGATACATAAAATGACCTGGACTGTCCCTCGGCGGAACAGGAACTGCTTCTTCTAACAAACCCTTTCTAGTTCTTAGCTGACGTAATCTCGAAAAGAGAGACATTGTAAACTTGAATCGGAACACAATACAATACACGAGGAACAATAACAATTGGGAGAACAATTCAGGCATACCACGACATTGGAAATACATTGAACAACATCATAACATAACAGTTCGGACAAAATATTACCTGGAATACTGAGAACAGAAACACAAGAATTTCTCAAGAACGGAACAGACTAGAGTTACTGGATGCACTGCTGAAACAGTACGGAACATACCGGTCCCATAAAGGGACGCATCAAGACCCGTATCCACCTAGGTGAACACTTCGTTTGTGAGTCTGTGTACCACCAACCCACGGACCAGAGTCAATTTAGATTGACCCTGTCTAGATACTACCCCAGTAATGGTACTCACCGGGCAGCAAGAACGGAAGGCCTCGGATCGGACTGGACTGCTACGACGACGGACGACGAACTTCGGACTTCAGTTACGGGTGGACCTCCGGATACCTCGGACCTTGGACTCTCGGCTTGGGCTCTGGTCGGGACTCGCCTCGTTCCTCCACCGTCTCGTTTGGATGCTGGACCGCCTCCTCCGTCTCCTCCGTGGGCCTGAGGGATACTTGAAGCAGAAATATCTGCCGGTGCACAGAAGAGTTCCGTCACGACTGCAGAGGGTCAGGGGGTCGGCGTGGCTTCACCGACGCGTGGGGAAAGGGCAAGTCCCTATTCGGGCGCCATTATGTGGTAAATAAATAAATAATACCTCTCTTTTTGACTAGACATATATCATAACAGATAGCTCAATAAATAAGAGTCAAGATTCGAGGTAGTAGGAGTTTTGCAGGTTTAATACAGCATAAGGACAGGAACAGGACAACCTGCATAGGAATAGGATGACAGGGCCCAGCAGCTGCTGGGGCTGGATCTGGGATGAGCGCGCTGACTTTTAATAACAATACATGAGCATATATACATAACGCAAACACATAGCATTACATTGCAGTAGGCGTAGCAGTGGGTGGAGCAGAAGGCGTGACGCGTAGCAGTCGCGAAAGATAAGGGCGAAAAGAGGTGTAACAGGGCGTATACATCGACATGTGATGCAAACGTAACAGAATATGTCATAAATAGGGCGGAAACCATGGAGGGGGCTACCTAAGGAGCCGGGACCTCTAACCTGATGGTGCGCGCAAACCAGCAGTGACGTGTTACTAGGAGAAGCTGGGGGCTATGAACTCTGTGCTAGGAGCAGAGACTGAAGTCTGGAGAGTCAGGGCGACATGTACCTAAACAGTATCTAGTATCTGATGTTTAGAGAACATGTTAATATAAACTAGAAGTTAGGAGGGGAAAGGCTAACTTGATTCTAAGACTGGACCATGCATTATTCTACATGTAGTGCGTGATGAAGAATATTAAATGACCATTAAATGCAGTATTTCTCTAACGTGGAGACGTGAAGGCTAGACAATGACGGAAACTATTGATGCGATTCAGTAGTTTAGGAATGCAGAGGAGGAGGACTGAACTGATAACTGGAATCATAACATATTCTTGGCAGACTCAGAGACTGAGCCAGGCTGGGCCGGGCACTGCGAGGTAGGAAGTAAGTGAAGGGTCGAGGATACAGGTGGGGGCTGTATCGCTCCTCAGCGAAGTTGCAGGAGACAGGAGCTGAATCTGGTGTCCAGGCCCTTTTGAGGCCTAGAAACGGGGACTTTATAATAGAATAATGTGCACACTGAGAAACGTGGCAACGTAGCTTTACATAGGCCTGATATTCGTAGTATTCACGAGGACTGGAAACTGGCATACTAGAGGTGGACACAACTGTAAGTGCGTCATTAATCGAACATGGGGAATGCATATGCATATTTAATCATGCACACATAACATATGATGGATGACACGTAGGGACACAGAACATGGCAAAATTTACTTTTCCACACAATCAATCAGTCACTATCCTTCCACTGCTCCAATCACACTGTCAGAATCTATGCACTCTTCTAATTACTTAGGCAGTGTTGATGCACTTTCAAAATTATGTAGGCAATTGTTCAATTATGTAATCATCCAAGCACTACCCTACTACTGTTCCAATCATGCAAGCACTACCCTTGTTCTCATGTGATCACCCAGGAAGTACTACTGCACTCCTTTGACCACTGAGCCAGTAGTGGTGAAGTGCTTTGTCACACAGCCACTAGTTAAGCACATATAAAATCATCCAGGTGTTAGTTTTGCACTCCTAAACTGCACCACATATTACCTGTGCATATATGGAATCAACAGGCATTAGCTATGTATTCCTTTAATCCCCAGACATTGCTTCTGCAATTATGTAATTAGCAATGCATTTGTTAACCACTGGTTGAATCACCCACACACTACCCTTGCACTCCTGCAATCACCCTGCCAGGATCTATGCACTACTCCTATCACTCAGGCAGTGCACATGCAGTACCTTTAGACTTCTCCAATCACATGTACATTAGTGGTATACCAAATAATTGTAGGTGTTGCTTTCAAATTGGAAGTTCGTTCTGTCAAGTTTTAAGGTGTGTATGGAGTTGTGTGTGACGTTTGTCTCTACTTGCATATGTTGAGTTAAGGTATTTGTGATTAGACTAGTTTTTATGAGTCTAGAGAGGTACAGTTGAAATATGCCACATCATTGCTGGTGTTTGGACCAAATTTAAAATTTGTTCTGTGAATTTATGAGGTGTACATACTGTTGTGGTACAGAGGTATCCATGCATGCTTTACAAATATGGTGAGATTTATAGCGGAGAAATGTGAATGGTTCCTGCTTTCTATTTGGCTAGGTGTAACATTATAAGTAGTTGTAGAATGGTAAAGCAGCAGCGCAAAAGTGAGGTTTGAGATATGGTTGCAGAGATATTATCACTCAAGCAGTTTGTATGTACTCCTAAAATGTCCCAGACATTACCTTAGCAGTCATGGAATCACTAAACATTACCTATGTACTTGTGTAATCCCCTAGACATACTTCTGCAATCATAAATTCATGAGTGGATTAGCTGCACAGTGGTTCAATTGTGGTAAATAAATAAATAATACCTCTCTTTTTGACTAGACATATATCATAACAGATAGCTCAATAAATAAGAGTCAAGATTCGAGGTAGTAGGAGTTTTGCAGGTTTAATACAGCATAAGGACAGGAACAGGACAACCTGCATAGGAATAGGATGACAGGGCCCAGCAGCTGCTGGGGCTGGATCTGGGATGAGCGCGCTGACTTTTAATAACAATACATGAGCATATATACATAACGCAAACACATAGCATTACATTGCAGTAGGCGTAGCAGTGGGTGGAGCAGAAGGCGTGACGCGTAGCAGTCGCGAAAGATAAGGGCGAAAAGAGGTGTAACAGGGCATATACATCGACATGTGATGCAAACGTAACAGAATATGTCATAAATAGGGCGGAAACCATGGAGGGGGCTACCTAAGGAGCCGGGACCTCTAACCTGATGGTGCGCGCAAACCAGCAGTGACGTGTTACTAGGAGAAGCTGGGGGCTATGAACTCTGTGCTAGGAGCAGAGACTGAAGTCTGGAGAGTCAGGGCGACATGTACCTAAACAGTATCTAGTATCTGATGTTTAGAGAACATGTTGATATAAACTAGAAGTTAGGAGGGGAAAGGCTAACTTGATTCTAAGACTGGACCATGCATTATTCTACATGTAGTGCGTGATGAAGAATATTAAATGACCATTAAATGCAGTATTTCTCTAACGTGGAGACGTGAAGGCTAGACAATGACGGAAACTATTGATGCGATTCAGTAGTTTAGGAATGCAGAGGAGGAGGACTGAACTGATAACTGGAATCATAACATATTCTTGGCAGACTCAGAGACTGAGCCAGGCTGGGCCGGGCACTGCGAGGTAGGAAGTAAGTGAAGGGTCGAGGATACAGGTGGGGGCTGTATCGCTCCTCAGCGAAGTTGCAGGAGACAGGAGCTGAATCTGGTGTCCAGGCCCTTTTGAGGCCTAGAAACGGGGACTTTATAATAGAATAATGTGCACACTGAGAAACGTGGCAACGTAGCTTTACATAGGCCTGATATTCGTAGTATTCACGAGGACTGGAAACTGGCATACTAGAGGTGGACACAACTGTAAGTGCGTCATTAATCGAACATGGGGAATGCATATGCATATTTAATCATGCACACATAACATATGATGGATGACACGTAGGGACACAGAACATGGCAAAATTTACTTTTCCACACAATCAATCAGTCACTATCCTTCCACTGCTCCAATCACACTGTCAGAATCTATGCACTCTTCTAATTACTTAGGCAGTGTTGATGCACTTTCAAAATTATGTAGGCAATTGTTCAATTATGTAATCATCCAAGCACTACCCTACTACTGTTCCAATCATGCAAGCACTACCCTTGTTCTCATGTGATCACCCAGGAAGTACTACTGCACTCCTTTGACCACTGAGCCAGTAGTGGTGAAGTGCTTTGTCACACAGCCACTAGTTAAGCACATATAAAATCATCCAGGTGTTAGTTTTGCACTCCTAAACTGCACCACATATTACCTGTGCATATATGGAATCAACAGGCATTAGCTATGTATTCCTTTAATCCCCAGACATTGCTTCTGCAATTATGTAATTAGCAATGCATTTGTTAACCACTGGTTGAATCACCCACACACTACCCTTGCACTCCTGCAATCACCCTGCCAGGATCTATGCACTACTCCTATCACTCAGGCAGTGCACATGCAGTACCTTTAGACTTCTCCAATCACATGTACATTAGTGGTATACCAAATAATTGTAGGTGTTGCTTTCAAATTGGAAGTTCGTTCTGTCAAGTTTTAAGGTGTGTATGGAGTTGTGTGTGACGTTTGTCTCTACTTGCATATGTTGAGTTAAGGTATTTGTGATTAGACTAGTTTTTATGAGTCTAGAGAGGTACAGTTGAAATATGCCACATCATTGCTGGTGTTTGGACCAAATTTAAAATTTGTTCTGTGAATTTATGAGGTGTACATACTGTTGTGGTACAGAGGTATCCATGCATGCTTTACAAATATGGTGAGATTTATACCGGAGAAATGTGAATGGTTCCTGCTTTCTATTTGGCTAGGTGTAACATTACAAGTAGTTGTAAAATGGTAAAGTACCACACTAACTCATGCAGTGCTATAATCCCATGAGGACTACCCTTTCAATCTAGCCAATGTTCTGTCAGTACCCACGCACTACTCCAATCACCCATCCAGTACTATGTACTTATCCAATCAGTCCGCCAAAACCCAAGCATTTTTTAAATCACCATGTACTCTATTTGCAGCACTGTAATCATCAAGTCACTACTAATGTACTCATGCAATGACCCAGGCACTGACTCATGCAACACTACAATCCTCAGTGCACTATGCATGTAGAGCTCTAACTACCTACACAGTACTCATTAAGTCATCCAATTACCCAGGTAGTACCCATGTAGTCCAGCAATTCCCCTGTCATTTCCCATGCACTTCTCCAATCACCTATCCAGCACCATGCACTAATCCAATCACTGTGCCAATATCCAAGCCCTTTTAAATTCACCATACACTATCATTACAGTGCTCTAATTATGCAGTCAGTGCCCATGCACTTGTGCAGTGAACAAGGCACTAACCATGGACTTCTATAATCAACTGTAGAGTACCCTTGCAGTTCAGTCATCGCTCTGTCAGTATCCATGCACTTCTGCAATCACCCATTGAGCACCATGTACTAATCCAATAACTCCGCCAAAACCCAAACACTTATAAATTCACAGTGCACTCTCCTTGCAGTACTCTAATCATTCTGTTACTAGCCATGTACTCATGCAATGACCCAGTTATTAACATATGCACTGTGCAATCCAGTATGCAGTACCCATGCAGTCCTCTAACCATTTACACACTTCTCTTCCAAATCTCCCAGACATTTTCCTAGCACTCATGGAATCCTTAGGCATTACCTATGTACTCGGGTAATACCCTAGACATACTTCAGCAATCATAGATTCATCAATCCATTAGCTATACACTGGTTCAATCAATCAGGCACTATCTTTCGAAATACAAAAGGCGGTAGTAGTGTCTAAGGGATCACACCTCAGAAAAGTATTTAATTAGACTGGGCAATCGTAAATATAGTTAACTCTCCTAGTCAATCTTAGCAATGGGTCGATTGGTTATGGTGCCACTAAGGTTAAAGGATGTACCCTACTACCTTGGGTGCATAAGTACACAGGTACTGTCAACAGTCACTATGCAGTGCAACATAACATAAATATACCCCGGCACTCTAAAAGTTATATCCCTTTTCGTGTGGAACCTTATACATTAACTTCACAAAATTATATTACCAATATGTCGCAGGCAAACAACAGAGATGCGTTAGTCCAAATTGCTTTTTTCCTTTCATTTATGTAAATATCCTAAAACTTAACAATTTCAATCAAAACTGTTAAAACCCCTGTTACAAAGAACATACAAATGGGGAGATATTTAACAACAAATTCAAAGCTTTGCAGTCTTGATCAAGATGTGAGAGAACAGTCGACACGTGTTTCGTCACATCCAGTGATTTCCTCAAGGCTTTTTGGAGAAAAAAAATTCCCCTTCCAATATTTGTGACAGTGACCGATCCTGCTTCTTCGTGTATTCTGCAAGATGCAACTATTGTATGACACTTAATAGTGTTTTTGTAGTTATCCCAAAGAAGTTTCAATCTGTTTGGCAAGCTGCATTTCCGGCGGCGAACCCAATTAGTTGTCTCAAATAATTATAACGTGGATCCTAAATATATTTGTCTGTATGATGTATATAATTGATATCAAGAGCGTGTTATTGATTGGAAACCCAAATACAAGTTTCAAGGTGTGTTTGTCCCTGCACGCCTGTGGTGATTCTCGTATTTTGTAATAAAAGGTATTAGTGCGCCCCGAATTACGTCAGTGCAACTGCATCCGTATTCCAACTCAAATTTCGGCTCTGGCTTTTATAGTCTCCTCATGGTGGCTCGAGTGATTTGGCGGCATGGGCTTCCAAATTCGTATTGAGCAGAGAAAGAAGTATCTCTCTATTTGCGTATGTTGAGTTAAGGTATTTGTGATTAGAGTACTTTTTATAAGTCTCTAGAGAGGTACAGTTGAAATATGCCACATCATTTTTGGTGTTTGGTTCAAATTTGAAGTTTGTTCTGAGAATATATATGGGGTGTACATAGTGTTGTGGTACAGAGGTATCCATGAATGCTTTACGTATATATGTTGAGATTTATAGCAGAGACATGTGAATGGTTTCTGCTTTCTATTTGGCTAGATGTAACATTAAAAGTAGTTGTAAAATGGTAAAGTAGCACACTAATTCATGCAGTGCTATAATCCCATGATATCTACCCTTTCACTCCAGTCATTGTCCTGTCAGTATCCACGCACTCCTCCAATCACCCATCCAGTACTATGTACTTATCCAATCACTCCGCCAACCCCCAAGCAGTTTTTAACCTTGGACTGCTCTTATCACCTGTAGAGTACCCTTGCAGTGCAGGCATTGCCCTGTCAGAACCCATGCGCTTCTGCAATCACCCATCGAGTACCATGTACTAATCCAATCACACCACCAAAACCCAAGCACTTATAAATTCACAATTCACTCTCCTTGCAGTACTCTAATCATTCTGTACTACCCATGTACTCATCTAATGACCTAGGTACTAACATATGCACTGCTAAAATACTCTTTGCTCTACCCATGAAGACCTCTAACTACCTACACACTACTGATTCCCTCTTCCTACTTCCCAGTTGGTTATGTTGCAGAATGTTATTGGTTATGTTGCAGAATGTTATTTTTTATAATGCTATACACACCACACACAGTGATCACAACCCAGTTGTGTTGAACATGGAGGATAATATTTTATTTTTATTTAATAAAAACTCTGAAGTAGACATCGCCGTAGATATAACCTTAAAGGATCAAGGGAGACGTGTGAAATGGAGTAAAATTATTCCTGAGGATTTCCTTTACTCCCTTAATGAGAAAGTGGGCCGTGACATTAATGTCTGCAGGGAGCCACTGAAGTTCAAAGGGAATATTATTGGGTCCTTTGAAGCCATCTGTCGTCAGGTGGCAGATGACCTAAAATGTAAATCTACAAAGAGAGAGAAAAAGGTAGAGGGGTGGTTTAACAGCGCATGCTCCAAATCACATCGAGAATTACATAAAGCACTGAAAAAGGTACCCCGTGATAGATTGGAGGTGGCTAGGCTTAGGAAACAGTATAATTTGGATATTCTAATGAGGAAAAGGGAAATTAAGAAACAGGCCTGGGAGGATCTGTATGAGAAAGCAACCCTGAGGGATAGCGCCAAATTCTGGACCATTGTTAATACCCCTCTGTTCAATGGGAAAGAAAACGCACCACTGGAGGTAAATATCCCTGAGAAGGAATGGCTGGACCATTTTCAAAAAATCTATGGCAGCAACCTCGATTTAGGACAATCAGACCTAACATCGATTGACACACAAGACCCCCTCCCAAGTTTTACCATTAAAGAAGTACAGAGTGCAATTGAGGATATGTCATCACAGAAGGCTCCCGGTCCACATGGCGTACCCGCCGATATGTTTAAAACAAACTCAGAAATGTGGTCAGTTGTACTTACTAACGTTTTCAATGTAGTTGGTATAGACAAGATAAGACCTCCAACTACCTGGTCACAGTCAGTCATCATCCCCATATTTAAGAAGGGTCAAAGGGGGGACCCTAGATGCTACAGACCCATATCTTTGCTAGATTCCTCATTTAAAATCCTTGGTAAAATAATACTAGAAAGAATCTCAGCTTGGGCTACTAATAAAAACATCTTGTGTGAAACTCAGTATGGCTTTAGATCTACCAGAGGTACAGAAGATCAATGCCTTAATTTACACCTTATACTGAGCAAATATACTGTAGCATCAAGGGGGATGATGTATTTGGCCTTCATGGACTTGTCCACAGCTTTTGACCTAGTCAATAGGTCAAAGCTGTGGACAATACTCCTTGAAAAGGGACTGGACCGTGCACTTGTGGATTTTTTGGCGCGTCTCCACAGTGATTTAAGGGCAACTATCCGCATGTCTCAAGAAGGGAACTGCACCGCTTTTTTTAAATCGGGAAGGGGAGTGCGCCAAGGGTGCATTTTGGCACCTATGCTCTTCTCCTTTTATATTAACTCACTGGGTGAGTCCCTAAAAATTGCCTCTACAGATGTGCCTCGCATGGGTGGTTCCGTGATGCCGGTACTTTAATATGCCGACGACACGGTACTGATGTCAAGGACCCCTAGGGGTCTTCAACATCTATTAAATACATTTGGGGCTTTCATGCAAGATCTGGAATTAGTGATTAATGCAGGGAAATCACATGTTATGGCTGTGGGTAATTGCAAGAGTAACTCCAGAACCATGTCCTGTAATGGTTCCACACTTACCAAAGTTAAAGCCTTTACATACCTAGGAGTGGTGTTCGACGAGAAAGGGACATGGGCACCACAAATCCAGAACAAGACCGCTGCAGTAAAACGATCATCTGCTGCTATACTGGGGTTCGCAAAACGCCTTGGCGGCAAACCTCCAGAGGCTATACTATCCATATATAAAGCTAAAACCCTGGCAATAGCCAGATATGGAGCCTCTATTTGGGGTTATAAGAACACAACCCACATTCAAAGAGCAGAGAATATATTCCTGCGATCCGTTCTGGGCTTATCAAAATCCACACCTGCTTTTTCAATCCATATGGAACTAGGGATGGGTTATTTTGAAGATATGTTGTCCCTGGCACCATTAAGGGCATGGATTAAAACTTGGCTTAATCCCAACGTAACACTTAATCACAAGATTATCAAAGACTGCATGGGGCGGGATCGTGTGGCAGAGATTGAGTGGCTTTCATACATTAAAAAAATAGCAGGATATCTGGCCCGCCCTGATCTATATACTAACCCTGAAGGCCTAAAAAAATATGACATTAGTTGGGTAAAATTGGAATATACAAAGAAAAGAGAAGCTGAAAGAGAATCATGCGAAATTACGAAGCCAACCGTGAGATCACATTTCCTGACAATTACATCTTTAGCTATCGAACCATATTTGGCGATAGTAAATAAACCTTTCCACCGGTGGCTTCTCACTAAATTTCGCTTCAATCAGGCTCACCTTTTGCTGGGTGAATATAGTAAATGGTGTAAGCCCCATGAGAACGCCCCCTGCAAGTGTGACGACTTCTCAGACCAGGATTCTGTGCATTTTTTCTTTTTTTGTCCATTATTCAGAAATGCTAGAGAGAAATATATTAAGCCTATACTAAAAGATCAAATGTTTACCCAAGTCAAACCGGCTTTTCTGTTCTTACAGCTAATGGAAACACCTTTAATTATGTATGGGGTAGCAAATTTTCTTACAACGTCTATTAGGTCCAGACGAAAAAGACTTCAATCACCGACTACCTGATTTAGTTTTTGTAAAAAACCGTACGCCCTGTCAGGGTAGCACTATAAAATGTTTGTATTATAGGCTTGTAAATATTACTATAAATAGATCATCTAGCAAACCCCTTAGTACAACCTGTGTAAATGAAGTGAAATTTTGTAGGAAACTATAGACAGTGTAAATATGATGTAAATTCTTTGTAAAATCCTTGTAAATATATCTTGGTACTATTGGAAATTTGCACATAATGTCTCTTGTTTTAACGTTGTTTATATAAAAATTCTTTTGTATATCCCAGTGATCAACTTTGAATGTATAGCATACTTTTATGATTTTAATTTAATCGAATAAAGTGTTTTTGACTCTGACTCTGACTCTACTTCCCAGTTACTACCCATGCAGTTACAATTCTCCTGTCACTCCCCACGCACTTCTCCAATCCCTCATCCAGCACCATGTACTTATGCAATCACTCTGCCAATACCCTAGCACTTATAAATGTAGTATGCGCTCTCTTTGTACTACTGTTATTACCAAGTCAGTATCCATGTACTCATGCAATAATCCAGGCACTAAGTCATGCATTGCTATAATCCCATGAGGACTACCCTTTCACTCCAGCCATTGCCCTGTCAGTACCCACGCACTCCTCCAATCACCCATCCAGGGATGTATGACGTTACAACGCATGCTATTACAACGCATGCCTTTATGACGCAAGTTTTACAACGCAAGTCGTTACAACGACTTGCGTTGGGGGGCGCTGGATAGTGAATAGTTTAATTTACTATTCCAACTCCAGTCCACGTGGATAGTAGGGAAGGTGTTGGAAATTATTCCCTATTCTAGAGCGCCCCCCAGCGCAAGTCGTTGTAAAAGTTGTGTTGTAATGGTTGCGTCGTAAAGGTACTTCGTTGTAACAGTTGCGTTGTAAAGGATGTCCCCCACCCATCCAGTACTATGTACTTATCCAATCAGTCCGCCAAAACCCAAGCAGTTATAAAATCACCATGCACTGTCCTTGCAGCATTCTAATCATCCAGTCAGTTCCCATGTACTCATGCAATGGCCCAGGCACTAACATGTGCGCTGCTACAATGCTCTGTGTACTATCCATGCAGCCTTTGACCCACCTACACAGTACTGATTTATTCCTCCAATTAACCAGGTAATACCCATGCACTCCAGCAATCCCCCTCTCACTCCCCACGCATTCCTCCAATCACCCATCCAGCACCATGTACCTATCCAATTGTGCAACATATCTGAGTTTTAAGTATTACTATAATCTGAAAATTATATGTGGATATGTTTGTAGTTTGAAAATGTAATGTATTTTTATATTTATATGTGTGAATGACTGTATAAAACTATTTCAATTATATTAAACAGTTTTTAAAACATTTCTTTTTCTACAAATATTTTGCATAAATATTAAGACAGAATTACAATGACAAATAAGAGCAAAGGAAACGAGAAGGAAAAAAAACAAGCATTAAAGAGAAAATAGATCAACTAAACATGGACCATTAAAGAAAAACTCTTATGGTAAGAGAGCTAAACAATTTGTAAAAAATGTTTTAAAGAGTCTAACAAATTCTGAAAATAAAGAAGAGCAAGACAAAAGAAGTACAGTGAAACAAAAGGAAAACAAAAATGTACAGAAAAGTGCAAAATTGGATTATCAGAAAAAAATATGTTAAAAGGAGGATGAAACACTTTTTAGAGATTTGAAAAAGATTGCATAAAAATAGAGTACTACAAAATTTGTTAAAGTCGATTTCATCATTTAAGAATGTTAACAGTACATCATTCTGAAATGCAGAAGTTAATTAGAAGATTATACTACATGAAAAGTCCTGCATTATGTCTAAATGAAATGAATACATCTCTTTTGCATGGTTCAGTGCTGGATGTAAAAAAAAAATGTGATGATATAGAGTTAAGTGTAGATGTTGAAGAAGAGATGGAAGATACGACTGATGTGACGTTTGAAAAAGAAATAACAACGTTTAAAGTTGTTTCTGGTGAAAATCCCAACTAGTTTTGTATTTGTTGCTGACGTACCCAGTATGAAATTCAAACTAGGAATGTAGATGTATTTTTAAGAAGTGAAAAGGAAAACAATGATAAATTGAGGGAGTTTGTTGCTTATTTCTTTGTGGAAGGTTGCTTTGAGTTGGGTACTGATCAACGTATTTGTAAATATTGTTACAATAAATTAGAAGAGAACAAAATGCCAGCTGGAGCTGTTCATAATGACCTAGAATTAGTAGCTATACCTACAGAACTTAAAGATTTAAATACATATGAGTGCATTCTTCTTCAATCTGTGCACCCGTTTCAGGCTATAATTCGTATGGAGCCTAAAACAGGTATGCTGCCACCAACAGATCTGCAAAGAGGTTCAAATGGAAGAGTTGTGTATTTACCTTTAGACTTTAAGATAAATGTTGAAGTTGTTGTTGCAGAAAGAGAGGAAAGTGAACCTGTAGTCATTCTTGTTAATGGTGTACCCACAAAGAGTCCCAAAATGTTGCAAGAATTAGTAGATGTCACCAAAAGTCCAAAAGGCTACATTATATCTGGTGCAAAACAATATTTACTATAAAACTGTAAATGTGGAAGAGCAGGAAATATGTTTAGAAGATGAAACAGACATTTCAAGTGGACAAATTGAAAAAGTGGAGACCTTCAGGAAATAAGAAATTTATTAACATTACACTATACACCCTCTACATTCAAAAGAAGGGATAGTAGACATTATTTCATTGTTCCAGATGAGAAAAGCAAAAGTTACTCCCATGTGTGTATGGGAAAAAAGTTTGGGATCTCGTTGTTTTCCACAGCGGTTCCCTACAGGAAAAGGTGGACAATATGAAGAACAGCCAGTTGAGATTCCAGCTTCAGAATATCGTACTTTACGACTGTACTCAGAAGATCCAAGATTTCGACAGTGTATTCCATATTTGTTTAATCTTTTAATTGAAAGTGACCTCTCTGCACTTTCATATGCAGTGAATCACATATTAAAAACGGGAATTCATTTTTCGGATGTTTCTGCAAAGCAATTCATGGACAAAGGTGAAGAAAGAAATGCACAATTAAAACACAGTTAATTAATTTGATGGCATGTCAAGGTGACACTAATCAATATTGGTATCAACATCATGGGGAACTGAAATGTATGTTAAGGAACTTAGGAACCCCTAAGTGGTCTGTTACACATAGCTGTGCTGAGTATGCATGGGATGATTTACTTGATTTCCTACAACAAGCAAATTCAAATATAGAAAATATTGAATTGAAGACAGTTGGAGAACTGTGTTCCCTGGATCCTGTAAATGTGTGCAGATATGTTAATCATAGGTTTGAAGCTATGCTGTCTTTCATCTGTAATAAAAAGAATCCACCTATTGGTGAAGTTATTGATTTCTTTTGGAGAAAGGAATATCACGCTATAGGTGCACCTCATATTCATTGGCTGTTATGGATCAAGAATGCACAAAACTTAAGAACTGACAGTGATGAGCCTGTTCTGTTTTTTATTGATCAACATGTTACCTGTACCATACCAAAAGAAAAAGCAGGAAATAACTAGAGACAGCAAGTTTTACGGTTTCAAAATCATCAATGTGGAAAATATTGTCAACGGAAATACAAGTCAAAGGAAAACTTTTACACAAAATGTCGATTTGGTTTTCCATGTCAAGTCATTTCCAAAGGAAGAGTGAACAGTTTTATGTCAGCAGTGAGGCATACTTTCATTCGAAAATCATCCAAAAATACTTACAATATAAAAAGAACAGAAGAATCAAAGTACATTAATGATTACAATCCAGTGCTTTTGACGATGTGAAATGCAAATATGGACATACAATATGTTGCAGATAACTCAATTGCTGTTGCTTGCCATGTCACGTCATATATTACCAAATCTGAGAAGACAGAATTGAAAGAAATGTGGTAAGAAATTTCACAGGAGAAGACACTTAGAAAAAAATGGTACAGCTTCAGCTTGAAGATGCTTTCACATCGAGAAATAGGATTGTATGAATGTTCAGATCAATTGACATCTGCAAGTTTATATTCAAAGTCAAGAGGAATCATCTGGATAAGTCTAGGTCTTGCTGCGACACGAAATCGTGTTTTGAAAACTGTACAAGGAATTGAATACTTGGCCCTGAATGAACCAGAAAGTACAGATATTCTTAAAACAAATATGTTGAATATGTACTATCCAAATAGAAGTCCACACCTGGAAAAAATGTGTCTATATGAAGTACTACAACATTACAGCTTTAAGAAAAATGTTATGGAAAATATAAACGAAGGAACATATGCTGTAAGTGGATGTGAAGGATGTTTGGTAAAACATGCCAAAGGAAATCTGTTTAATCACAGGAAACTAAGTTGTGATACTCCAGATAAAAGGGAGTTTTTTCTATTTAGCTGTTCTGCAACTCTTCAAAACCTTGACAGAGTGAAATGGAATTAATTGGAGATTTTGACAGCTAGGAAGATTCTTTCAATGCATGTAGAGATAGCTTCGAATGTTCAATTTTTCCAAAGTATCTCCAAATGTTGAACAAAGAGATAAATCTACAAAGTACTATTGCAGCTGAAATAGCTAGAGATAGTTCTCAAGATAGTCAGAGTTCTGCTGCACAAAGTCAAGATCCACCAGGAGAAGTTATTCTTGAAAATGAAGCAGCAATAGCAATGAGTGAAGTGGAAATGGTGATGCAACAAGCACAACAGGACAATATTGATCTGAAAAGCTTAGAACAACAACTGAATACTGAACAGAGTGAAATATATCATAAAGTTACACAACAAAAAGAACACGGACTAATGCATGAAAAGAGTGTTTGCCAATCATTTAAACCTATTCTTACGTACATCAGTGGGCAAGCTGGAACAGGAAAAAGTTTCTTGATTAAATGTTTGTCAAGTTATCTACAGAAAACAACGGATTCAGATTTATCGTGTGTTGTAACTGCTCCAACTGGATTAGCAGCACACAATATCAAAGGGATTACATTACATTGTTTACTTATGGTACCAGTAAAACATGAAATTAAGTTGGAATATCTGGAGAAGCTTGATTTGAAGGTTCAAGAGTACTGAAGAAAATGAAACTTCCGATAATAGACGAGGTAAGCATGGTTTCAAATGTAATGCTTACGTTTAAACATTTGAGAATACAGCAGATTTTAAAAACAAATTACGATGTTTTATTTGGAGGAAAACATGTAATTGTATTCGGTGATCTATTACAACTCACACCTGTGAAAGGCCAACCGGTTTTTAAGAACTTTTTTCATGAAGACACAAAAAAATCATTGGAGTTATTTTGAATATAAAGAACTTATTAAGTACACGTGACTAGCAATTGGCGAAGATTATGGAAATATTCTTCAAAATATTAGAATTGGTGTCTTAACAAAGGATAGCAAAGAAGCTGTAGAAAGTCGGCTACTAAAAAACTTGTTTCCAAAAGAAAGTATTGCACCTGAAACAATCTACCACAAAAATCCAGAAAAGAAGTCTATAATTTGCCTTATGCCAACACTGAAAGAATGTTCTACATTTAATAAAGAACAGTTGAAACTGGAGAAACAACCGATAATGAAAATGGTAGCCACTGATAAAATAGAACATGAAGGAGTAACTATTCTTCTGTCAGGGAAATGTCCTATTACTTACCGGTAATCTTCATTACTCCTGGTCCCGTTGACCTCGTCCCATTCCTTAAAATATGGAGATGACCATCTCCATGACAGAAAAAAAGAAAGGAGCATGCTGGGATACTCTACCTGCTCCCTCCCACTGGGAGTACATAAGCGGTACCAGCCCAGCATGCAGCCTGAAAACACCAAGCCAACAACAGGAAGGCCGGCCGCAAGGGAGGGAGGGAGGGAAGTAAGGAATGGGACGAGGTCAACGGGACCAGAAGTAATGAAGATTACCGGTAAGTAATAGGACATTACCCCCCAGGTCCCTCCTGACCTCGTCCCATTCCTTAAAATATGGAGAATACCAAAGCAGAGAACCCGGCTTTCCGGAACCCCACCAACAACAAGGGCACCAGACCAAAAAACAGTACCCCACAGGCCCGAACCAAGACCCCAAAGGCCAGAAGGGGACCGCCACGCAGAAGGGAGGCACAGAAGCAGAGCCAAGCCCCCAAGGGAGCAAGCAGAGGGGCCAAAAGCAAGACCCCCCGACCAAAGGAAGCCGAGGAGAAGCGCACGTGCCCCAACAGAGAACGGAGCCAGGAAAGGGTAACAACCAGCGAGAAACCCCCAAGGGCGAAGCCCCCGGACCCAGGCCGCCAAACAACCAGGGACCAACAGGCCAATCAGCCCAAAGGACAAGGGCAGAAAAGAACAGCCTGCACAGGGCGGACGAGCCGAAGGAACAGGAAGGAACAAAGCAGAGGGACGACCCCAACACAGCAGGGGAAACCCCCAGCAGAACCGAAAAGAGGGCAGCAACAGGGAACCACAGAGGAACCAGGCCACAGGGCAGGACCAACCAAAGGCCAACCCCCGCAGAGACTCCGAAGAGCAGCAGCACCCAAAAGGCCAACCAACCGGGAGAAGAACCCGGTGCCCCAGAAACGACCAAGACCGTGGCAAAAACGAGGGCGCAGCCAAGAAAGAGAACAAAGGCCCACACGGAACCAGGGAAACCAAGACCCCAGAACCGGAAAGGAGGAACCGACCCCCAGGAGGAAAATGGGAGACACCACGGAACCACCAAAGGTGCAACCCCAAAGGCAGAAGGCCAACAACAAGGTCCACAGCCCAACCCCAAGAAACCAGCCGCAGAACAGGCAGGCCATCCAGTCAGGAGGCACACAATACCGCACCACCGGGACCCAGAAGGATAGGCAAAAAGGAACCCCCAACCAGGAAGGGGCACAGGAAAGGCACAACAGCCAACCACAGCCAGACCTCCCCGAGAAAGGAGAACCAGAGGAAGGAAGCCCAGAGCCCACACAATGGACCCAGAGTCACAGCCAACTGAAGGGAGCGGACCCAGAAAGGACCGAAGACCAACCCAGGACCGCGACAAAGCCCAAGAGAAGGAGCAGCCAGGAAAGGACCCAAGCAGGGACCAAAAAAGGACCCGAAGCAAAGAAGGGCCCCACAGCACAAAGCCCAACAGTAGCAAGCCAAGAGGCGCACCAGAGACCCAAACGCAAAGCGAACAGGACGCCAAAACAGGGACCCGAAAGGCAAAACCAACAGAGGCAGAGCCCCGGCCCCCAGAGCACACGGGAAAAAAACCCCGGCACCGAAAGCAAAGGAGAGGAGCCCGATGGAGCCCAAGGCGCACCACTCAACAAGGGAGCGGGAAGGGACACCCCAGCACCAACGAGAGAGCAAAGGGCACAGGCCAAAAACAGCCCGCGCCGGAGCACAGGGCCAACGCCAGGCCCCCCAAAGCCCCAAACCCGAAGCAAAGCCAACCGCAACCCAAAGCAAAGCGAAAGGGGCGGGAAGCAGAAACCCGGCCACACACCAGGGGAGGCAGACACCCAAACCCCACAAGGTGCGAAAAGGCACGGCCAACAGGGCAGTATAAGAGGGGAAACAGGGCAGCAGGCAAGAAGAAACCCGAGCCAACACCACCAAAAAGGCCAAGGCCCACCAGCACAGAGGAAGGGCACAACAAAGCCACCCCCCCCCCCGGAAACCAGGGGGAGACACCACCAGAAGGCATACACCCCGAGCACGGGGCAAGCAAAAGCACCCGAAGGGAGCAAGAAGCGCCCAACAGCGAAAACCATAGGCAGGCAGGCTGGCACCCAGACAGGCACCCACCCCGCACGAACCAACAGAAGGGCAGGAACCAAGGGGTGAAAGGAAGGCGCAGAGAGGCCACACACCCGGGGAGACCTACACCCAAAACCCACCTGCAGGGAAAGGGCACAGCTCAGCCAGGACCGGCAGACAGGGTGGGGCACAGGAGCCCGGCACACGAAGAACAAGCTCCCACCCAAGGCAGAGCCAACGACCCAGCCACCACCGGAGGCAACAGCGGCCAGCGAAGCAAAGCTCCAAAGAACAATCACCATCCAGAGAAACAAGAGGGGAGAAGGAAACCTCAATAGGAAACCAAACCCCACCAGGCAGAAGGTGAGAAACAATTCCCACAACAACAGGACCCACCAGGAGCACAACCAGCCCGGCCCGGAGCCAACCCGAACCAGGACAAGGCGCCACCAGGACAGAGGAAGGGCCCAACAGCCCCCGCCCCCAACAAGGAAACAAGGGGAGGACACAGGAACCCACCAAAAGCCAGAAGGCCCGAGCAGGGCCCAAGCAAAGCACCCGAGAGGAAGCAAGAAGCGACCAGCAACGGATACCGCAGGAACCCAACAGGCACGGACCAGCACCAAACCCACAGGAACGCCAGGAACCAAAGGACAGAAGGCCGCAGAAAGCGAGCCATGGCCCAGCAGGAAGACACCCCACCAGGGACGGCCAGGCAGCAGGAGGACCAGAAGCCCAAGCCACAGGGAACACAGCCGCAGAGCACAGCACAAGCGGCAAACGACCCCCACCAAGCGGCAAGCGCCAGAGGGAGAGGCCAGACGGGAACAGCAAAGAAAGCCAGCAAGAACCCCGGAACCAGAAAGCACAGGGAGCTGCAGCAGCAGGCGAAGGACAGAACACAAGCCTGTCAAGGCCCAACCGAAACCCCCAAAACAGCACCCAGGCCAGGGGAACAGGAAGAAAAAGCCCAAACCAAGGCACAAGGGCAAGCCAACCCAAGAGGCACGCCAAAGGCACACAGGAGAAAACAGACGTGTCCCTGGAACACAAAGAACACAGGGAATCAGGGTGCAGGCAGAAAGTGAGAACAGCCCAACCCCAAAAGAAAAAAGGGGGGAAAGCACACCCCTCCAAGGGCACAAGCGCACCCACCAGGGGCGGAACAAGCGTAGAGCAGGGGGGCCCGAGCAACAGGGGACCCCCCAGCAAAATAGGCAGGCCGGAGAACTCCCGAGAGAGCCAAAAGGAGGGGGCCAACCCGAACGAAGCAGGGGGCCCCCACCACAGGAGAAACACCCCAGAACCCCACCAAAGCCGTAACCCAAGAGGAGGAGAGAAGGACTCCAAGGCGGCAGGAAGAACGCACCACCAGCCCACCGCCCCGATCAACAGAACACAATCCGCCGAGGAGGCCCGGGGAAGGCAAGGCAGCAAGCACGTAACAGCAACCCCAGCAGCAGAAGAGCCAAGTCAGCACAGGAGACCAAGCGACATGCGGACACGAGCGGAGGAAACAGTGGAGGAAAACAGCACACACCCCACTCAACCGGCAGGGAGACGCCCAGAGGACGACACCCACCAGCAACAGTCACGGACAACAGCAGGCAAAAGACGGAACCATGTCATGCAAGGCCAACCCGCCCATACACAGCCGTAACCGCCACACAGCGCACAAGGACAGTGAACAGGAAAGAAACAGGGACTGCCGATACACGGCACTCACCAGGGAGGCAGGAAGAGGGCCACAACAGCACCCCCCCCACCCCCAACAGACTGTCCAGGCGCCCACCAGAACACCAGCGCCGGGCAGAGAAGTCCGCCCCGCCGAGGCCAAGGCAAGATCCACACCGGCCACAGGCAGGGAGCCAAGGACCAGGCCCAGGAGGAACCTGCAAAAGAAAGACAGCAGGAAAGAAACAGGGACCGCTACGCGGTACTCACCAGGAGGGCAGGAGGAGCGCCCCAACAGCTCATCGCCCCCCAAGAAACCGCCCAGGCGCCCTCCAGGACATCAGCGCCAGGCAGAGCAGACCACACCACCGCGACATCAGGGGAAGACACCTGGGGAAGACATGCGGCAGCCAGGCAAACACACCCATCGGAAGCGGGGCGCAGTGGTCGACATCGCTGAGGACACAATGGAAAGCACTGGCCAAACAAGGAGCAGAGCGAGGCAGAACCAGGAAAGAAGACTCGGCGCCGTTGAATGAGGCCGGCATCGAGAACCCAGGACCAGGCACACCAGGGAACCGAACCCCAGTCCGCCCGCAACTAACGGTGAAGTGCCGGTCCCCACATCCCCGGGCAAAGCACTTATCCAATGTGTCCATCACAGAGCCAACACCGCAAAGCGGGACTCACCCGCAGAGGGGGCCACAGTAAACCAACGGTGAAGTGCCGCTCCCCACATCCCCGGGCAAAGCACTGAAACATATTGTCCATTACAGAGCCAACACCGCAAAGCGGGACTAACCTGCAGTGGGGGCCGCAGCACGAACAAGCCCCCCACACACCCAGCCGGCACCCGAATTCATCCAGCGCCGCGCCTGCAACAACAGGAGCAGCGCGTCTCCCACCCGGCCAAGCTCAGGGAGACGCGCACAGGCGACCCGGAAGTCCAACGGGAGACGGCGCACCAGCCACAAAGGGCCGGCAATCCGGAACACCAGCCAGGAAGAAGCCATGCAACCCAGTAAGCCAGGCAGGCCGGGAGGCAGACACACCAGGAAAACAGCACCCCAGCCCGCGAAGCCAGGCAGCCGGGCAGGGGGAGCAGAGAAGGACCAGCACGCCACCCCAGCCCAGCAGGAGCAGGCGCAGGTGAGACAACATCACAGCATACCAGCAAACCATCTGTCGGAGACAGAAAAAAAGAACAGGCTGCATGCTGGGCTGGTACAGCTTATGTACTCCCAGTGGGAGGGAGCAGGTAGGGTATCCCAGCATGCTCCTTTCTTTTTTTCTGTCGTGGAGATGGTCATCTCCATAATTTAAGGAATGGGACAAGGTCAGGAGGGACCTGGGGGTAATCACAGTTAAAATAAGACTCTGGAAAAATCAATATCTATGACTGCCGGTTTGGAAAAGACCTTATATGTATCAGTAAACTGTTGGGTATTATTAAGGCGTAATTTAGATGTTGAGAAAGGTTTAGTAAATGGGGCACTGGGGAAAGCTGTTGACTTTGTTAGTTATCCAAATTAAGATGGAATTGAATTTTTGAAGATTACATTTTGTCAGATTTAAGAGGTGAAACAGATTGCACGTTGTGGTGTTCGTTTCTTGCTTGTAAAATATTTGTATGTTCGTAGAAAACAGTTTCCAGTTTGTTTAGCATACACAGTGACCATTCATAAATCTCAAGGTTTAACTGTTGGCTGTGTTTAAAGAGGGTATGGCATATGCTGCATTGTCTCGAGTAAGGACATTATCTGGATTGTATTTGATTGATTTTGACAAGGAAA
This sequence comes from Lissotriton helveticus, assembly GCF_964261635.1. NCBI lineage: Eukaryota > Metazoa > Chordata > Amphibia > Caudata > Salamandridae > Lissotriton > Lissotriton helveticus. The sequence goes on along the minus strand of NC_136069.1, from coordinate 1,095,703,629 downwards.
AAGTTAGTGCAGATGTAAATTGAGTAAAAGAGTACAATAGGTTAAGAAGCCTCTATTCTTCTAATTTAAGTGAATATCCTATTTATGAAAAACGTTTTGATATGTCCAAAACGAAAATATGAGAAACATTCTAGTGAGGTTACAAAGGAGAAAAGAACTGAAAAGAATGATGAGGCTGGAAAGAAAATGGTTGTGGACATGGTTGCTAATATTGTAGACATCAGTTAGAAAATAGTTGAGGTATCATCTGCTATGCTAATGTGATCGTGAATGGTATGTTTTTTTAGAAAATCTAGAGCATGCAATTATGGAAAATCAAGAACAAAGATTCAGTTCTTTGTTACAATATGTTTTTGAAAAGTTGAAAACTGATCAAATAAAAATCCATACTGCTTCTGGTGTGCGAAATCTTCTGGATATATGTTCTGGTTCTTCACAATTTAAACAGAATGTACGGCAAGATGCTCAGGAATTTCTTATGTTTATGCTTGCAGTGTTGGAAGATGAAGTAATACAAATTGAAAATCTGTTTGGGCTATGTTACAGATGGGATCATACATGTGACAGCTGTTCATTTTCATCTACCTCTAAAACAGGCACGAACGATTCATATATTTGACAAAACCAGATTTCAAAACAGTGTCTTTCAATGAATTAGTGGCATCAGCTAATCAAGATATGGAATGTACTCTGTGCAAATCAGAAATGCTGTCAACATTATTTATAGAAAGGTCTGGACAATATATCATTTTAATGCTGCAATGTTGTAGAACAGATGGAACAAAATTGGAAACCAAAATAAAAAATGTTGTGGCAGGTCAAGTGTCAATTTCAGGAAGAACTTTTAAAACAGTGGCTTTTGTTTTCCACAATGGACCGACTTCAACATCTGGACACTATACTGTGTATTTAAAATGCAATAAAGGATGGACACTTTGCAATGATGCACATTTAGAGTTCAAACGTTGGTTGCCTTATGAATTACCAATTTCATATCTAATATGTCTGATGCCAAAATTCTGAGAAAATGTCAACATGAATTAATCAGTATATTTTGGATATTTTCACTACACACGATTTCACAAGCATACTGGGAAGGTGTCAATATGAATTCAGAAGTTTATTTTGGATATCCTCAATGCAAATCTTTTCAGAAACATCATTCGGCCAATTGGGAAGATGTCAAGAATTACGGTTTGAATTATTGATTCTGTTCTTTGATATTGCATTTTGAAAATTGTGTTCTAAAGAAGGTGCTTATATATTTGTATTGTAAATAGATATTTGAGTTTCTTGTAGATATTTTGAACACAGGTATGTTTTTTTTTAATAATCTTATTGATTGTATTTTTTTTCCAGATGTCATAGGATGATCAATATTGAAATCACTGTGTATGGTGAAATTCAATAGAATCTGAAGACAGTAAAAAAGGCAAACTGTATATGTTATGTAATTGTAAAATAATGTTGTGTTCTTAAAACTATAAAATTATATGTAATAACAGGACTTTTACTCTGCTTTGACCTACCTGGCCGTGGGGGTTCCTGGTGGATCCTGCTTGATTGCTGTTGGCGCCCTGCATCGCGCCCTTTCCGCTAGTCTCCCCCTGCCGCCGCAGCCTTTTTAGAGTATGGCGCGGCCGCAGTGAGGGGGGGACTTCAACACCCATCTTCCCCTGCGCCCGGAAGCTGCGCACGCCTTGTCCCGAGCCTGGAGGCGTATAAAGATCGCCGAGAGCCCCGGTGGAGCGGGGCTCTACTTTGACCTACCTGTGTGGCCGTGGGGGTTCCTGGTGGATCCTGCCTGATTGCTGTTGGCGCCCTGCATCGCTCCCTTGCCGCCAGTCTCCCCCTGCCGCCGCAGCCTTTTTAGATCACTGCGCGGCCGCAGTGAGGGGGGGACTTCAACAGCCATCTTCCCCTGCACCCGGAAGCTGCGCACGCCTTGTCCCGCGCCCGGAGGCGCATAAAGATCACCAAGAGCCCCCACGTCGCGGGATCGCGCGCGGGTTGTACCGGGTTAAGCCCGGGACAAGGGCGGGACCGTCTGTGGCCGTCCGGGGCCGGGCCAATTCCCTAACATTTTCGTAATCGGCTTATGAGTGGTGAGTGGTGCGACTCCCTTTATAGAATACTTGTGGGAGATTGGGTTACGCCATAATGGGCACACACAACGATATTACCCCAGTGCATAAAATAACTTCTATAGATACTATGCTAGAACATGCAATGAATTTGGTCAGTAGTGAAATCAAGCTCACTGAGAGAAGATTGTCTCTGGGCCCCTTAAAACCACCACGCACAGATCACTCTGATATTATAGACTTAAGTGTGGCACAGATATCGAGGCACAGATATCGAGGCACAGATCAATTGCACACTCGCCACAAATTGTAACTGGAGATAATATGCTGGACATGGAAGGGCCTGACCTGACCTGATAGGAACAGTTGACAATGCTGAAGTTGGTCAAAGCCCGACTGAATCTCTGATTACAGTAAATTCACTCCCATCGCCTAACCCAGAGGTATGTGGGACAAAAAAGAAGAGGAAGGCGTTGAAACCACCTTGCCCCAAACCCAAATGAAGACAGCCCCACGTTTGAACTCTCAAAGTTCATCATTAAACAAGTGGATTAGGGGCAATACAAACACCGCTGACCCAATCATAAGCAGTGATCCATGTTGTAATCCCATTGACTCAGTTGATGTAGCCGACGTGGATATACAATGTAACCCCACCCAGATGAAGTCTACACAAACTGCCTTCTCAGACTTTACACTTGGGGACACTGCTATAGACATTATTGTTGACACATTGTATAACCGTGTTATAGGGCTTGTGGACAGAAGCTTCGATAAGTTGTGGAAGCATTTAGATTGCCTGGAAACTTTAACTTCCAAGGTTACACCACCTTGTAGGGAATGTCATGATATAAATCGACAGGTAAATACCCAGGGAAACCCCCTCTTAGAGCGCAACTGTCCCACCATGTACCCCTAGCCCCCCAAATTGAAAAATCGGCGTCAATCATCACCAATTTCAATAAACCAACATGCCCTGGTACCACCCAAAATGCCAACCCAAATGTCATACAGGGAAATTCGATAGTTTGCATAAGTACCGCTGAGGTCGGCCCCAAGGAGAAATCTGAACCAAACAAGGATACCTTGAATTTACCACCTGCTTCCTGCCCATACGTGTTAATTCTCGCAAGGGTACCCCCATTAGAGAAAAACAAACCAGAGTCATGGGAACAATTAAGAAAGAAATGTGTGGACTGGATGGCCAAACATAAAGGGCATAGGAGGATTGACATGCATGAAATTTTAATGGTACGCAGGGTGGGTTGGGTGGGTCCCGCAACGAAAATTATTAGGGGAGATTGTATTGTTATCAACTTTTCGCGGCCAAGGACTGTTGGATCTATACTTCCAGTCAACGAAACTAACAGTCTCTTTTCAACAAATATTTGTGCCTTACCCCTTAGGTTCTTTTACAAACTGCCACCCACACAGCGTCCACTTTTTAGCCCTCCTCATCAGTGGGCAAATCGTTTTTCGGCTATCTCCGACTTAGATGCTCTCGATTGACCCTCACCCAAAACCCACCTTAATAGATTGGTGCGCTTGGAAACTGTTGAGATTGTTCACAATAGCCCCGGAGTGTCACAGTCCCACCCAATGGATTGTCCCGATTCTACATTGAAGGTCTTGAGCTGGAATGTGGCAGGCTTAGCCTCAAAATTAAACTCAGAGGATTGGGTAAACATGATAAATAAATTTGATATCCTCTTGTTCCAAGAAACCTGGGCCACCAAAGAATTATATCTCGAAGGGTATGAATGTTTTAACATTATTCCCCCTAATTCTAAACACGGCAGACCATCGGGGGCCTATCAATATGGGTCAGTATCGCCTCAGGTGGCAGAGCCAAATCAATTCCCACTGGGAATATTAATTTTCAAGTCTTAATCTACACACGGGGTGCCTCAATTTGTTTTATTAATTTTTATAAAAATGATTTTTTAACCACACCTAATTTTAATTTTGTACAACTTTTTAATTTTATCCAGGACCGGGACAATTTACTGGGAAAGTATAAATTGGCGGGGATATGTCTGGGGGGGTGACTTCAATGCAAAGATAGGAAAGGGATTCAATGGGAGTCCCCCCCAGTTAACTCCATACAACCCATGTAAGAGAGGATATGAGATATTAGATTACTTATCAAGTTCCAGCCTTATAAATGTGATGGACATTGCCCCTACAAATATCATTGATAATCCACTCCCTACTTATAGAGTTTTAGGACGAGCCTCTATTATAGATTATGTTTTCATATCCCGCTCACTACAAGACTATTTACTTGGGGCGGAGGTAAATCCGTCCACATTTGGAGACCATAATCCTATTATGGTACTATTAAAGGTGGCACGGCGTCCTAATTTTAGAAGAGAACTGGGAGCGGGCAACTTATATCTTTCAACCGATAGCTGAAGAGTTAAATGGAGGGGTATGGACTATAAGGAGATCTTTATGAAGATGGTAAAAACGTATCCATCTCTCTGTGAGGCCTGTCTTACCCTGGCAGACCCTAATCCAGAGGCAGTCTCTGCCTTCACTGAATTATGCGAAGTCATTAAAAACCTGATTTCAAGACCAGTGGCCGCACTTAAAGCTGATTTGATAACACCTGTTCCAGAGCCAATAGGGACTTGAGAGCAGCTCTATCAGCCCACCCTAGAGATCCTACCCTTATTCATACATTAAGGTCTCATTATAAAAGGGAAATAAAACTTAGGCGTGACACGGTTTTGAAGGAATGTTGGAACAATCTGGCCTGTGCTGCCAAAATCAATAATACAAATAACTTTTGGTCTGCCACCAAGTCCTTGAGGACTTTTGAGAACCCATCTACTCCCCTAGATTGTAATATCACTAGTGAAGCGTGGGTTGCCCGTTTCTGGAAAACTTCCCGCTTACTCAAATTAAAATGTCTTTAAGTGAGGTTGAGGAGGCAATATCTCAGAGTGCGGGAAATAAAGCCCCAGGCCCGGACGGGCTGCCCATTGATCTCATAAAATCAAAGTCAGAGTTCCGGGCCCCTTTGTTATTAAATATTTTTAATAATTTAACTACAACAAAACTCCCTAGTACATTGGCAACTTCTGTAATCATCCTTATTTTTAAAAAAGGATCTAGATCCGACCCCAATTGTTACAGGCCCATTTCATTAATTGATAGCACCCTTAAAATATTGGGGAGAGTTTTGTTTAACAAGATTAGGGCATGGCCAGAGGATGGAAACATACTGAATAAATGCCAGTTGGGGTTTCGAAGCCACTTAGGCACAGTGGAACAGTGTCTGAACCTTAACCTAATAATAGGGAAGTATACCATCGCCCGATACAGTCCACTCTACCTGAAATTTATGGACCTCTCGTCCGCCTTTGATTTTGTTAATAGATCAAGGCTTTGGCAACGCCTCCTGGATTATGGTCTAGATAAAGATTTGGTGTACTTTTTAGCTTACCTGCATAGAGATTTAAAGGCCCGAGTAAGGATTAGCATGGACGGAGCAGTGTCAGGAGACATAGTGGTCGGCAGAGGTGTTAGAAAAGGATGCCTTCTCGCCCCACTTTTATTTATTTTATACATTAACGAACTCCACAATGTCTTGTCTAACCAAACCCCCGACGTCCCCATATTTAATGGCGCTAAATTGCCCACCTTACTATATGCAGATGATGCTGTTTTAATGGGTCGTACACCAAACGCCTTGAGAATTTTAGTCAGGGGATTTGCAGATTTAATGTATAGTTTGGATCTCTGTACTAATTTAAAAAAATCTTTTTTAATTTGTTGTGGCCCTAAGAAATGTCCTATTAACTGGATCACTTTGGATCAAGATTCCCTGTTATGCACTCGCACTTTTCCCAATCTGGGCATACAATTTACGGATAGTGGCTCTTGGACCCCACATTTGGCCTATGAAATGAAATGAAATGAAAAGGATTTTTATAGAGCGCACGTAGCTGCCCTGAGGCGTCCAAGCGCTGAGACTGAAACACGAGTGCAGTTGGATAAGAGTAATATAGACCAGTGAGAGTTCTATTTATTAAACAAAAACGTTTTTAATTGTTTACAAAAAGAGGTGAGTTCTGGATTGGACCTTAGATATTGAGGGAGGGCATTCCACATCTTGGCCACGTTAAAGGAGGAAGAGCGGCCTCCCGCTCTGGTTCTCTTTATTTTGGGTACTGCGGCCATAGTGGCATGGGTTGAGCGCAACTGTCTGACAGGGTGGTACGGGGTGATGAGGGAGAGGTTGATTGCTGGACCAGTGGCCCAGAATGCCTTATGAGCAAGACAGAGGGACTTGAAACTGATTCTCTCCCTAACGGGGAGCCAATGTAGGCTTTTTAGCCCAGACTTAACCGGTGTCCTGCGAGGGATTTGCAATAGTGTCAGGGCAGCACAGTTTTGAGTTGTTTGCAGTTTACACAGGGTAAAATTAGGTGTTCCCAAATACAGGGCGCTCCCGAAGTCCAGACGGGATTGGATCAGGCCCTGTATCACAGTCTGTTTTGCTTCAAAAGGTAGCAGAGGAAGGATCTTTCTAATAATTCTAAGGAGACCAAAGCAGATGGCTGATAGTCTGGTTGCTTGATAGTCAAATGACAGAGACCTATCTAACCAGATACCAAGGCTCTTGATGGTGTCCTTAGGTGCCGGTGGTGGGCCCAGACAGGGTGGCCAGATCGAATCGATGGAAGCTGGAGCAAGCCGAATCAGTAACATGAGCTCAGTCTTGTCTCCATTGAGTTTGAGACAAGACTTGGTCATCCAGATTTTGACCCTCTCCAAACAGCCCGCTAGATCCAACCCGGCTGAGTAGCCACACTCTTGAGCCAGAGAGACCACCAGCTGAGTGTCGTCCGCATAGGTAATGATCTTAATCCCATATGGGCGGACGATCTCAGCCAGCGGTCTCATGTAGACGTTAAATAACGACGGGCTCAACGATGAACCCTGAGGGACTCCACAGCCCAGAGGTTTACTGGAGGAGATGGCATTGTCTTCATACACCTGGAAGGCTCTGTTGCTCAGATAAGATTTGAACCATTCCAGAGCTCTGCCAGATATTCCAGTGTCCAAAAGACGCTGCAGAAGGATACCGTGATTAACGGTATCAAATGCAGCGCTCAGATCGAGGAGGATGACTGCCACCGATCCTCCTCGATCTAAGATTTTTCTGGATTCCTCCGTGACCACCAACAGAGCGGTCTCCTTCCCATGTTTGGGTCGGAAGCCCGTCTGTGAAGGGTCAAGCAGCTGATTGTTCTTGAGAAAGGATGTTAATAGGCCATTTATGTACTTCTCTAAGATTTTACTAGCCCAGGAAAGCAAGGAGATCGGGCGGAAATTATTAAAATTCTTAGTGTCCAATTTAGGTTTTTTAACAAGGGCCCGCACCATGGCCTGTTTCCATGCCAGTGGGACAATACTTGTGGAAAATGAGGTATTAAGTACTTTTAGCAAAGTGGAGAGAATGGTATGGGTAGCAGTGACCAAGACACGGGGAGCGGCAGGATCACTGGCTGAACCCGATTTCACCTGCGTCATTAGGGAGGTGAGTAATTCCACGCTCAGCAAGGGAAATTCGTCTATTGAAGACAAACAATTGCACTTAACTTCCTGTAAAGGAAGGAGAGGTGGATCCTCCAGAGTGATCAGGTCATGGGCGGAAAAGAGGAATATATGAGATCAATTTTACGGAAGAAAAATTCCGCCAGATCCTCACACCGGAGCAGAGGATTATGGTCAGTTAATGGCGGTGGTGGAAGCTTAGTGAGGCTTTTCACGATCTGATAGATCTCTTTGGAGTTGGAGCCGGCTTCAGAGATTTTATGTGTATAGTATGTAGATTGGGCAGTCTTTATCTCATTTTTATAGGCTCTGATAGCTTATCTGTAAATAGTTTTATCCAACTCAACATACCCCAGACGCCATTTCCTTTCAAGTCTTTTGCATTGGCACTTTTTCTCCCGGAGCTCAGCCGAATACCAGGGGGCGGAGATCCTAGATCGTTTTAAAACAGTTTTCTTGATAGGAAGAATGGCATTAAGAGAATTCTTTATCCGTTTATTGAATGTGTCATTAGCCAACGACGGATCCTGATCGATTGATGGACAGTCTAAGTTCCTAAGAGCTATAAACCCAGTACTGAACCTTCCTAAACCAAAAAGAATAGAGGTGGTACTGTCATTACTTAAAATCTACAGGACACAATGTGTATCAATTATGACCTATGGGGCTGAAATTTGGGGATATACAAATTTGAAAAATGTACAGGTTGAGGAAAATAGATTTTGCAGGAGGCTCTTGGGTATACCAATTTCATCGTCGACTTTTGTAAGCCATACTGAGCTAAAACTGTCTTATTTGGAGGACTATATTAGGTCCCGCCCTGTCCTGTTTTGGATAAAGGTTTGCAAAAATCCTGAAGCCTCTTTGACTAGGGAAATTTTGGCAGACTGCCTAAAATGCGACCAGGGCATTAGAATTCCCTGGCTGGCCCAAGTACGGGTGAGTTTGACTGCTGTTAACCTCAAGCACATCTTTGACAACCCAACAAATTAGATGGGATTGATGGGAAGATCCTCCGTAAAATTTTATATAAATATTATGGGGAAGCTAGATATGCTCAGGAATCAGCCAAAGTCTCTGTGAAACAGTATATCTCAATGAAAGGTGATGGTGAACCCATTTCGTGTTTACCTGTTAGTTATCTCCTTAAAGATATTACACTCTGGGAGCGCAGTCATCTTTTCCGATTAAGATCAGGATCTATACAATATCTGCTGTGTTTCCATATAGGCCACCAACCCAATATTGAGAACTTGGCCTGTCGATGCGGGAACTCAGGGAAACAATCCATACAAAATTTTCTGTTCTTTTGCTCCTTTTATCAAAAATATAGTATGCAGCTGTTGATACCGTTTTTTAGAGCTAAGGGCATAAAGGGTCTTAAGTAGCTTATAAAATTATTTTCCAGCTTAAAGACGATGACATTATATATCGTGTGTGCACCTTTTTGAAAATGGCTATCCGCTTTCATTCCTCTATGAATTGATGTTTGCTAGACTAGGTTGTATTATATGCATTTAGAAGTTTTTTGCATTCTTTGTATTTTGTACCATTGAACAGCCGCACCTTACTTAATGTTGCTAATTGTAACTTATATGAGCTTTAGTAATTTGCTCTTTTAGCTGTTGCTATGGGAAACTTTGCATTTTGTACCTTATTTTAATATTACCTCAAAAAGGAATTCTGCACTTTTGCACTTCCTGCACTTTACTTGATGCTGTTAATTGTAATCTATACGAGCTCTAGTAACCTGCTCCTTTAGCTGCCGCTCTGGGAAATTTTGCATTCTGTACCTTTTGCTGCTACATCTAATGGGAATTTTGCACTTTTGTACTTTACTTGATGCTGCTATAAAGTAATATATCTGAGATTCAGTGACTTCTTGGGAAATAATGCATTTTGCACATTGCTACTCTAGTATTGCTGCTGTCGTTAATGAAATGGAAAACCTAACAACGTTTTATTTTAAATTGTAATGCTGTTTTCACTACTAATAATGATGGACCATGTACGTGATTATGTGTGTATAATTGTACTTTTATGGATAATGAAATATCCGAATAAAGATTATTGACTTGACTTGAACAGGACTTTTTTCTTTTCTTTTACAGACCAAACTACTAAACTTAAAAATATTTTAAATTTACATTACGAAAAAAGAACTGAAAAAATATTTAAATCAGTTTCATATCTACTTCAAAACAGGTAAGATTAAGTCACACAAGCACTACCCATGCACTACTACAATCACCCATCCTTTCTAATATACACTTGGTATGTAGCTTAATAGCAATTTGCACTAACATAGAGGGTTGACAGGGATGGGGGAAGGAAATACACAACCAATTATATACATTTCAGGAATGTTTTACTTCAAAACATCAATCGTATTCAATCATATTTAATTTGTCACATAGTCATGTGAATATAAAGACACAAACAAACAAAGTGCACAGTGTCCCAAGTGTACATGTGAAACCAAAATAACACTACATACAACATAAACTAAATAAGGGCACAGTGGTTTCTTATTTGATACATGAAGAAGGGAAGGAAAATGACCAAACAAAGCATAAATAATTGTTATAGTGACTCTACACGATCGTAGGTACTATTTTAGTGGTTCAATTCCTTGTGGCGTCGACGGCGTTTCAACCCTAAGGGATACGGGTCTCGTCAGGACAAGGCAATGTGGGACATCTACAATTAAAAGGACGAGGTGGGAGTGAGTATAGTGTATGACAATTATTGACAATTATATATATGGACAAGGGACCAAAAATACCTGAATAATATCTTGTATTCACCCATGCATGGTGAAGAATAAAAACTAACTTACAGGTAACCCACCCGGCTGTGGTAACAAAAGAGAAAAAGTTGGGGGATAAAAAGCAATTAGGCAAGACTGAAGATTTTATTCATATCACACAGCCATATTTATTATGTGTGACTTTCAACCATAATACGGGCAGGTATAGTACTTACCACATGTAGTGGTCAGGGAACAAGGATGAAGTATGTACATATAATGGCGCTTTCAATATTTTCCACAGGACAATGCCTGCTGTTAAAAACAATATCTACAAAACACGATGTTAATGAATGCCTTCATTTGTGTGTATTGTCGGGCCGACATATTATTACAGTGTTTAATTTTGCGTTTTTGAATTTTACCTGAGCACATGGGAGTTGCGCCAGATAACTTAGATTATACCCGCGTCTTGGATAGAGATGAATTCGATATATTGAACAGGACGATGCCTGTTTAGAAAAAATTAATAAACAGAAAAGAACGCGTCATTAATGATTTCAAAGCGCGTTTCTCGCCATATCCCAAGTCGATATAACCATTAAGTTATCTATACTACAAACATTTACCTGCGTAATGTGGCGCCCGATAGCGTGTCACAGTTAGTCTCCGTCGATGTGTTGAAAGGCGTCTACCCGCTCTTCCGGTTACCAACTATTGTCAGACATGACGGTGAGAGTCAAGAAAACTCGATCACCGTCAGGTCTTGTAGCCGAATGCGGAGACAGTTAGTACTGCCTAGTTGCTTATACCCATTGCATGAGAGGACTGTCCCGAGTCTAGTATTAGTTGTAACAAAATCGAGCACGGTGGGAATTATTTATGTGAAAATTTGGCAATTCAAGCAATTTGTGGAAATTATAGCTTATTGGAGTGGCGATCTATAATACTCGAAATAGCATCTTTCTTATGGAATACATGTCCACAATGTAATTATACTAATGGTCATCACACTGTTTAGTCAATTCGTAAGGAAAAATGCATCATTATATATTCATTCGAAAGATGGAGGTCAATTATACAATTTGCTCATTATGGAAAACGCAGATTAGATCTTACATCAGCACCTACAGTGATTTACAACAGGGTATGATTGTTTCTCAGGAGTACATTAATTTCGGAAACGTATGAGGAGAATCATTAATTTCGGAAACTTATGAGGAGAATCATTGCTTATTTTTGGACACATATCCACTTATCACAGTATTCGGTATAATACACATGAAATAATACTTGTAATGCACAATATACATTATTGCAACAGGTACACAATAGAGTATAACTTACTTATTATGGAAAGTACAATTTACATAATGTAGACACAACCGGATCCTTTGTCAGCGTCTAAAGGGAAATTATAAAAACATGTCTATTAAGTGTTATTTCTCAGGAGAACAAGCTAGTTACGCATATTTGACACATATCCTCTCCATTCATCAGCAGAGTTTAGACCGTGATTGATAGAGTCAAGTCTATTGATCCAGTGACATTCTCTACGTTGTAAAATCTGTGAGATGTCACCTCCTCTGTCTGGCATCGTTATGTTGTCAACAACCTGCCATTTGATTTGATCTGCAGTATGATTATGGTCTCTGTAATGTGCTACAAGTGGTGCTGTCAGGACTAATTTCCTGATCCGACTCCGATGTTGGCCTATCCTTGCTTTAATGGGCTGTTGTGTCTGCCCAATGTAGGGTAGCCCGCAAGGACACCATATGCAATATACAACACTGCGTGTGTTGCAGTTTGAAAAGGCTCCCAATGTATGTGTGACTTTGCCGTGTTGGAACGTGATGGTCGTGAAAGTGAAGGGACAGCCACGCAATTGCCACATGGATAGTGACCTACCACTGGTGGCAGACCCCATACCGATTCCAATGTACCTATATCATCTCTTATCTTCTCATTCAAGGAATGCACGAGGTGATCTTTCAGATTCTTAGCTCCTTTGGAGGTCGGAGTCCCTCAGGGGTCGGTGCTTAGCCCGACTCTGTTAATATCTTCATGACCCCTTTTGCGGTGCTGGCAGAGTCCTTTTGGGCTCAGATCATGTCTTACGCCGATGACACCCAGCTCCTTTTCACTTGTGGAAAGGGGGCGGAGTTCAATGGAGAGAGCATCCGCAGGTGCCTTGGGGCTGTTTTCGACTGGTTTCAGCGAAACAGCCTCAAGTGCAACCCTGATAAATCAGAGGTGCTTTTCTTCGGTTGTCAGGTTGACCCGAGCTGGCAGGATTGGTGGCCTGTGAACATGTTTCCTCCCTCGTCCTCTTCTCTGGTGGCTAAGAACCTTGGGGTCAAAATTGACAACAGCCTATCTCTTAAGTCCCAGATTCTGGGCATGACTGGCACTTGCTATGGTCTCCTTAAAATGTTGCGCAAGTTTCTTCCCTTGCTCCCTCTGATGCATAGGAAGACGACGGTCCAGGCTCTTATCTGCTCCGGGTCTGGGTCTTCCGGACTATCTACTACAAAAACTCCAGGTGGTCCAAAAGTCGGCAGCACGGGCGATTTTTGGCCTACCTCGCCGTACGAGAGCCTCGGACCTGTTACTTTCTCTACACTGGCTCCCTGTTAGGAAGCGGATTGTTTTTAAAGCACTTACGCTGGTGCATAAGGCACTCCATGCGGTGGGAGCTGAATATATCCAGAAACGCCTTGCTTTCTACAAACCTTCAAGATTCCTTAGATCGGAATCTCTTGGTTTGGCTATTCTCCCTGCTGTTAGGAAAGCAAGGGTAGGGAGTCGCTCTTTCAAACGTCTGGCTCCTCAGGTATGGAACACCCTCCCCCTGTCTCTCCGCTGTACCTCGAACCTGCTGGCCTTTAGAAAAGGTCTGAAAACGTGGCTCTATGGACAGTGATCGGTCTTCTTTCTTTTACCTTTTTTTTCTGCCTTCTTCTGTAGTTTTGCTGTGGGTCAGAAAGCGCCGGGACACTCCTCGGAGTAGCCGAGCACTATATAAGACACCCATAACATTAACATTAACATTTTATAAGCAAACAATGGAACCTCAAATGATCGGTCGATGTTCTTAATGATATGCCAGTTTTTTGTTATTAGACTGCGAATTTTGTTTGTATGCGTGCCAAAAGTGGTCACACATACAATCTTCTGCATGTCTTTTTTAGGGCGTGTCACCAAAATCTCCTCACGTGGACAATACCATGCGCGCTTTAGTGATCTCCTCACCAATTTATTGGGATAGCCTCTACTGAGTAGTTTCAATTTCAAAAAACCTGCTTCTTTCATATAATCCTCCCTCCGGGCACAGTTGCGACGAATGCGCAAAAACTGCCCGAAGGGAAGGCCATCTCTTAAACCTCTTGGATGGTGACTTTTATATGAAAGTAATGTGTTTCTTTCACTCATGATATTGAGATTCAAGAAGGCAATGGTGTCTTTCTGAATTGTGGACGTAAAGGTAAGGTGTTGTTGAATACCATTTAAATGTGTCACAAAGGCATTAAAAATTTCAGTAGTACCACTCCAAACTAAAAAAATATCATCAATGTATCGGTACCAACACTTGATGTTGGCACGATATGGATTGGAATCATTGATGGCAAAGGATCGTTCAACCTGGTCCATATAGATATTCGCCAGGTTGGGAGCAAAAATTGCCCCCATGCTTGTCCCACAGCATTGTTGATAATATACCCCATTATGTACAAAATAGTTCTTTTGGAGGGCAGTACGTAGTAAGGAGATTATAAACGAGGTAGGGACATTCATAGGCCTTGCTCTGGTATCAAGAAGACTTTCAATAGTGGCAATACTGTCATCCTGTGGGATGTTTGTATACAGTGATGAAATCTCTAGAGTGGCCAGCCAGTCAGTGTCTTCATTATAGCACAGTGTCGACCAAGTTAATCATGTGCATGGTATCACGGACGTAACTTGGTAGGTTTGGTACATATTCACGAATGAAGAAATCCACATATTTCCCAATGGGCTCTAAAATCGAGCCACATCCCGATAAGATTGGTCTACCGGGTGGATGTGTAATACTTTTGTGAATTTTGGGTAACGTATACAGGACAGGGGTCCTGGGATTTTCTGAGTTCAAAAATGAGAATTCATGTTTACTTAGAAAGCCAAGGTCTAGTCCTTCTTTAGTAATACTAAGAATTTCTTCTCTAATATCACTAAGTGGATTATGTGTCCGTTTTTTATAGTGTTTTGGTTCTGAAATTTGTTTATTTATTGCTGTTTCATAATCAGGGCGATATTGGACAATGATACCCCCGCCCTTGTCCGCAGGTTTCAGTATTATGGACGAATCTTGTTTAATTCCATTCAATGCCTTACGCTCCAAGAGTGTAATGTTATAAGGAGTGAACTGTCTGTTAGTCTTCATAGTATCTACATTTTTTAGAATTATTTTCTCACATGTGGTCGAGATTTGTTCTAGTAAGGTTGTGGTCCCCACTGATAATGTTTGTTGCGGGTGTGCCGCTCCTCGGCATATTGGTGCCATACTCTTCTCTTGGTCTTTCCTCCCCTCTCTCAAAAAGGCTGTCCTTGATGTGTATTCAAATTGCTAGGGCCTGCTGAATTAATCGAGTCACTTGAGCCCCCTGATGACTCAGAGAAAGTTACCGGTTGGTTTCGTTTAAAGTCTTACTGGATAAGCTAGAAATAGCGAAAAAAAACATGTAAGAACGGACCTTCATGCCCGGATGCTGTCAGACTCGCTTAGAGCAGGCATAATACCACAGGGCTTACAGATTAGAAACGTACCAGGTATCTTCCGTGAAGATCCTAAATTCAAGGGTAGCTTTTGTAACATCTCTGTAACTTGTTCAAGACATTGGATGGTCTTGGGCGTTGAAACGGCCATAGAGCTTTCAAAAGCTGAACTTCAGGAAATAGAGGAGTTGGAAAAGGAACTCCTAGGAGGAGACGGGGTAACGGAAGCTAAGACCTTGCTAGATAAATTGAATAGGACTATTGAGGAATTCAATACATTTGAACTTAAAAAGAAAGCGGATAAGGTGTCGAAAGACATTAAAAACTTCACTAAGGAAAGAGCTTTCCCGTATTTGAAAGAGGATTACTATACTAATTTTCAAACTCAAAATAGACAACAAACCTGGGGTCGCTTTAAACGAAACCAACCGGTAACTTTCTTTGAGTCATCAGGGGACTCAAGTGACTCGAATAATTCAGCAGGCCCTAGCAATTTGAATACACATCAAGGACAGCCTTTTTTAGAGAGGGGAGGAAAGACCAAGAGAAGAGTATGGCACCAATATGCCGGGGAGCGGCAAACCCGCAACAAACATTATCAGTGGGGACCACAACCTTACTAGAACAAATCTCGGCCTCACAAAATAACATGGAAACCATACCTATCTTTAACCTGTCTGACCACGCATTGTCTAGCTCTGAAATATCTCTATTAAGCAAAGGTTTATCCTTTGTAGTCACGGAGAAGACCAACTTTTTTAACCTGAAATCCGAGCTGTTTCAGTTTTTCAGAAAGATTCGTTTAAGAATATTCTTTAAAGACAGGGCATACTCCGCAAAGGAATCAGTAACAGGTCTAAGACCTCCTTCTACTTTCTATCCTAACAACAGCATGATGCCCCCAGAACTTATCACATTTGAGAAAATAATTCTAAAAAATGTAGATACTATGAAGACTAACAGACAGTTCACTCCTTATAACATTACACTCTTGGAGCATAAGGCATTGAATGGTCTTAAACAAGATTCGTCCATAATACTGAAACCTGCAGACAAGGGCGGGGGTATCGTTGTCTAAAATCGCCCTGATTATGAAACAGCAATAAATAAACAAATTTCAGAACCAAAACACTATAAAAAACTGACACATAATCCACTTAGTGATATTAGAGAAGAAATTCTTAGTATTACTAAAGAAGGACTAGACCTTGGCTTTCTAAGTAAACATGAATTCTCATTTTTGAACTCAGAAAATCCCAGGACCCCTGTCCTGTATACGTTACCCAAAATTCACAAAAGTATTACACATCCACCCGGTAGACCAATCTTATCGGGATGTGGCTCGATTTTAGAGCCCATTGGGAAATATGTGGATTTCTTCATTCGTGAATATGTACCAAACCTACCAAGTTACGTCCGTGATACCATGCACATGATTAACTTGGTCAACACTGTGCTATTTAATGAAGACACTGACTGGCTGGCCACTCTAGACATTTCATCACTGTATACAAACATCCCACAGGATGACGGTATTGCCACTATTGAAAGTCTTCTTGATACCAGAGCAAGGCCTATGAATGTCCCTACCTCGTTTATAATCTCCTTACTATGTATTGCCCTCCAAAAGAACTATTTTGTACATAATGGGGAATATTATCTACAATGCTGTGGGACAAGCATGGGGGCAATTTTTGCTCCCAACCTGGCGAATATCTATATGGACCAGGTTGAACGATCCTTTGCCATCAATGATTCCAATCCATATCGTGCCAACATCAAGTGTTGGTACCGATACATTGATGATATTTTTTTAGTTTGGAGTGGTACTACTGAAATTTTTAATGCCTTTGTGACACATTTAAATGGTATTCAACAACATCTTACCTTTACGTCCACCATTCAGAAAGACACCATTGCCTTCTTGGATCTCAATATCATGAGTGAGGGTGACAAACTGATCACTTCACTACACAGAAAAGACATGGAAAGAAAACCCATTACTTTAATTAAAAGACACCATCCAAGAGCTTTAAGAGATGGCCTTCTCTTCGGGCAGTTTTTGCGCATTCGTCGCAACTGTGCCCGGAGGGAGGATTATATGAAAGAAGCAGGTTTTTTAAAATTGAAACTACTCAGTAGAGCCTATCCCAATAAATTGGTCAAGAGATCACTAAAGCGCGCATGGTATTGTCCACGTGAGGAGCTTTTGGTGATACGCCCTAAAAAAGACATGCAGAAGATTGTATGTGTGACCACTTTTGGCACGCATACAAACAAAATTCGCAGTCTAATAACAAAAAACTGGCATATCATTAAGAACATCGATCCATCATTTGAGGTTCCATTGTTTGCTTATAAAAGAGCTAAGAATCTGAAAGATCACCTCGTGCATTCCTTGAATGAGAAGATAAGAGATGATATAGGTACATCGGAATCGGTATGGGGCCTGCCACCAGTGGTAGGTCACTATCCATGTGGCAATTGCGTGGCCTGTCCCTTCACTTTCAAGACCATCACGTTCCAACACGGCGAAGTCACACATACATTGGGAGCCTTTTCAAACTGCAACACACGCAGTGTTGTATATTGCATTTGGTGTCCTTGCGGGCTACCCTACATTGGGCAGACACAACAGCCCATTAAAGGAAGGATAGGTCAACATCGGAGTCGGATCAGGAAATTAGTCCTGACAGCACCACTTGTAGCACATTACAGAGACCATAATCATACTGCAGATCAAATCAAATGGCAGGTTGTTGACAACATAACGATGCCAGACAGAGGAGGTGACATCTCACAGATTTTACAACGTAGAGAATGTCACTGGATCGATAGACTTGACTCTATCAATCACGGTCTAAACTCTGCTGATGAATGGAAAGGATATGTGTCAAATATGAGTAACTAGCTTGTTCTCCTGAGAAATAACACTTTATAGACATGTTTTTACAATTTCCCTGTAGACGCTGACAAAGGATCCGATTGTGTCTACATTATGTAAATTGTACTTTCCATAATAAGTAAGTTATACTCTGTTGTGTACCTGTTGCAATAATGTATATTGTGCATTACAAGTATTATTTCATGTGTATTATACCGAATACTGTGATAAGTGGATATGTGTCCAAAAATAAGCAATGATTCTCCTCATACATTTCCGAAATTAATGATTCTCCTCATACTTTTCCGAAATTAATGTACTCCTGAGAAACAATCATACCCTGTTGTAAATCACTGTAGGTGCTGATGTAAGATCTAATCTGCGTTTTCTATAATGAGCAAATTGTATAATTGACCTCCATCTTTCGAATGAATATATAATGATGCATTTTTCCTTACGAATTGACTAAACAGTGTGATGACCATTAGTTTAATTACATTGTGGACATGTATTCCATAAGAAAGATGCTATTTCGTGTATTATAGATCGCCACTCCAATAAGCTGTAATTTCCACAAATTGCTTGAATTGCCAAATTTTCACATAAATAATTCCCACCATGCTCGATTTTGTTACAACTAATGCTAGACTCGGGACAGTCTGTAGTATTAATCCAAGGAATACACGTTTAGGTACTTGAACTAGGTGTTTATTCAGCTCAGGAGAAGTACAGCGACAAGAGGCAGGAACAGTGGTCAACTGCCAAAACTACAACATTCTCACATAAAGCATGGAACCATCAGGGAACAAGGTTCTACCTACAGGTACCTGAAAGGCACAACACAGAGAATACTACATTATCCTCTTTTCTATAAAATGAAAGATAAAACGATGACAGATAGAAAATAGAAGAGAAATAAGAAAAGAAACATAGGCGAGGAAGAAATGAGAAAAAAAGAAAAGTAGAGGGGCGAGAAGAAAAGAAAAGTAGAAGGGCGAGTAAGAAAAGTAAAGCAGGAGGACACAACTGAGAGCAAAACAGAATACAAGAAAGTTATCTGAACCTGGCAGGAATCCTACAGACTCTAAGACTCCTGCGAAGCTCTGGCACAAAAGTTACATCAACATTACTACCATTTCCGTTATTAGCAACAAGACTAGAACTACCGTCGTTTGTATCAGAACTTGAACTTGACAAAAGGTTATTAGAGAAAATATCGTCTCTACCGACCTTAACAACTTTACAAATATTCCACCAATTCTTGTTATTCACACGCACTGCATTTCCGCAAACCTTATCAACCACAAAAGGCTCAGAGAATTTGCTCCTTCCCTTGGTGACATGAACAGGATTTTTGATGCGAACAACATCACCAGCACAAATACTATGAGGAACAGATTTTTTCCTTTCATCGAAATACATTTTTTGCTTTTTTTGAGCTGCTGTAACATTGTCCCTCACAAAACCATCAATGCCATCCATCACATTCATCTTCACCCATTTAGACATCCAACCAGGACAAATTTTCGGAGAAGGTTTCCTTCCCCTTAAAAGTTCAAAAGGAGAAAATCCAGTTGAAGAATGCGCAGTAGTACGGTAAAACCATAACATGGAACGCACAGCATTCTCAACAACACACTTGCTGGCAATGGCCCACTGCACACAGTTATTGAGCACACGATTCATCCTTTCAACAAGGCCATTGGCCTGGGGGTGATAGAAAGAACTCTTCTTATGAGAAACACCACCCTGTTTAAGAAAACACTCGAATTCAGAACTAACGAACTGTACACCATTGTCCGTCATGACAACCGAAGGAAAACCTTCTCTGAGGAAAATATCTTTCAAAAAAAGAATGACGTTAGCAGAGGAAGGTTCGCTGACAAAACGAATCTCCGGCCATTTGGAGTAATAATCAATGGCAACAATGGCAAAACGAGAAGAAGAAGGTAGGAGATAGAAAGGACCAACTAAATCAACTCCAATCCTCTCCCACGCTCTCTCCGGAAATTGAATAGGTTCCAAAGGAGGAGTCCCTACCTTGTGACTTTTGTCAGATGACTTGCAAATAACACAAATATCAACCAAAGTATCAACACAAACATCCATTTGCGGCCACCAAAACACATCCCTCAACCTACGCTTCGTGAAAGTTTTCCCTAAATGACCTTCATGTGCACCATCTACAAGTCGTTTCCTCAAACTCACAGGAGGAATAAGCCTTCCACACCGCAAAAGAATACCATCCTCAACGGTGAGCTCATCAGCAACCTTAACATAGGTTTGGAAATGTCCAGAAACATACTTTTCTTTAGGCCAACCAGATTTCAAGTAATTTACAACTTGAACAAGAACCTCATCCTTTAACAACTCCCCTTTCCACTCATTCTCATTAATAGCACACATTCCTTCAAGATCCAAAGCAGCAACAAAACAATCCTCTTGATCATCTTCCTTTTCAAAATCACAATCATTTCCAGCTATAGGAAAACGTGAAAAATAATCTGCCCTGACATTCTTTGAACCCGGCAGATAAACGATGTCAAATTCATACTGTAGTAACTTCGTAGACAACCTAGCAATCCTAGGAGTATGCTCCTTAATCTTCTCCCCAGACAAAATTGAGACTAAAGGATTATGGTCCGTTCGAATCACAAAATGACTACCCCAAAGAAAAGGGTTCAACTTCCTGACCGCCCACCAGCAAGCCAAAAGCTCTTTCTCAATGACAGAGAAATTCACCTCAGCCCCACGCAACACTCTTGAAGCATAGGCAATGGTATTGTCAATTTGGCCATTCCTCTGAGTGAGCACAGCCCCAAGGCCAAAACCACTCGCATCCACAGCCACAACACATTCCTTATTCGGATCAAAAGGTTGGAGCACACTGTCACCCACTAACTGTAATTTAATCCAATGAAAAATTTCTTGACAGTTCTTATCCCAAATAAAAGGCACATTCTTCTTCAGCATGTTAGTGAGGGGTTGAACTTTAGATGCATAAACTTTGATAAATCTGGAGTAAAATTCACTGAGCCCAATAAAAGACTTCAAACCAGACTGATCAACAGGGGGAGAAGCATCTACAATGGCTTTCACCAAACCAGGTCGTGGTTCCACACCATCATGTGAGACCACATGTCCTAGAAATTCCATTTTTTCCTTTAGGAAAACACATTTCTCACTCTTAAGTACAATACCTTTATCCTGCATGATTTCTAAAACTTGATTCAAAGAAAAATCATGATCCTCTTTGTTCTCGCCAAAAATCAAAACATCATCCTGGAAAACAATTACTCCAGGAGTATCTTTAAACATTTGACTCATTAGCCTTTGAAAAACTGCTGCCGCCGACGCGAGGCCGAACGGCATCCTGCAGTATTGAAAACTCCCGAAAGGAGAGACAAATGCAGTCAAATGTCTAGAGGATTGACTCAACACCACCTGGTGGTAAGCGGAAGCTAAATCCAACTTAGTGAACCACCTTGCACTCCTGGTAAGAGACAACAAATCTGTAATTTTAGGCAAGGGGTGTGAGTCAATCCAGATATTTTTATTGAGACTGCGCAAGTCCACACAGACGCGCAAATCACCATTCCTTTTCCTGGCGACAACAAGAGGAGACAACCACAAGTACGACTCTATAGGTTCTATGACACCTTTCTTGCACAATCCACTCAACTCCTTTTCCAAACCATCTCTTACGCTGAAAGGTGTAGTGTAGCTCCTATTTTCCCAATAGGCTCTGCGCATTGGAATAGTACCTACGGCAGTAAAGGCCTAGACCAGACGTTAACTAGGTCTACTACTGTCGATACTAGACTTAATTTTTGGGTTTGCCAGCTAAGCTCAGAGTTCGCTAGAAACTTTCTCGAATGTTCAAGGAAGGATTAACTTCCCTGATTAGACAAGAAGGGATTTAGTTTCTGACAACCATAGAACATGACAACTTTGCTCTCCCCTAATCAAGAGTCAATCTCAAGAGTCGTGTGAGCACAAGGCAATTATTTTACTCAGTCAGTACGTGCATTCTTAGTCTCATCAGAATGTAGAGAAAAGGAAGAGACGGGCGTGTTCAATAAAAGGTGTTATTTATTGATCAGTCTCTTTTCTCGTACAAGAGAAATGGATCGATATTATTGCAATACTTATAGTTAAGTAAAGTGCATACATTAAAAGCAATAGTATAAAATAATACTGTAAAAACATTGATATGGTTTCTGAGCCATATGATGCTTTAAAATGATTAAAATATATTTACATACACATATACATTTGACTAAACGTACTCAACTGGTGTTTCTAAATACGCCTACCCCGTGTACCTGACCTAAGTCTAATGCGTGGGCGGGAATAGAAAGTTACAGTTTAAGTTAAGTTTGTTTTTGCCAAGTAAATAACTAAAGAATTCTCTAGGAGGGGTTATTCAGTTCTGTACCTGGAATTTAGGATGAATGAGGAATGGTATCTCTTTCTCTGCTCTCGATATTCCAGGCTGCCTGCGAGGGCTGCCCAGAAACGCCGGTGCTGGGTCTCTCGGCTTGAGATAGCAGCGCGTCTCTCAGCGCGTCAGGAAGGCGGGGCTGCTGCCTGCGGGGTCTGCTTCTGCTCTCGGCTTCAGCAAGTATGGCTGCTCCGTCTGGTCACCACGCGTGTGTTTGCATAGGGCAAGGTCGGCAATATTTATACCTTAAAGGTGCCGGGATTGACGTAAGGATGGACATAGGTACGTCAATAAAGATGTCATACGACTTGCTCGTTAGCACATTCTTTTGCAAAAGTTCTCTGTGAAATCAAAACAATGGCCGCACGGATTATCCAGGTTGTCATAGGTTTGATTTGTTATGAGAACGTCGTATGCCTTATCAGGGGCTGGAGGAATGTCGCTTGTCTACTTAGATCTCAAGCGTTATGACCTAATCAGATAACACGTTCCTGTGCCGTAGTGTGACTGCGTCAGATAACGGTATCTGCATCATGGGGGATTTCTTGCCTCATGGGCTGACTGTTAGTTAACTGGCTAGTTAGTTTAACCAGCATAGGGTCAGGAATAGGGGGATCGATTCAGAACCTATAGAAATACACGACACCCACTCCACGCTAACTATGGTCATATCTACTAATCTATGCATAGTATAACATAGTACAACATACTATAGAGTATAGTGTATACCTTACCACCCCAAAACACATAAATGCATTTCGAAATTTTCAAATATACTGAAAAATTGCAGTCATATATATATTGTATGCACTTATGCTAAGAATTAAAAGCAAAAGTAAACACGCATTTTATGCATTATTGCTTGTTGGTATATGAGAAATACACATGAAATGGCTCTTAATATGGCTATACAGAAAAAGGTCGAAACCATTTCATCACATAATAAAATAATTGTGAACATACCAGCGGGCAGCTAAAGTCTATAAAGTCTATAAAGTATCTAAAATAGAAATCTTAGTTCTCTAGGAATAGTTTCTTACTTTAAGCAGAAAATCAGTGTCCCGGGAAAAAATATATAGAAAAATATTTTAGGGGCTTGCTGAAAAAATCGCTGTCCGTGAACTGGATTGTAATTGTTCATGTGATTTTATTTTTAAAGTTGAAGGCCGGATTCAGGGAACGCCGTGTGCGAGTTTACTCAAAAGTCTCTATTTCTGTTCCGGAGAGAACATCATATCATTCAGGCTTTCGAAAAACTGTCAATAGCTTCATGGGAAAGTTCCACTAAGTCGGAAATAGGGGTAACCATGCATTCATGCGCATGATCGTCTCCATTGACATTCTGATTTGCATTGCTGACAGAAGGTCGTACCTGTTCGATGCTGCTTTCATCTTGAACTTCACTACCCTTCAATCGCAGTGGTGAAGATTCCAGGAATGCAGTCATCAGAATTGGCAGCCTTTGAGGGCAGCACAAAGCGTGAACCTTGGTAGGAACCAGCAGTGTATCTGCATCCACCGGCGCATCCGATTGTAGCGTCAGACAGGTGTCTAACACGCATTCTTCTCCGCATAGCAGACACCTTAGTACAGGTAAAACACACCTTTGCCACATTGGTCGAAATGATAGAAACCAAGTCATGTTTAGGTCTCTAAGCCGGGAGAGTCCCAGGATTTTTGATATCCGGTCCCGGTATCCAATGGCTAGGATCGTATCTTCCATTGTCGCGAGAGTTTGATCTGTGACATGGGTTGCCATAACGAAAAATAAGGACTAGGAATAGGATTCCTACAATTAGTCCCAGGATCAAGGGAAGTCCGCCAAAAATCGAATGGACGAAATCTGGAAAAATACCCAGTATGGCTTTGAATGGTGTTAATGCCATCGAAAATACTGTCTTAAATACCTTTGAGACCCCAGTGGTATCAGAAATATTTAAGATTTCGCTCAGGATTTCCGCGAAATGTACGGGGGAATTAGTTGATAATAATGTATGTATCTCTGCAGTCGTCCTTGCGACTTGTAGATCATACGTTTCTTTAGATGACGTGAGCCTTGTAGGCGTCTGAAGAAGCACTGTTTTCATTCTGCTTAAAGTGTCTATTCGAATAGAAGTAATTTTCAAACCGGGCCATGCCCTTGCCTCCCTGTCTGGAAAGGAGCTGGGGAACAAAGAACGTCCACAGCACTTGACCTTCGCCGTCGTAGTGACGAGATAAGGAGTCCCGGGCATAAGACTACAACATCTGCGGTCTACAATAAGAATGTAACTCCCATTATAGAGTCTTTGAAAGAATGGTTCTATTTCAGTTGCAGGTGCGCCTTGCTGGTGACATGAAAGGTTGTATGAATTCCCTTCACAGGCTCCGTGCAAACTAATACCGTTACACAGAAGCGTGCCGCTTAGTGACATAGCACAATTGTTGCCACTAAGAAACACTTTCTGTCCTTTGTTACTGACACATGCATGTGAATAGGGCAGGTTCCATGTTGTTTTAAGGTACCCCTTTCCCAATTTCTCGTACATGCCAGCCTGTATATATTTTTGGCAGTATTGAAACCTGAAGGTTGAGATTGGAATATTTATGATTCCGTGGATTATCCATTCACTGACAGGTCGTTCTGACATTGTCAACGGTAATCCTTCTAGTTTTTCAATGCTCAAAATTGTATAATCAGCACCCTTCTGCGCCATACCGATTTGTCTATCAGTAAGGTTAAAGATTTGGAATAGTGACGTTGTGTTGATTAAACGCCAAGGCACATATCCTGAACGCAGATTTTGTAACGTCCAGCCAAGCTGTACAATAGAGCGCAATTGCGACTGACCATGTTGTAATAACAGTAAGTCGTGCGATAATATGTCGATTGCTGAAGACACAATGCTGTCCAATGAAAATATTCTGGAGGACAGAGTCATTAACCCATTGTCCACTACAGAAAGTGATTTTTCCAAATTAATACGATCAATTTCACGTATTCTCTCTGCTGTTTCAATTTGAGTAACCTTCCAGGCCTCATTGTATGCTGCATATACAGAGGCTGCTATGAAACGCTTTTGACGCTGTTTGCGTGGTCCCATTATGAAATCACGCAAGTCAGCACCATCAGTAAGTAAAGTTAGGTGTTGCTTAATTTCAGGCAGTGTGGAAGACTGTAGCCATTGAAGGCATAATTTGCCCACACTGTAGGTTGTTATTATCCCTGGGTGGTGTCTTTGGGGATATCTAGGGTCTGGCCTGGTCATTTTTAAACCCTGTGTTTTATTCAGGAATCTATCTTGACAGTTATTTGTATCTGTGGGCCAGATCAACCATTGTTTCCAATCAGGATGTGTTCTGTTTTGGTTAAGTATATGGTTTATGTCTATTTCTTCATCTGTTTCAGAGCTATTGCTAAACATTGTTGGCTTTGGAATAGACGGGTTATTTAATTCTTTGATTTTGGCTAAGCCAAGACAGGTGGTTTGTTGAACAGTGTCATTTAAAAATATCATTTGTTCTGGGATCATGCAGGCTCTAAACAGAGCTTCTATACCCTGTACTTGCCATTCTTTTGTACCCCAAACACTTTTCAAATCAACATTTTTGTCCCAATAATCAAATCCAAATGTATTCATCTTTTCAAAGAATATGTCTGAATATATCAATTTTGTGTTGGTTATCATGGTTTTGGTCCCTGTCTTGTTTGACAATTTGTAATAAAATGTTTCAGCATTAGTTATGTTAAAACCTGAAAAATATGAATATTTGTTATAAACGGTTCTAGAGCTCCCTTTTGGAGGTGTAGCACAATGTTCCCATTGATTATAATTTAAAACATTTCTAGGTTGTGCAGATTTATGCAGGAAATGGTTACCATAATGGTTATAGCAATACATACTATCATAATTTGTAGAACCTTGCAAATAATCATGTTTTGTGAATTTAGCAGACATTACTAAGTCAGACATCATATTGTTTATACTTTCAAAGTCCCAATCATCAGCAAATGAGTTTGGTTTTGCAAAGTCACTCAAAGAGATCTTAATTTGGTGTGGATATTTCAGGATCTCGACCGGACCATAAATTTCATAGTCAGTGTTGTCCCAGGCTACCCCACCAGGTATTGGAATTGCTGTGAAGTTGGCTGAAGAAAGTTCTGAAGAAAGTTCTCGTTTCTCGACGTGTGAAGATGTGTGTGGTTTGAGGACCAAGTTGATGTTCTGACTTGCTGTGTCCATTTTAGCATATTTTCCCTCAATGAAGCGTCCCAAAGTAAATACCATGATGAGCCAAAGTATGAGGATAAATGCACCAAAGCCCACCCAAAATTCAATCCATGGAGAAATCAGATATGTTTCTTTTAGTTGTTTCAAAAATTCCTTCGCCTTGTCTTTAAAGGATTTTGATGATGGCTGTGTCTTTTGTTCGCTGAAACCTTCAGAGGAATCATCGAAGTTGATGAAGTAACCGGATGTAGTTCTGTCAATTGTTCCAATTGGTTCAGGATTTTTGTTTCTTGCATTTTCACTTGGTACTTCAGTATAGATTGGTGTGTCTCTGCCAAATGTCTTTATTTGGGTTTTCAGAGGTCTTAGTTCTATTGCATTGTTGCATAGTCCTTGTTGTTCTTCTGTAGGCGTTTCGAATGTGATGAGCCTCTTTGTTAGGACCTCTGTACTGGTAGCAAACCTTGGTGTTCTGCTACTTATTGGGAGTCCACTTGGCCTACTGTTTGTTATTGGCCACATGTTGTGGTTTTACCAGGTCGATGGATACAACTCGGTTCTCCTTTTTTCCAGCAAGTGGCGGTAGTACAACTGATCTTGTCCCGTTGACAGACAAGACAGGAACTGCTTTTCTGAAAGAAGGCCCAAATTCCTTCTTTACCGCGATCTTCTCCCTGACTAGATCCCCGACTTTCGGAATCCAGACAGGTCTTGCTGGGACAGGTGGTGATTCTTCAGTGGTTGTTGGCTGTTGTTTCAACTGTATGTTGCTCAGGTCTTTTCTTGTTTTGTTTAAGTCCTGCAAAATAGCCAAACGGTCTTTGACATCAAAGCTTTTTTCTATTACCACTGAAGTCTGACTATCAAGGTCAGAGATCAACATCCTAGTTCCGAATAATAATTCGTACGGACTGAATCCCTTCAGAGAATTTCCTGGCAGGTTATTTAGACTACGTTGGACACTTATTAGATGTTTGACCCACCCAGCTCCCGAACCTAATATCCTTTCTATTATAGACTGCTTTCTGTCTTGGTTTTTTCTTTACACCATCCCATACCCTCAGGAAGGAAGTGAGAAGATTCCCGCTGGGCTGTGCTCATTTGGCCATTCTTTCCCCCCCCAGGCTGGATTGCCTGAGAAAAAGAAAAAATGGTCGAACGTAGCATGCTCTTAGCGTATATGCCATTTAGACTCGCAAATCTTGTATAACAGTCCGGACGTCAGCCGAGTGCTGTGGATCTACATTATAAGTGGAAACTAGCCTGTATATGTTAATCGCAAGCCATTCTTTTTGCTGGTAATATTATCTGCCTTGATACGACGAGGTATTAAACTGCTTCTCTCCCCACTGCGATCTCTGTTGCAGTTTGGGCAGTTTTTTACAAACATGGTGTAGTGCAGGCTCATGCCTGGCCACCAGTACCGTGATTGTAACTCTTCCAGAGAATCTTTTAATTTAAGGTGTCTGAGACCCTCGCCCATGTGTGCGTCTGCGATTAACAAGTTTCTCCTGTCCATGTTTGGAATCACTCTATCCCCCACTCCAGGGATTCGAGCAAAAGGGACGGAGTTTGCATCGATTATGTATGTATAATTGAGTGGATAATTGATCGGTAACGCTGAGCAGTCGCCTTTTGATGACGTTTTCACCGCCAGCAATGTTTCGCCGTCAATGAATTTTAATGTACGCTTTTTTCGATCTACGGGAGCCGGTTTACTGGCTGCCGCTGTGGCTGTTTCAGCCAATGAATTCCCTACAACGTGAACGCCATCACGTTGATGACTCAGTGAGTGAGTCACGTGAGTCTTTGGTAGTTCTTTCTTCAAAAGAGCTACTTGTTCCCAGAGAAGTCTCTGCTTTATTGGTGCATCTGTGTCATCTTTGTAACCGTTCTGAATCCATGTCTGCAAATCCTTGTTATATGCTTTAACGCAGAAATATGAATCTGACACTATAAGTGTCGGGAATTCGCGATCCGCATTATCTAGCGCCATTTTTAAAGCTATTATTTCAGTTTGTAGTTCTGAATTAGTTTCTACTGAGTGTGATTTTGTTAATAGAGGTCTTAGTTTACCTCCGCGCCACACTTCTTTTGTAATCTCACATGTGGGATTGTATGCATGTTCTCCCCAAACGGAGGGTTGAGCATGTCCGTCTGTATAGATTACACAGGCGTAATTTCGTAGAGGCAGAATGTCGATTGGCAGAGGATACGTCTTTTCATATTTTAGATTTTCCAATTCTTCTAGTTCTGGATCAAAGTAGTAGTATACTTTGTCCGTTGTGATTGAATTCACCCATTGTATCCATTCCGGATCCAATGTTGTTGTTGGTAAATTACACGGTGTTGTTAATGCCTCAAAGGCTGATTCAGCTGTTCTGACTGTGATATGTCTACCGTCAGCTATGTCTTTTTCTCTAGCTATTGCGGTTTGAACTGCTTGAACAATTTTTCCTTTGTTGCTGAATCTCTGTTCAGCTTTTGTGTACAAGTGTGATTTGAATGCAATTGGTACCTTTTCTCCCTCATTAGAGGTCAGGTATGTGAATCCGCATCTCCCTGGGATGACTCGGATCACAAGGTTGCGTGTATTATCACGGGTTTCTAATTTTGTCTTAATTAGCATGTCTGTTTGTAAGGATCTCAAAATTTCTGTGTGTGTTTGAGTCCAACTGGATCTTTTAAAGTCTGGTTTAATTAGATCGTAAAGGGGTTTGACCCTTTCTGCGTAATTTGCAATGTAAGTTCTTCCGAAATTTAGGAAGCCTAGAATTGACTGTAGGTTTTTTAGTGTTTTAGGTGCTTGGATTACGGCACATTTCTCTAGGAAATTGTCTGCCAGGCTTTTACCTTCACTTGATAGCTCATATCCTAAGAATAGGACCGTCAGATGGGCAATTCTGGACTTTTTGAAGTTGAATTTGTAACCCTCTGCAGCGAAACCAAGTATTATGGTGTTCACTCTTTTCAAGTGAGTCTCCAAGTCATCATCTGTTAAGTAAATGTCATCGACATAAGATAATGCTTCATCATCATATTGTTGTAGTAATTCTGTTACTCTCGCTGAGAATACCCCCGGGCTGTTCTTGTACCCCTGGGCTAACCGACAGAATTGTTTTTGAGTGACATTTACTGAGAATGCAGTTAAATATCTGCTTTCTGGTGCTATGTTTTGACAAAAGAATCCATTGGAGATGTCCAAGGTTGTTTTGTATTTTTTGCGCACTATGTTATTCATTAGTGCAGCACTGTGTGAGTTTTGCACTGCAAAAGTTTTGCAACATGTGTTAAGGTGTCGGTAATCCAAAACTAGACGGTACGAATTGTCTGGTTTGGAGACCGGAAACAAAGGAGTGTTCATTTGTGAGGTGCAAGTTTCAATCACCCCCTGGTATTCTAGCTGATCTAGTATTTCATTTACTTGTTTTTTAGCTTCTTGCTTAATTGGGTACTGCCTTTGTGCAGTAGGTTGTGATTTTAACTGGATTTTGTGAGGAGGAGAATCCTCATCCCATCCTACATGATTTTTGTATAAAGCAGGTGCTAAGGCCACTGCCCACTTTCTAGCAAGTGTGTATTTATTATGAATCGGGATTTGATTCGAGAAGGCAGGCATAATTACTTCTTCGCCATGAGGGCACTCCCTGACAAACTCTGGTGGCCAGTCTTTTTCAGCTAGAAGGATGTCATAACCCTTTGAGAGGTTATCCCAAAATAGTCCCCTTATTTTCCTAGTCTTATCTCCCTCTATACGTAATGTTATCTCGTATATTTTGTGGGGCTTGCTAACTCTGGTATCTGCAGTTTCCACTTGAAGGTATTCATTCGTGTCCACTGTCTCCAGATGATTCATAAGGACTTTGCGAGCTATGCTCACCTCTGCTGCGCTGTCTAGCATTGTCTGAGCCCACTCTCCGTTTTTCAGTTGTGTCCTCAGTATTCTCGGCATTGTTAACTACCTTGATACTGGCTACCTTCTTTTTTGGAAATTGTGATTTCTTTTTCAGTTGAGCAGGTTCCTTGTCTTTGGACTTGGCGTGCTCTTCTGATCGTCCTCTTCTTTCCGATTTCTGCGAGGAATTCTGAAAAGATTGAGAGGGACGTGTATCAATGTCTTGATATCTATCAGGTTTTTTAATATTATCCCTATTTCTAAGGTTATATCTATTCCCAGAGGGTTCACTCTGGGGTGACCTTTGTCTCTGGTTTGGAGATTTCTCTCTTCGCCTAGGAGACCTTCCTCTGGACTGGAATTTCTTTTCTTTAGGATTGGATTGTTTGTTCCCATCCCAGTTCTTTTTTGGTGAATTATTATTATTATTAAAAAACATTTTTTCTGGACTTGTAGTCAGTTGCGGTTTTACTGGTATTCCACCTAGACTATCTCTGCCTAGTTCTTCATAGGATTTTTCTATGATTCTGGCAATTTCAGCTGGTTGGTCTGCTATATCTGTCTCTTTTAACCTCTGGCGGATCGCCACGTTTGCTGCTTCACCTTTTATGTTGGCTAATAATATAGCCGAGACCTGCTTGAAGTCTTTTAGTAATTTCATACCAAGAGTTAAAGCAGGTTCTGGACCGTATTCATCTTGAATTTGTTTAAGCACATCTGGTATTACCGAAATGGATGGAACACCGTGCGTTTTTGTGTAGATGGAAGCAAAGACTGTACCCCAAGTGTCACAGTCCTCAATGTGTGGTGCGATTCCCATTGGGAGACATATAGTCAGAATTCTGTGTTTTTCTAATGGGGTGGTGTCAGGAAACACCGCCTCTATTTGGGTTATTTTCTGTGCCAACCAGAATGGTATTTGTTCCCGTTTTGCTGGGACTTTACCTAGGCAGGATTGGATGTTCTGTGGTGTAATTTTATTTGTGTTCCCCTGGTGAGGGGTCAGCTGTGGAAGTTTAATCGCTGGCTGAATTGTTGAAGTCCGCATTACATACTGAACTAATTGTCTGTGAATTTTTAGTAGTTGTTTTAGCTGTATTAACAGCTCTGCTGCAGGCATCCTATCGATGTCTGGATGTGGTGTGTATCCGGCTAGGACCGGCCACGTTGCTCCTGGTCTTCCTAAAGGACCGAGCCTTGTAATGTGATTGTTATGTATTAGGGCGCCATCAAATAAGAGCAAATGCTCTTCAAATTTGAGTGGTACTTCCACCTCCTCGAAAGGAGTGTACTCATTAGGAGGTTCCTCTACTTTGTAATAGTGGAAGTACTTTGTTACAGCATTTGCTGCTGGAAAATGTATCCATGTATAGTATACCTCTGTCTGCCGATATTCGTGTGCCTCAATTACGAATATGACTGTGCCACCTCTAGGTGTCAGTCCATTTTCTATAAGTTTTAGAGTTATAGATCTCCTTTTGGCGACCTGGATGAGTATTATATCCGGGTCTGCTGTTTGCATGGTAGCATCAGCATCTGCTATTTCAGTGGCTAATCTAATTGCCTCTCTTTCTTCATCACTCTCTGCCATTTTACAGACAGGATGGTATTATGTTTATTTGCAGATCAGGTTTCTTATGGAAACAGAGATTAGATGCACAATATTCTGGAACTGTTTTATCCTTCAACGTTGACTAGACCAAGAACCATACATAGGAGTTCCCTCCTGCGAGGTTTTGGAGGATATAATAACCTTTCACCCACTCCAGACGTCTTTGGAGTATTTGGGAAAAGGGGTCTGAGTGAGAAAGCACGACTGAGTTACTCTAAATGTCTTACGTTAGTTTTATCGCCCTTTCCAAACGCGTTGGGCGCCATGTAGTGTAGCTCCTATTTTCCCAATAGGCTCTGCGCATTGGAATAGTACCTACGGCAGTAAAGGCCTAGACCAGACGTTAACTAGGTCTACTACTGTCGATACTAGACTTAATTTTTGGGTTTGCCAGCTAAGCTCAGAGTTCGCTAGAAACTTTCTCGAATGTTCAAGGAAGGATTAACTTCCCTGATTAGACAAGAAGGGATTTAGTTTCTGACAACCATAGAACATGACAACTTTGCTCTCCCCTAATCAAGAGTCAATCTCAAGAGTCGTGTGAGCACAAGGCAATTATTTTACTCAGTCAGTACGTGCATTCTTAGTCTCATCAGAATGTAGAGAAAAGGAAGAGACGGGCGTGTTCAATAAAAGGTGTTATTTATTGATCAGTCTCTTTTCTCGTACAAGAGAAATGGATCGATATTATTGCAATACTTATAGTTAAGTAAAGTGCATACATTAAAAGCAATAGTATAAAATACTACTGTAAAAACATTGATATGGTTTCTGAGCCATATGATGCTTTAAAATGATTAAAATATATTTACATACACATATACATTTGACTAAACTTACTCAACTGGTGTTTCTAAATACGCCTCCCCCGTGTACCTGACCTAAGTCTAATGCGTGGGCGGGAATAGAAAGTTACAGTTTAAGTTAAGTTTGTTTTTGCCAAGTGAATAACTAAAGAATTCTCTAGGAGGGGTTATTCAGTTCTGTACCTGGAATTTAGGATGAATGAGGAATGGTATCTCTTTCTCTGCTCTCGATATTCCAGGCTGCCTGCGAGGGCTGCCCAGAAACGCCGGTGCTGGGTCTCTCGGCTTGAGATAGCAGCGCGTCTCTCAGCGCGTCAGGAAGGCGGGGCTGCTGCCTGCGGGGTCTGCTTCTGCTCTCGGCTTCAGCAAGTATGGCTGCTCCGTCTGGTCACCACGCGTGTGTTTGCATAGGGCAAGGTCAGCAATATTTATACCTTAAAGGTGCCGGGATTGACGTAAGGATGGACATAGGTACGTCAATAAAGATGTCATACGACTTGCTCGTTAGCACATTCTTTTGCAAAAGTTCTCTGTGAAATCAAAACAATGGCCGCACGGATTATCCAGGTTGTCATAGGTTTGATTTGTTATGAGAACGTCGTATGCCTTATCAGGGGCTGGAGGAATGTCGCTTGTCTAATTAGATCTCAAGCGTTATGACCTAATCAGATAACACGTTCCTGTGCCGTAGTGTGACTGCGTCAGATAACGGTATCTGCATCATGGGGGATTTCTTGCCTCATGGGCTGACTGTTAGTTAACTGGCTAGTTAGTTTAACCAGCATAGGGTCAGGAATAGGGGGATCGATTCAGAACCTATAGAAATACACGACAAAGGGACACTCCTGAACTTATGCTTAACAGGGATGGCCCCATCTTTCACTCTTATCTCGTGGTTAAAACCTTTAATCATTCGAAGGCTGTTCCCAAAAACAGTAGGAAACTTGAGAATTAATTTCTCAATATATTCATTTGACTCTACAACTGCTAACTTTTCAATATAGTCACAGGATTCATCGATACTAATCTGCTCTTTAGTACCTGGTCTAAGGATCATCTTAAACAACCCCTGGTGAAACCACCCCAAAATGTTCAACCCTTTTATAGAAACATATATTTTTCCAAAAATGTTCCTTCCCCTGAACTGAATGATATCTTCAAAAAAACCAAGGAGAGCTATCCTCCGACCTTCATAAGAAACGGGAGCTCTATCTGGTGGCAGGAGCTTCCTTTCAGGCCAAGTTTCATCAAACAATTCTTGGGTGATCATCGTTACTTTAGCGCCTGAATCTACTAACAAAGAAATACATTTGTCACCAACACCAAAATCTTCATAAGGGTCAACACATTCCGAAGGGTCCCCAGTGATAACACCATCATCCCGTACCACCACAACCATGTCCCCAAGGTCGTCTTGGATACTGTTGATAGGATCTGAGTCCCTCCCGGTACTTTCATAATATTCTGTGACATTTCCTACCACATTAACATTGCTCTGTCCCTGAGATTTATTAGTAAAAGTAGAGTTTCCCTGTTTCGAAACTTGACAAATTTTTGCAAAATGACCACATTTTCCACAATTCCGACAGGTGGAGTTCCTGGCAGGGCAAAATTTGTTGTTCTGGTTATGTGAAGGATTGCCACATCTATAACAAATGTCATTCCTAGAAAAAGCATTTCTCTCAAAACGTTGTGAACTGGGAAAGTTGTTTTTCTCAAGACGTTGTTGACCAAAAGCCGCTTTATAATCCTTGTTCTCCTTAGTTCTAACTATGGAAATTGCTTCTTCACATTTCTTCTCAAGTTCCTTCACTTCCTTTTTAGACAATTCTATACTCTTGGCCATGCGGATAGTTTCTTCAAGCGTTGGGTTGCCCAACGTTAGTAGTTTTTGTTGAATAGACTTGTCGGAACATTTACAAACATACTGATCTCTAATTAATTGTTCTCTAAAACCCTCAAAATCACATTCTGCACTCAGCTGCCTTAAACTAGAGACATATGTCTCAACATCCTCCCCTGGTAGCTGTTCTCTTTTGAAGAATGTGTGTCTAATTACAACAAGACTAGGCTTAACGTCAAATCGCAACTCCAGTCTCATTCTAGTCTCGGTGTATTCGTCTATATATTCTTCTGCGTTGTTTCTTGTCAAGGGGGGTAAGTGTTTATAGATCTCTCTCCCCTCACAACCTAACGAATGTAATAAAAGACACTTCTTCCTCTCTGCGCGATATCTAGACGCGCCTATTGCACCCAAATAAGTCTCGAAAGCATCGAACCATTTTTTCCAAATAATCGGTGGATTACCTGGGGTCTCCAGAAATGGAGGTGGAGGTGAAACTGATTGCATGCTGAGCAAAATATGTTTTTTTTTTTTTAAAACTAGAGTAACAGTTCATTCCAAAATTTCATTGACCTGCCCTGTCGCTGACCATAAGAGATTGAACATGTGATGAGAGAGATTTTATTTAATTTAAACTTCTTTTGTACCATTGACAGTGTTTATGTTTTGTTCTCCTGGCACCAGCGTGCAAAAATTGACAAACAGCGTAGACTTCGTTTCATAGACACAAGCGTTATAAGGTAATGCTTCCTCTAACGCGTGAAGAGCAGACAGCATAGAGTATTCAGCGTGCGTTGGAAAGACACTCAGTATTCAGCGTATTCAGCGTTGGGAAGTTTACAGCCACGTTGCTAAGGAAACCTGCCTTCTCCAATGCGCGAGCAGACAAGATTCGGCGTAAGCGCTCAAGTGTTGCCAAGGTAACGCATCTAGAATGGCGGACACCTGCGTCACGTGGAAATGCGCTGCCAACCACACGCGTCAGAGCCAGAGTCTTCAGAACGCAGATACGTTGCCAACCACAGGCACGCGCAGATGACGCGCTGATGACGTGACAAGCTGAAGACATTAATCCCCAAAATGCGCTTAAGCCTTCTTTTTTATGAAAAATGCCATAAACGCGCTGGGAATAAAACGGAATTACTCATCTTGCTTGTCCTCATCATCCGCTGGCAAAATGCTGTTTGTTAAACGGTTAGTCTTCGTACTCCCACGAAGCTTTATCTTGAATGCTGGAACTCGAGGAAAGTCGAGGTAAGACAGGTTCTTTACCTTCTCCTGAGCATCGTCGCCAACAATTTTGTAGTAATAATGCAAGGAATACACGTTTAGGTACTTGAATTAGGTGTTTATTCCGCTCAGGAGAAGTACAGCGACAAGAGGCAGGAACAGTGGTCAACTGCCAAAACTACAACATTCTCACATAAAGCATGGAACCATCAGGGAACAAGGTTCTACCTACAGGTGCCTGGAAGGCACAACACAGAGAATACTACACAGTCCTCACAGGCAAAGAGTATAAGCAACTAGGCAGTACTAACTGTCTCCGCATTCGGCTACAAGACCTGACGGTGATCAAGTTTTCTTGACTCTCACCATCATGGCTGACAATAGTTGGTAACCAGAAGGGCGGGTAGACGCCTTTCAACACATCGACTGAGACTAACTGTGACACGCTATCGGGTGCCACATTACGCAGGTAAATGTTTGTAGTATAGATAAATTAATGGTTATATCGACTTGGGATATGGCGAGAAACGCGCTTTGAAATCATTAATGACGCGTTCTTTTCTGTTTATTATTTTTTCTAAACAGGCATCGTCCTGTTCAATATATCAAATTCATCTCTATCCAAGACGCGGGTATAAGCTAAGTTATCTGGCGCAACTCCCATGTGCTCAGGTAAAATTAAAAAACTCAAAATTAAACACTGTAATAATATGTCGGCCCGACAATACACGCAAATGAAGGCATTCATTAACATCGTGTTTTGTATATAATGTTTTTAACAGGCATTGTCCTGTGGAAAATATTGAAAGCGCCATTATATGTACATACTTCATCCTTGTTCCCTGACCACTACATGTGGTAAGTACTATACCTGCCCGTATTATGGTTGAAAGTCACACATAATAAATATGGCTGTGTGATATGAATAAAATCTTCACTCTTGCCTAATTGCTTTTTATCCCCCAACTTTTTCTCTTTTGTTACAACAGTACCCGGCTGGGTTACCTGTAAGTTAGTTTTTATTCTTCACCATGCATGGGTGAATACAAGATATTATTCAGGTATTTTTGGTCCCTTGTCCATATATATAATTGTCAATAATTGTCATACACTATACTCACTCCCACCTCGTCCTTTTAATTGTAGATGTCCCACATTGCCTTGTCCTGACGAGACCCGTATCCCCGAGGGTCGAAACGCCGTTGACGCCACAAGGAATTGAACCACTAAAATAGTGCCTACGATCGTGTAGAGTCACTATAACAATTATTTAAGTTTTGTTTGGTCATTTTCCTTCCCTTCTTCATGTATCCAATAAGAAACCACTGTGGCCTTATTTAGTTTATGTTGTATGTAGTGTTATTTTGATTTCACATGTACACTTGGGACACTGTGCACTTTGTTTGTGTCTTTATATTCACATGACTATGTGACAAATTAAATATGATTGAATACGATTGATGTTTTGAAGTAAAACATTCCTGAAATGTATATAATTGGTTGTGTATTTCCTTTCGCCATCCCTTTCAACCCTCTGTGTTAGTGCAAATTGCTATTAAGCTACATACCAAGTGTATATTAGAAAGTATTATACCACAGGAACCGTTGTTCTTTGATATAACTGTCCGCCCTGGTTCCTATGTGAGTAGGGTTCTCCTTGTTTTCCTTCAAGACAATCACCCATCCAGCACATGTACTTATCCAATCACTATGCCAATACCAAAGCACTTATAAATTCACTGTGCACTCTCTTTGCACTACTCTAATCATCCAGTCACTACCCATGTACTCATGGAATTACTCAGGCACTAACTCATATGCTGTTACAATCCTCCATGCACTACCCATGCAGACCTCTAACCACCTACACATTAATGATTCACTTGTCCAATTACCCAGGTAGTAGCCATGCACTCCAGCAAACCCACTGTCACTCCCCACGCACTCCTCCAATCCCTGATCCAGCACCATGTACTTATTCAATCACTCCGCCAATACCCAAGCACTTATAAATTCACCACTCACACTCTTTGCATTACTCTAATCATCCAGTCAATACCCATGTACTCATGCAATGACGTCAGGCACTAACATATGTCATGGAGATAGGAAAAGCACCAACCAGGACAACTAAGTACACAATAGGCACTCAGGGACTGGAAAAGGTCAAGTTATTTTCATATCTGGGGATCTTATTTGACAGCCGCCTTAGTTTCAAAGCCCTTGCAGATGAGAAATGTAATACATTAATTAACTCAACAGGGGCAACAATGAATTTTGCGAAAAGGCTAGGCTAGTGGTCCCCGGAGCAAATTCTGAACCTGTATAGCTCTGTAAGTTGTGCTAAAGTCCTTTACGGCAGTGAGGTATGGGGCTTCACAGATCCACACAAACTACAAATAGAAGAAAATAAATATTTGAGACGGGTACTAAAGGTCCCTCAGAGGAACCTGCCGGCCTTGGGACATGCTGAATATTTTTCCCAGCCAACAAAATTGTTATCCCGGGACATGGGCCACATTAAGACAGAGTTTTTAAATAGAGCAATATCAAATAGGGAAGACAGGGAGCTGACCAAGTTATCAGTGAGAACCCACCAGCTAACGAAGTCGCATTTGGGCCTGGAGCCTTATCTGTCCTACATTTACAATCCCCAGGACAGATTTCTTGTGAGCCACTTCAGGCTAAACTTGCTGCACCGCATTTTGGCTGTTCCGGCAGGGTATACAACACAGTTAGAAATGAAGGGTCACTGTGGCTGCGACCAACGGTCTCCGCAGGACATGCTTCACTTTGTTTTATTATGCCCTGTCTATACTTATCCTAGGCGATTATTTTTAAAAGGTATTTTAAGAAA
This sequence comes from Lissotriton helveticus, assembly GCF_964261635.1. Taxonomy (NCBI): domain Eukaryota; kingdom Metazoa; phylum Chordata; class Amphibia; order Caudata; family Salamandridae; genus Lissotriton; species Lissotriton helveticus. The sequence goes on along the minus strand of NC_136069.1, from coordinate 1,095,664,694 downwards.
CGCTAAGTTTAAACAAGCAACGGTGGCCCTATTGTTCCTGAAATTCTCTGTAGAGCCCCTAACGCTATTTTGCACAGTTAATTTCCTAAGACTATAAAGATGAAACTTAGAACTGGTAGAGGGGAGGGATAAATGTCTTTGGGTTTAACATCTGTCATTCAGAAAAGGGATGTTACCCCCCCGGTGTACATGATCTACTCATCCGTGTCTGGACTCTGCAATTGTTTTATGTAATATCTTATTATATTTTTTTGATGAACTATTCTAACTTATGATAATTTATGCCAGCTCTTTGAGATGATCCTTGTAAGATGAACCAATCGTTCTTTACGTTTGGCTTGTATATAGACTTTTTAGTGTGGTTTTAAAAAGCTTGAGACATCTTTTATAACATTGTACTTTTATGGAATTGTTTTATGCCGAATAAAGTATTTTGATTTGCTTTGAAAATTCACCATGCACTCTCTTTGCATTACTCTAATAAACCAGTCAATACCCATGTACTCATGCAAGGACCCAGGCACTAACATATGTACTGCTAAAATGCTCTGTATACTATCCATGCAGCCTTCGAACCACCTACACACTACTGCTTATTTCCTCCAATTACCCAGGTAGTACCCATGCACTCCAACAATCTCCCTGTCACTTCCCACACACTACTCCAATCAACCATCCAGCACCATGTACTTATCCAATCACTCTACAATCACTATACATTCACCATGCACTCTGTTTTCAGTACTCTAATCACCCAGTCACTACCCATGTACTCATGCAATGAGTCAGGGACTAACACATGCACTGCTACAATCTTCCATGCACTACATATGCATACATCTAACCACCTACACACTACTGATTCACTCCCCCAATTAACCAGGTAGTACCCATGCACTCCAGCAACCCCCCTGTCACTCCCCATGAACTCCTCCAGTCCCTCATCCAGCACAATGTACTTATCCAATCACTCCGCCAATACCCAAGCACTTATACATTCACCAGGCACGCTCTTTGCAGTAGTCTAATTACCCTGGGCAAAGTACTAAGCTACGCTCGCGTAGTTTGCAAAGTTTGCACTACTTCGCACTACGCAAATTGCACTTAGCACAGTATAAACACGCGTAGCGGTAATTTTTTGCTTGCTCGCAGTCCTCAACGTCACGTTGGCGACCGCGATCGAGCAAAATGACATCCGGGCAAGACTTTTTCCTTGTTCGCGATCAGCAACATCAAGTTGCCGATCGTGAGCGTGGAAAATAATCCTCCAGGCGAGATTCTCAACACGGGGTGGTCAGGTTTCTCAATGCAAGTGGTCGCATATGCTCACGACTGCTCGCGATGAGAAACTACCAGTCCGCGTTAAGAAAGCTGCTGCTCGAGTAGAAATCTACCGCTTGCACTGTGCAAGATGTGGTTTGCACTGATTGCACAGTGCGGACAAGCATCTGGGACTGTGCAATCAGTGCCAACAGCATTTTTCACAGTGCACTACGCAGTTCACGTAGCTACGCGCAGCTCGCGTAGTGCAAAGTGCACTTCGCTTAGCTACGCATAGAGCTATTACTCAAACTACGCCTAGGGTTAAGTCTAGTCATCCAGTCTCTACCCATATACTCATGCAATTTTCCAGGCAGTAACACTTACAGAGCTACAATCACATGTGCACTATCCATGCAGTTGTGTAATCAGACAGACACTGCTCATTCACACTCTTTCAATCACTCAACCATCACTTATATACTAATGCAATCACCCACGTATTATCCATCCACTCATGCAATAACTCACGGATTACAGATACACTTGTACAATCATGTAGGCAGTACTCATGCACTTATACAATTACCAAGCACTACCCATGCACTCTTTGAATCAATCATGCTCAACACATATACTCCAGCAATCATGCAGACATTAGCATGCAGTTATTTCTCTTTTTAAACCAGATAATGCAGTTCTGAAAATAATTCTTTTTTTTGTTCTTTTGTTTTTCTAATTTTTTTGTGTGTTTTTGTAAATTATTTTGTAAATTTTCTGGGTGTTTTTAGAAAAAATGAAAAAAGCAACCGGCTAAAGTCTTAACTTTTGGAATTCTAAAATCATTTCAGAAGAAGAAAAAAATGATTAGCAGCGATTGTTCCTTGCTGCAGAACAAACAGCATCCACAGATTGTTCACCACAACATAGGATGGCGTTGCATTTTATGCATAGCTGTTTTAAGTTCCCAAACTCTGAGCGTATGTCCGGCCCTAGAGATGATGTACTTGACGCTCCTGAAGTTCTGGGACCAGCTCCCTGGTCCCCTTGCTGCATATTTTGTTGTGCATATCGCATCTGCTCCTGGGCAACATATCTAGGGAGGATTGTCTGGAGGTGCTTGTACATGCTCGACGTGCCACAAGAGTATTTCTTGTCACTACCTCTAGACAAAATCCGTGGACAATGAGTACAACTGACCTTCCTTGCATTGACTCTCTTTTAACCGTCTGGACTGGTGAAAAATTTCCAGCCAATGGTTTGTGGTCTCTTTTTGGGAGGTGGTTCTTCTATCTCTTCTTTATCAGAAGTATGTTTTTGCTCAGGATTGGAAGAAGCCATTTCCAAATCTTTCCAAAAAATGTACAGACTAGCTGCAAAAACACAACAGGTGTCTCCCCTCTGAAGCTGCAGAGCGAATGACTAAAATGGGTGGGATCCTTCAAGTGTTCGAATGGGAAACCTTTTTTTTAGTCACTAACCCATGCATTCAGTAAGACACATGTAATAACTCACTTAAACAATCAGTCACTCACCTACTAATTCGTCCATCCAGACACTTATACACCCACTCATTCTTCAATACACCTTGGCATATATATAATACATATATGAACTTTAAAGAAAAACACATTCACTGGATGATGTCATACGTGATGTCATTTGAGATGTCATCAGTGATGTCATCAGGGATGTCACGGACCATGTTATAAATGATGTAATATGTGATGTCATTAGTAGTGCATTGCGGGTGCACGAGTTATATTGCTAGCTGAACTAACTATAAGAGGGAATTTCTTTGGTTTTGTACAAGAGAAATGTCCAACTAACTATAATGTCCCTGAAACCTATGGTTTTTTTCAGTGAATTCATAAGGTCTTTTAACTGCTAATTTCTAACTATAACGCGCCTGAAGCCTGCGGCTTTTTCAGTGCATTTCAAAGGTTTTTTTAAATGATCATTTCTAACTATAACGTGCCTGAAACATATGGTTTTTTCAGTGAATTTGTAAGGTTTTTTAAATGCTAATTTTTAACTATAACATCCCTTTTAGTCCCCTTGAATCCTGAAGGTCCCTGGTGGCCAAGTAGCCCACCAGGTACATCCAGTAAGCACCACAGAGGTGCGTTGCAGAGAGGTGTTCTGAGGCCATGCCCCTTTTTACACCACACTGCAAACTTTTTTGGCAGAAATTACAAAAAAATATGCTTTTTGTGGCCCTGGAGGTCCTTGTGGGACCCCCTGAGCAGGCCTAGGGGGCCAGGGTGTTTCAACCCTGCCCCCTTTTCTTCTTTTTTAACTTTGTTTTACTGTTTTCTTGTTATTTGGTTTTACAAGATGGCAGCCAACAGTACCTGGTTGGGAATGTTGGCAGCCAATCACAGTGAAGCTTGTGGCCCGGAGGGTTTGCAAACCCATCGCTGCCCCAGATATCAAAACTTTTTCTTCTTCTAATTTGTCAGGAACTACTAAATGGATTTACACCATTTAACAAAAAGGTCTCCTTTGGTGTAATTCGGTTCAGGAGTTCGGGCTGTACCTTTTTCTAAAGTTTCCTAAGGAAATGAACATGGGGAAAACGCGTTTTGGAACCCCCCTTTTTTGTCCGCCCCGCTTGACGAATCACCCCGAAACTTTCAAGACAAGCGCTGACTGGATCGGGCCACTAGTTTTAAAAATTTTGTGAAGATTTGTCAACCAGCTCCAAAGTAATTGAGAAAAGAGAAAACGCTTCCTGAATAGAAACGAGGTCCTAACTATAACCACCTACCGGCGACCTTAAGCTTTTTAGAAAACACTCACTGGATGATATCATCAGTGATGTCATCAGTGATGTCATTTGAGATGTCATCAGTGATGTCATCAGTGATGTCACTGACATGTCATAAGTGATTTAATATGTGACATCATCATCAGGGCACGAGTTATAGTTAGCTCAGCTAACTATGACGGCTGAATTTCTCTGGTTTTGTATGAGTGAAATGTCAGCCCAACTATAACGTCCCTGTAATCTTTTTTTTTTTCATGAATAAATATATATATTTTCCAACTCTTCTCTGACACTTGAAAGAGAACCGGCGCTCAGGGCAGAAAACTTTGGAGCAAACAATTAAGACATGGATACAAGCAGCACTATTTATTAGCAGCAGCTCCGGTTTTCAAGACGCATTTTGGCTGTTTCAACAGACTTTATCAATTGAACCAGTCACCATTTTTAAATCAGTTTATACTCGCCACTGTGATAGAAATAGAAGACATACTTAGAATCCAGCAAGACATTAATATTTTAGTTTTAAAAGTCATTATTGTCACTTTGCACTTAATGTAGCGCCTTCTTTCATTTTGACAATAGTATAATTCAGTGATAAATGCAGCGTAAAATGTAATCCACTATTATCCTATTTTTATATGTTCATTACCACAGCCAGTCACATTGTCTTTATACTTGAGTTTCTCACTGTGAGTATACTGCTCAAGTGCTGCTTCAGTTTCCCAATTCAAGCCTTACTCTGGTGCACTTACCTTCTGGTGTCTGCATTCACCACAGGTCAATGCCGTAAATGTCCTACTTCTGGCATTGGTCCTTTCTCCAAAATCAAGAAACAGGGCTTCACGCTGCTTGTTTGGCCCCCGCCAAGAGAGTCTTCCCAGCAGTTAGACTACTTTCAACCATTCATCTAATTAATTTATGTGTGTTTAATAAAACGCCTTAAGTGGACTAGGGTATAGCTGGATGTTGGTCCTGTGCTCACTGTGTCACTGGAACCAAGCTGCAACAGACCAGAGAGGACCTGGTTTTGCAATTCAGACTTGACAGTTCTCAACGGAGCAGGAACCAAGGCTAATTTGCATATGGCTGTCTAATCTGATGTGGCACAGTGGGCAAAAAACTGTGGTGCATATTCTCAAGGACTTATCGCTGAGTTATCGGCACTTTATCTCAGCCAATGTGGTGATAAACTTATCGCCCCATTCACAAGTTGGTGCTAACAACCAATATCACCAGTTCCCCTGCTATAGCAGCCGCAAAAAACATTGCCACAGATGACCCAGGCAACTAATACTAATGATATTCAGAGTAGGCGTTCCCGTGCAAAAAGCTGTGACAACACCATGTCACAACATTGTCAATGACCAGCTAGATCTGCGATAAGATCACAAAACAGGCGATAAGGCGCGTTAGCAACAGGGATTTAACACCTGCTCTTACCTGGTGTAAAGTCGGACGACAACCTGCACCATAAAAGGGAGACCAGCCCAGACCCACTCCTGAAGAACAACAGATGCCATCGATCCAACGATCATGCAGCTCGGATACCTAAAAGGGCCACAACACCCCCTGCCACCACCCCCAGGACCCCCCCGGGCCTTACCCCAGGCACCACTTCTTGGACCAAGATACTGCACATGAATTTCATGAAATCATGAACGAAATAATTCGCCTGATGTCGCACAATTACAACAATTAACATTCATGTGTGGTCTGAAAAAGGAGAATCATTTATTCACCATTGAACGTTCAAACAAAATGTCACAATCAAATTTGACTCAAAAACAACTATTTGGAAGAGTCATGGTGGGTCATCCCTGGACAATCTGTAAGTCACAGCCTGCAGAACAAAATTCCAGATAAGAAGGTGTGTCAAGCACTCATCAAAGGACAGAGAGAGAGAGAGCAAGAGAGAGAGCAAGAGCGAGAGGGAGACAGAGAGGGAGGGCGAGGGAGGGAGAAGGAGAGAGAGGGAGAGAGAGGGAGAGAGAGGGAGAGAAAGAGAGAGAGAGAGATTGTACAAGGAACGCAAGGCCAATCGGGCTCTTGGCTCATACATGCCAACTGTTGTGTGTGCATTGCTATTGGCGCACCATAAGCCTAAGGACTGGCATCAATTGCAGCGCAAAGGCCACATCACATTTAAAAAATGCAAGCAGTAGTCAGACTAACATTAGGGATGAAAGCTCCTTTGTCTCTTTGCATAAGGCAGAAGGACCTTTGAACCTTCGACCTTGGTCTTGAAGGCGGATGGCACCCCCTGAGAGAGAAACAATACCAGATTTTGACGACTCCCACACCACGAACTGCTCTATTGAAAAACCAATGTGTCCACACCCACACACAGTTGTTCCTGCTTGAGGTACTCCTGCATGGGTTGCCCTTGACATATAAGTAAAAAACAACCCATACATCCAAACGTTGCACACACATATGACTCATTGCTCTGAGCTGGGGCATATCATCCACATAACTGCTGCAGGTCTGAAGAGTACTGGTTCTATGAGACCAACAAACGCAATGGCAGGCCATCCCGGGCACATGCACAACCCTTGTCACGTGGAACTGTACCGTGCACGTATGCTGCATCTGTTGGGAGCACTACCACTGGCAGTGTTGCGCATCAGTTACCATCTGAGCTTCCGTCTTGCGTACGTCACCTGCATCCAGCCCTGGTTCCACTGGCGATCATGCACATTCGGTTGGCCCATGGATGTCTGCCTATCCAACACAACGGTAGCTGACCTCTATTATGACTTGTGTGTGCTCCCCTTTAGCCCACGACCTGGAGTGCAACAGTGATACCCGTGCATGGGATGCCTTGATATTTGGCGTATGTGTAGGCAGTTGGGGATGGGAGATTGACCAAGTGATCGCGTGCAGTCACCACATCGAGGCGCTCCCCTATTGGGCAGTGTCGCGGATTGGTGAAACGGTGTGGATGGAGCACAGTTGTCCGGACCAGTTAATGTATTGGCTCTCCCTCGTGTTTGTTGAACTCGACAATGACGTACTCCTGGAACAGATTGTCCAGGAAGCTGTGCTTGCATTCATGGATGAGTAACTACGTTCCTGCACCCACAACTGATTGTAACCCAGAGTAGGGGTCCCAACACCTAGTTGTATCTTGGAGGAATGGTCACATATCCCACCACAACAGTGGACATGCCTGCATTCGTCTGGACTCAGAATGCATGTGCATGCACTTACACGTGTTGACACACACCTGTGCAAAGTGAAGCAGTCCCATGGGCGGAGCTGCACAGCGTCATTTGGCAACGTTCCTAAATCTGACATACTGCTGGAGGGAGAGTACACACATGGCAGTGTAGTACCACATGTGACCTTGTTGGACCCTTTCACCTGCTCACTATCAGTAGAGCTCACAGTTGGCACAGTCCGGTGATTTAGCACTATGCAGTTCCCATGGGCTGTGAGTCGTGTCCCCTGACACGGGACAATGAGCAGACGCCAAACATCACATGACTCGTCCAGCAAGGCAAGGTGTGCTGAGAGCGTTGCCATTCGTAATGATTTGGGTTCATTTTTGCCTTCTCATTTCTTGCACCTTGACATGTTGCCCGTACTGACATGCTAATAAAGTCTACGCAACTTCACTAGTGCTCAACATGGTCTTCATTGTCCTCCGCATTTGTGCCAACTCTGTGCTGTCATCGCTGGAGCCTGTCTGACTAGACAGTTCTTGTATCCGAGTAATGGCCCCAGTAACCAGCCAAGGATTGTTAGAGAGCATGAAGCGGACAGTGGGTGTCTGTTAGGGACTGTAAGTGGTCCCTGATGGGACTATACACCCATGTATGGCATTTAGTTTGGCTGCCATGAGGTCAAACCCCACCGCAGCTGATCAGCCATCTTCTCCTGGCACCCTAACACATGGCGTTTGAATGCTCTGTCTTGGTCATGGGGTTCTTGTTAGCCAGCCGTGGTGGTTTGTGCTTCCTGCTGTGTTGTCTGTACAGGGGTGGGGTCACCTCAATGCAGCTGGGCTGACCTGCTCCTGGAGGTGGGGTGTGAAGGCTGTCTATGAGCCGTTGGAGGGTGTCGAAGCAGATGGCCAGGGGGTCCTCTTCGTCATCACTGAAGAGATGTCTGATCTGCTCTCCAGGAGGTGTTGATTGTCCCTCTGCAATGTAAAGGGGAGATGCAAGTTAACAGTGTGTTCCATGTATGTTGACGCATTGTACATGTTTACAGACAGACAGCATGACAATGTACAGCAACTTTTTTCACGTTTGTGTTTTGCATTTTTTGGGCGTCGCGTTGATACTTACGAGGTCATTTGGCACGTTATCGTGATACTGTCGCATGCTGCCGGCGGGTTGGGAATACAATGTTGACACTGCGTTATTTTGTTGTGATAGACTGCGATGTGCAAATTTGCGTTAAGCTAATTTTGCGATAATTATCACACATTCTTGAGAATATACCCCTGTGGCTTGGAATGCTACCTCAAGCATTTTCAAGTGGTTAAATTATTTCCAATCATTCCTTTCATTACTTTTTCTGTGTTTCATTGCTGACCACTCCTCTGCCCTAAAAAGTTTGGAGCATGGGATCTTCAATCCAGGAAATTGGTAAAACTTAGGTTCACAAAAATCACAGGATATTTTACGTATCCCTATTCAAAACATGTGCACACTACACAAGCGACTTTAGTGTAGTATTGATAGGTATTTTGGGGATTCCCCACAACTGCAAGAGTCAGTTGTCGTTCTGGCTCACCAAAAAAAGGTATGGTTTGAACAAGATGAAGTCTATGCCAAAATCACGTCCTCTAGGAAGGGTGTGACACCGGTACCTGGTATCCTCAATCGGCTGTAGAAATATTTGAGAAGAATTATGGACTTTAACGCAGCTGGGGTGAAGAGGAAGGACACTTTGCGCTAACTATAGCATCTGTAGAAGGTGTGGCGCAAGTTTGATCTTCAAAGAAAATGGCTTTAGAAAAATACAGAAATGAATGAATTTCCCCCAACCACAAAATGCCATATAGCACTTAGATGAATGTTCACTTCTCTGTATATTTTTGTGGACCAGATTCTTTAGATTAGACGGGCACCTCATGAGCAAGAGAAAACCCAGATGGGTTCACCAATAGGCACCCTAAAATTCATTAATAGCGCAAATCAATCAATCAATCAATCAATCATTACATTTGTATAGCGCGCTACTCACCCGGAAGGGTCTCAAGGCGCTTGGGGAGGGGGGTTCGCTACTGCTCGAATAGCCAGGTCTTCAGTTGCTTCCTGAAGGAGAAGTGGTCCTGGGTCAGTGGAAGGTGGATGGGGAGGGAGTTCCATGTCTTGGCCGCCAGGTAGGAGAAGGATCTGCCTCCGGCGGTGGCTCTTTGGATGCGTGGAACGGCGGCGAGGGCGTGGTTTGTCGATCGTAGCTGGCGGCTGGGAGTGTAGAAGGTCAGGCGGTCGTTGAGGTACTTGGGGCCCAGGTCGTGGAGAGACTTGTGTGCGTGGGTGAGGAGCCTGAACGTGATCCTCTTGCTGACGGGGAGCCAGTGCAGGTCTCTCAGGTGGCCAGAGATGTGGTTGCGTCGGGGGATGTCCAGGATGAGTCGGGCGGAGGCGTTCTGGATGCGTTGGAGTCTTTTCTGTAGCTTGGCTGTGGTTCCGGCGTAGAGGGTGTTTCCGTAGTCCAGTCGGCTGGTGACGAGGGCCTGGGTGACTCTCTTCCTGGTTTCGGTCGGGATCCATCGGAAGATCTTGTGGAGCATGCGGAGGGTGTGAAAGCATGAAGAGGAGACGGCGTTGACTTGTCTGGTCATCGAGAGGGAGGAGTCCAGGATGAAGCCCAGGTTGCGCGCGTGGTCTGTGGGTGTGGGTGTGGGGGCGGTGCCCAGGGCAGGGGGCCACCAGGAGTCGTCCCAGGCGGAAGGTGATGGTCCCAGGATGAGGACTTCCATCTTGTCTGCGTTCAGTTTCAGGCGGCTGTTCTTCATCCACTCGGCGACGTCTTTCATCCCTTCGTGGAGGCTGGTTCGGGCGGTGTCGGGGTCTCTGGTGAGGGAGAGGATCAGCTGGGTGTCGTCGGCATAGGAGATGATATTGAGGTTGTGTTGGCGTGCGATGGTGGCGAGAGGTCTCATGTAGATATTGAAGAGGGTGGGGCTGAGTGATGATCCTTGCGGGACGCCGCAGATGACTTCAGTGGCCTCGGATCGAAACGGGGGGAGGCGGACTCTCTGAGTTCTCCCGGCGAGGAACGAGATGATCCACTTCAGTGCGTCCCCTTGGATGCCGGTGTTGCTGAGGCGTTGGACTAGGGTGCGGTGGCAGACCGTGTCGAACGCTGCGGAGAGGTCCAGGAGGATAAGTGCGGCTGTTTCCCCGTTGTCGAGCAGGGCTCGGATGTCGTCAGTGGCAGCGATGAGGGCGGTCTCGTGCTGTGGTTGGCTCTGACACCGGATTGCGAGGGGTCGAGGGATCCATTCATCTCGAGGAAGGCTGCCAGATGTCTGTTGGCGATCTTCTCTATGACTTTGGCAGGAAAAGGGAGGAGCGAGAAGGAAGGAGGGGCGGAAGTTTTTGAGGTCGGTGGGGTCCGCTGTTGGTTTCTTCAGTAGGGCGCTGAGCTCGGCGTGCTTCCAGTTCTCCGGGAAGGTGGCGGTGTTGAAGGAGGTGTTGATGACGTCTCGGAGAAGGGGTGCGATGGTGGAGTCGGCCTTGTTGAAGACGTGGTGGGGGCAGGGGTCCGTCGGGGATCTGGAGTGGATGGTGTTCATCGCGCGGGCTGTGTCTTCGGTGGTCACCGTGGTCCAGGTGTGGAGGGTGGCGGTGGGGTGCGTTGATTCGATGGTTGGGAGCGTGGATGGTGCGCCGAAGCTGTTGTGGATGTCGGCAATCTTGCGGTGGAAGAATGAAGCGAGGGAGTCGCAGAGGTCTTGTGAAGGGGTGATGTCGATGTTGCCGGTGCTGGGTTTGGAGAACTCCTTGACGATGCTGAAGAGTTCCTTGCTGTCGTGGGCGTTGTTGTCCAGTCGGTCCTTAAGTGATTTCTTCTTGGTGGTGCGGATGAGCTGGTGGTGCTTGCGGGTCGCGTGTTTGAGGGCGGTCATGTTGTCGGTGGTCCGGTCATGGAGCCAGGCTTTCTCGAGGGTGCGGCAGGTCTTCTTGGAGTCCTTGAGTTCGTCGGTGAACCAGGGGGCCTTCTTGCTTCTGGGTCTGCTGGGAGGGGTCTTCAGTGGTGCGAGGTCGTCGGCGCAGGCGGTCAGCCACTGCGTGAAGTTGCGGGCCGCTTCGTTGGGGTCCGTTGTGCTGGCTGGTGGGTTTTGGCTGAGGGAGGTGGAGAGCTGGTCGTCGGTGATCTTGCTCCAGCTTCGGTGAGGGGCCTGTTGCGGGTGGTGGTGGGTTGTGGTTTTTCTGAAGCTGAAGTGGACGCAGCTGTGGTCGGTCCAGTGGAGTCCGGTGGAGTGGCTGAAGGCGATGTGCTTGCTGGATGAGAAGACTGGGTCAAGCGTGTGGCCGGCGTAGTGGTTGGGGGTGTCGAGCAGTTGCTTGAGTCCGAGGTTGGCGAGGTTGTCCAGCAGGGTGATGGTGTTGTGGTCCTTGTTGTTCTCCAGGTGGAAGTTGATGTCCCCTAGGAGGATGTAGTCGGCGGAGGGGAGGGCGTGTGGGCTGATGAAGTCCGTGATGTCTTCGCTGAATTGTGCGCGTGGTCCCGGGGGTCTGTAGATGAGGGTGCCTCTGAGGGTCGTCTTAGGGTTGGTGTGAATCTGGAAGTGGAGGTGTTCGGCGGCGGTGAAGGTGTCGTTGGCGTCGGTAGTGATGCGGATGGTGTTCTTGTGGATGATGGCGATTCCTCCTCCGGTCTGGTTGACGCGGTCCCTCCTGATGATCTTGTATCCATCGGGGATGGCGATGGCGATGTCGGGGGCTGAGGAGGCGTTCATCCATGTTTCAGTGAGGAACGCGATGTCTGGGGAGGTTGTGTCGAGCAGGTTCCAGAGTTCGACGGCGTGTCTGTGGACGGAGCGGGTGTTGAGCAGGATGCACTTGAGGTCGCTGCTGGAGTTTGGCTTGGCGGGTGAGGGGCTTGTTAGGAGGCAGGTGAATTTGCAGGTTGTGCAGGTGAAGGGTCAGTGGAAACGTTTCGGGGCAGCCGTGCGGCAGGTGGGCGACCGGCCGGTATCGAGTGCGGTGAGGGCAGCGGCGTCGTAGGTCTGTCGGGTCGTCTTACGTCGGTGGAGGCCAGGGGTCCTGGCACTGGGTGCGGTCCAGGCGAAGACGGGCGCAGACGGGCTTACCTTTGGCGCGCCTTCGGCGCACAATCGGCGCGTCCGCGCGGTCGCCATTTATGGCGAGGTGGGAGGGAGGGAGGAGCAGCTGGGAGGCGGGGAGGGCACAAAACAGAAAGGGGGCGTGTCCGCTTTCACGGCGGCGGGAAGCGGGAGCAGGGCGGGCAGGCACAGGGGGGAAAGGGAGACAAAGAATACAGTAACGTGCAGGGGGGCAGCAGGGACAACAGTAAGGAGGCAAGAAAAAGCAAACAAATAGGAAGGAAAAAAAATTACGATTAATCAGGCACACGAATGCAAGTAAATATGGTGGAGGGGTGAGGCAGGCACAGCGAGGCTATAGTCAGCAGCGAGGCGGGGGCACACACACAGCTGGTGGCCGTGCGGCGCGGGGGTGTCCTGCGAGCAGGTCACACTCACCTGCGCCGCGCGGTCGCCATTTATGGCCAGTGGGAGGGAGGGAGGAGCAGCTGGGAGGCGGGGAGGTCACAAAACAGAAAGGGGGCGTGTCTGCTTTCACGGCGGTGGGAAGCGGGAGCGGGGCGGGCAGGCACAGGGGGGAAAGGGAGACAAAGAATACAGTAACGTGCAGGGGGGCACCAGGGACAACAGTAAGGAGGCAAGAAAAAGCAAACAAATAGGAAGGAAAAAAAATTACGATTAATCAGGCACACGAATGCAAGTAAATACGGCGGAGGGGTGAGGCAGGCACAGCAAGGCTATAGTCAGCAGCAAGGCGGGGGCACACACACAGCTGGTGGCCGTGCGGCGCGGGGATGTCCTGCGGGCAGGTCACACTCACCTGCGCCGCGCAGTCGCCATTTATGGCCAAGTGGGAGGGAGGGAGGAGCAGCTGGGAGGCAAAGGGGAGTATGGAATAATTGTAACATGAGATTCCTTTGAACACTGCGTGCCGAATCCAGGAAAACATGAATATTTGTGTCCATGTATATTTTAGCTTTCTTGGAAAGTGATGTTCAACAGAAAATCAACACAAACATATCTTTCACTTGGAGCGAATGGAAATTTCTTGACATGTGACCTTTATTATTCTGGTACTGAGGGGATATTTTAAATTCATACATTTCTTCAGCTGTGTGAGCCACAAATAACGAATTACCAGTAAATAAACATTTAATTTTACAGCCGCTGCATGTTTGCTGATATTAATGTGCTCATGAAAGGCTAATTATTAATTAGCTTCTTAGCTAAATACATACATTTTGGTCCATTTAAATGCATCTCTGCAAAGAGACGGTTTGACACAGTAGAGTTCTGCAGTGCGAAGGGAGATGCCCTGCCATATGACCGGCATGGTTATTCATACACATAACACACTATAAGCAAGCAAAACATCTATTTGCTCAAATATTGTTGGTTGAGATAGGCTGCGCATATTTGGTGCAGGTACAGTCTTAAAAAAGTTTAAAATGCTCAAAATGGTTATGTCTACATTTTCATCGCTGAGAAAAAGAAACTATTGTGCTGCTAAGTGAACAAAGGAAAACATGCACTTGAGATTGTCCTCTATAAGGGCCACCTTAAAGGTTTTGGGGCCAAACCGACATATGTTAAGAGTCCCATAAGGGCCAACTTTGAATGTATTACTTATTCTCTGCTCGTTCAATCCCCTTGTGATGCCAAACAATGCTGCATTTATCCTTTGAACTTCCAAAAGCAGTAAAAGACTGAAGTGAAATTGTATGCAATTACTTACATGAAATGGTGCAGTATTTATATTTGTCTGATCAGCAGCTTGTAGCAAGGAACTGTGGATGGTCGAATAAATCTGATACAAAGCTATGCACAGAAGGTAGGGTTACACAATAGTTTCTTAATGTGCGGATGACGCTAATCATTTGATAAATGCGTTTTTCATGCTGAAAATAATATGATTTTTTTGATTGGGTGGGCACAATTCTAAGGTATGTTTCGAAGGGGAGGTGTGGATCGTGAGTGGGGTGTTGTTTAATGAGGTCTGTTATATTAATAAATGAGACTATATGTTGTGATTATTGTGTGCCTAGTCCGAGCTCTGGAGGCTTGAAAGTCCTAAATTGGGCAGTGGGCTATAATTCCTGGGGCATATATATCAAATGGGCAGGCAACACAGGACAACAAGTAAAATTGATGCACTGCACTGTGCTGCGTGAACGTGAGAGAGCTGAAAAACACCATATCTACTAAAATATAGCACTCTTCAGCTCCCTCCTTGCACTGGAGCCCTTGTGGCTGCCTAGTGCCAAGCCAGACAGCCTTGCATCGTACCGTGGTTCAAGTGTGCCTGCGTTAAAGGCAGGATTGTTTTTTTGAATGAAGGGATGCATTACTGCACAAACACAATCCAAAGAGGCATATTCCTCTTTCTGTGTGTGATGCAAGATTCCTCTTGGCCTTAGTGGCCCAAACAACACTCAGGTCACCCTGGCTTGTCACATGCCACTTCTCAGTAGCGTTCTCCTTCCATCCCATTTTCGTACTCGTGCCTCCACAATACCCTCTGAGAAGAAATCGCTCACCATATCATTTTGGCCTTTCCACTCAGAAAACCCATCTCATAGTCCTTGGAGACTTTAACCTGTCTGCAATTTCAAAATAAAAAAAAGGATACAGCTGACATGCTGGAAATTTAAAACAATCGCAGAACCTACCCACACAAAAAGAAACACTCAAACTCCTCAAGTCACCCTTGTCCATCACACATAGAAAGAAGAAGTAATAAGGAGAAATATATAACTTTCTCCTTCGTATGCCTCTCTGTGGTAAGAATACCCAACCTTATTAAATATGGAACTGCAAGAAATCCATGTGTGGATGCTTTGGAATCCCCATTCTCCCCCCATTGAACGGCTATCACTAAATATGTAACACAAAGCAGCTTCAGGCCTCTGGGCACTGGCGCCACTAAACTGGCTGCAATGTTGATAACTATGCTGCTGGAAGAAGGCTATGTGGTTTATAACAGTGTTTAACTGTGGCAAATCTTTACTGGTTTTTGAGGTGCAATTCATAACTGTTTAATGGAACAGCCACAGCTAAGATACATTCAAAAGGCAAGGCAACACGGCGATCGATCTCCTGTGTGCAAATGCCTTGACCTGGTGCACAGATGTTACAAGTAGCCCCTCAGTATTACTGTGGCAAACTGCGTGGCTGAGCAACTTAGCATAGATTCAGAATTCAGCTTTACCAACTAGGTCTGTGTAGGGTGCTTGTTTCACACTTCTGATAGGTGTAAATATATCCTGCGTTGAAAATAGCCCTACCTGAGAGACCTACACTGGCACCCAATCAACAAGAGGATCACCTTCAAGCTCCTCACCCAGGCTCACAAGGCACTCCACAACACCGGACCAACATACCTCAACAGACGTCTCACCTTCTACACCCTGAACTGGCAGCTCCACTCTGCTGACCACACCCTTGCCGCCATCGCCTGCATCCGAAGAACAACCATCGGGGGCTGATCGTTCTCCCACCTCACCGCCAAGACCTGGAACACCCTCCCCATCCACCTGAGACAGACTCAGGACCTACTAGCCTTCAGGAAAGTTCTCAAAACCTAGCTTTTCGAGCAATAGCAGCACCTACCCCCCCCTCCCCCAGCGCCTAGAAACCCTCGTGGGTATGTAGTGCGCTCTATACATGTATTGATTGATTGACTGATTGATTGGTATATCTAGTTCACTTGCAAGTCCGCTGTAAAGTAGTATACCATATACCCTGCAGTACTGGTTGTGGCACCCAAACAAGTAGCCCTTCAAACTTGTATCAGGCCTGCCATTGCAAGGCCTGTGTGGGCAGTTCAGTGCCAATTCGAATTGGCACTTAAAACCATTTCCAAGCCTTAAACTCCCCTTTTATAACACATAGATCACCCCTAAGGTAGGCCCTAGGGAGGCCTATGGGCATGGTGCTGTATAACTAAAACATGTAGGACATGTACTTTTGAGTTTTTTAAGTCCTGGTAGCAACAAACAGTTAAATTCGTTTTTCACTACTGTGAGACCTACTCCTCTCATAGGCTAGCATTGGGATTTTCTTAAAACGATTTACAGCTGTAATTCCTTATTAGAAAGAAGTAGCGAAATCATGTTTCCTATTGTTGGAATGGTAATGATAAATCCTCTTTAGTGGCAAAGTTAGATTTGATATTACTATTTTAGAAATGTCAATATTAGAAAGTGAACATTTCTCAGCTCTTAACTTTGCTCTGTGTGCCTGCAGTATGTTTCCAATACACCTCTGGGCAGGGTGATAGATACACTTTGTTCATTCCCTCTGGACAGCACAAACACAGGAAGGGTGGGTGTGACAGAGAAATCCTCTATATTCATCCGCATTCTGATAGCCTTTCTGGGCAGGAAGGGGAGCTCACACTTACATCTGAATCGGCTGTGTCCTGTCCCCACACAAAGAACTGATTACCCACCACAGATAGTCTGCCAGGCAGGCCTGGGATGAAAGGGGACACGTGCACTTCAAGGAGCTGCTTTGAAGTCACACCCATTTCAAAGGCATGTTTGGGTATAAGTACAGGGGCTCTGACTCTATCAAATCAGTACACTACTGGACCTGATAAGAATTCTGCTGGAGTAAAGACTGCTGTACTGTAAGGATTGCCACTTCACGTTGACTGACTATTCTGATGAACTGCTTCATTGCTTTCCTGAACTGCCCTACTGCCTGCTGATCTCTGACCTACTGAGGATAAGGACTAGGCCCATCTCACTTGAACCCAGAGTGACTCAAAGGGCTTGCATCCTGTTTTCTGAAGTCTCAGCGACACAAAAGACTTCCTACAATCCTCCTAGTGCTGCTGGACTGTGCCATATGTGAGTTTTACCCTTGCCTGAGGTGTCCCTCCAGTCCTAGGCATCAGAAGTAGGTTCTTGCAGCTTTTTCTACATCTACGTCGATAAAGTGGTGACATTGCACCAATCAGAATCAATCCATCCCTTTCAATGCTGAAGCAGTGCCCATTTGATGACATCAATTCTACAGCTGGCATGTTTCAATGCCAATGGACAATGCGGCTCAACATAGACGCGGTGCCTGCATCACAAAGGGGTTTGACACTGAAGTTTCCATTGACGGTGCAGATCGTCCCTGAAGCTCACCTCAATCCACGGATCAACAACGACACAACGCCTTCTCAACTCCTCGAGTCTTTGAAGTCAACACTTTGCGCCATTCAACATCTTTGTTAGAGGGGCCTGTCTGAGCCCTGTAGCTGGCCTGCCCTCCATCACATTCGACCTGAACTTTGGATTTACCCCTGTCCTTCGTGATCTCAAGTAACCTTTTAGCACTATTGACTTCAAAGTACTGATTTTTTAAACACTTTTAAAAAAATTCATATCTCGACTTCTACTGATTGGATTTTTGTTGTTTTGATCTTGCTTTACTCGGGTAAATATTCTCTATTTTCCTAAACCTGCCTGCTCTGTCCCACGCTACCAGAGGGTCAGCACAGGTTAAAGTGTTTATCTAGCTTATTCTGACTAGGACTGTGGTCCCTACTTGGACAGAGTGCAAACTTCTGCCAACTAGAGATATAATTTCTAACAACCTGTAAACAGCGTTGCCTCCTTCGTCAGTATATGCCTTTTGTTCACCATTATTACTAAGATATTACGATATCTCATGCCCAGATTTACCTACATGGCCTATGTAGGTGTTCTAATTGGTTCCACTAGCAATATCTAAATAGATGTGTGTTCATCTTTAAAATTAGGTAGCTAAGTTAATTTGGCGGTAGAGTTGTTCTCCTTGAGGGCCACGGAGCAGATTACTCTGCCACCCTTACGGAGTACTTGCCTGCAAAATTTGGAAATGTGTGTCAGCCCGACAGACATTTTTACCGTTCACAGAAACCACCATCAAGGATTTTCCTGTGAATGAGAAACTTTGCGATACCACTCTGTCAAAAACGATGGAGCTGTATGGTAATATTTAAAAGCTTTTTCTATTTTCAGAAATTGATTATTTTTTTTAAAGTTAAAACAAAACAGGGCCAGTCCCGCGCGTCATCTCCCATGGCAAGGGGGAATTGTTAGACTTTTCCTACCCCTTACCACCAGGGTTTTCCTGGTGGTGACGGGCATAAAGAAATGGCTAAATATCCACATATCTAAATTGGGAGGAAAGATAAATAGCCATTTTCCTGACCTGCCATTACTCAGTCAGGCAGTCAGAGAAGTTTGGACATGGTGGAGACAGAGTAGTCTCTGCTATTGCCCAACTGTGGTAAGCCTGCAAATAAATTCAGCGGATCGACCACTATATTGACTGTAAGGATACTCCATCACTGTTGCGATGGTGTATGCTTACAGTCAATATATAAATTGAGCTGTAGTACTAATTAGGCCTCCTTTTAGATTTACTAGTTTGGCTAACATAGATCATATGTCTACCATTACCTAACTTATGTCTAGCTTTAAAATGTAGGCCCATATACTAGCTAGGTTTTTATATATTGTGTGCTCAGGTTTACCTTCAGAATTAGTATAAGCATCCTGTTGAGCTTTACTAGTTAAGTCTTTGAAGATCTTGCGTCAAGCTTTACCAGCTGTGTATGGCTAGTCCTCAGAATTCAGCATTGAGTATGTGGACTCTGTACCAATCAGGTGGTCAGTTTTACCTGATAGAGCAGTGGCACTGTAAGGTCACCGCATGGTATTGTTGCAGTGTGTGGCTTCTCTATGTGCCATTAGTTTACCAGTTGATGGTGGAAGCACAATTATCTTGTTTACATACATTCTGGATTAAAACCAATTTTCAACAATAGATTAATGTAGAACTATTTGTTCTTTTTGAAAGGTGAAGTTATATGTTAAAGAATATAAGAGCCAAAGGTGAATGTATCAATAACTAATCACAAAACCCCCGAATAATGTGTTAGGTGTACACTAGAGTGAAAACGAGGACCATTTCAGAGTGTCTGTACATTCAGTTCTTGACATCGCAGTTGGATATAGCGGCAGTTATGCTAATTAAGGTGAGTCATGAGGCTAAAATGTACACTATTGAAAACTTGACTGAAAATATTGAACTGGGTGCAATAGGGTGAATTTCGGTCAGAATTTACCTGATCTAAATGAACCAGCTGATCTGTGTAGCCATGTACCACATCATGGAAGCAAGAATCCTTTTAATTAGGGCCAGAGGCAATATCTGCCCAATAGGGGCCTGGTTTGTTTTGAGGTTGAATTCAGAATAAATGTTGGCTAGGGATCAGAGGTAAAGCATCCCAATAGCGCCTTTAATAGTAATAACTTGTATTTTTTACAAAGATTGGTGAGAGACTGATTTCAGCCGGCCTTTGCACAGTCCTTTCTTAGCATTGTTTCTTGGAATGACAGTAAATATCCTAGTTAGGGGGCGGCACAGGGCTGTGATGTAGACACTGAACAGCCTGACTGGAAACACTGACCTGTGCACCAAGAGGGGCATTTTGGCTGCACCAACCTGCTCTGGGTGAACGAGCTGAAATGTGGAACTATGATCCAGATTACAGGGCAAGGTATCCCTCTCCCAAGGGTAAGAGGATTTACCAGCCCAAAAGGGATCTGCATTGTGTTAATGTCGAAGTCAGTGTAAATGTTAGCTTGGTATCGGAGAGAAAAGATTGGCATGTGGCGAACAATAGTAACTTATTTTTAGAAAACACTTTATGCCATTTCTAAGAGCTGTAGACAAGGTGCTATTGTTAAACAATTTAATGATGATCATCCTATCGACCTTCTGTAGGATCAAAGGCTGAACTGACCTTAGCTGGACTCAAACTTGAGTCAGACAGCAGAGACTGATCGACTGCCTGGGCCGTTCTGCTAGCTAAGATGTGCACTGGGCGTAGGGAACACTTAACGCTTAACATCGAATTATTTAGCTAGAGGGAAGGTTCAGAGGCCCAAAAACAGCCTCTGTGTGAAATGAGATGCGGTTATCAGAGGTCAGTGAAAAGACCTTTCAATAATCATCAAGTGGTAGGCAATTCTAATCGGCATCTATCCCCTTATTAATGCAATCTCGACTTGATTAAAGGATCTAGTTACATTATATTCTTATTAAGTATGTAAAGCACAAAGGGTGTCGAATTTAATGCCAGCTCCTTGTCTCGGAGACACTCCGTGTGCTGATTGCAACATGTATCTGTTCGCATTGGGAGTGTAAACATTAGCTTCAAAGTGCCATTTATATTATTTCTATCGTCTCAGTATTCATTTTTCCTCTCATGCTACGGGAAAGCCTTTTTTTACAGTTTACTATTGTAGGAATCTGGTTCTGTATATACTATACCAGAAAGAGGTATAGTATGCACAGAGTGCAGTGAGTCCCCAAAGGTGGGCAGAGGTTAATGTAGATAATACCTTACTCTCAAGTTAGGGGAAGCTGGGCTGAGCAGTTAGGCTTATCAGAGGGTAGAGTGAAAGCGTTTGGTGTACACACGCATACAAAGCAGAAACAGACAATGACTGACTCAAGTCAATGTTTGTAGAAAAATATTTCTTTAGTTACTTTTATTACTAGGAACCAATGCAAACTCGGTTACAAATAAGTACTTTTAAATTGCCCTACTTTCAGATTACTGGCAATAGGTTGGTATAGTGTTAATAAATACTTAGTCATGCGAGAGAATTGCTTTTTAGTCCTTGAAATACTTTCGGGCTTGTCAATCAGAAATAGTAACACTAGGTACTTGAAACAGGTAGACAGGCTGATGCAACAGTTAGAAGGCAATGCAATCCTAAGGAAGGAAAAGTAGGGTTATGCCTCAGCAGGTAAGTACACTACTTACTTTTCCAGTCTCTAGGGGTTTAGGTCGGCATTGGGCCTTCTGTACTGGAGAGCCCTTGGCACCATAGGCTCCAAACCCCAAACCTTTTGCCTGGTTGGAACTCCACCAGTGCAGCTTGTTGGTCATACCACAGTTTCTGGAGCTGTTGGCTGGCTTCAAGGTTTCTGAATACATTTTCCATGTACTCTGCCATCCTGGAACATAGGTCTAGTATATAGTCCACCACAACTTGTTTGGGTTAATGGAGAGGCCTCTCCCAATCTTCTTTTACAAGAGCAAGTGGTCCCCTCACAGGATGGCCAAACAGAAGTTCAAAGGGGGAAATCCTACTCCCTTTCGAGGCACCTCTCTGTAAACGAAAAGCAGGCATGGTCTTTTGAGTTTTTCAGGGAGCATCATGACCATGCCTTTCAATGTCTTGCTGAATCTCTCAAAAAAGCCATTGGTTTGTGGGTGGTAAGGTGTAGTGAATGTGTAGCTCACTCCACACTCATCCCACATGTGTTTTAGGTATACAGATATGAAGTTAGTACCTCTATTTAACACCACCTCCTTACCCTGGTGAAAATACAAATGAGGGCTTTGGCTGTAGTAGACCTAAGGGTAATTACCTCAGGATACCTGGTAGCATGATCTATCCGTATGTATTCATCTCCTGATGCTGCGGGTGGTTCTAGAGGGCCAACTATGCCCACACCAACCCTTTCAAAGGGGACCCCAAACACTGGTAGTGGAATTAAAGAGGCCTTTGGGTGTCCACCTGTTTTGCCACTGGCCTGACAGGTGACACAGCTGGTACATTTCTTTTGGACATTTGGGGCCAGTAGAAATGACCGACAGGCATTTTCCATGTCTTGGTCTGACCCAGATTCCCAGCTATATACTCCCTGTATAGCTGAGGCACTACCCGTCTTCTAATGGCACTAGGTTTGGGTTCTCTGGCCCCAGTTTACAGAAATGCCTTCTCCCAATTGATCCTGACATCTCCCTTTTCCTGTGCAGCAGCTGGCTGTCACAGGCCATCAAGAGTTGGACAGACCTGGAACAAAGCAGCAGTCCATACAAGTTAGAGGTGTGGAGCGGGCGCGGGGAATGTCAACAGACAACGGGATAGGAATTATTTATTTATTTAATTTCCCCTATTCTATTGTCTGTCAACTTCCCCCCTCTTGCCCCGCCCCACTGCCCCACTGCGCTTACCTGCACGGACAACTTCTGAAAGCACAGCTGTTCCCTAGAGGGTCCCCCTGGGCCCAGGAGCTTAACCTGGTAAGGTTCAAGTCCAATGGGCTCAGTTCAGTCTTGGGTGACAAGTCCTCTCCCTAAGGAGAGGGGTCATGAGTCTTTTGCTGTTCAGACGTTGGTCTCCCAGTCTTCTTACCTTTCCTCTTGGCAGGTTGGGCTATTCTTCAAGGCTCCAATACCTCTATTTCACTCTGGGATCAAGTTTGTGCCCTCATCTTCACACACACCAGGGATTTTCAGCATGGCTGCATGGTTTTTCAGCTTAACTCAGCCCATGCTAAGGTCTCCAGGTTGTTTCGCAGCAGACATGCAGCTGGCCTCTAACCCCCTCCCCACCAGTCTAATGTCACCATAGACATGGAATGGTATGTAGTGACACTGTCAGTGTAAGTGACTGGATATGATTTTCCAGTCTGGTATTATCCTGGGGAAACCAATGTATTTTTCACTATAGTGACACTGGCACCTGTATCCCTCATGGCTTCTACTCTAGTCTCATTCACTAAGGGGTACTGTAAGTACTTTTTAAGTTAGAGGGCCAAACAGCTAAAGTGGCCAACTCTCCCTCCCCTTCAGAAACTAGACCTGCTTCGGTATGAACCCTGATTTGCTCTGGGAACACTGTTGATCCAATATGAGATTTGCCACACCAGTACTAACTGGAGGTGGAATAGGGGCATTCTTGCTAATACAGGCAGAATCTTCAGTTTGGTGTCCAGCCTTCCTACAGGTGTGACACCAGGCCTTTAGGGGATCAAAATATTTACCATTTTACCCACCAGTGGGCCCACACTCCTGAACAGGTTTTTAGGAAACTTTAGAAGTCTCTTGGTTTTTATCTTTGGGGGGGATCACCCCCTTTCCCCTGGGGAGGTTTTGAAACACCTTTCTTTCGATCACTCCCAGTAGAAGTTTTGATCACTCTAGTCTTGACCCAATGGTCTCCCTTCTTTCCCAATACTGGGGAGAAATTAGACCTAGGTCCATCAGATATTAATGCAACTTTTCATTTGTGCAATTACTTAACATGTATTTTTTCATCATCAGATTATAAAGCCCAATATAGTCATGCCCATCACCTTCAGTTCACCAGCCATCTAGTGGTTGTACTGAGTAGCCTATGAAATCAACCCAGGACTGGCTCAGGGATTTGTGAGCCCCCCTGAATCTAGTCCTATACTCCTCAGTTGGGAGTCGAAAGCCTTTATTAGGGTACCCTTCATGAGTTCATTGGATTCAGCATCAGCCCCAGTAAGGGTCTGAAATCTGTCTCTGCAGTTACCGGAGCACAGTTGCCAAAGTGAGGCTCCCCGGTGTGACTTTTTCACTTGCCTCATTCTAGAAGCCCTCTCAAAGGCTGTGAACCATTTGGTGATGCCATCACCTTCCTCATATTTGGCGACAATCCCTTTGGGCATTTTAGGGTCATAAGGACTTTCCTTTTCCCTATGTTTTAAGTTGCTGCCACCATTGATGGGAGCTAAACCCATCTCTGCTATTTCTTTTTCTAGAGCCAGGAGTCTGCATTCTAGGTCTAGTCTTTTGGTCAACTTTGCCTGGAGGATGTCCTCTTCATTGAGGCTGACCACAAGGATCTCATCAAGACCAGACCCACCTGTGTGGGATCTAGGTGCTGTGAGTGCTACCCTTGGAGTCAGGGATTCAGGGACTATGTGCTCCCTAGTTTTTTTGTAACGAAGTTTAACATAGCGCATACTTGACCCACAGGTATCTGGTATCAGAGCGCTTTACAAAGAACCAGTTGCGATACATGAGGACATATTCATTTTTATTGTTAGGCACAGGGAGATTAAGTGATTTGCCCAGAATCACAGGATGTTCAGCGTCATTGCCAAGACTCGAACCTGGTCCCTAGATTCGAGGTCGACCGCCCTAGCCATTAGGCCAACTCCTCTCCTCTCCACGATATGAGGAATGAGTTGATGAGGGAGGTTGGGGATTGTCCTCCACGTCACTAACTATATCTTCTTCTGAGGTGGGATCTCCCCCCTTAAAAGTGTGATCCCTTGCATAGTCCACCAAGAGTTCCTGGAGCTTGAACTTGGAGGTACAGGACCTGTTGGAAATGTTTTTAAGTCTACACAGGGACCTTAGTTCACTCATCTCTATCTGGAGGTAGGGACTTAGGTTGATCTCTTCAACCCTGTCTTGTGTGTCAGTCATTATTTCACTAATAGTGGGGATCTTTTATCAGAAGTCTAAAAAACTTCTAAATAGTTCTACCCCTCACTATAGTAAGTTGCTATTTGAAAGAAATACTAAATAGACTTAGCCAAGGTCCTAGCAGACTTTTAATAATTTAGAAAAAAAAGGGTCAATTCAAAAATCAGAATTAGGAGTCTTGCCATTTGATCAGGTGTTGGGTGGGTAGTCCAACAAATGCAAAGTTGCAGACCGCACCACTGATCCACCAATGCAGGAAGCCAGCTCTGTATATACTATACCAAAAAGAGGAATAGTGTGCACAGAGTCCAGTGAGTCCCTAAAGGTATGGCAGAGGTTAAAGTAGACAATAACTTACTCTCAATATAGTGATAGCTAGGCTAAGCAGTTAGGCATATCAGAGGTTGAATGCATTTGGTGTACATACTCAAGCAAGGCAGAAACACGCACTCAATGACTGACTCCAAGCCAATCTTTGTAGAACAATATTACTTTAGAAACTTTCATTTCTAGGAACTAAGTTAAACTCAGTCACAAGTCAGGACTTTTCAATTGCACTACTGTCAGATTACTCTCAATAGTTTGGTATAGTATCAACCAATACTTGGCAATCCAAGGTTCTTGGAGCTTGGTTGAAGGTTGAAAGGTCTCCGGAGTTTCGTGGAGGCCTTGCAATGTTTCTGGAAAGGCAGAAGGTCCAGTTGTCGAGCCGGCCACAGGTGGCATGGTTCGTACAGAGTTCTGTCTGTAGTAGTTCCTGGCTCCGTGGCAGTCCTCTTCCGTCTTCTTTGGTCCATCGAATCTGTGGAACAAGGTTCAGGGGAGTCTTTAAATACTAAACTTCAGAGCATTACTGAGGTTGGGGGCAGTAGCCAATCGCTACTGTCTCCTAGTGAGACTACACCCTTTGGGTGCCCCCTCTCGTTGGGCAGAGGTCTAATTCTCCAATTCAAGATGGAGAATTTCTAAGAGAGGGGTTCACACCAGCTCCTGGTGACCCTAGGTGTATGCCGGGCTAAGGTTCACACTTCTACTCGTCTTACTAATTTTCCCACTGGTCCGGCCACCAAAAGTGGGGTCTGGACAGTGGAGCAGGCATCTTAAATAGTTGCAGCTGCCCAAATCAGCACAACCCAAGGTGAGAGCCTTTGAGACTCACCACTAAGTGTTGCAGTTCCTGCCAGGGGAAGGTGTAAAGCCCGTCCACCCAGAGCAGGCTTTGTTTATGACCTCCAGGAGCACAAAGGATCTCACCGCATGTGGTCAGCAACCTGTCTGGTGGTGGCTGGCTGGTGGGAACCAGTCTACCAATACACTACCAGACAGTCGCTTTTCAGGGTGCATGTCTATTATAAAAATCCAACACTGGCATCAATGTGGGTTTATTATGCTGAGAAGTTTGGTACCAAACTTCCCAGTTTTGAGTAAAGCCATCATAAAGCCGTGGAATTCGTAATGCCAAACTCCCAGCCCTTGTACTCAAAATGGCTTCATTGCACTTACAATGTCTGTGAATGGTATGGACACTGTAGGTGAGGGCATTACTCAGGCAGCTATGCCCTCACCTGTGGTATGGTGCAGCCTGCCTTAGGGCTGTAAGGCCTGCCAGAGGGGTGGCTTAGCCATGCCACTGGCAGTGTTAGGGGGCATGGCACACATGGATTTGGGGTGAGTTTTTGATTTGCTCAAACGCTCCGTCCATCATCCCCTTTTGTAACACATGGATTTGCGCCATGTCAACTCTTCAGTTTGGTCTGCACCAACACTTGCAGCCTGCAATGGCAGTGTGTGTGTTAAGGTGAGGACCCTCTCTGGTCACAAGGCCCTTGGTACCAGGGGTACCTTTTACAAAGGAAATACATGTATCCCAGAGATGCACCAATTGTAGAAACAAAGGTACTGTTTTGGGAAAGAACACAGGTTCTGGGGCCAGGTTAGCAGGGTTCCAGCACACACTCGGTGAAGTTGGCATAAGGTATCTGGCAAAACTTTAGGGGGTAACCATGCAAACTAGCGTTGCAATGCAATTGGTCTCGCATTTGGGTCCTTATATATATTTAGCTATGAAGCACATTAGCCTGGGAGCTGAAACATGTACTCTTCATTAACATGGAGGGAAAGTAAGCACCAAACTGCGTGACACAACAGGTATGGGAACACATGAGAGAAATATTGCCTTTCAGCTAGAAATGGTATAGTCCAAAGCTCAGTTTTTAATATATAAACGAGGCCTTCAGTGGTCATATCAATGAAAATACAAGGTTTGAAAAAAAATATTATTGTCTTTGGGTGCTCGTGGAAGACAATTTATAAGGACTGGAATCTAGAGAATGCTAAATTGATTCTGGTATTTTACTGACCTCTGCTGGTCGTTTTCTATTAAGACAGTTAAATAGAGGCAATTGAACAGAAAAAAAATCCCTAAGCGGAAGCTGACAAGTCCTAGTGCTGATCTCCAGAGCCCACAAAGTACATACACATATAAGTATATAATATGTAAATACTAAAGTATATACAAGAGGCCTTCAATGCTCGACCTAAAAAGGGGTACTTTTCTACAACTTTCATCACAGTCACTTTACTCTCTTTCCACCTTCACACTCCTTCAGGCACAACATGGTCACACTCAGACTTAGGCACAATGGTGCTATTTTACATTTTTTATTTAGTGTTAGGATGGGATGCACAGCTCGTGTGTGTAGTTTCATACAATCGGGTTCACCTCGGGTAGCGTGAATACCTCTAAACACGCCAGTAATCAGAACATGAAATGTGATTCCAGTGAAACACTGGGACCATCCCCTTGGGAACACCTTGATCTCCTCTTAAGAACAGAGGATTCCACAATGTTTAAATGCGTCAAGTTTTTCTTTTTATTGATCAAAAGTTTCTTAGACGTTAAGTCAAAGCATATTGATTTCATTCACATTATTACTCATTGGAAAACATGAGTGACATCTTGATTCCTGAGACATCATTCTAATTCAAAATGTCCAATGCATTTCGGGCTATACCATGAGCCCTTCATCAGGGAATAATGCTGGGCACCGCAGCTGCGGCAGTTCCTCTCTACCCCACAATGTGGGGTAGAGAGGAACTGCCGCAGCTGCGGTGCCCAGCATTATTCCCTGATGAAGGGCTCATGGTATAGCCCGAAATGCATTGGACATTTTGAATTAGAATGATGTCTCAGGAATCAAGATGTCACTCATGTTTTCCAATGAGTAATAATGTGAATGAAATCAATATGCTTTGACTTAACGTCTAAGAAACTTTTGATCAATAAAAAGAAAAACTTGACGCATTTAAACATTGTGGAATCCTCTGTTCTTAAGAGGAGATCAAGGTGTTCCCAAGGGGATGGTCCCAGTGTTTCACTGGAATCACATTTCATGTGCTATTTTACATTTTACCACAAGTGATCAGCTCAGCAGACATGACTGACTTACTGAACCCTCTTGCAGACCAGCCAGATCTGTGGGCCATCTTAAATAGCTAGGAGGAACCTTTGTGCCCCATCTCCATCCTGTCCAAGATTCCAATCAGGGAATTGTGAATGGAACTCAGACAAAGTTTGATATACATATATATTTATATATTGTTCGAAATTGCACATTTGCGGGGGCGCTAGAGGGCGCGCAAACGGAATGGCTGCTTAGCTACGCAGCTCCCGTCCCTTGGGCATTTATCCTTTAATCATTTGCTGCCAACGGCAAGTAATCTCGCAAAAATCACCACTGTTTGCTGCAGCGGATGATCCCTGACACCCGACCCGAAGCTCGATCCTCTGGGGCAGCAGGAAACGCTGAAATCAGCATTGTGAATTCGGCCGGTTGAGCCTTCGGAGCACGCCCCTTGAGGGGACCGGCTGCGGGAGCCTACGCCAGACCGGGGCTTGCCACGAGGCGACGGGCCTGATCGGCGCTTCTGAGTTGGCGCCGGGGCGTGATTGCACCGGAACCCCCGGGGTGCTGAAATCGGCGACTACGGCCAGCGGTGCGCTGCCCAGCCTGCCGGCTCGGCTTTGAGCGACTGCTACACCGCTTGGGGCTGCTGAGGCCAGCGGATACTGCCACCCTCCTCGCACGGCCTGGGGAACGGAGAGGCCTGCGGCGGGGCACTGTACTCATCGCCGTGGCACCCGCAGCTGTCAAGAATTGCCGGACTGCCATCGCGCCCGCCGCGCCTATGTACAAGGTGAGGAGCGTCTGTCCCTAGATTGGCTGAGCTGTCCCCCCTGTCGAGTGTGTTGCTGGGGGCCACGTACTGGACATATTGCGGAACGAGTGGCGGTGGCACTGGGCATGGACAATTGCTACGCTTAAATATTGAAGAACGCCCCGCCGCACGGGTGGCTCTGTAGATATCACAGTACTGGGGTGATTTCCGAGGCCTACCGCTACAGTGCTCTGGGGTTACAATCGGCTGTTGCGGAGGCTCGGTGGCCTGCTCTGGTGCCTGTGGCGGACGCACCCCCTGAGCGGAGATCCGGACCTCTGCGCATATTAGCCTACCATAAGCCAGCCGGCGCACGGAGGACCTGTGGGCTGCGTCCTCCGCCGCAGGGCCTGGTTGCCCTGCCTCTGAACGGATATTCTCATTGCCTCAGCGGTGTGGACTGGGGCCGAGGAGACTGCACCCTCTTTGTGGGATCCCCTGCGGGCGCCGGGGGTTCGGGTGCCGGGTCCCCCACCGTTGGGTCTGCCTGCCTCTGGACGACGACGACCCACCCCGTGGCCTCAACCTCACGGGGTGCTGGAGTGGTGATACACGGGGTGACGGCGCTACCGCGATCGGTGGCCACAATGGTGCGCCCCGAAAATCGCCAATCTAAAATCAGCTTTGATGGCGCCAAGAAGGGGACAAAGACGACGGCTGCTGAATCGGGGCCCAGTGACGCCGCCACATCGACCGGTACCTCCCCCGCCAGAGACATCGATCTGCCCCGCCTTTTCCAGGAGATGAGACAGGGGTTTGCCATGGTGGTGGAGAAGGTGGACGGAATGACTGATAGGCTAGACGCACTAGTCCATAAGGTTGATCGGCACGAGGAACGCATCACTGCCATGGAACAACGAATCTCGGATAACGACGACATCGCCACGTCCCATACCACTCAACTGGCCCGCATGGACCACTTGCTCCGACTCATAGCGGCCAAGAACGAGGACTTAGAAGCCCGTAGCCGACGCAACAACATACGCGTTACGGGCGTTCCAGAGTCCACAAACATGGGCAGAATGGAAATATACATTGAGAACCTCCTCAAAGGCTCGATAGGAGAAGACGCCTTCTCGCCGCAATTTATTGTAGAACGGGCGCACCGATCATTGGCCCCCGCTCCTAAGCCCGGACTGCCACCCAGACCGATCATTGCCAAATTGCTAAACTATCGCGACCGCGATGTTGCACTGTGGGCAGCCCGGACCCAACAAACTCTGCAATATAATGGAGTGACATTTTCCATATATCCTGACTTCACCCCCTTAGTGCAAGAAGAAAGACGAAAGTTCCTTCCTGTCAAAAAGAAGCTACGAGAGGCTCAGCTGGAATACGCCCTCCTCTACCCAGCGAGACTGCGAGTAACCCACCGGGGGAAACATCGCATCTTCACAAACCCTCAAAAAGTTGAGGACTTCCTAAAGTCAATCAGCAAGTCCCGGCAAAATGGTCATAACGCTGAGGCAGATCTTGAGGAGGAAGATCCCTCCTCAGCAGCGGAGGAGCAATGAGCACGTGGTCACGTCTTGCCCTAACTGATTACTGACCTGAACTGTGACCAACTGCTCCTGCTTCGGGAGGTGGGGAGACGTAAACCCTGCACTACCGAACTGGACTACTTAAACTCACCGATGGTAACGTATCCCAAGGACCACTCTCCCTGCCCAGACCTCCACCGAGGGCGGTACAGATCGGGAGGCCGGCCGGCGGGAGCAGTGGCTGTGCGCCCTTGTTGTTGTTTCCCTATCGGGTGTCCCCCATGCACAATGTTGGAAGGTCAAAGTTGGGGGAAGGGGGGGAGGGATGAGGGGGGAAGAGGGTGGGGACAGGTGGCTGCTGGCATGATTGGGATGCAGTAGTGGGAGGGGGAGGGATTGTTTGGGGAAACACAGTTCACACACGAGGGAGGTAAAATGTAAATGTAAATGTACAGGAATGTATATAGCGCAAATCACCGAGCGGTTTCTAAGCGCTTGCTTAGGGAACCCGTCCTGGTATTCCCCTGTGAGATAACCCCAGCAGGGAATCCGCAAGGTGAAAGCCAGGCATCCCACCACGAGGGGCCATTGTGGAGACTAAGCAAGCTATTGCCCAGAGTCGCAGAGTGTGAACCCGTGAATCGAGTAGGCACCGGAGCGAGAATTGTCAAGTCCATGGACATTTTAAGACTCAAGACACCGCCGAGCCGGGAATTGAACCCTGGTCCCGGGCTGACCTCTGCTTTCAGGTCTGCCTCCTCTAACCAGTGAGCCACACTTCTCCAGGTAATCAAGACACAAAGCACAACGGTCGACTATATGCTGTCAATGGTACAATGCCTGTTGTCTCACCACTGCTGGAATGGGGTGTAATGATGGAGGGCCTTCCTATGGCGGGCCTAGGGTCTGATACACAATTGAACTGTATCTCGTGGAATGTTAGGGGACTTAACAATGCTAGAAAATGTCATGATGTGATTGCTTATCTTAACAGACATAATGTCCATGTTGCCATGCTACAGGAGACTCACCTGTCGCCAAGGGTCAGCGCTACTTTTGCAAGCAAGTGGGCTGGACTCCGGGCATTTTCCTCATACTCCACATATGCTAGGGGTGTAACAATTCTGCTCAAACGTGCAGTGCCGTTCCACAAATACGGAGACTTACTGGAAGGGGAGGGTCACTATGCATTATTATGGGGACGCATGGGCCACGATACAATTACATTCATAAACTGCCATGCCCCCAATTCAGATATGCCTTCCTTTTTTACCACACTTTGGGGTAAGGTCGTGGATGTATGATCCCGCCATGTCATATGGGGGGGAGACTTTAACCTGGCGCTAATACCTCATTTAGATCGATCTGATGGAGCACATCATTACAAACCAAGGGCCAGAGAGGCATTGGAGGGTGTCATTGCTGAGGGCAACCTAGTGGACGTATGGCGACACCTACACTCGACTCAGCGAGAAGGCACACACTTCACCTCGCACTTGGGCACATGGTCACGGTTGGACTACTTCCTCATCTCCAAAGGGGTCACCTCGGAAGTTCTGGGGATTGCACATTTACCAAGAACGTACTCTGATCACAGCCCAGTCCTGCTACATACACGCATTCCTGGATGGGATAACCCTAGGCCGGGTTGGAGGTTACAGCCGGCGGCACTGCTGGACAGTTTGTTCCGAGCGGAGCTGGGGTAGGAAATCGCCTCTTTTTTTCCCAGGAACAGGGGGTCTGTGGACTCAGTCGAATGCATCTGGGAGGCCTTCAAGGTTACCATCAGGGGGTACTGTATATCCAAAAGCTTCGGGTCCTGCGTGACATACGAAATACTATCCACTCACTGCACAAAGAACTTAGGGCACTAGAACTTCGCATGGTTGAGGAAGATAATCCTGATCTTCACGCAGAATTTAGAGACAAGCTGTCGAAGTACAAGGAGGAGGCTAACAGGGAGGCAAAATTCCGGGGGAAACATTGGCAGGCCAGAAGACATTGCGAGGGGGACAGACCAGGGAGGGCACTCGCGATCCTCACACGCTCCCCACGAGACCACAATACCATCCTAGAACTCACTGACGACCAAGACCACATCATTAGGGACTCAGATGCACTACTTGAGGCTTTTACCACTCATTATCACGAGCTCTACACCACTGCTACCACGGCTGACATACCCTATTATGATTTCCTCGGAGAAGTGGCACTGTGCTGGCTCAGCGATGGAGATAGGGCTTTCCTGGCCGCTCCCTTCGAAACTGATGAGATTCGTGATGCCATTATGTCATTGAAGAATGGCAAGGCGCCAGGCCTTGACGGCATTCCCGCTGAGTTCTACAAGGCTTATATTGACATCATGGCCCCTGTCCTTCGCGAGGTGTACGATGAGTCGCTGGCCGACGGGCATTCTCCCTCGCTCTATGCGGGAAGTAGTCATTACCTCACTCTTGAAACCGGGTAAGGATCCTGGTTCTTGCGGCTCGTACCGCCCACACTCCCTACTGAACTACGACGTTAAAATCCTAGCAAAGGTCCTGGCCACCCGGCTGTCTCTCCTTATGACTAGGATTGTTCTACCTGACCAGGCCGGATTCGTTCCTGGTCGCTCTACATCGCACAACCTCCGCACCTTGTTTTCCCTGCTTCGCACAGTTCACCCCGACTTACCAGTAGCGGCCGTCTTCCTAGATGCCACCAGGCATTCGACTCTGTCGAATGGCCCTATCTGTTTTCTGTCCTAGAGAATATGGGGTTTCCTAGAATCTTTATTTCCTGGATCAGACTACTCTACACACAACCCACTGCGAAGGTCTCCATCAATGGTCCCCTCTCACACTCCATCGCCATTACCAGGGGTACACATCAGGGGTGCCCCCTGTCCCCACTCCTTTTTGCCATCGCGGTCGAGCCCCTAGCCTGCAGACTACGTCAGCTGCATCGGGCTGGCGCTGTACAGTGCCTCCAGCGCCAAATAGATGTGTCTTTATACGCCGATGACATCACCCTCTATGTCAAAAACCCGGACCTCCACCTCAATCCTTTATTACGAGAATTCGTAGTATTTGGTAGGATGTCGGGGATACACATAAATTGGTCCAAGTCACAATTCTTCCCTTTGACCGACGCAGTGCTCGACTTCCCTCTTGATTACCCGCTTGAGAGGTGTCGGACAGATCTCCGTTACCTAGGTATTCAAATATCACGTGACAAGGATGAAACGCTCCGCGCTAATTACGGGGTGGCCATCACGAAACTCACAGCCACAGTTGACCGTTGGATTGCTCTGCCGCTCTCCATGGCGGGCCGAGCGTCCCTTATCAAAATAGAGGTTCTACCCCAGTTTCTATATCTTTTCCTCAACATCCCATACCATCCGGGTGCGTTCTTCTTTAAAACATTGAGGTCGGAACTCTGTCGGTTGTTCTGGGGGGGTAAGAACCCACGGCTGAGGTGGTCCATGCTGACTCTACCTTGTGAGGTCGGAGGCTTCGACGTCCCTGACTTTGAGGCCTATTACCTATGCGCACAAGCGCATTACGCATATCACTGGCTAGTCCCGACGCCCTTCATGCCTCAGCTGGCGGTAGAAGATTGGATTGTACATCCCATTCCCCTTAATGGTCTACTTCTCTGCCCAGAGGCACTGATACAGACACCAAATACCTCAGTCTCTTGTACTCTTGATGCGAGGTGTCGCCTCGCGAAGAGGATGTCCTGCTCCCTGCCGTACTCCCCCAGAATACCGTTGACGTTTCATCCTCACCTCCCCCTTCTACAAGAGCGAGGATTTCAGTTGCTCTGCGAACGCCTGCGGCTTACCTCCTGGGGTGAGCTCTTCGTAAACGGTACGTTTAAATCTGCAGAGGTTTTTTTTGCCTCCAATGATCGTACCCCGTTGGATATCTTTTACTACCTGCGCCTTCGTCAGGGCATGAAAGACATATTGCCTGAGTTCCCCGGGGAACCTGAGATCTTTCTCCCCCTCCACTTTCTGTTATGCTCGCAGGAAGGGAAACACTTGGTTGCCGGACTTTATCGCCAGCTTAGATCTGTCGCCGCGCCGCCCGAGACGGGGGCCCGAGCGCGCTGGAGTACTGATCTAGCCGCGGACCTCACTGATGACCACTGAGAATCATGCTGTGCCCTGACAGCTCGAATATCTGCTAGCAGCAGATTCAAGATGATCCACTACAAATTCTTGCACCAATTATATTATACCCCTGTGAAGAAACATCGATTCCACCTGGCCGATGACGACCGGTGCGAGCGCTGTCACACTGAACATGCGGGCTTCCTGCATCTGGCTTGGGAATGCCCTCCTGTCTGCTTATACTGGCAGCAAGTGACAGACGCCCTTACAGCAATGACCACGGAAACCATTGCTGCAGAACCGATCATTGCACTACTTGGGCACACGGCCCACATCTCTAAGACCTGTAGGAAATTCGTGGACGTGGCCTTACTCTTGGCGAAGCGTCGAGTGGCATGTCGCTGGGGTAGAGGCAGAGCCTCCAAATTCAAGGAGTGGCTGACTGATTTAACTTATTGTCAGGAACAACACATCACCTTTACCGAGCTACTACCGATCTCTAGCCCGCCCAAAGATATCTGGAGCCCGTTGGTCAGTTATCTGCTTGTTCAGGCGGATGACGGCGATGTCCCTGCGGGGGGGGTCTGTAGGTGATTAACTGACACGGGGCGTCTGGGGCATCCGACAGCTATCTGCAGATGCGTACATCACTTCCAGCCTCTCACATTGACACACTGCCCCACATGATACCCCGCTAACCGTTCACCTGCATAGCGCTCTCCCTGCAGATTGTCCACTGACGCTACACACACGGGAGTTGCCGTCGGACCTTTGCCTGACACGCACACCCCACTGCCCTGGCAATCCCATACACCTTCATTACTGGATCCGGCACCGCCCTGTGGTGCTACACATCACCTCTAACCTCTAGATAAACAGGTACCATTGTGACTGTAATGTGTTATTGCATTGCTTTGGAAGACCCTTGACATGTACTACCATATCTTCGTCCCAGTATTCTACTCTTGAGTGTGGCCGTGAACCCTCACAGTTTTGTTCTAAAGTTGGGAACTGTTCAAAAAGACTACAACCAAACAAACACAAAAAAAACCCTGTTCTGCTGCGGTACCTACTATGGTTCATGTCTTTCGCACTAACTGTCGGACATTTATTGTATGGTACAGATTAGACGCTGCCGGGCCCCCGGGATGCCGGTTACACAGCTGTGTTCTTCCTGCTATACTTTTGTAGCTCTGACGCACACAATGCTGCCGGCCTCCGGGTTGTAGGCACAGAAAGCGGTGTACTATCTATAACATTCAATAAAAGCAGTTTGAACCTAAAAAAAAACAACAAAAAAAAAATTGCACATTTGCGAATTTTTGCACAGTGATCGTCATTTTATATCATTGCCGTCCAGCCATATAGGAAAGAAGTCACCAATTACATTGTCAATTATTCACATGTAGTATTTTACTATGATGATTTGTGGTGAAAGTGTATTTTCTAATAATCATGTCTCCAATGTGGAACCATATAGTAAGATATACACATGCATGCCTCTATAAACCAGTATTTCTTCCATTTCTACAATCATGTGACACGGGGGGTGGAAACCTAGCATTTAAAATTGCAATGGCAGACATTTGTTTTCATGTGTGATCAAGGGCACAGGGTGCTCGAAACGCGTTGCAGAGAGAGAAAATAAAAAGATCTTACCTGCCATATGTACCTGGGTCCTTCTTCTCTCTGTTCGCCAGCGTGGAGGTTCTGAGAGTGTCCTTGGAGGATATTTATATATATATATATATATATCTAAAAGCAAAGCCTCCCTGCGCTGTAGAAGGGCTCACCACCTCATTCCCCACCATCCGGCTCTGTCAGCAGCACCCGGCAATCTCACCGCTATTCTCCTTAGTGTAACATGAGTCCGACGCGTTTCGGGGCTGAAAACACCCCTTCTTCATGGACAAAAACATGAGGCATGACTTCTTCGCCTGTTGTGTTTCAAATACGGTTTTTATTTGAAAGTACCGCCCTAAGTGGGTGTGGCTCACTAGATGACATCTGCCAGGATTTCTGGTAGTTGGAGTCCCAAAGGTGAAGAAAAGTAAAATCCCTTGAGTAGGTTTCATGTCAGCATGCGAGTGTGTCTTTATTTTAACAACCTTGAGTAGGTGTGGAGAAGGTTTCCTGAGATTGCATTATTGTCTTGGGATGAGGCGCCGAGCGGCAGAATGGGGTCATTCCGCCGCAGTCATCACACACGTGGTCCTTTCCAATGCGTGTGATGCGGAGCTCCTTCTTCGGTCTAGGACAGACCGCAAACAATGTCTAAAAGCAAAGCGTCCCTGCGCTGTAGAAGGGCTCACCACCTCATTCCCCACCATCCGGCTCTGTCAGCAGCACCCGGCAATAAAAACCGTATTTGAAACACAACAGGCGAAGAAGTCATGCCTCATGTTTTTGTCCATGAAGAAGGGGTGTTTTCAGCCCCGAAACGCGTCGGACTCATGTTACACTAAGGAGAATAGCGGTGAGATTGCCGGGTGCTGCTGACAGAGCCGGATGGTGGGGAATGAGGTGGTGAGCCCTTCTACAGCGCAGGGACGCTTTGCTTTTAGATATATATATAACAACACACCTTGGCCCAGAACTTCTTTATGCCTGATTTTATTATTGCAATTTCACTCTACGCGTTTTAGAGCGTCCTGCTTCTTGCTCACGAGTAACATGACTGAACAAAGCGAAACATTTTCAATTAATCATGTGACACACCTCCGTATAGACAATGAAAACAGACTTCATAATGTTACATAAGTATTCTGGTGAATGGACAAACCGTATTTACAAATATTTTTCGCTTTTTCTGTCACGATGAAATAAAAAGTGGTTTTAGTGCATATAATAAATATATATATATCCACAAAGTTTCATTCACATATTTTGCAGCACAAATAAACGAAATCCAGGCCACAATCCTTTTTGAGAGCGTGCTTTTATTTCAGCAGCAACCTCCCCGACGCGTTTCGGAGCCCAAGTCTCCTTGTTCACGGGTGCGGGTATGAGGTTCGATAAAGTTTTAAATAAACAACATGTGACACACCACCATAAAGGTGAAAATAAACAACAGACTCCACAGGTGCTAAGGAGGTAGACGACAGATTCACGGCTGAAATGTCATGACCGGTGCATTGAAAAAATGTTAAGGCACATTATTCATATTAAAAAACAGCGTCTAAATCATAAGTGTGAACCATGGTAGAGCGAAATCGTGATTGAGCAAAATCATTTGTATTTACATCAAGAGGCGTTCTAGGTTATTTATATCACCTTGAAGTTTTCGCCCTGAGGAAATATATGGTACCGTCATCTATTATCGCGCCCCAGTGGGCCTAGTTATTAAGTACGTTGGGACACATCATGCCCCTGAGGCCTTAAAGCTACATCAGTGTTCAATCCATGTGTTGGTTGGCACCACATGTAATCTTAAACAGTTTTTTGCTCAAAGATACGCCATTTATGTACCACAATCCCTACCGTCATTCATTGTCGCACCCCAGTGGGCCCCGTGATTTCATAAATTTAACATGGGTTGCAACGAGGATGAGCCAAGACAAAGAGAATGACCCTAGTGAAGCAAGCCCGATTGAAATTAGTGACACTGAAATGCTATATCTTATGCATGAATTGAGCGAGAATCCTGATATCCTCGAGGATCCTACCATGAACTTAATTAATGAAAATGTGAGACTGGATCTTAACGTCAAAAGCAGGTTTAGACCTAAATCGATCTTTCTGCACCTGATAAAGAATGAGTCAATCGACACTTTTGAAAAAGGTGTGATAGGCGAGCTTAAGAAAATGTCATATAAAAACAATAAGGTTGGGAACAACAATCCGACAAAAGATCAAATAATGGTAATTGACAATTTGAGAAATGATAGGAGTATCATCATAAAAAAATTAGACAAAGGGGGCAATATCGTGGTGTGGACACGAGAGATGTACATGAAAGAAGGCCTAACTCAACTCAATGATAAAGACAAATACGAAATTAGCAGTAAACACATTTATGATGCAAAAAATGTCAAATACCATGAACAGCTAGCGGAGTGGATGAGTAATGGCTTGTTAGAGATGGAAGAATTTAATTTCTTGAAATGCATGTATACGAAAATGCCCGCATTGTATCTCCTACCCAAGCTTCATAAAAGTATGAGTCAACCCCCAGGGAGGCCTATTGTCTCCTCAAGGGGCAGTAACCTTGAGAATACATCGAGGTATGTTGATTATTTTCTACAACCTCTGGTGCAGAGTCTCCCAACATATCTCAAAGACTCAGGAGATTTTTTACGAAAAATAAAAGAGGTAGAGTGGAGCGCGGAATGCTTACTGATGACGCTAGATGTAAATAGTCTTTACACTAGTATCCCCCACAAACTGGGGATTAAGGCATGCAGGCACTTCTTAAATAGCAGGTCCATATCGTATTTATTCCATACCGAGATGATCCGGGACATGGCATACACCTGTCTGACCCAAAAAAAAATCCTGTTTGATGGCATGGTGTACCATCAAAAACTTGGGACTGCCATGGGTAGCTGCTTTGCCCCCTGTTTTGCCGGGTTGTACCTGGGCTGGTGTGAGGAGGAGGTAGTCCGGTGCCTACCCCAATACCAGGCGGGTGTTAGAACCTGGCTCCGGTACATCGACGATATTTTTATTGTCTGGGAAGGCAGTGAAAAAGAGGCAATTGAGTTTGTTGAGACTATGAATAAAAATGACTTAAATCTATCATTCACTAAACACATAGAGAAAGAGGCAATTGACTTTTTAGACTTAAAGGTCAAGGTTGACAACAATAGACTGATTACAACTTTGCACAGGAAGGAAACGTCTGGAAAGAGCCTGCTGCATGCGCAAAGCTGTCACTCAAGCAGCCTCATTAATTCCATCCCTGTCGGAGAATTACTACGGGCTAAAAGAAATTGCTCTAGAAATGAGGATTTTGAACTTGAATCCACGACTATGTGCGATAGGTTTAGACAAAGGGGTTATAACATTAAGTGCATCAATGCTGCAAAAGAATTAGCAAGTAAAAGAGAAAGAGATGACCTGATCATTGATCAAACTAAAGACAAATTAGAGGGTGTGACACCAAGGTTTATTACAGACTATAACGTCCAGTCTAGAGATGTCAGAAAGGCCATGGACAAATTTTGGAATGTGTTAAAAATCGACAAAGACGTAGCGAAAGGCATCCTAGACCACCCACAAATCACATACCGCAGGAACAGATCCCTTAAAGACATGTTGTGTAACACGCTTATTCCAATTCCTAAGAAAATTAACCCTGTACAAGGGTTTTATGTCTGCGGCAAATGTAAGACATGTAGGTACAGCTGTAATGTAAAAGAAGTGAAACTGTCTACCCACTGCAAACCATTTAAAATTTTGAAACATTTCTCTTGCCTGACTGAATATGCAGTGTATGCACTTAAATGCCCCTGTAATAGGTTCACTTAGGGAGCACCATCCACCCCGCAAAGAAAAGGGTTTTTGAACACTTTATTGCAGGTCCCACTTGAAGTTTTGTAGGAGAGTTTGAGACACAGCATGGAATGACATTCACGTTATGGTGGAAGATTGAATGAATCAAAGGTGATAAGTGTAAAACTAGCGTATACAATTAGACTTCTGCCCACAGGGGCTGGATTCTGTTAAATTTATGAAATCACTGGGCCCACTGGGGCGCAACAATGAATGACTGTACGGATTGTGGTATATAAATGGCGTATCTTTGAGCAAAAAACTGTTTAAGATTACATGTGGTGCCAACCAACACGTGGATTGAACACTGATGTAGCTTTAATGCCTCAGGGTCATGATGTGTCCCAACGCGCTTGATACCTAGGCCCACTGGGGCGCGATAATAGATGATGGTACCATATATTTCCTCAGGACGAGAATTTCAAGGTGATATAAATAACCTGGAATGCCTCATGATGTATATGCAATGGTTTTTGCTCAATCACGATTTCGCTTTACCATTGCTCACACTTATAATTTATATGCTGTTTTTTAATATGAATAATGTGCCTTAACATTTTTTCAATGCACCGGTCATGAAATTTCAGCCGTGAATCTGTCTTCTAGCTCCTTAGCACCTGCTGAGTCTGTTTTTTATTTTCATTCATGGTGGTGTGTCATATGTTGTTTAATTAAAACTTTATCGAACCTCATACCCGCACCCGTGAACAAGGAGACTTGGGCTCCGAAACGCGTCGGGGAGGTTGCTGCTGAAATAAAAGCACGCTCTCAAAAAGGATTGTGGCCTGGATTTCATTTATTTGTGCTGCAAAATATGTGAAGGAAACTTTGTGGATTGTTGGGCGTGGCAAGCCCGTCCCGGCCCGCCACTGCAAGTGGCAGAAGACAATTTGCCAAAAAACGAGGTGGATATATATATATATATATATATATATATTCACTGAAAAAACCATAGGTTATAGACCATATATAGTTAGGAATTAGCATTTACAAAACCTTGAAAATTCACTGAAAAAACCATAGGTGATAGGCCATATATAGTTAGGAATTAGCATTTACAAAACCTTATTTTACTCACACAAAACCATTGAAATTTGCATATATAGTTAGTTGCACTAACTATATATCGCGCACCCGCAATCCACTGCTGATCATGTCACATATTACATCATTCATGACATGGTCAGTGACATCACTGATGGCATCACTGATGCCATCTCAAATGACATCACTGATGACATCACTGATGACATCTCAAATGACATCACTGATGACATCACTGATGACATCTCATTTGACATTACTGATCACATCACTGATGACATCATTCATGTGATAATACGATGAACCTCTTCAGACTCTAATATAACCTTAGATACACTCAGTGTAAACAGACACTCACAGACTGTCACTCATCCATGGAGTTACTCACACACCTAGTCAGTCATGCAACGAATCAATCACACATCCATTTCCTCAACTATACAGTTATACACACCTTACTTATTCAAACATATACTAACACATATTTACTCTCTTATACAATCCCTGATACAAGTTCACAATGATCCATACAGCCACTCACACATTCACTGGCTCTTATGCCCAGTTATTTATATATGTCAACTCTCACATGTACTGTGTTTTACATATGTACTTACTTTGACATGTAGCACTGAGATATCCATTCACTCACCAATACACTCATGCACACAGTCAACCGCCCATACAGTTGTTTCCACATGCACTTTTGAACCCATACATCTAGTGAATCAACTGCTCACACATCTATGCACAGAGTCATACACCTCCCAGCCACCCATACACACTCTCAGTCTCCCATACAAATACTTGGGCAACCAATCAATAACCCATATAGTTAATCATATAGCTAATGATCAACACATGCAGCAGTTTACAGAACAACAGACATAATGATGCGCAAATTGAGACAGTTTAGTCACTAACCCATGCACTCAGTGAGACACATTTAATCACTCACTCATACAGTCAGTCATGCACCTACTAAATCCTTCATCCAGACACTTATACATCCACTCATTCTTCAATATGTAAGACATATTTTAACTTTACAGAAACATACAGTCACTGGATGTTGTCATCAGTGATGTCATCAGTGATGTCATTTGAGATGTCATCAGTGATGTCATCAGTGATGTCACTGACCATGTCATGAATGATGTAATATGTGACATGATCAGCAGTGGATTTGCGGTGCGCGATATATAGTTAGTGCAACTAACTATATATGCAAATTTCAATGGTTTTGTGTGAGTAAAATAAGGTTTTGTAAATGCTAATTCCTAACTATATATGGCCTATCACCTATGGTTTTTTCAGTGAATTTTCAAGGTTTTGTAAATGCTAATTCCTAACTATATATGGTCTATAACCTATGGTTTTTTCAGTGAATTTCAATGGTTTTTTAATAGCAAATATCAAAAGCTGTAAAATGTATTCTTCTTTTAAAGGAAAAATATATTTTATATGTATTTAATATAATTTTTTTATGTATATAAATTTGTTGAGGGAACGAATTTATCAACTATCATGCTGAAGTAGAGTGTGGGGAAAAAAAACCAAAGAGGAGGACTAAGAGGAAAGAACAATCAGTTCAAAAATGCAATTGCTTTAAAGCATAAAGTGCTTTTCCACACATTTACATTTAAATAACCCATATTAGAACATACAAAATATCTACAGAGGAGACGGTGTACATTGAATTTTAGACTCTTCATTGGTACCTACATGTTGGTACTTACATCACCCACACAACACAACAGCTCTATTCAGAGCTACCCTACCTCAAAGCACTCTAAAATATTATTTTACTATTTCCCTTGGTTTTCCCCTTGTTACGCTTTCCGGAACGCTACCCGGTGCGCGGTCCGGGCGCTAACCGTGCGAAAATTTGAAAAAAAATAGGTGTTTTTTTTAACATATATGGGCCTCCTCAGCCACCCTCAGAAAACCTAGGGGGTCAGGATATGTCTCCCGTGCCCCCTTATACCCATTCCCAACATTGTTTATCCTCCATCTTGTGACTAAATTCGTCCGAAACACAAGATGGCGGACTCCAGTTACGCTACCGGTGAGCTACCCGGTTCGCGTACCGGGTAGCGCTTCCACCGCGAAAAATCGAAAAAAAAAAATATTTTATTCTTTTGCCCCGTGGGGCCCTTTAATAGCCCCCACATCAATCCTAGGGGGTCAGGAGGGGTCTACCTTGCCCCTTTCATTCATTTCCCCCTTCGTTTATTTCCACCTCTTGTCTCTCGATCCTACCGAGAGACAAGATGGTGGCCGCTCCGGACTGTTTAGAATTTTGAGAGTCACCGGAGAGCCAATCCGCTTCTCCTCGCGTAGTTCCGTTACGCGTCTGGTACGCGAACCGGGGCGCTAACCGGGACACTGTCCCAGATATATATATTTTTTTGAACGTTAATTTCTCAAAATCCACTGGAGCACATATCTAGAGACCTAGCAAAGGCACATCGGGCAAACAGTCTCTACAATTTTGCCAAGTTTCATAGAAATCCATTCAGCCGTTCGAGCTAAAAGTGAGTCCAACCGTCCTATGGAAAACTCAATGTTAAAAACACGTTTTGGGACCCCCCTTTTTTCTCGGCCCCCGCTTAACGAAACCCCCCCAAACTTTCAGGGGACACTCAGAAACAAAATGTGCCATTTCCCTGAAAATTTCAGCCAATTCCGTCCATCAATGCCAAAGTTATTCAACATAGAATTTTCAGAAATCCCTATTCAAAAAAATCCTAACTATATATACCTACTGGCGACCGCCAGTAGGTAATATGTATATATATATACATATATATATATATATATATATATATATATATATATTACCTACTGGCGGTCGCCAGTAGGTATATATAGTTAGGATTTTTTCTCTATGGGATTTTTGAAAATTCTATGTCTAATAACTTTGGCGTTTGTTGACGGAATTGGCTGAAATTTTCAGGAAAATGGAACATTTTGTTTCTGGGCAGGCCCTGAAAATTTGGGGGGGGTTCGTCAAGGGGGGGCCGAGAAAAAAGGGGGGGCCCAAAACGTGTTTTTA
Organism: Lissotriton helveticus; assembly: GCF_964261635.1. NCBI lineage: Eukaryota > Metazoa > Chordata > Amphibia > Caudata > Salamandridae > Lissotriton > Lissotriton helveticus. The sequence continues at coordinate 1,095,620,776 of NC_136069.1, read as the reverse complement.
ACATTGAGTTTTCCATAGGGCGGTTGGCCTCACTTTTAGCCCGAACGGCTGAATGGATTTGCACGAAACTTGGCAAAATTGTAGGGACTGGTAGCCCGATGTGCCTTTTTAGGTCTCTATATATGTGCTCCAGTGGATTTTGAGAAATTAACGTTTAAAAAAAGATATATATCTGTAACAGCGGACCGGGCAGCGCTCCAGTACGGGTACTTTTCGCGCAACGGAGCTTTGTGAAGCGAAGCTGATTGGTTCTCCGGCGTCTGTAAACATTCCAAACAGTCCGTAGCGGCCGCCATCTTGTCTCTCGGTAGGATCGAGAGACAAGAGGAGGCCAAAGCAAAGGGGCAAATGACCATAAGGGGGCATAGTAGATTCTCGCTGACCCCCTAGGTTTGATGTGGAGGTTTTAAAAGGGCCCCGCGGGGCAAAAAAAAAAAAATAATAATAATCGAACGGCTGAATGGATTTGCACGAAACTTGGCAAAATTGTAGGGACTGGTAGCCCGATGTGCCTTTGCTAGGTCTCAATATATGTGCTCCTGTGGATTTTGAGAAATTAACGTTCAAAAAAAGATATATATCTGTAACAGCGCTCCGCTTCGCGTAACGGAGGTTTGCGAAGCTGATTGGTCATTCTGTCACTGGGCTATAGTTGGGCTACATCTGGCTGATATTTGGGCTACATTTGTTTTTTTTGTCTCTGGCGGCCATCTTTGGGCTACATTGGGCTTCATTGGGCTTCATTGGGCTACATTGGGCTACATTTGGGCTCCAACATATATATAGGCCAATGTAGCCCAATATATATTTTTCAAAGTTAATTTTCGTAAAAACCACTGGAGCATATATCTTGAGACATAGCAAAGGCACATCGGGCTACCAGTCCCTACAATTTTGCCAAGTTTCGTGGAAATCCATTCAGCCGTTCGAGCTAAAAGTGAGTCCAACCGCCCTATGGAAATGAAGGAAATGAATGGGTAATTTGTAATTAGCAAATAGCTCATCGCAAACTAGGAATGGTAAAGAATCGCTATTTATTCCTTAAAGTTCGCTATTTAGGAAATGCAAAAAACTTTGATGATACATATGGCGGTTCATCTCTAACAAGATAAGAAGCATAGGGATAGATTTATGATGACTGGCGCATCACCAGGGATGTGTTAGTCATTCTGTGCCGCTGTTCCGTCACCTATGGTGTGCTGCATTTACAATGCGGCGCATCATGGGGCAAAAACAGCACAGATGCGTGATGTATCTGTGCCGTAAAGGTGGCGCATTGCTGGAGTTGTATCGCAAGTGTGATGAAGCTCCAGCAAGGCTCAGGGGTGCCCCTGTCGCAGGGTTTCTGTTCTCACACAGAACTGTGGACAGAGGATTGGAACCTCGGCGAATTAGGGTGCCCCAAAACTCACCTTAGTAATCAAAAACCCCTTAGCAAGCTAGGTACAGTGTCACATTGGATATAACAAACTCTCAATGTTTAGACAATCCAGAATATGAACTTATAGTACCTCAGGATGCGTGGAACTCATGAACAGTCGGTCGTTTCTTAGAAACCAGAACATGGAGTTAAGAAGAACACATGTGTATTTGAAATGTTTATTTACTAATGCCGTCTTCTCAGGCGTAGTATCTTAGATAATACAAGTACACATATTATCAGTAGCAAAATTACCAGCATAGTTACTAGTACATAAAAAGCGAATGGTGACAGTATGTTAACATGCTGTAAATGAATAAGAGTTAGCAACACTTATAAGCAGCCGCGGGCCGTGGAGGGAGTTACGGTGGGGCAGGGAGGCGGGGAGGGGGAGGGGCAGGGTGGAGAGGGCTCCACCCTGCCCCTCCCCCTCCCCGCCTCCCTGCCCCACCGTAACTCCCTCCACGGCCCGCGGCTGCTTATATCTCACCCTCCCTAATACACATATTATATTATTTGCTAAGAAGGTCTCTTTGTGTTGGTTTAGGGCGTGCCCATACTTTAGTGTCTTAGATTTGAAGGAATCACATCAGCATACAGCAGCTCTCTCTTCATGTGAACCGCATCAAGTGTTGTGTATGTGTGTTCGGCAAAGCAATATAAAACCCGCCTCATGCCCAGAATTGGCAGAAGCTGCACTTATGTTATGAGTATGAAGTCGTGGAGATCAGACCTCATAACAATTCTGTATCGTGTTGTTCTTGAAACTTCAGCACTCGCTGTACAGATATAGTTTAACAAGCAAAGCAGATAGTAGAGCAATAACATATTATTCTCATGTAAACCACGATGAACTACTAGGTTGAAAGCTAAAGCAACAACTAAGTGTCGTGTGCAGAAGTTGCAAAAAAGGAAAAATGGCGTTTAAACCGGTAATGAGCCCATGCTAACTTAACACGGTGTAAAGATATCCAGGACCTAGATGACACCTCCCCATGATCCGGAAACGAACTGAATAAGATAATAGAAGTGCCATCTCATGAGAGCAGATTGCAACTTTATATGTGGACGGTCCGCAACGTAAAACATTAAAAACTAGGAAAATTTAATGCTAAAGAAAAATAAAACAGCCAAGTACTTTATCGAGTCTTAAGCCAATAGGCAAGCTAAATAATAAAAACTTGACAAATAAGTCAATGAATTGTCAATGAAATGCTAGTACTCAGCATATCAAACATGAAAAAGGTCTATGACATAACTGTGTATGCAAAATAAGCTGCAACAGCCTCCAATAGGAAGTCACCGTCTTCATCCGAAAAGAGTTCAGCCATCCAATTTAAAAGCGGAAAAGAACATACGTGCTCTCCCAGCACCGGATCCTCTATCACCATCAGAGGACAGCTCGGTGGGTTTTCAAGAAAGCTCTGTTCCAAGAAAGACTGTGTTGCCGCCAGTAAATTCCAGGGACCAATTAGTCCATGCATCAATGCCACAGCCATAATCCTTTCGCCAGGACAAACCAACTCGTGAGTAATGATAGGAGTCATCAGCTGATTAAAGTCGACGTCAGGAGAAACCGGTCCGCAGAGACACAAATCAATGGCCCAATCGAAATCACAGGTCAGGCAGTGAAATACAGGCTGGACACAGGTGAAGTAGGAGAATCGAAAAGATAATCCATATGCCGTGCTTAATATCGCCAACGGCATTGTGCCATAATATTCTAGCATGCGATTGCGGAACAGCGTCAGCAGCTGCAGGGCGGGAGCTTGCACAGGTGGGACATCCATATTTAAAAATGTAAAAAAGCACAAGAGCGTCCGCTGGTAATGCAAGTAAAAATGGGAATCCACCAAGCACAGTGGAAAAAATAGAATGAAAGAAAGCAGGGATGACTCCAAAGATTTTCTCAAATGAAGTCACGAGACCACTGGTAACAACTTTAAAAAAGTGCGCCAGGGCCTTTGTGGAGGACGCGTTAAAGATAGTCCGAACCATCTTGCTGAAATGGAAAGGCGAATCAGTATTGAAAAGGGTCTGCACCTCTGTACGGGTGTTCGCTATGTGAAGCACGAAAGTTTCACGGGCCGAACTCAAGGCCACCTCTCTCTGAGACAAAAGAGCTCTTATTCTTGCCATGCCGTTGAAATCTGCTCCCAAGGTTGGTATTTGTGGCCAGATTGAAAACTCCCTATGTTCATGTGTGGGAGGAAATAGAACATTTCTGCAGCAAATAACCCGTTCACTTACTGTTACGATAAAAGGAATACTTTTAATTAACCCAGAACAATCTTCATTATTGAGCATCAAATAACTACCATTTTCCAACAACTTGAACGTGGGGATGATAGCAGGAACTGGCGTGCCTTGCAACACGCAAGCCATATTTGGTCGGTTTTTGTTGCATGAACCGTGTAACTGTATGTGCCTACACATTAGTGAATGATCTGACGTCTCAGTGCATTCCTCTCCATTCAGATAAACTTCTTGATCATCTTTGAAACATCTGTATGTGTATGGAAGCGACCAGACCTCATGAAGAAAAGCACTACCTAAAGGTTCATAACGACCTATTGGTATATATTTCATACAATTTGAAAACTTATATAAAGCAAAAGGCAGCGTTATTAAACCGTGGATAAGGCACGTTGCCAAAAAACCCGCAATCCTCTGCTGATGATGTCACTGAGCATGTCATGAATGATGTAATATGTGACATCATCAGCAGTGGATTACGGGTAATAGTATCTCTAGTTTACTCCCCTATAGCTGTCTTTCTTTTAACATAAGTGTCTGTTTCCTTCCCTTATACTTACTGTTCTTTTTAAAAAAAAAATGTTTTGGTTCACTTCCGGTTCGCGTACCGGCGAGCGAACTGGGAAGCGAACTACGAGAAATAGAGGTTGGCACAGTTCCAAATATTGTACCAATTTTTTAATAACGGGGAGGTAGTTCTGAAAAGAACTTTTTTTTTTATTGTTTTTGTTGTTTTATATTTTTTTTATTATTTTTCTGAACATTTTTTTACTTTTTTTAAATTTTTCTGAACAGTTTTATATTTTTTTGGTTTTTTTTTCGGAGGGGGCAACGAAAACGATTCATTGTAAAGGGCTCAACAGGAGCAACAAAACAAAAAAAAAGAATTTATTATTTGGGGCGTTTCGTACAAACTTGCATATGATAGTCAATAGCTCTGTTGATCAGAGTGATGCTTCTTTCTCCGTAGCAAATGAATCCACTGCAATATACGCAGACTTGTTTTACTTCACGAAATCTCGTTTGTATATTTGGCACCATCTCCCTGCCCTCTGGTCCCGTTACTTCCGGTACAACAGATCTTCTGGCCATAATAGGGAGATTATCTAGGTCGTTACGAAACTGTGCAGCACTGTAGTTGTTAGGATGCCACCTAGTCATATGGCGATGCATTGTGTAGTTTCCGAAACTGTATTTTTTGTCGGTCCCTCTGGACAGTCTATCTTGACATATAAGGCAAGTTACGTATCTTGCATTTACTTTTTTCTGACCTTTGGGAATTTTAAAAAATTGCCAAATGAAGTTTTCTTTCCGGTGAGACGTCCTGGGCTCCTCAGGCAAAAAGTGCCTCTCTTCGTGCTCGTCGTCCTGTTCCTCTTCTTGCTGAATTATAACTTCAGCAGGTGGTCCACTCTTCCTTGGATGTGGTGGAGGTGGTGGGGAAGCACCAGCTGAAGCTACTAAAGAAGCCATTGCTCACTGGTAACAAAGGGTCTTTCTCTCACAATGATGAAAGTCAGAGTGAGGAAAGAAGGAGGGATTTTCATCATTTGGGAAAAACAATAGTTCTCAACCAATGAAAAGTGTTCATTTTAGATTATATGACCTAGTCTTACATCATTAGGAAACCAAAAGTGAAATGAACCAATGAAAAGTGTTATTACCAAGTCACATGACCTGCTGTGTTTACGTTACGCGCTTTGCAGGGCCTCCCGGTTTGCTTCCAGAAACCTGTGCTTTGCAACTCGGTAAGCGTACCAGTTCGCTAACGTAGCACGTCATATGACGTATCACGCGACAACGCGAAACGTCATGCGGACGGGAGGTGTCACGATGTTGTTTTCTAACGCGGCAGTTGCGGTAAAGAAACGTTTACCGGCTCGCGGTCTATTTCGCGGCATCAAGGTCAGCTAACGGGAAGCTTCCCGATTCGCGAAGCGGGAACGAAGAAAAAAAAATATTTAAAAAAAAAGTTATTAATAAACATATAAAATATATTTTTGGATTTAAAGAAGAATACATTTTACAGCTACAGATATTAGCTGTTAAAAAACCAATGAAATTCACTGAAAAAACCATAGGTTATAGACCATATATAGTTAGGAATTAGCATTTACAAAACCTTGAAAATTCACTGAAAAAACCATAGGTTATAGACCATATATAGTTAGGAATTAGCATTTAGAAAACCTTATTTTACTCACACAAAACCATTGAAATTCCATAAATAGTTAGTTGCACTAACTATATATCGCGCACCCGCAATCCACTGCTGATGATGTCACATATTACATCATTCATGACATGGTCAGTGACATCACTGATGACATCACTGATGACATCTCAAATGACATCACTGATGACATCTCAAATGACATCGCTGATGACATCATGACACACCAATACCAGTTACTACATACGCACTCACTGATTCCTACGTCTACACACACATTCACTCATTCACCCATACAATCACTCATACATACAGTCACTCATTATTACAACACTATCATATGCACTCATACACCTATGCAGACAGTCACACACTGCCACTCATCCATGGAGTTACTCACACACCAAGTCAGTCCTGTAAAGAATCAATCACACTTCCATTTCTTCATCTATACAGTTAAACACAGAACACCATACTTCAGTGACATCACTGATGACATCACTAATGACATCTGAAATGACATCACTGATGACATCTCAAATGACATCACTGATGACATCATGACACACCAATACCAGTTACTACATACGCACTCACTGATTCGTACGTCTACACACACATTCACTCATTCACCCATAGAATTACTCATACATACAGTCAGTTATTATTAGAACACTATCATATGCACTCATACACCTAGTCAGTCCTGTGAAGAATCAATCACACTTCGATTTCCTCATCTATAGTTAAACACAGAACACCATACTTTTCACACATATACTAACACATACTTACTCTCTTATACAATCACTGATACAAGTACACATTGATATGCACAGAGTCACACACCTCCCAGCCAGCCACACACACACTCAGTCTTCCATACATCCAGTCATTCTTCAATATGTAAAACGTATTTAAACTTTACAAAAACACACAGACACTAGATGATGTCATCAGTGATGTCATTTGAGATGTCATCAGTGATGTCATCAGTGATGTCATTTGAGATGTCATCAGTGATGTCATCAGTGATGTCACTGACCATGTCATGAATGATGTAATATGTGACATCATCAGCAGTGGATTGCGGGTGCGCGATATATAGTTAGTGCAACTAACTATATATGGAATTTCAATGGTTTTGTGTGAGTAAAATAAGGTTTTCTAAATGCTAATTCCTAACTATATATGGTCTATAACCTATGGTTTTTTCAGTGAATTTTCAAGGTTTTGTAAATGCTAATTCCTAACTATATATGGTCTATAACCTATGGTTTTTTCAGTGAATATATATATATATATATATATATATATATATATATATATATATATATATATATATATATATATATATATATAAATATATCACTGAAAAAACCATAGGTTATAGACCATATATAGTTAGGAATTAGCATTTAAAAAACCGTATTTTACTCACACAAAACCATTGAAATTCCATATATAGTTAGTTGCACTAACTATATATCGCGCACCCGCAATCCACTGCTGATCATGTCACATATTACATCATTCATGACATGGTCAGTGACATCACTGATGACATCACTGATGACATCTCAAATGGCATCACTGATGACATCACTGATGACAACATCCAGTGACTGTATGTTTCTGTAAAGTTAAAATATGTCTTACATATTGAAGAATGAGTGGATGTATAAGTGTCTGGATGAAGGATTTAGTAGGTGCGTGACTGACTGTATGAGTGAGTGATTAAATGTGTCTCACTGAATGCATGGGTTAGTGACTAAACTGTCTTAATTTGTGCATCATTATGTCTGTTGTGATGTAAACTGCTGCATGTGTTGATCATTAGCTATACGAGAGGCTATATGTGTTATTAATTGGTTGCCCAAGTATTTCTATGGGAGATTGAGTTTGTGTGGGGGTGGCTGGAAGGTGTGTGACTCTGTGCATAGATGTGTGAGCAGTTTATTCACTAGGTGTATGAGTTCAAGAGTGCATGTGGAAACAGCTACATGGGCAGTTGACTGTGTGCATGAGTGTATTGATGAGTGAATGGATATCTCAATGCTACATGTCATAGTAAGTACATATGTAAAACACAGTACATGTGAGAGTTGGCATATATAAATAACTGTGCATGAGAGCCACTGAATGAGTGAGTGGTTGTATCGATCATTGTGAACTTGTATCAGGGATTGTATAAGAGAGTAAATATGTGTTAGTATATGTTTCAATAAGTAAGGTGTGTATAACTGTATAGTTGAAGAAATGGAGGTGAGATTGTTTCTTTGCATGACTGACTGGGTGTGTGAATAACTCCATGGATGAGTGGCAGTGTGTGAGTGTCTGTATACACTGAGTGTATCTAAGGTTATATTAGAGTCTGAAGAGGTTTATCGTATTAGCACAAGAATGATGTCAAATGAGATGTCATCAGTGATGTCATCAGTGATGTCATTTGAGATGTCATCAGTGATGTCATCAGTGATGTCACTGACCATGTCATGAATGATGTAATATGTGACATGATCAGCAGTGGATTGCGGGTGCGCGTTATATAGTTAGTGCAACTAACTATATATGGAATTTCAATGGTTTTGTGTGAGTAAAATAAGGTTTTTTAAATGCTAATTCCTAACTATATATGGTCTATAACCTATGGTTTTTTCAGTGAATTTTCAAGGTTTTGTAAATGCTAATTCCTAACTATATATGGTCTATAACCTATGGTTTTTTCAGTGAATTTCAATGGTTTTTTAATAGCAAATATCATAAGCTGACGAATGTCAAGTACGTGGTAAGTAAAAACATTTTCGTGTTTATGCACACTGATCTGCTTTGAATGCTGCCCCCCCACCCCTCATTTCTATTAGGAGTACTCTCTCTTTGCAGATAGTGAAGGGTAGTTAACGCAGGCCTTTGCCCCCGTTGTAATCCGTCGTGCCTGCTTCTCTCTCCATTTGATTGATTGTTCTCTTTGGTTCATTCTCTATTTACAAACAAGCACAGAGTCGCAATACTCTGTTTAGTCTTTGCAGATAGCGAAAAATCGTGTAAAAAAACAAAAGGAATCGAGCAAAATCAGTAGGCCACTAATGGGATCTCTTTTTGACCTCCCTAAAATAGAAACATTAGGAACAACCTGTTGATAATACCAATGTGTATGTACATAAGCGGCGTTCATTTGTGTTCACAGTACCCCTTGTTGATTGTTTGAATCGAGCATTGAATTGTTCGAAGTTGGTTCTCTTAAGAATCTTCTCTGCCTGCAAACGAGGAAGAATAGGAATATTCTCTCTCCCTTTGCAGATAGTGAAGGGTGGGGAACGCAAACCTTTAACACGTCGTGCCTATTTCGTTCCTCATTGATTGATTGTTTCCCCAAACATTGACTGTTTGGGAATTGGTTCTTTTTGGAGGTATTCCCTGTTTGCAAATATACGTAGGAAAATCTTTGCAAATAGTGAAAGGGTACGTAATGCGGACCTTTCTCCCCCGTTGTAATCTGTCATGCCTATCTACTCCCCACTGATTGATGCACCTGTTTCACCCGGACCATTTACTAGAGATACGTCATCTGGCCCGACCAGAGAGCACCCCTAGTGAAAAGGACATATGCAATAATAACGAAGTGATCACTGTATCCTGTTAACAGAAACTTTAGCATGAAACAACCTGGAAAGAAAAGAATAGGAAAACGAAAATCAGTAGGCCACTGATGAACATGAACTTTTATTAAACAACGACCAAAGAAACGATAACATATCGTAATGATAAAACCTATTAATGTCCTAGAAACAAGAAAACGTTAGAAATATACCAGTGGTGAGAGACCAGAAAAACAGTAAGAGAAACCAAATCACCCCTCGCTGTCCCACCGCCTGCCACGCCAAAAAAATCGATAGACTAGGGAAAATGCAAGTCAGTAGAACATCCGCCCCCACTCTGGAAACTTCCAAGGTGGGGCAGGGTTGCGGCTACGCCCAGCCGGGAGCAGCCCATATAAGGCGGGTCCTGCTGCCACGCCAGCGGGACCCGGCCAGGGGATTGCCTTTACAACGCTGAAGAGTTGCAGGGGGGGGAATGTCTCCTCGACCCTCCCCTCTCTCTCCCAGTCCGGCCGCGGTGGCCCTTGAGAGTTTCAGGTAGTCCCGCCACATGCTCTTCCGGTCCGGCCACCAACATTCGGGGGCCGAGGCCAACGGCATCCGGCTGCAGCCGATAAACCAAGGAACCCGTTCATGGGGCCAGAGCCAGGGTCGTCCGGCCGACATCCACCGGAAGCCCGGCCCAAAGACGGACGGGACATTTTTTCTTTTCTCCTTCGTAATAGCAGCGGCAACACGCCAGGCACCACTTCTTTCTTCAAAAATGCCTTTGACAACACTGGGGGGGATGTCTTGCACATGCCTCCGACCCCCCCCCCGTCCTCATCGCCACCGGCCATAACAAATGTCAAGCGGGGTGCACTGGGGTGCACTGGGAGGGAGAGACGGTGCGAACAGGCCTCTCCCGCCTCCTCAGGTGAAGGCTTCCCAGCTGCACCCTCAGCGCTCCAGGCGCCCCGAAAAGGGTTCGTCCACTGTGGCGATGCTGCAACGTCTCGCCCGGCAGGGTGGAGCCCGTCCGCTCATGTGACCCCGCGATCGCCGGTAGCTGCCGAACTCTCAAAATGGCGATCGACCTGGCAAGAGCGGGCCCAGCATGAAGAAATGGCCCGGTCACTGGTTGACTCCACCACCGTAGTCCTCCACGACCTTGAAGATTCTAGAGGAGCCGCGGGAGTCTCCGACCCCCGATGGGGAATGACTGCCATGATCGCCCGTGGAGTGACGAAACTGTATCCGCGGGACGTCGGCGCTCCCATGCTGGCGCCAGCCTCACTTTGAATTACTAGAATCCTGCAGACCTCAGTTCCGGTGAAAGCACAGTGTGACCCGGTAGGAAAAATTGTTGCACCCCCTCCCCTTTTTGAGTGATTGTTCAAACCACCGATCCTTTCCTTTGCCCTTTTAACGGAACTTTGGACTGCCTCCCCCTCTTTTACATTTTCTAGAGAAAACAAAACATTAACCACTACATTACCATAGCAGTTGACACCAGAACTGTTTTCAAATTGAAAACCAACAACATCTTCAACAGAATCCTTTTTGTTTCTGCTGTGACCCTGCTACAGCACAGGCATTGTCCCCAGCAGTAATTCTGCAATGCCGGTAAGAATAGCTGTGGTGCCTACTGGACTCACTCACCCCCGCGGCGCCCCACGCCGTTATTTGCTGGGCGGCAACTTACTAGACATCACTTTCGTGCCATCTAGATTTCAGCGCGTTCTGCTGCCTTGGAACTATTCGCACAACAGACTGCTACTGACGACCCACCCCCAGGCAACATCTTCTAAATTTTCATAATTTGAAAGAACTAGTAACATGTCCTCATCAGGAATTCAAAAGAAATTGCCACGGTCTCTTCGTTGTTTAAATGTTTTTACTGTTTTTGTTTTGTTGTATATATTTATATGTTATTAAAGTTTTATATTCCTACTACTTTGTTGGAGTGCTATATATTTTTAATGTGACACATAATTGTAAAAACTTTGATGTACAAAGAGTCATTCCTGGAATCTTCCGCTTCAGGCTCGGTCCCCTCCCCAATCACAATACAGGATGGTTTTCAGATAGTAGGAACACGTGTGGTGTGACGGATCTCATCGGGTGTGGGCCTTGATCTACTATAACTCCTTTGAAGAGGGGTGATTCTTTACAGCTGGAGCCATAAACTACATCTGCAGGGCTAGCTGATAGCCTGGACAATCGGACACAGAGGAAGAGGAGTGTCAGAGGGTGCGGTAGTGAATAGGGCGAAAGGGAGGTGTCGGGCGGGCACAGAGTGTGATTCTCAGGGAAGAGCAGCGCAGATGGAGGGAGGTTTATTGCCCATGCATAAGACAGAGAGCGGGGGTGACCAGTGCCTGGGGAAGATGCTTGCGAGGGTGGGGAGCCATGCTACGAATCGACAGCGTGCAGAGAGTGGGTCTGGTCAAGGCATCTAAAATGGCTGCCGTGCACGACAAAAGTGTGGCATTTCAAAAAAGGCAAGATGGCGCAAACAATGTTTTTCAACACTTCCTCATTTCCTTCGAATCGAACGTTAACAGACGTTGGTGCATATTACCAAAGTTAAGCGATATTTATCGCTAACAATGCTTACCAACGAATTTTTTACCGCTAAGCATCGTCAGAAATTATCGAAGATAAACCTTGCTATTATCAAGGTTTATCGCAAATGCGATAAAAAACGGCCGCAATGTATGAATATCGCTAAAAAGTCCGCGATATTCATGCATTACCGAGCTAATGCTCTTAGCCATGTTATCCACCTCCCATTGGATAACATGGCTAAGAACTGCTCAGGGCAGGTGTTACTTTTGGAGATATTCGCGCTTAGCGCGAATATCTCCAAAAGTTGGTAATAGGAGATATATATCTTGCATGTTGTAATGCAAATTATTGTGGTATATGGAACTCATACCATAATCTCTCAGGAAAGCAGAAACTGATCCTTTTGGGACCGCCTGAGAAGGCCTAGGGGGTGAGGGGTACTCTACTTTGCCCCCTTTTCACGTTCCGAACTATTTTATTTTACTCTCTTCTGTAATTACACAAAATAGCAGCGATAAGATGCATCAGAGACACACAGTGAGAGAAAGGAGGCCGGAGATGAAGAAGAGATGTCAAATACACATTGGAGATAATATAGTGGGAGAAGGGAAGTAAATATGAGTAAACTTACCATGTAACATAAAAATGTTGCACTCTACAAGTCTCATTTTATACTACAATCACTTCGCTACAACCTCATAAATTAAAAATAAAAATGAATAATGTCTCAAACAATTTTTGATTTCTAAATATAAATTTATTCTTCAGAATTTTCTAAATTTGAAAGAACTAGTAACATGTCCTCATCAGCAATTTCCTCTTCAATCATCTCATCTGGAATCTCCTCATTAAAAGTCTGCAATGATGATTCTTGTAACTCTATGGTCTCCAAACATTCGATAAATTCGCCATCAACAGATTGATCAAAAAATCATTCAAGTCATCTCCTCCTTGTGACAATATTTCATTATTGGTGCTGTCAATTTCAATCAATGTAGTGGAATCATTCAAGTCATCTCCTCCTTGTGACAATATTTCATTATTGGTGCTGTCAATTTCAATCAATGTAGTGGAATCATTCAAGTCATCTCCTTGTGACAATATTTCATTATTGGTGCTCTCAATTTCAATCAATGTAGTGGAATCATTCAAGTCATCTCCTCCTTGTGACAATATTTCATTATTGGTGCTGTCAATTTCAATCAATGTAGTGGAATCATTCAAGTCATCTCCTCCTTGTGACAATATTTCATTATTGGTGCTCTCAATTTCAATCAATGTAGTGGACAATTCAAAAGAAATTGCCACGGTCTCTTCATTGTGAGCCATTTTATTTTGAAATTGCTTGCTGTAAATTGCAGAAAAAAATAATCACTTTCATTTATCGTTTTTAGTAATACATAATATAAAACTAACTTTATCAAGTATTTAGTATAACAGAAGGACTGCAAATAAATACCAGAAAACATTTTTCAAATTATCTTCAAGTGTACAACATAGTTCCCCTTACAAATTAACAACTCACCTTTTTAAAAGTAGGAGAAGTGTTAGTACTGTGTAAATCAAACACCAGAAATTCACCACCAAAAATTCCTCACAAATGTACCTCAGACAGTAGTATCACAAAATGGCTGTGGTTTCCTCTCATTTGAGATATATACATAACCAATTAACTTTCATCACACACAAATACAAAACCAAAGTAACATTTTAATTGGTTCTAAATTTCAACACTTTCAAATGTGTTTTCCCCATGCAATTTTCCATAGGACATTTACATACGTCTACAGCCTGAATGGCTGAATGGAATTACACCAAACTTGGCAAAATGGTACATCAAACCTAAGAGGTCAGGAAGGATCTACTATGCCCCCTTATGGTCATTTGCCCCTTCGCTTTGGCCTCCTCTTGTCTCTCGATCCTACCGAGAGACAAGATGGCGGCCGCTACGGACTGTTTGGAATGTTGACAGACGTCGGAGAACCAATCAGCTTCGCAAAGCTCCGTAACGCGAAAAGTACGCGAAGCGGAGCGCTGTTACAGATATATATCTTTTTTTGAACGTTAATTTCTCAAAATCCACTGGAGCACATATATTGAGACCTAGCAAAGGCACATCGGGCTACCAGTCCCTAATATTTTGCCAAGTTTCGTGCAAATCCATTCAGCCGTTCGATTATTGACATTTAGATACGTCTACAGCCTGAATGGCTGAACGGAATTACACCAAACTTGGCAAAATGGTACATCAAACCTAAGAGGTCAGGGAGGATCTACTATGCCCCCTTATGGTCATTTGCCCCTTCGCTTTGGCCTCCTCTTGTCTCTCGATCCTACCGAGAGACAAGATGGCGGCCGCTACGGACTGTTTGGAATGTTGACAGACGCCGGAGAACCAATCAGCTTCGCTTCACAAAGCTCCGTTGCGCGAAAAGTACGCGAACTGGAGCGCTGCCCGGTCCGCTGTTACAGATATATATCTTTTTTTAAACGTTAATTTCTCAAAATCCACTGGAGCACACATATTGAGACCTACAAAAGGCACATCGGGCTACCAGTCCCTACAATTTTGCCAAGTTTCGTGCAAATCCATTCAGCCGTTCGGGCTAAAAGTGAGGCCAACCGCCCTATGGAAAACTCAATGTTAAAAACACGTTTTGGGACCCCCCTTTTTTCTCGACCCCCCCGGACGAACCCCCCCCAATTTTCAGGGGCTGCTCAGAAACAAAATGTTCCATTTTCCTGAAAATTTCAGCCAATTCCGTCCACAAACGCCAAAGTTATTAGACATAGAATTTTCAAAAATCCCATAGAGAAAAAATCCTAACTATATATACCTACTGGCGACCGCCAGTAGGTAATATATATATATATAACATTTCTATGGCAAAATGAAACCCCTCATTTTGTTCCTTTGCTAATTAAATGTTTTAAGTGTAAACACTTTGTTCCAATCAAGATGACTTCAGGTGTGCCATACTTTTGTCATAAGTAAGACTGTTAGCGCTCTAGTTGTTCTTTAGAACACTCTGGGACATTCTGTCACTGGGCTATAGTTGGGCTACATCTGGCTGATATTTGGGCTACATTTGGGCTCTTTTGTCTCTGGTGGCCATCTTTGGGCTACATTGGGCTACATTGGGCTACATTGGGTTCCAACATATATACAGCCCACTGTAGCCCAATATATATTTTTCAAAGTTAATTTTCGTAAAAACCACTGGAGCATATATCTTGAGACATAGCAAAGGCACATCGGGCTACCAGTCCCTACAATTTTGCCAAGTTTTGTGGAAATCCATTCAGCCGTTCGAGCTAAAAGTGAGTCCAACCGCCCTATGGAAAACTCAATGTTAAAAACACATTTTGGGAACCCCCTTGTTTCTCGGCCCACGCTTGACGAAACCCCCCCAAATTTTCAGGGGCTGCTCAGAAACAAAATGTGCCATTTTCCTGAAAATTTCAGCCAATTCCGTCCACAAAAGCCAAAGTTATTAGACATAGAATTTTCAGAAATCCCATAGAGAAAAAATCCTAACTATATATACCTACTGGCTATCGCCAGTAGGTAATATATATATATATATATTCACTATATATATATTCACTGAAAAAACCATAGGTTTCACACACGTTATAGTTAGGAATTAGCATTTAAAAAACCTTAGAAATTCACTGAAAAAACCATAGGTTTCACACACCTTATAGTTAGGAATTAGCATTTAAAAAACCTTAGAAATTCACTGAAAAAACCATAGGTTTCACACACGTTATAGTTAGCTGGACATTTCACTCATACAAAACCTTTGAAATTCCCCCGTTATAGTTAGTTCAGCTAACTATAACTCGTGCAGCCGCAATGCACTGCTGATGACGTCAAATATTACATCACTCATGACATGGTCAGTGACATCACTGATGACATCTCGAATGACATCACTGATGACATCATCCAGTGAATGTGTATCTTTCTGAAAAATAAATATTTTTTATATATGTATATCTAAAGGTTGATGGAAGAATAAATGGGTAAATAAGTGTCTAAATGGATGTTTTTCCGTAAAATTGATTGGTTAGCTGACATATTAAGTGTATCTTAGTGAATACATATATTAGAGAGTAATGTTTAAATATTTAAATATCTGTATCAGTGTCTCACTTTGTATATAAGTGGCTACATTGGTTGGTGAGTAGCTACATGAGTGTGTATATGGGTTATTAGGTGTATTTTCGAGTATCAGTATGAGTGTCTGTATGGTTCGGTGGGGAGTATTACTTAGTGCACAGACGCATGAATGAGGGACTCACTGTATATGTTTTGAAGACACCATGTGTGCAAGACTGTATGCGTGGATGATTGTGTGTATGCGTGGGTTAGTGAGTGAATGACTGTCTCAATAGTGTATTCATGAGTAACTACATATGTTTTAAATAGTATATGTGACTATTGATGTATTTAATTGAGTATATGTGACAGTGAGAGTTTGGAAGAGTACCTGTATAAATTAGTATGTGTTTTTATAATTGATTGTTTAAGAGAGTAAGTATGTGTACGTTTCTGTAGAAGTAAGTGTAATGGTGTGTGTATAGCTGTATATGTAAACTAATGGATGTTTAATAGTTTATTTGCATGTGTGAATATGTATGTGAGTAACTATATGAATGAGTATTAGTGTGTAACAGGATGTATAGGTGTATGAGTACATATAATGAGTGAATACATGTATGAGTGATTATATAGAACTGTTGGTGAATGCGTGGATGTGTATGTAGATGTAAGAATTACCTAATAGGTTGTTGTAACTGGTATTGATATCTCCATTTTTTTGAAAATTGTAGTTTCCATTTTTGAATGTGTGTATCAAAGGTTATATTAGGGTGAGAGGAGGTCTGCCACTCTTTCTCAAGGATGATGTCATCAGTGATGTCATTTGAGATGTCATCAGTGATGTCCTGGGTGATGTCACTGACCATGTCATGAGTGATGTAATATGTGACGTCATCAGCAGTGCATTGCGGCGCGCGAGTTATAGTTAGCTGAACTAACTATAACGGGGGAATTTCAAAGGTTTTCTATGAGTAAAATGTCCAG
Organism: Lissotriton helveticus; assembly: GCF_964261635.1. Lineage (NCBI taxonomy): Eukaryota > Metazoa > Chordata > Amphibia > Caudata > Salamandridae > Lissotriton > Lissotriton helveticus. The sequence continues at coordinate 1,095,603,686 of NC_136069.1, read as the reverse complement.
CTAACTATAACGTGTGTGAAACCTTTTTTTTTTTAAGAGAATTTCTAAGGTTTTTTTAAATGCTAATTCCTAACTATAACGTGTGTGAAACCTATGGTTGTTTTCAGTGAATTTCTAAGGTTTTTTAAATGCTAATTGCTAACTATAACATGTGTGAAACTTATGGTTTTTTCAATGAATTTGCAAGGTTTTTTAAATGCTAATTCCTAACTATAACGTGTGTGTAACCTATGGTTTATTCCGTGAATTTGCAAGGTTTTTCAAATGCTAATTCCTAACTATAATATGTGTGAAACCTATGTTTTTTTCAGTGAATTTACAAAGTTTTTTAAGCGCTAATTTCTAACTATATCTGGTCTGAAACATGTATTTTTCAGTGAATTTCAAAACTTTTTAGCATGCTCATTACTGTATCAATTTTTATATTTTATATATATTTATTTTTCACAAACTGCCTTTGTATATTATAATGGATTGACTGTATCCAGTAATATGCAATGGCACAGCGACTTTTTATGATTTGCTTAAAGTTGAACAGTATAGTGTACATCTTTAATCAACAATAAACACTAAAAGTTGTTATTTTCCTTTTTTTTGTGATTTTTTCAGCGTGAGCGCACCGTACACACCCTATATTTTTTTTTATTTTTTTGTTGCCCTTTGGGGTCCTTCAAGGACCCCCTGAGAAGGCCTAGGGGGGTCAGGGAGTCTCTACTCTGCGTCCTTTTCACGTTCTCCACTATTGTTTTTGGTTGACTTGTGACTCGGTGCGCGCCACGTGCGCGCACCTCGCAATTATTATTATTATTATTTTTTTATTTTTTTTTGCCCATCGGACTCTTTCAGGGACCCCCTTAGAAAGCATAGGGGGTCAGGGAGTCTCTGCCCTGCCTTCTTTTTGCATTTTGAAACTTTTTGGAAAATCGGGCAAAACGCCATTTTGAAGCGACGTGCGTGTACCGTGCGCGCATGGGTGTGCGCATGTTGCACGCACGTAAAGTCGTGTGACTTGAAAACAACACTTTTGATTGGTTCATGGCAGTTTCGGTTCTAGAATCTTCAAACAACCCACCCACTGCACTCACTATCTCTTTCACTTTGTTAGGAGGACTTCAACAGATATCCTGCTGAAAACAAATCCTAACATGGCACAACAACCATCTTCATCGGAGAGTGATGTGGATACCTTGCTTGTGAAGCCTCCTAAAGATAAAAAAAAATTTTTTTTCATATGGCAGTTTTTTACTATACCAGAGGGGCAAAAAAAGGTGAATGCACCAAAAGTCACTTGTGTGATCTGTGGAGCTGTTCTATCATGGGAAGACCCCCCAAAGAAATATTTATTTACTATCCACACTATGATCAGGCACATCAAGAACGTGCATCCCCACAATTATGCGCGTGCTGCTACGAGAGCCAAGGCAAGGGAGCTTCCACCAGTTGTGCCGAGCACCTTTTCGGCAGTTCAATCACCAACTTCGAGAGAGCTGGACATACGTCCTAATTTTGCTAAAGTATACATTTCGTGCAATGACTGCTACGAAATATTTTGTTATGGAGAACAAAGTGTGGACCTAATTGATATTAGGATATCAGAACATGCATGCAGCAAAAAATAATTTTTTTCATTTTTTATTTTTGTTCCAGTTCCAGTTTTTTGTTACCTATTTACTGTTTTTGTTTAAAGGAAATTCCCAAAAAAATATACAATTGTTAAAAACTAAAAAAAAACAAAAAAAACAGTTCTTTTCAGAACTCACTTCACTTCTCCAAGAAGAGCTATATCTCTTATGTACTGTGTCATAATTTTTTTTAAAGAATGAGTATAAATGAATGACTGAAATGACTGAGTGTAGGGGAGGAAGGGACTGATGGAATGAGTGAGGAAAGGGTTGTATGGTGAGTGAGGAAAGGGGAGTCAAAGAGTAACTGAAACAAAGGGACAAATGGTAGAGGAGTGAGGTAAGTGGAAAAAAAGAGTAAGGGAAGAGCAGTAAGGAAACAAAAGTGAGAGACGAGGAGTGAGAAAAGGTCAGCATGGAACAGAGATACAGAAGGTAAGTAAGGGATGGAAAGGGAGAAGTAGAGCAGAGTGAAGGGAGTGAAAGTAAGAGAAGTGTGGTGAGGGAAAGGGTATGAAGGTGAGGGAAGGGGAGTAATGGAAAGTGACAGATGGGGAGTGAGGGAGAGAGAAGTGGAGTGAGGGGATGAAGGAACTTAGAAAAGGGGATTAAGAAAAGGGAGTAAAGAATGGAGTGAGAGAAAGAGAGCAAGGGGGAGTGAGGAAAAGGGAACGGGAAAGTAAAAGGGTGAAAAACTCAGACAGGAGGAAGTGTAGTGGGGTAAGGGGAGTGACGGTGAGTGAAGGACAGTGACACTTATGGAAGGTGTATAAGGGTGAGGGAAGGGAAATGAGAGAAAAGGAAGGAGATTAAGAGAGAGGAAAGGGGACTAAGGGATAAAGTAGGAGTGAAAGAAAAAGATGGAGAGAGACAGGAAGAGTGAGAGAGAGAAAGAGAGAGAGAGTAAGCGAGAAAGAGGGGAAGAACAAGTGACTGAGAGGGACTAAGGCGGTTACACTGAGTGAGAGAGAAAGGGAGTAAAGGAATTTCATCACCTGACTCAAATGTGGAGTTTGTTGAAGAGCAGCCACGTGGTAAGAAGACCAAGGAGTTCTTTATGTGGAAGTTTTTCACCTTTCCAGAGGGGCACAAGAAAGTAGATGCACCAAAGTTCACCTGAAAAATCTGTGGTAGTGTGCTATCTAGAGGAGACCGAAAGAAACTGTTATGGTTACTGTCTCTTTAAAGGAACACTGTGTACTTTACATCATTGATGGAATGATTACATTCTAAATACTGAGTCAGTTGCTGTGGCTTGCTGTTGATGGTTGTACCAGTAAACCTGCTCTTCCAACTTATCCTGTTTAAGAGCTTTTATCACTGGCGACGAGGGTCAAGGCTTGATTGGGCACAAGCATATACAACCATCAATTCCCCTACATTTTGAATTGGACTTGATTTGGACTTGGCTTGGACAAATTTGGATTTCACGATAAATTAAGAAATATTCCTTATGTGCCATCCTGCAAGGACTACTGGATTGTTTGCACGAATATTTCTTAAACAGGTAACTTTCACTTGTTTTCGTTTACCTGTTCATTGGTTTCAGTTGCTTCTCGAGACTTTGTTGTGCTTTGAACCAGCTCCGCGTGTGGCATCGCGTGTAGCTTACCCGTTTCCTCAGCGTGTTCCCTGACTTCTCCGGCATTATTCTAAGAGTGCCTCCTGAATGCGATACGACGCTGGAAACACTGAGAACGTGACACAATGCTGGAAATGTAACGTTGACCTTTGACGCCTAACGCACGCAATGTGCAACGTCACAGCGGCCATTTTGGATCACCGTTACCTTAGCAACACATATTGTATTGGAAACACGCCAATTTCATAGTAATTGAGCACGCAGATGCGCACAGCAGCGCATTTTGGGATTGTCACGGTAATTAATCACACCGAAGCGTACGGCAGCGCATTGATGCTTCCTAAATAATTATCTTTAATTTACTACGTCGATGTGCACGACAGTACATTGACTTTTCATGATTTTGTGTATGATGTGAGTAATTTTTTTTTCTTCTCTCTCCCTCTTCTATTCTTATTTGGTATTTGGTTTCATTTCACTTTCTACAACATTATCTCTACTGCTTCTAGCATGTCACAACCCCCACCATTTCTTTCTGAGGAAGGGGAACCTATAGTTCCTTGGAAGAGATGGCGAAATCTTTTTGATTCGTATTTGGTGGCGATTGGGGGAGAAACATTTTCTGCATCTAGAAAGCAGGCAATTTTATTGCATAATTTAGGAGTTGAAGGTAGGCACACTTATGATAGCATGGATACCATACCAGTAGGCGGAGCTGATGGAGAACCTTCAGACATCTTTGAAATGTCTATGTCTATGTTGGAAAATTATTTTGGCCCTAGAATTAATGTTGTCTTAGAACGTCATAGATTCTTCACTCGTGTACAAGGTCCTGTTGAACATGTGGGTACTTATGTAGCTGTTCTAAAAACTCTTGCACGCACGTGTGATTTTGGAGAATTATCAGAATCACTTGTTAGAGATCAGCTTGTGAGATGCACGAACAGCAAAAGAGTCCAAGAAAAATTGTTACCCAAAAACCCTACTTTGAAACAGGCTATGGCTTTTGTTGAGGGTATGGAGAATACTTCCACTTGGGTTAAAGAGATTAGAAAAAATAAAGAGGAAGCGAATCACACTTTAGTTGATGTAAAAAAGAAAAATCAAGTTGTAGTACATAGACTGGAAGAAGAGGAATTTTGGGAAGAAACTCCTGATGGTATTGCCAAAGTTTCAGTTAATTCAAGAAACAAACTGTCTCAAAAGAACTCATTAGCTCAGAAAAGTCCTCAAGAAAATCGCCCCTCTTTTACTAAAGAGTCTGCTTTACCTAAAGAACGAGATTTTCGTCAACAATGCTCATATACAAATCAGAGAATGCGTTGTTTCAGATGTGGTCATTTTTCTCACACTTCGAATTTTCCGAATTGTTTTGCAAGAGATAGCATTTGCAATAATTGTGGGGGTAAAGGTCACTATGCTCGTGCTTGTAAGTCTAACAAAAAGAAAGAGTCTAATGAAAATATGTCTGACATTGTACGCACTGTGGTTGTGTCAAATGTAAAAGATATTGGAGAGAGTATTGATTCTGAACGAATTACTATGCCATTTTGTGATATAGGTATTGACAAGTATGTATTTAAACTTATGGCGGATTCTGGATCTCCATTTACTTTGATAGGAAACAAAATTTGGGATGAGGTTGTTGGTCTAGAAAATGCTCCACTTTTCCATCCAGACATTGCTCCTCTAAGTTATGGTTGGTCAAAAATAGATATTTTAGGGTACACAGTAGCTAAGATTTCTTTCAGGGGTAAAGAAATTACTGGCAAAGTTTATGTAGCTGTTAGAGGAGATAATCTTCTTGGATGGAAACATCAACATGATTTTGGAACAATTCTAAATCCTTGTGCTAAAAATCCTCATGATCAAGTCATGCTAATGGAAGACTTACTTTCTTCTGCTTTTCCTGATGGATTTAGCAGTGTGTCTGAATCTGACAAAATATTTTCAAAATATCCTAAAGTGTTCTCTGATATACTGGGATGTTTAAAGGGATTTGAGCACAAGATTATTCTTAAAAGTTCAGCAAAACCCTGTGTACATAAAGTTCGGAAAGTTCCGAATATGATGGTGGAGCCTTTGAAACTGGATATTGAGAAATTATTGAAATTGGGAGTAAGAAAAGAGATTGAGTCTTCAGAATGGTTGAGTCCGATAGTTTTAGCACCCAAGGATGGTGGTAAAGCGGTGAGAATGTGTGTGGACTTGCGTGGTTTAAATGAATGTATTTGGGTTGATCGGCAGCCCCTGCCAAATATTTCTGAATCAATCAGTATCTTGAAAGGAGCAAATATTTTTAGTGTTCTAGATCTCTCTTCTGCGTACCACCAAATTGTTTTACATCAAGAGTCCAGACATTTAACATCTTTTGTAGCACCCCTTGGAGCTTATCAGTTCTTAAGAATGCCCTTTGGGTTGGCCTCGGCTTCTGCTTGCTTTCAAAGGGTGATGAAAATGGTTCTTGGAGATCTACGGAATGTGATGTTTTTCCAGGACGATATTTTGATTCATGGTGTAGATGCAAGGGAACATGATACAGTATTAGGATCAGTGTTAGACAGATTATCTAATAGGGGACTCACAGTTAAGAAAGAGAAGTGCAGAATTGGTTTGGAATCAGTCACTTATCTTGGGCATGTAATTTCTGGGAAAGGGATACAACCGAAGTTAGAATTGGCTGAGAGTATTGTTAAGGCACAGGCTCCAGAAGATAAAGACCAGGCTAAGTCTTTTTTGGGCATGGCGGAATTTTATTCCAAATTTGTCAAAGGTTTTGCAAGCATTGTTGAACCTATAAGATCTCTTTTGAAAAAGGGTGTACGGTTCACTTGGTCTAGTGATTGTGAGGAAGCATTCCGTTTAATAAAGACTGAGATTGGCAAGATGCCCACTTTGGGTCATTTTGATTCTAAATTAAAAACTATTGTCACTACCGATGCCAGCCTTAAAGGTCTTGGCGCGGTACTTTCTCAGATTGTGAATGGGGAGTAAGTTGTGGTGGCTTTTGCTTCAAGAGCTTTGAAGGATGCAGAATTGAATTACTCTAGCATTGAGAGAGAAGCGTTGGCTGTTTTTTGGTCGATACATAATTTTAAATTCTTTTTATGGGGCATTCCATTTGTTGTGAGGTCTGATCATCGCCCTCTTGTTCAGATATTTTCGTGCCATCAAAGTGACCATATGACACCTAGATTGAAGAGATGGAGTGAAGGACTACAAGAGTTTAATGTTATTGTACAGTACATGTCTGGCCAAAATAACAAGCCTGCGGACTGTTTATCTAGGTTGCCGATTGAAAGGGATGGTTTTTCAGGTAGCCTAGAATGTGTAAATTGGGTACTGGAATTTTCTTTGTCTAAGGATGAATGGTTAAGTTGTGTGGTGAATGATGTTGTTTTTCAATCCTTGAGGGATGTCATCAGAAATGGTTGGCCTAGGTATGATCAACTGGATAATGAATTAAAGCCATATTGGACAGTTAGAAATGATTTGACTTTTTGTCAGGAAAACATATTGAGAGGGGACAGACTGGTATCTCCAGGTGATTTGCGAGAGAAAGTTGTCAATTTGGCTCATGAGGGCCATCTGGGGAGGAATCTCACTAAGGCTCGCATCAGAGAGAGATACTGGTGGCCTGGTATGGATCGGATGGTGGAAGTTGTTGTAAAGGATTTTCATTTGAGTGCTGCTAATGACAAATCACACACCATTAGCCAATCTCCTCTTTCCCCAGTAGAAGTTCCTGTTACAGTTTGCACAAAAGTGGGGTTGGACATAGCGGGTCCTTTTGAGCTCATGCCCTCACATGAGAGGTTTGTGGTATTGCTGGTGGATTACACTTCAAAGTGGGTGATTTCAAAATACATGGGTATGGTGAATTCTAGAGCCATAATTGAGTTTCTTAAGGATGTATTTGTGTCAGAAGGGGTGCCTAAGTATGTACTCACTGACAATGGGGTACAATTTACCTCCAATGAGATGGATTGTTTTCTTAAAGATCTTGGGATTGTTCACCAGAAGACAGCTCTTTATTCGCCTCAAGCGAATGGACTTACTGAGCGAATGAATAGGGTTGTAAAGAGTTGTGCGCAGAGGGCTTTGCAATCTAAGGTTTCTTTCAGTAGTGTGTTGAGGGAGACCTGGTGGGCACATCGCACAGTTCCCAATACTATCATGCAAAAGTCTCCTTTTGAAGCATTGAGAGGGAGAATGGCTAATTCCAAGCTCAACCCAGCTTGGCTTCCTGAGTGGGTTTGTGATGATAGTGTTGAGAATGAGTTGAGAAGGAGGGATGCGCTGGCTAAATATCAATGGAAGTATAAACAACGTTATGATGATAGGATGGCTGTCAAATTTAGAAAATGGAATGTGGGTGATTGTGTTCTTGCGAAGAAGCCAAAATATGGACACAAGGGTACTTCCAATTTCAGTGGTCCTTTCATCATTACTGCTATTAGGAAAAATGTTGTGACGTTAGACAATGGGTGCACTTGGAACATGTCTAGATTGGCAAAGTATACCGAGTTTAAAAATCATCCTAATAGTGGTTCTGGGCCTATTGATAATTCCAGTCATACTTGCACTTCTTCTAGTTATAGCCAAGAAAATGTTCTTGGTAGTTCAAGACTTGTTCCTAGGTCAAGACAAGCTCCTAGGAAGTTTAAGGATTATGTTCTGTATTAAGTTATTTTATACAGTTTCTTTTAATGCTGTTTTTGACCTTAATCTCATTTGGTTTTCTTTTTTTTATTTTGGTTAGGGGATGTGTTATGGTTACTGTCTCTTTAATGGAACACTGTGTACTTTACATCATTGATGGAATGATTACATTCTAAATACTGAGTGAGTTGCTGTGGCTTGCTGTTGATGGTTGTACCAATAAACCTGCTCTTCCAACTTATCCTGTTTAAGAGCTTTTATTAGAAACACTAGTCTTTTAGTGTACACACATCGATTAGGCACGTAAAAAATGTAAAAATGTACATTCTAACAACTATGCAAGGGCATCTACCCAAACTCTTGCAGCGAACCCTCCAGTTGCTGTTCCCAGCACTTCATCTGCAGGAGCTTCTCCTTCATCGACTGCTCTGAATATCTGGCCACTATTTGCCAATGTACAACTCCGATGTAACTTCTGCAATGAGATTCTTTGTTATCTGTTAAATGAGAAGGAGTAAAGCAGTTAGAGTGAGTGAGACAGAGGTAGACATAGAGAGAAAAAAGGATTAAATAAAAGAGTGAGGGAGTAAACGAAGGGGAGTAAGTGAGATGGAGTGAGGGTGTGATGAAAGAGGAGTAAAGGAAGGAAAGTGACGTAAGGGGAGTGACAGAAGCAGAGTGAGGGGAAGTGACGAAAAAGGAGAGGGAAAGTAAAGTGGTGAAAAATACAGATAGGATGAAGTGCAGAGGGAGAAAGTGAATGATGGTGAGTGAACAACAGTGATAGTTAGGGAAGTAGTATGAGGAAGAGAAAAGATGAGTGAGGGAAAAGAAACAAAATTAAGAGACAGGGAAAGTGAGTGAGGAATAGAATAACAGTGATAGAAAGAGAGAGGATAGGAGTTTAAGGGTAAAGAAGAGAAAAGGACAGAGTGAGAGACAGGGAGAGGGAGAGCAAAGAACTGAGAAGGAGTGAGCTAGTCAGACTGAGTGACACAGAGGGAAACAGGGAGACAAAAATGGATGGAAAAAAAAGTGAGGGAAGGAATAAGTGAAGGGGAGTAAGTAAGATGGAGTGAGGGAGTGAGGAAAGGGGAGGGAGGCAAGGTGACTGCGAGAAAAGTACTAAAGGTGAGTGAAAGGCATTACCACTGAGAAAAGCGGTATTAAGGTTACAAAAGGGAATGAGAATGAACAAAGGAGAATCAGAGAGAGGAAAGAGGACTGAGGGATAAAGTAGAACTCAAGCAAACAGAAAGAGAAAAACATAAAGTGTGAGTGAGAGAGAAAGAGAGAGATAGAGTGAGAGAGAAAGAGAGGGAGAGTGAGTGACTGAGATGGAGTAAAGCAGTTACACTCAGTGAAACATAAAAAGTGACGGAGAGAGAAATGGAGTGAAGGAGAATGGGGTAGTAAAGAAACTTTATCATCTGACTAAGATGTGGAGTTTATTCAAGAGCAGCCACGTAGTAAGAACACCAAGGTTTCCTTTATCTGGAAGTTTTTCACCTTTCCAGAGCGGCACAAGAAAGTAAATACACCAAAGTTCACCTGCAAAATCTGTGGTAGTGTCCTATCTAGAGCACACCAAAATAAACACTAGACTTTTAGTATACACACATTGATTACGCACGCAAAAAATGTAAAAATGTACATTCTAACAACTATGCAACAGCATCTACCCAAACCCTTGCAATGAACCTTCCAGTTGCTGTTCCCAGCACTTCATCTGCAGGAGCATCTCCTTCATCGACTGCTCTGAATATCTTGCCACTTTTCGCCAATGTCCACCTCCAATGCAACTTCTGCGATGATATTCTTTGTTATCTGTAAAGTAAGAAGCAGTAAAGCAGTTACAGTGAGTAAGACAGAGGTAGACAAAGAGAGAAAAAAAGAATTATAAAAAAGTGAGTGTGGGAGTAAACGAAGGTGAGTAAGTGAGATGGAGTGAGGGTATGATGAAAGAGGAGTAAAGGAAGGAAAGTGAGGGAAGGGGAATGACAGAAGCAGAGTGAGGGGAGTGACAAAAAAGGAGCGGGAAAGTAAAGTGATGAAAAATACAGATAGGATGAAGTGCAGAGGAAGAAAGTGAATGATGGTGAGTGAACAACAGTGATACTTAGGGAAGTAGTATGAGGAAGAGTAAAGATGAGTGAGAGAGAAGGAACACAATTAAGAGACAGGGAAAGTGAGTGAGGAATAGAAGAGGAGTGATAGAAAGAGAGAGGATAGGAGTTTAAGGGTACAGGAGAGAGAAGGACAGAGTGAGAGACAGGGAGAGGGATAGCAAAGAACTAAGAAGGAGTGAGCCAGTGAGACTGAGTGACACAGGGGGAAACAGGGAGACAAAAATGGATGGAAAAAAAAGTGAGGGAAAGAATAAGTGAAGGGGACTAAATAAGATGGACTAAGGTAATGAGGGAAGGGGAGGGAGGCAAGTTGACTGAGAGAAAAGTACTAAAGATGAGTAAAAGGCATTAACACTGAAAAAAGTGGTATTAGGGTTACGAAAGGGAAAGAGGAGTGAGGGAAAGGGACTGACGGACAGAGGAAAGTAAAGAAAGTGAGGGGAGTGCGAAAAGTGGACTGAGAGAAAGAGACTAAGAGATGATATGAAGAAAAATGAGTAAGGAGAGACTAAGAAGAGACTGAGTGATTCAGCAAGACAAAGGTAGTAATGAAGGAAGATAGAAAGAGAAGTGAGGGTCGGAGAGGGTAAAGACAAAGGGGTCGATTCCGATCCGGTAAAATCCCCGTCCGTACGAATCGTATCCGGAGCCGTTTCCGTACGACTCGTACGTACGCCGTACGACCGGACGATTCCGATCGGCCGACCCGGGCGCGATTCGTACGGTAGACGTCGATTCGTACGGAAAAGCGCACGATCACCTACACACCGTACGGCGCATACCCCCCATGATCGCAGGGGTACGTGCCGTACCCCTGTGATCATGCGGGGTACGTGCCGTACACCCAGCGTACATGGGGTACGTGCCGTATACCCACCGTACATGGGGTACGGTGCGTACCCCATGTACGCTGGGTGTACGGCTCGTACCCCGCATGATCACAGGGGTACGGCGCGAACCCCTGCGATCATGGGGGGTACGTGCCGTACCCGGGGGGGGGGGGCGTTCCGTACCTGTTTCGGCGCGAACTCTGCGTTTACGACTGTTTTCTACTCCCGTAGGAAAAGGGTCGTACGGCGCGTACCCGACACGAATCGTACTTGCTGGGTCGTAAAAACCAGCCGCGAACCGTAGTGATGTCACGTACAGCTGGTTCCGAGTGAAACTCGTACGGAGATCTGAGTCGTACGGAGTCCTGTACGACTCGTACGGAGTTTGGCACCTGGTACGGATCATACTTCGTCGTACGTACGGGACGTCTACGGGTACGATTCGTATGGGGAAAAAACTCTCTGTACGATGATTCGGAGCACATTTTACCGGATCGGAATCGACCCCAAAGTTGGATGCACAGTGAGGAGAACATGAAGTGAGAAAAAGGACTCAGATTTAATGAAGGGCAGTGACAGTGAGGGAAGGGATATAAGATTGAGGGAAAGGGAGTGATTCAAAAAGAAGCATATTTATAGAAAGAGAGAGACAAAATAAAAGAAAGAGTAGTGAAGAGAGAGGAAAACAGTAAAAGAGACAAACAAAAGGAGAGTGAAGGGGTGTGAAGGAGTTAATCAGTTACAGTGACTAACACAGAGGAAGAGATTTAGAGACAGATGGAGGAAAGGAGAGTGAGGGAAGGTATAAAGAAAGAGAATTGAGCAAAAGGGAGTGATGGACTGAGAGAAATGGAGTGAGTAAAGGTCAGTGAGGGTTAATGTTATGTAAAGAGAGTAAAGGGGGAGTGAGAAGAGACTAAATGATACAGTAACACAACGGTAGTGATGTAGGAACATAGGAAAGAGAAGTGAGAAACAGACAGAGTAAACAGGGAGTTGGACATGGTGAGTGACGGAAAAGTGAATGAAAGGCAATAATGAGAATGAGAAAAAGAGAGTAAGATGACTAGAGGAAGAAGACTAAGAGAGATTAAGGAATATGAAAGAGAGAAACACAAGTAAGAGAGTGAAGAAAAAGTATTTTCTGTTTGTCATACTTTCCTTATAAATAGTGACAACTTAATAGATTTTTTTTGTATAAATATAGTATCTGTGGAAGACAAGAAAAAAATGAGTTACAATATATTTTTCATAATACAAAAGAAAGTAGAAGTGAAAAAAACCAGGAAGGGAAAGAAAGAAAGGAAGGGTAAGGGAGAAACACAGAGGAAGAGAGGAACTGAGTAATGGACTGAAAGGAGTAAGAGACTAAAGGAATGAGAGTTACCAAAAGGGATTGAGGAAAAGAGAATAATGGAAGGGAATTGACAGATGGAGTGAGCGAAAGAGTGTGAGGAAGAGTGAGGGAATGGGTGCAGGAGAAATGGAATGAGAGTAATGCAGAGAGAAGAGAACATGAAGTGGAGGAAGAAGACTCCGATTGAATGAAGGGCAGTGTCAGTGAGGGAAGGGATATAAGAGTGAGGGAAGGGGAGTGATGGAAAAAGAAGCATATTAAGAGAAAAAAAAAGTAGTAAGGGAGAGAGAAGAATTTATGGAAAGAGAGAGAAAACAAAAGGAAGACTGGTGGAGAGAGAGGGAGACAGTAAAAGAGAGAAACAGAGGGAGAGTGACGGACTGTGAAGTAATAAATCAGTTATACTGACTGATACAGAAGAACAGACTTAGACACAAATGGAGAAACGGGCAGTGAGCGAAAAGGAGAGAGGAAGTGAAAGAAGTGGAGTGAGTGAAGGTCATTCAGTGATCATATGAAAGAAAGAGAGTAAGGGGGCAGTGACAAGAGACTGATCGATACAGCAAGACAAGGGTAATGATGGAGGAAGATAGGAAAGAGAAGTGAGGAACAGACAGAGGAAAGAGGGAGTTGGACAAGATGAGTGAGGGTGAAGGAAGTGCACTAATGATGAGAAAAGCAGAGTAAAGGTGAATGAAGGGGAGTAAGTAGAATGAGGGAAGAGGAGTAAGATGAGGGAAAGTAAAGAAGTAAGAGAGACAGTGAAGAAAGGATAGAGAGAAATAGTCGTATAGCTTTATTTCGATACGGTACATATCATAAAAGCAGTACAAAAAATAAAACATTACAGAGGTACACAATTTAAAATACCGCAGAGAATCATAAAAACATCTATACATAAAATACACATTTAAGCTATCCTTACTTATATTTGCACTAATGGCTAAAAACAGGTTATAAACAATTTTTGGGAGTAGACATTATTGAATCAATAGCTTTCTTGCAGATCTTATACGCCATGCCCAGCCGAGAAATTTTGCCATGCAGCATGCAAAGAAAGGGCGGGCATCAGAGCGCAATATGCGTAGGGCTTCTAGATGTGATCTTGTTCCCAGGCTTCTGCACAGAGGCTTTAGCCATTTCGATCTAGGTGCTACATAAGCACTGCACTCAAACAGAAGGTGGGCGTCAGATTCAACCCTTGAGTCGCAAAATGGGCAAAATGGGACCGTTTGAAAGGGAGGATTCCAGGAGGAAGTAAACAGTCCTAAGGGGAGAACACCCACTCTGAATTTAAAGTAGAGTGATCTGTCTCCGGAGCTGTGGATTAGGTCCAAATAAGGTTCCCTAAAGGGGAGATCTTTGACCAACAAAAATTGGGCAGCAGATTTGCAAAGATTGGAATTACGCATTCTGTTATTTTTTACCCATAGCCAGTAAGCGTTCTTTAGAAAGCGCTTGGGTGGCGCTGTTTTGTTAGCCCAAGCATCTCCCATCCCCAGCTCATAGAGCAATCGTTTAACCTCCCTAAACCAGGGTATCTTGCTACAACCTGGAAGAGACAACAAGTCATCCAGGGCGTCGGCATAGCTACTCAGTTCTGGGACATTCCAAACCCGGAACCATAGTAGTAAGGGGCGCAGTTTTGCTTGCTCGCAAATTGGGCGAGTGCCTACGTCCAACAAGAGGGGGATTGTAGGGGTGCTGTGGGGTAGCCTCATCAGATCTTTATGGAAGTTGTTTTCCATCTTTGTCAATGTATCGACTCTCTGCGTACCCCACAGTTCAGCGCCATATAAGGCTGCACTTACAACCCTAGCTCTGTAGATATCTAGCACTGCCCCAATTGGTTTCAATGGGGAGGCTCGTTGCTCCTTGAGCAAAGCGCCCGTGACCCTTTTGTGTGTCAGAAACACCTTATGATGGTGCGCCTTCCAACTCATAGAGTCACACAGGCGAATTCCCAAGTAGTCAAATTCTTTGACTCTCTCCAAGGGGGTGGAGTCTAAAACAGGTGGGGCAACAGATTTCTTGGGAGGATTGAGGACAAGGAATTTGGTCTTGCTTATATTTATGGCTAAACCCCTGTTATCACAGAAGGATTTAAAGCTGGAAAGCAATTTCTGGATGCCAGCTGGAGATTTCGAGATCAGGAGGGTGTCATCCGCAAACAGGAGCGTTGGGATCTTTCTGCCCGCCAGGGTAGGTGCATCCGCAGGATGTTGCAGCAGATGCTCCACCACTCCGTTGACATATAGAGAAAACAGAGTGGGGGCAAGCACACACCCCTGGCGGACGCCCCTGTCTACTGGGATACGAGATGTTTTTTCTCCCTTGACACCCCACCTGATCTGGGCGAAATTGCCTTCATGAAATTTTTTAAGCAAGAATAGCAGGTAATTTGGTATTCCTAGACCATCGAGAACATTCCATAGTAGTTCCCGTGGGACTAGGTCGAAGGCCGTTCTCAAGTCAATAAAGACTAGATATAACGTACCCCCTCCCAGCACCACCACCTTCCAATATATCATCAGAAGGCGGAATGTTTGCTCGATGGTTCCTGTCCCTGTTCTGAAACCTGCCTGAAAATCGGACAGGATCTTTTCCTCCTCAGCCCATTGGAGAATCCTACCCAGAACGACTTTCCCCGCAACCTTCTGGGTTGAATCCAGCAAACTAATGGGGCGGTAGTTTGATGGGTCGTCCCGACTGCCTTTCTTAAAGATGGGCACAACTTCTGCGCCCCTCCAAGAATCAGGAAAGGATCCCCCTTGCAGAGCCTCGTTTAAGAGTAAAGCAATTAATCTGCTCCATACTACCGGGTAGGATTTAAGTAAATCCTCTGGAATACCGTCAGGGCCTGGAGCCTTGTTGGGGACAATACTCCTAATAGCCCCTTCAACTTCCTGACTGGTAAAAGGAAAATCTATAGGAAGAGAGTTGGCTATTGTAATAACCGAAGATCCCGGGCATAAAGGGGACAAGTCCAGTGCAACAGAATAGAGCTTGGAGAAGTGGGCAAACCAAGCATCACCCGGAATGTTACAGGTTATTTGATGGTCAATAGGCTTGTTCCTTGCTCTTAGGAGATCCCAAAACCGTTTGGAATCCTTCAAAGAACTAGCTTCAATTAAGTCACACCAGAAATGATAATCATGAGCCTCCTTTGCCTTAGCCACTATTTTTTTGTAGGATTTCCTCGCGGAACTAATGGCGACCTTGTCCCTACTCTTGACTGCAGCAATAAGCTCCCCCTTTGCAATACGACATTGGGGAGAGTACCAATTGTCCCTGGCATTGGAATCACTTTTAGAACCCGCCCTGGATTTAGTATATTGAACTGTAAACAATTTACTCAGTGATACTGTAGTCTCTATAAAAAGTGGCAAGACATTAGTGCTGGCTGGGCGTATGGCGTCAAGCCGAGGTTCCACCACTGACAAGATGGACCCGGCTTGCGCCATCCTCGCCTCATCCGCTTTAACTTTTGCCCACTTCAGACGTCTGCCACAGTTGGACGGAACAATTTCGTGGGATGACTTCCAAGTGGGTGCTTGCTTGTACTTCTTACTTTGCCAGTGTGGAGACAGGTTTAAGCAAAGGGGGTTATGGTCGCTATCGGAGGATGCTACAACCTCCATATCCAAGTGGAATGGCCAAAGGTTATAATTCAGAATAATAAAATCAATTCTGGAGGAATGTCCCGGTCTATTGTAGGTGTGGGCTCCCATAAGGTCCGATTTTGAGCGGCCATTTACTGATCTCAAATTATGCTCCAGACAGAGTGCATTAATCTCTAACGCATTTTGTGTCCATTTGGGAATCGGATCCAACGACAAGGTCGGAATGCCCCTTCTTGCATCTTCCTCAAAAGAATTCAAAATATCCTCCTTTGCCAGCGGCTCAAAACAACAATTGAAATCGCCTGCAAGGAGAATATAAGAGTCAATCTTGCAAGCGGCTAGGTCGTTACTAAGACCTGTCTGAGGTAGGCTTGATGTCCCACTCCTGGCGCCCCTCAGGTATAAGTTAAAGACCTCTAACATCTTGCCCCCTTCGCAGTGTATTGAGATCCTCTGCAAGTCGGGAGAATGAATGGACCTATCGCTCACTTTTAAACCCAAAGCAATTCTAACCCATATTAGGAGGCCTCCAGATGGACGACCCTTTGAGCCCCTTTGCTGGAGGGCTGGGACAAAGTATGTGGTAAATCCAACTCTATATTTCGGGTCCAAGGTCCAAGTTTCTTGTAAAATACAAATGTCAAATGGCTCTATGAACACATTCCAATCCGGATTATCAAAGTTCCGATTTAGCCCTGCCACATTCCAGCTTACAATCTTTAGTGGAGGTACGGTTGTACTAGGATAACTGAGAGGATGAGCAGATGCAGTAGGAGGAGTTAGCACAGCCGCTGGGGGTAACCTGTCTAGGGGCTCATCAATTCCCTCAGACTGGCTTCCTACAAGCAAAGGTGTGGCCTGTACAGGGGCATTTGGTAGAATATGCGAGAACTCAAACTGTGCATTCCTACCTTGTGGACTGGGGGCTCCCAATACAGTTAGCTCAACCTGATCAACACTATTTTTAGCTGTCAGACCCCCCTCAAAAATAGCACTATGTAATATTTGTGCTAGGCCAAAAGGATGTACAGTTACTAAGGGATCGATATCTGCACAATGGGCCACGGGACACCCATGAGCTGGAATCAATGGTACTTTACCCACTGTGTGGGAACTTGGGTGCCTATGGAGTCAATCTACTTCCTCCAAACCCCCGAATCTATTTGAAATTGGGAAACCATTCCAGTGGGAAAAAGGATCCACTTGATGGTTAAAATGGTTTCTCCTAGGTTGTTGGTGGACTAGTGACCAATTGTCCATCTGATTGTGGGTTGGTCGTGGGGGATAAAAGAAGGACAAGGGTTTCGGAATGACAGAAGACCCCTCAGTACAAGGCCACGAGCATATATGCTGTGCTGTGTGTGGGTCATCAAAAGTTACAACTATACAATCCCCCGCATTTGTTTTCCTTGTTGGGCCCACCCAAGAAGTTCTGCGCACCATCAGCACTTTACTTCTACGGCCATTTGGGATAGGTCTATTGACATTAAGCCAATGCATTATTTTATTTATCAAGGAACAATGATCCTCACGTTGGCCATTACTGATCTGTGGAACCCCCAACAACACAACTACAAAGTCATTTGCTTCCGGGGGAAGGTCGATATATCCCCCTCTAAAATTATTCTTAATCTGGAAGTCCTGGGTAGATGTTATAGCTACCTTGTCAGGTTGGCGTTTTAAGGATAACCCGGCTTTAGAATTGGCAGGTAGATGAGTTAGGGTCTGCTTCGGGACCTGAGGGATTGTAACAGGAAGTTTTTGACCCACCTTCACAGTCCTAGGTTTAGGAACTGGTCGTACAATCGTGGGTATAGTGAGCTGGTTTTGATGTGTTTGCACTATGGGAGCTGGAGGAATAGCATCAACTACTGGGAGGCCCTGATTTTCAAGACTTCTCAAACCGAGAGTGGCCAGAGCAATGATGCTCTTTTCCATCTCAAGTAAATTATTTTCGATTCGTGAAAGTCTGAGATCTAATGGAGAAAGGAGTTTTTTGAGGGATTCCCAAACCAAATCTATGAATTCCCTATCATTTTTACCCGAGCCATCCATCTGTAGGCCTTCAGTTACTGGGATGTAAGCAGGTAATTGCTCTATAGTTGTCCCCACCCCAACTCCCTCCAGTGGTGGCTGCTCCCCAACCGGCCGAGCAACTTTGGTGGTGGGTGTTGGGCCATTCGTCGGCGCCAGCTGTTGTGGCATCGCGATTTTCGCCTTTTTCCGTAAATAGGAGGAACGAAAGCGAGTCTTCCGGTTTATTTTAGTGACAATAGGGGCACTAGGGGCATTAAAGACCACTGGGGGAGGAAGGATAGGAACAACATTCTGGGTGCAAAAGGTGGCAGGGGCGCTCACTTCCAGTGGATTAGGTTGCAGGGTAAGGTGTGGGGAAAGGATGAGTCGAGGAGGAGTCTGGTGTACCTCTGCCTGGGTAGTTATGCAGTGGGGGATGGGACGACGCTCTGGAGTGACCGCCATAGCTATAGAGCCCAAAGAGGATTTTTTGGAAGTAGCGATGACTTCAGACAGTCTTCTGGCCGCTGCCAGCTCGAGAGATACCCGCGTCTGGAGCTTGGATATTTCCCGGTCAATTGCGAAATTAGTGCGGGTAATGAAGTCATCCATTGGACCACTAATTGGGTGATCATCTTTGGAGGCCTTACTCCTAGTTATTCTTGTGCACATATCTTAAATAAGGGGGGTACAGCCAAACAACGAAATATATATAAAAAGAGGGAGTGGATCAAACTTTGCTAACCTCTCTGGTAGGTAATGTCGGGCAAAAGAGACTGGGCCAGTCCAGTCCGCTCAGTCCTCGAACGGCCTCAAACGGCCCGCTCTTTGCCCGCTCTTCGCCCCGAGCTGCGTCCCGCGCTGCGGGAGTAGGTGTAGGTTATGTAAGGAGGGTGATTGGGCGGTGGGCGGGCCAGCAGGGAGAGCGGACCGTCAGCTGGTTCTTGGTCACGCAGGGACTCCTGGTTGCTGGAGTCCCTGCTCGCTCGCAGCCCCGCCTAGCCTCACGCCCAGCCGCCTTAACAAGCCTCCTCAACGCCCGCTTTCCAAACCTGGGCGAAGCGGCACCCGCGGAGCGGGTGCGGCGAGTTATAGAGCCGCTAACAGGGTTAGTGAAGTCCAGTTGCTGTAGCACACGGCGTCTGCTCCCAATGCTCCGTGAAAGGCAAGTATCCCGCAGAACGATGGTAGGGCGAGTCTTTATCCACCTGTAGTGGGCGGGGGGCGGGCCAGCAGGGAGAGCGGACCGTCAGCTGGTTCTTGGTCACGCAGGGACTCCTGGTTGCTGGAGTCCCTGCTCGCTCGCAGCCCCGCCTAGCCTCACGCCCAGCCGCCTTAACAAGCCTCCTCAACGCCCGCTTTCCAAACCTGGGCGAAGCGGCACCCGCGGAGCGGGTGCGGCGAGTTATAGAGCCGCTAACAGGGTTAGTGAAGTCCAGTTGCTGTAGCACACGGCGTCTGCTCCCAATGCTCCGTGAAAGGCAAGTATCCCGCAGAACGATGGTAGGGCGAGTCTTTATCCACCTGTAGTGGGCGGGGGGCGGGCCAGCAGGGAGAGCGGACCGTCAGCTGGTTCTTGGTCACGCAGGGACTCCTGGTTGCTGGAGTCCCTGCTCGCTCGCAGCCCCGCCTAGCCTCACGCCCAGCCGCCTTAACAAGCCTCCTCAACGCCCGCTTTCCAAACCTGGGCGAAGCGGCACCCGCGGAGCGGGTGCGGCGAGTTATAGAGCCGCTAACAGGGTTAGTGAAGTCCAGTTGCTGTAGCACACGGCGTCTGCTCCCAATGCTCCGTGAAAGGCAAGTATCCCGCAGAACGATGGTAGGGCGAGTCTTTATCCACCTGTAGTGGGCGGGGGGCGGGCCAGCAGGGAGAGCGGACCGTCAGCTGGTTCTTGGTCACGCAGGGACTCCTGGTTGCTGGAGTCCCTGCTCGCTCGCAGCCCCCCCTAGCCTCACGCCCAGCCGCCTTAACAAGCCTCCTCAACGCCCGCTTTCCAAACCTGGGCGAAGCGGCACCCGCGGAGCGGGTGCGGCGAGTTATAGAGCCGCTAACAGGGTTAGTGAAGTCCAGTTGCTGTAGCACACGGCGTCTGCTCCCAATGCTCCGTGAAAGGCAAGTATCCCGCAGAACGATGGTAGGGCGAGTCTTTATCCACCTGTAGTGGGCGGGGGGCGGGCCAGCAGGGAGAGCGGACCGTCAGCTGGTTCTTGGTCACGCAGGGACTCCTGGTTGCTGGAGTCCCTGCTCGCACGCAGCCCCGCCTAGCCTCACGCCCAGCCGCCTTAACAAGCCTCCTCAACGCCCGCTTTCCAAACCTGGGCGAAGCGGCACCCGCGGAGCGGGTGCGGCGAGTTATAGAGCCGCTAACAGGGTTAGTGAAGTCCAGTTGCTGTAGCACACGGCGTCTGCTCCCAATGCTCCGTGAAAGGCAAGTATCCCTAGTAGAGAGAAATAGAAGTAAGAAAGTAATGAAAAAGTATTTTTTGTTTGTTGTACTTACCTAAATATAATATCTGTGGAAGAGAAGAAACAATTGAGTTATAATATATTTTTAACAATACAAAATACAAAATAATTTGTACAATGTATTACATATTTTATTTTGCTGTTCTCAGAATATATTGAATTTCACAAAAAACAGTGGGTTCAATACAACTCATCATATGACAGCGGGCAAAAAAAACCACAATCAAAAAGTTCGTGTTTAAAAAACCCATTCAACATTTTCATTAACAATGTAACAATTAGAAAAAAAACATATCTTAAACGTCTTTTTCAAACACTAATTTCTTACGTAAGTAAAGAATGTGAAGAACAATCACAAAGTAACAACACATTACTTCTTCTTCTTATACACTCTAAATAAAGTAATGTCTAAACATATGCTAATAACATTTACCCCAAATAGTCATTTGTCTGTGATACTATTCCTCATGGTCAAATAGTATCTGTGAAATCCTTAGTTTGGAAGTTACTTAATAGTACTCTTAAGCGTCTGATTCCCGACCTTCTGAAACAAAAGCACCCACATCTTTTGGATCATCTAACAATGGTTATACCTCCACCCGATGGTATTTATCATGAACATAGAACCTTAAACAAATAGCGTACTATCAGAACCTCAACATCATCTGGTATGCCGATCACACTCTGCTCATCCTTTATTTCACCAAGGAGCTGTATACCATTAAAAAAAACCTCTACAAGGGAATGAAAAATGTCACCAACATCTCCAACAAATACAACAAATCTAAAACACCTCTGCCTCACTCATGATCAACATTTCCTGTAATACTCCTATCACTCACTATATGATACACTTACACTATCTCTATAACAAGTACAAGTTTTTTTTATCTTGATCACCCTGACTTACAGAGTAATTCTCAGCAAAAGATTAACCTTTTTTTACAGCACTAATCTTCCTAGGCCAATTGTTTTACCTAAAATTTGGGTTCTAAAAACACTTGGTTGGAATTTGGTAAGACAAAAGGCAAACGTTGTTTAAAGTCAATTGAGTGTCATTACAATGAGTCCAGCCTTTTGCACATTTTAAGTAAGCTGTATAATGTCCTAATGTTGTAGAAGAACCATCATGGAAAATAATTGCTACAGTTACAAAAGTTCTTCCTGAAATTGATATTTGAGAAGCCACAAACTTTTTAATTAAAGTTGTCTTGTCTTGTAATACTTTATTCGATAGATAGTTATCATAAAAGTACAAACATACAAATACATTAAAAAAAAACAATCCATCCAAAGTACTACAATTACATCCAAAGCGGCAAATAGCAAGTTAAAAAACACAGAGTAAAACAATGTTTTAAAACAAAGCTTGCTTATTAAAAAAGTTTTTATGCGTTACCCAACAGTCTAGAACGTATTATCCAAGCACCCCCCAAATATTTTGCAACCCCACAGACAATGTACATGGAAACAGTGTTGGTTAAAATAATACGTAGTGCTGACCTATGGTCTTTTACACCCAGCTCCCTGCATACAGATTTCAACCATTTAGCCCTAACGGATTTGTAGGCTGAACAGGCAAATAAAAAATGGCCAAGGGATTCTT
This sequence comes from Lissotriton helveticus, assembly GCF_964261635.1. Taxonomy (NCBI): domain Eukaryota; kingdom Metazoa; phylum Chordata; class Amphibia; order Caudata; family Salamandridae; genus Lissotriton; species Lissotriton helveticus. The sequence goes on along the minus strand of NC_136069.1, from coordinate 1,095,581,792 downwards.
CTGGACATTGGCAACCTGGACATTTTAGTTCAATCCCCCCCTTGGTCTTCCACCATTCCAAAAATTTCTTAAGGGGGAGGGTGCCATATCTTAGTTTCAAGAACAAAGTTCTATCTCTAGCTACTTGGATAAAATCCAGAAATGGTTCCAACTTCATAGAGGGTTTGTGGTCAAGAAAGTTCATCGTTAAAGTCCCCAGGTTTGAGTTGTTATTGATCTTAGCTTCAACCCATTCCCAATATAGTTTCTTTACAATTTGCTTTGCAGGAGGGACTTGTGACACCCAGGACTCCCCCAGGCCTATTGATATTACTAAATCCTTAAGATTGTTAAGCCACTTTATTTGGCGAGAAACATTTAGGGTTATTAGCTCATCCAACGCTCGGGCATACCCGGCTAGTTCCTGGGGTCTTCTAAGGCGCACCCAAAATAGCAGCGGCCTTAGTTGAACTTTGTCCGAGATCGATTTTTTACCCATATCAAAAAATAATGGTAACAAGGGGGTAGAAACTGGGAGTGAGACTAAATCTCTGATGAACTTATTTTCTGCTGTTACCAGTGCCTTAGTATTTTCAGAACCCCATAATTCGGAGCCATGAACTGCCGAGGCTAAAGCCTTCCCTTCATAGACTACCAAGGCAGGGGCGACCGGTCTACTAATAGAGAGGCGCTGATTCTTTAATATTGCACCGGACACCCTTTAAGATTTAGTACCATTTTTTAAATATGGGAATCCCAGCTCATGTTGTTGGACAGCCTCACCCCAAGGTAATCAAATTCTTTCACCACCTCTAAGGGGGATCCACACAGGGTAAGATGAACCTTCCTAACCTTTCTATTTGGGGATAAAACCATTAGCTTTGTCTTCAAAGTGTTGACCGTTAACCCACGATCATTACAAAAGACGGAAAAACGGTCAAGCAATTTTTGAAGACCCTTGGGGGTCTTGGACATCAGGAGGGTGTCGTCCGCAAAGAGAAGTGTCGATGTTTTCTCCCCGGCAAGGACGGGCGCATCCGCCGGGTCTTCCCTCAAATGGTCCACCACCCCATTTATAAAGAGGGAGAACAATGTCGGAGCCATCACGCATCCCTGCCGTATCCCCCTGCTGACTGGTACCCTCTCTGTCATTTGACCGTGGCGCCCCCAACGTATCTTTGCATAATTGTCCTCATGCAGTTTGATAACCAATTGCAGCAAGGAACTAGGAAACCCCATGGCTTCTAAAACCTCCCATAAGGTCTGCATCGTTGGAGCATTAAAATTACATGCTGTCCATATCTTTGTATAAATAATGTTGATAACATTTTTGAGTTACATTGGGTACAGACCATGTTTTGATTTGCTTCTCTAACTAGATTATTAAAAGTCACTGATTTGCAGTCTGGTAATGTCAAATATATAAATCTTTCTGTGTCTTTTTGAGTAGTACTTGAAAACGAACAATTATCACAGTCATGTTGCCATTTATAAGAAACACCAAATATATTTATAATATCTATTCCTTCATCTTGCAATACAACAAGCATATACATAAGAAATTCCTGACAATCTTGCTGAATATTCTGTGAAAATTGATTTACTCCAGAACATTTGTCTAAAACATTTCGAATATCAGAAACACTTTCTATTTTTGTTTTATCACTGCTACATTTCTCAAAGACACAATCCAACAAACAACAAAATCTTTGATCCTGATTTTCAACAATCTGTTGCTGTAAAGTTTGAAGAAAAAAAACAACATTAACCACTACATTAGCTTAGCAGTTGACACCAGAACTGTTTTCAAACTGAAATCCAACAACCTCTTCAATACTATCCTTTTTCTTTTTGCTTGCAATTCCTGGATCATCTATTTTTTTTCTTTTCTCTACAACCTCACTACAATTTTTCTCAAATCTTCTTTTTCGACCTACCACAACCTTTTCAAATAAAGGATATTGAGGTAAATTTGGAGCATATTCTCTTCTTAACCTATTATACTCTTTGACACAATTTAGATCTGCACTAATCTTTGTCTCATCAAAATAAATCAAGGATAATCCAGATAAAGTTTCGACTCGAGATAAAGCAACATATGACATACCCTCCTTGAACACAGTACTTCCAATATTCACCAAAGCACTATCTACACTTAAACCTTGAGATTTATGAATAGTCACTGCAAATGCCAAACAAACAGGAAACTGTTTTCGGCGGACATATACATCTTTTACAAGCAAAAATCGAGTTGAACAACGACACAATTGTTGAACTTCTTCAATTTAATCAAATTTGATTTTCATAATTTCAATGTTATCTCTATTTGGGTAATTCACAAATCAACAACATGACCCATTGCTCCATTTACTAAACCTCTTTCCACATCTAAATTACGTCGTAAAATAATCCGACAATTAAAAAACATACATATAGATTCTTTTCTAAACCAGCTGTTTTAGATATTGATTTGTCTATAGAATCCAATTTTGACTTCAACTTTTCTGACAAAATAATAGTAGATCCTTCATGCTCTATTCAATCAATAGCTTCCAATTTTATAATTTCTTGATTTTCTAACTTCAAAATTTTTTCATTGAACATTGCACATTCTTGTGGAGTTGGCATCAAGCATATCACTGAATTTTCGGCAATTTTTATTTATATATTCTCTGCACCAACATTTTCCTTTAGAAACAAACTGGAAAGTAATCGTGCCTGTAGAGCTTCTTTGCCATGTTCACTTAGTTTTCCAATTCTTATATCTCGAAGAATACTTTTATATTCAGCATCCTTTACCTGTCGCATATTTTGAGTGAGTTCTGTATATTTGAAATATAACCATATATTTACATTTCCAATGCTTCTCAGGCACTTTCTGGTATCTTCATGTGTAACAGTTTTAAACATTGGTTGTCCTTTCACAGGTGTTAGCTGTAGTAGATCTCCAAAAACGATGATGTGTTTTCCTCCAAACAACACATCATACTCGGTTTTAAGAATATGTTGCATTCTTAAATGCACAAAGGCAAGCAGTAAATTTGATACCATGCTTACCTCATCAATAATGAGAAGTTTCATTTTTTTCAGGACTCTAGAAACTTCACAACAAGCTTCTCCAGATAGCTTATGGTATTCTAATTTATTTTCATGCTCTACTGGCAGCATCAACAAACGATGTAAAGTAATCCCTTTAATGTTATGTGCTGCCAAACCAAGTTGGAGCGGTAACAACACAAGAGAGTGACGACTCTGTTCTTTTCTGTAGATAAGATGCAATTCCTTTAATTAGAAAACTTTTTCCAGTTCCTGCTTGTCCACTCACATACAGTCGGACAGGTTGAAATGACGTACATGAGCACTCTTTTTTCTCATGAAGTAAACCATGCTCAATCTGCTCTGTCACTTCATCATATATTTGTTTATGCTGAACATTTAGTTGTTTTTCCAATTTTTCTAAGTTTATTACATCCTCCTGAGCTTGTTCCATTTCTCTTTCCACCTCATCCATGGCAGTGGCTGCTTCATTTTGGATAATTGGTCCTCCTAATGGATCCTGACTCAACGGAGCAGAACTTTGACTGTCTTGAGAACTGTCTCTAGCAATCTCTGCTGCAATTGTAGCTTCTTGCTGTATTTCCTTGTTCAACATTTCTAGATAATTGGTGAAAACAGGACATTCTATAGTATTTTTGGTTGCATTGAATGAATCTTCATAACTGAGAAAATCTCCAAGTAGTTCCTCTTCTGTACGCCATGGTTTAAAGAGTTGCAAAAGAGCTAAATAGTAAAATTCCCTTTGGTCACGAGTTTCGCAACTCAGTTTTCGATGATTATCCACATGTCCTTTTCTTTGTTTCACCAGACAACCTTCAGATCCAATCACAGCATATACTCCTTTATTGATATCTTCTGTAATGTTCTTCTTAAAAGTATAGCTTTGCAGTACTTCATAGAGACAAACATTCTCAAGATGATTACTTCTATATGGATAGTATGTATCCAACATATTTGTCTTCAAAATATCTGTACTGTTTGGTTTTCTCTCTGCTAAATACTCAATTTCTTGTACAGATTTCAAAACTCGGTTTCGTGTTCTTGCAAGACCTAAACTCACCCAAATGATTGTTGTAGATTTGGCATATAGACTTGCAGATGATAAGCGATCTGAACATTCATATGCTCCGATTTCTCGATGAGACAACATCTTCAAACTGTAGCTGTACAATTTCTTGCTTGGGCTCTTTTCATGAGAAATGTCTTCCCACATTTCCTTTAGTTCTGTCTTTTAAGATTTCGTAATGTAAGAAGTTACATATTGAGCCACAGCAATGGAGTTATCTGCAACATATTGAATATCCATGTTTGCATTCCACATGGACAAAATGACTGGGTTATAGTCATTTATGTACTTTGACTCTTCATTTCTTCTTAAGTTATAGGTATTTTTCGGTGATTTTCGTGTCACAGTATGTCGCAAAGATGACATGAAATTGTTCACTCTTCCTTTTGATGTTACTGGTCGTGGAAATCCGAAATGACATTTTGTGTAGAACTTGTCCTTTGATTTGTACTTTCGACGACAGTATTTTCCACAACGATGGGTTTGAAACCGCAAGACTTGATGTTTTAAATTCTTTTGTTCTGTGTTTTTAGGACCAGCACATGTAGAATACTGTTCAATAAAACTCATCACTGTGTCATCCGAATCTGTTCCAAATTTGGGGGTATCTTTGATCCATAGCAGCATATGTATGTGAGGAGCACCTCTTACTTGATACTCCTTTCTCCAAAAGAAATCTTGAACTTCTCCGAGAGGAGGATTTTTTTTGTTTGACATGAAATTGTTCACTCTTCCTTTTGATGTTACTGGTCGTGGAAATCCGAAATGACATTTTGTGTAGAACTTGTCCTTTGATTTGTACTTTCGACGACAGTATTTTCCACAACGATGGGTTTGAAACCGCAAGACTTGATGTTTTAAATTCTTTTGTTCTGTGTTTTTAGGAACAGCACATGTAGAATACTGTTCAATAAAACTCATCACTGTGTCATCCGAATCTGTTCCAAATTTGGGGGTATCTTTGATCCATAGCAGCATATGTATGTGAGGAGCACCTCTTACTTGATACTCCTTTCTCCAAAAGAAATCTTGAACTTCTCCGAGAGGAGGATTTTTTTTGTTTGTGATAAAATACATCATAGCTTCAAATCTATGATTGAAATACCTGCATACATTAACTGGATCCAAACAGCACAATTCTCCAGGTGTCTTGTATTCTATATTTTCTATGTTTGCATTTGCCTTCGAAGAAATTGAAGTAAATCTTCCCAAGTATACTCAGCACAGCTTAGAGTAAGGAACCATGTAGGAGTTCCTAAGTTTCTTAGCATACATTTCAATTCCCCATGGCGACGGTACCACTACTCATTAGTACCACGCTGACATGCCATGAGATTAATTAGCTGAGATTCCAAAACAGAGTCTTTCTCTTGGACTTTATTCATAAAGTCCCTTGCCGAAACATTCTGCAGACGTACTCCACTTTTTAGTATGTGGTTCACTGCATAAGAAAGTCCAGACAAGTCACTCTCAAACAGAAGATGAAACAAATATGGAATACATTGTCGAAATCTTGGATTTTCTGCATACAATCTTAATGTCCGGTATTCAGATGCTGGTATCTGCACAGGTCGGTCATCATATCGTCCACCTTGACCTGTTGGAAATAACTGAGGAAAACAACGAGCTTCCAAGCTTTCTTCCCATACACTAATTGGACTTCCTTTTGCTTCTTTCATTTGGAATAACTCAATAGCATTCCCCAAATGTGTTCACTTCTGGACACATCCACTTTTTCAATTTGTCTAGCTGACAAATCACTGTCCTCTTCTACAGTTGTTTCCTCTTCTCCTACATATACATTTTTGTAGTATTGATTGTTTTTTACCAAATACAACGTTGCCTTTTTCACTTTCCTAACATCCACTTATTCTTGCCAGATGTTCTTACTCTTCGTAGGTACGCCATTAACTAGAATACCTAGAGGTTCATCTTCCACATTTTCAACACAAATTGTTTCAATTTTTTTCTTTAAATCTAGAGGCAAATATACAACTCTTCCCTTTAATCCTCCCTGTAAATCAGAAGGATGCAATTTCCCTGTCTTAGGCTCCATACGAACAATAGCCTCAAATGGATGAACACATTGATTCAGAATAGACTCATAAGTATTTAAATCCATCAGTTCAGAAGGAATATTTACCAACTCAAGATTATTATGTACAGCTCTAGCTGGCATTTTGTTTTCATTTAATTTATTATAACAATATTTACAAATACGTTGATCAGAAACCAAATCAAAACAATTCTCTACCAACAAATAAGTTGCAAATTCCTTCCACTTATTATTATTCTCTTTTTCACTTTTTAAATATAGATCAACTAACCTGGTCTGATGTTTATAATGAATTCTTCTACAACAAATACAAGAAAAATTAGGCCTTTCTCCTGAAATGACCTTAAACCTTGTAATTTCTTGGTCAAAATTTTCTGTACTAAAATTTTGTACATTTTCTTCCACATTTCCTTCTATTACTGTATAAGTTTCTGCACTATCCTCTTTTTCACAAAAGTAACTAATCTCAATTTCGTCACAAATGTTCTTTACATCTAACTGTTTTAGTTTAAGTGCTGGACTTTATGCATAATACATCCTTCTCAATAATTTCCTCACTTCAGTATGATGCACTGCTAACATCCTAAAATGGTGAAAAACACTCTGGCATACTTTTTTAGAAAGACAAGCCAGAGAATGACCTTGCAAACCCGTTTTTCTCTCACTTGGCAGGGGTCTAATTCTTGCAACATCTTAATCTTCTGTTTAATACTTTTCTTAGTATACTTAGGTAAGAAATTGCGGAAAAAATCAATTGAATCCTGTCGTACACTACAAATACTACTACAATTCCAAGTGTACACTGGAGCCTTAGGACGTCTCCCTAAAACTTCATCAGCTAACACCTCTTCTGCATTTCTTGGGACAATTTTCTCTTTTTCAATCGGACAACCATCCTTCACCTCATATGCTCGAGCACTGGTGTCAACTGCATGCAACAAATCATTAGTGTGAAAGTAAGCCTCTTCATTAAAAAATGGCTCAGAACTTGAACTATGCTTCCATTCTCCAGAAAAAACATTACAAAAATTAGTTCTATTTATTAATCTTTTCCACTTACTTTTCGCTTTCAAAAGATTAATTGCCTTGTCTAGTGTACGAAGTCTATTGATTACTAAAATAAATAATTTCTTTTCAACAATACTTTCTATTCTTTTTTTGCTTATAAAAAGCTGTTTTCCTTTTAGAAGTCTTTCCACTTTTCAAGAAATTTAATACTACTCTGTTATAAAACATTCTCTTACGAATTTCTACAAACTGATGTTTGCTTCTATTACTATAGCCATTTTGATCGCCACACACTTTTGCAACATTTTTCTTTTTTAAGTCCTTGTTCTTTGTTCTTACAGATTTTTTTTTATCTTTTCCACATTATCCAAAAAAAATTTCTTTCAGTTAATTTCCTTCTAAAATCCTTTGTTGTCTTACCAGGAGCATTCTTCTTTTTCTCTGTACAATCTTGTTTACATACATCTTGCATACATACGTATTGTCTTGAAAAAGTAAGCCTGTTTATATTTTCTTCTTTTAGCATCCTTTGTAGGCATCTTGGTTTTTCTTTCTGTGCATAATAACAATCTATTGTGAAGAAAAAAACATGTTATAGACCACTACTAACATACTACATAGCAATTAGAACAACTATATGCTGTAAACACTGATTCACTTCATAAGTAAGTTCAATGTACAGCAACAGTGTCTGAGCAGAGTAGGAAATCATGCAGTGAGTGCTGTTTCTGAGTTTATGGCAGTGCAGTAGTGTTTTAACATTTTAGGATAATTTGCTGAGAATGGTGTTTCAGGGTTCAGAACAGTGCAGTAGTGTTTAGACAGTGTAGGGAGTCATGGTGGGATTGATATTTGTGACTTTAGAGCAATACAGTTGTGCTTGGGCAGTGTATGATATCATACAGCACTCACTTGCACTAAAACTCGGACAGGCAGATGCGCTGCTGAATAATTCTGAGCACGCTAGCACGCTGTCAATTGCAGAAAGCCAAATCATTTTTAAAATCGCCGTATGTACTGATGTTAAATGAATAATATTTGCACAGTATAATTTTAAATTGTTGACACTGTAGTACAATTGTACCTTTGTGTGGGAAAGACACCGCTCATCTCCCCGTTCCACCGCAGCTTGTGCTGTTTGTTGTGGAGGGAGTAGACCAGCGCGGGACAGAGGGAGTCCAGCACCCTCACTTCCGGGGGCCATTTTAGAGAGGTGACGGTCTAGTGGTTTCACTAGGACCGTCAGGAGCCTCCTACTTAAGGCGAGCATTTTCTGGCGCGCTGAAGCACTCACTTGCACTAAAACTCGGACAGGCAGATGCGCTGCTGAATAATTCTGAGCACGCTAGCACGCTGTCAATTGCAGAAAGCCAAATCATTTTTAAAATCGCCGTATGTACTGATGTTAAATGAATAATATTTGCACAGTATAATTTTAAATTGTTGACACTGTAGTACAATTGTACCTTTGTGTGGGAAAGACACCGCTCATCTCCCCGTTCCACCGCAGCTTGTGCTGTTTGTTGTGGAGGGAGTAGACCAGCGCGGGACAGAGGGAGTCCAGCACCCTCACTTCCGGGGGCCATTTTAGAGAGGTGACGGTCTAGTGGTTTCACTAGGACCGTCAGGAGCCTCCTACTTAAGGCGAGCATTTTCTGGCGCGCTGAAGCACTCACTTGCACTAAAACTCGGACAGGCAGATGCGCTGCTGAATAATTCTGAGCACGCTAGCACGCTGTCAATTGCAGAAAGCCAAATCATTTTTAAAATCGCCGTATGTACTGATGTTAAATGAATAATATTTGCACAGTATAATTTTAAATTGTTGACACTGTAGTACAATTGTACCTTTGTGTGGGAAAGACACCGCTCATCTCCCCGTTCCACCGCAGCTTGTGCTGTTTGTTGTGGAGGGAGTAGACCAGCGCGGGACAGAGGGAGTCCAGCACCCTCACTTCCGGGGGCCATTTTAGAGAGGTGACGGTCTAGTGGTTTCACTAGGACCGTCAGGAGCCTCCTACTTAAAGCTCACATGGGGCTGACGCGCAGCGGACGCGCGCAGCGGGCGCACCGATGGCGCGCCGGAGGTCCGCCAGAGGTAAGCCCGTCTGTGCCCGTCCGTGCCGCGGCCGGGCCTAGGGACACTGCCCTTTGCCATTCCCATCAGGATTTACACATTTCCAGGGACATGCTATACTCACTGCAGGTCCAGGACAGCTGCTGTCAAAATACTCTACGAGTAGACACCTGGAGGGGACCTATATGTTGTAAACACTGTAAAGCTGAGCTGAGCCCGCAGATACATGCTATTACACCTAACGGCTCGAAAATTTTCCAGGGTGGACTCATTAGCGCTAGGTCAATGGTTAAAAATGGAGCGCATATACACGACCTCATTACTGAGAATGACCTGGATTACTTGTTCGTTACAGAGACATGGCTTAAAGCCTGGTCTACCCCTGATGTTGTGCTAGCACTACCGCAAGGGTACCACATCCAACGATTGGATAGACAGATACAACGTGGGGGGGGGCTTGCCATCATCCATCGTGACTCGATCAAATGCACTACATTTGATCTTCCAGATATCAAGGAGGCAGAAAGTCTAGGTTTTAATCTTCATATACACAATACCCCGACTTTCACTCTGTCAGGAGCACTGATATACCGACCTCCTGGTCAACAGAAGAAAAACTTCCTAGATAGTTTGGCTGAGGTGATTAGCAACCTCGCCCTCAAATTTGCCAATTTTACTGTTGTAGGCGATTTAAATCTCCACCTTGATTCTGACTCCGACACAAATGCGTCCTGTTTTAAAGATCTCATAGATATATTAGGGCTGACCCTATTGACACGGGCCCCTACGCACAGGGCAGGACACTTATTAGATTGCGTTTGCTCGAACCTAACATCTCTAAAGGTTAAACTGCCCCGCCCCCTAACCTGGACCGACCACATGTTCATCCTATTTGATCTCTTAGTGGAAGGAAAGGGGATCAAAAAGGGTTTCCCTAAGGTAAATACCAGTATGAAACATGACTGGAAGAAAATAAGTAAGGACCCGGATTTGCAGCAGAGAGCTGTGGCACTTAAACCCATTCGGACGGGCATCACGGAGGTAGATAATAAAAATTTTAATCACTGGCTTGAGGAAATAAGTGGTCCTCCTAAGGCCACAAATCCCAGCAAATCATTCCATAATAAAAAAACGGCACCCTGGTTCTCACTCTCCTTGAAGGAGAAACACGTAGAAGTTCGAAAATTGGAGAGAACATGGCGCCGCTTATATAAGGAAGAAGACCTCAGCCATTATAAAGAATCTAGGAGGCAGTACCATGCTCAGATTAAAACTGCTAAAAAAGAATACTACCTAAAAGCAATCGACTCTTCTAATAACAAACAGAAAGAGATTTTTAAAGTGGTCAATGACTTTATGAAACCAAGGTTCCTCCTATCAGAGATTCCGCCCTCCCTTACTTTACGCAACTCGATTGCGGATTTCTTTGAGCAGAAAATACTAAACCTTACCAAAGGTTTTTCTGAACAGCCCGCTGTCATGGCAGCAGAGGACCTTGAAATTGCCCCTGGAGTAGCACAATTCAGTGATTTCCTGCCTATTAGTTTAGAAGACTCACGTCAACTGATCCTGTCCACTAAATCTGGTTCTCCCTTTGACCCCTGCCCCCCTATGATGCTACATGCCCTAGTAGACACAGTTAACCCCATCATAAATGACATTATAAATTCATCTCTATCCTCTGCTGAGATTCCCTCGGAATGGAAATTGGCGGCAGTTAAACCCCTGCAAAAAAAATCTCTGCCAGACCCATCAACACTCTCCAACCTCCGCCCAATTTCCCTGCTCCCGATGCTTTTTAAAATGACTGAAAGGGTGGCGAATAAACAGTTGACTAAATTCCTGGAGGAAGAGGATATCCTGCACCCTAATCAATCTGGGTTTCGGGCCTCACACTCAACGGAATCCGCCCTTCTGTACACCGTGGAGACACTGAAGACCGCCATGGATCAAGGGAAGAAGGCCGTCCTTATCCTACTTGATCTATCGGCGGCCTTCGATACGGTGTCCCACCCAATACTAATCAGGCGACTGAGGGCAGCTAGGATTGGAGGCACCGTGTTGGACTGGCTGAAGAATTTCCTCGACCATCGTAGACAGGTCACGGTGTTAGGAGATCACCGCTCTGAGGAAAAAGTCACACAAACAGGGGTACCGCAGGGCTCCAGTTTAAGCCCGGTACTGTTTAACGTATACATGATCCCCTTGATTGAGCTGATTTCGTCTTTTAACATCAGTACTATATCATACGCTGACGATACTCAGCTCATTCTAGTGCTAGACAGGGAAAATGGAAAAGCAGAGGAAAATCTAAAAGCCTGCCTTACCGCAATTTTCATTTGGATGCGGGACAATCATCTAAAGTGTAATGCCGGGAAGACCGAAATCATACCCTTCGGCCCCCAAAACCCCTTTTCCCCTAGCTTATGGTGGCCACTGGGGGTGGAGTCCCCTCCGGATACCATCACCACGGCCCGCAACTTAGGGATCAGGTTTGACAGTGCCCTATCTTTCAAACAGCAAGCAGGGGCAGTGGCAGGGTCCTGTTTTAATATCATCAGAGGGCTTAGAAAGTTTTTTGATTTTCTCCCTCTGACAGCCAGGAAGACGGTGACAGTAGCACTTGTAACATCTCGCTTGGACTACTGCAACAGCTTATATGCAGGATCAAATCGATCCGTCCTGCATAGGTTGCAGGTTGTCCAAAATGCTGCTGCCCGTCTGGTCCTAAAATGGCCGAGGAGGTCATCTGCCTCGGCCGCCCTGAAGGCCCTACACTGGCTACCCATTCACAAACGCATTCTGTTCAAAATCTTAGTGATTACCTTTAGGGCATATCACCAAAAAGGACCCAAATATTTCCTTCCCTGGTTTAAACAGTATGCACCAACACGCTCCCTAAGATCAGCCAACATGAATTTGTTGCAGACCCCCAAATTCAAACTCTCAACTAGAGGAGGGAAATCTCTCGCAACACTGGGCGCAAAAGCTTGGAATAGACTTCCTCCCAACTTGCGCTTGATCTCTGTTGAGAAGATTTTCCGTAAGGCTCTGAAAACTTGGATTTTCAACCTTTCAGACTCGGCCAGTATGACTCTGGTTTAGACACAGCGTTCTGTTCAGAGGAGATGGATGTGTGAGCTGACTTTTCCGGCCTTCCACCTAGGCTACGGGCTACAAGCGCCAAGATGCTCCTTGGAGTGACAGTCGCGCTATAAAAGTGCATACTTACATTACATTACATTACATTACATGCAAGGGCTAGGAGTATAAAGCACTGCATGTCCTAAAGTCTAACTCACTCCATGAGTACATGTATTTACATGTCTTAAAACACATACACCGAGGAAGTGAAATGATTACTACATTCTACAGAGAGAGTTGTTATGGCATTTCTACAACACAGCCAGGATCTTCAGTACACAGCATGGAGACTATTTGAAAATTAAGAGGCCTGACAGACATACTGCATAGCAGTTTCTAGTACGACATACCCTAAACCCTAACACACTTCATCAGAATATGTATTCCCATATTTTTTAAACACATCAACGATCCAAATTATTACAATGGTACAAAAAGACTCACTCGAATAATTTAAAATTTTAAATGATAAATGTATTCATTAAACATTTCGTATTCCAATAAAACCTCCAACATCACTTCATCCGGTATTTCATTTTGATTTTCCTCAATTTCAAAATTTTGATCTTCAAATACAATATCTTCCACCGCTTCTAGTAATTCACTGTCCAAAGTCTCATCAAAGAAATCTGTATTTTCTTTATTAATTTCCTCTGCAAAAGGTCGATTTAACTCCTCTATTAGTTCGTTTGAAATGTCAAAATTTAAAGCAAGTTCTCCTGATGCTGTTCCAATGCACCAATATGATAATTTTGTTGCACCTTGCAAAAAAATATAAAAACTTAATTATATCATTTTCACTAATAGATAATAAAAAACTACCTTTATCAATTTTATAAGTACATGTGTTCCCATATTTTTAAACACACTAACTACGCAAATTATTCTGCCACATTCCTCTTAAATGAAAACAGACTCACACTGTGATCTTACACACATAACACTATCCCTTCCAATTCATTAAAATGATTACTACATTGAAAGAGAGTCTGGCAGGGAATATTCTTTCACGGATTACAACACCGCAGTTGTGTTGCAAGAGTTTACAATATGTTTCTAGGAATGGAGTTTCAGGATTTAGGACAATGAAGTGAATTTAAAGCAGTGTAGTGAATCAAGGTGTGACTGAGAATGTACAAATGAAATTCACTAAAATGATTACTACATGCTACAGACACAGTTGCTTTTGCATTTGAACAGCACACCAAACATCTAAATTGCACAGCATAAACACAATTTGTAAATTAAGAGGCCTGAAACACATACTGCATAGGACTTTCTACAACTACATCACCTCTGTGTCTCTGCTTCAACTATTTCACCCTCTCTCTGCAACATCTTTTCTCTGACTGCACCATCTGTCCCTCTGCCTGCAGCCCTGCACCATCTATCCTCTAATTGTAACAGTTTACTCTCTGCCTGCATTATCTCATTTTCTGTCTGCACCAACCCTCTCCCGCTGCCTGCACCCTCTCATGTGCATCTACAGAGTCCTATTATGATATGCCTGCTGATATGTATTACAAAGCGCTACCATGTTAAATCTTTTCCTTCACTGCCTGTAGTCTCACACCATGTCTGTGTCTGCTTGCACTATCTGTGTCTCTGCTTGAACCATGTCACCCTCTTTCTGCACCATCTTTTCTGTGACTGCACCATCTGTCCCTCTGCCTGCAACCCTGCACCATCTATCCTCTGATTGTGCCATTTCGGTGTCTACTTCCACTATCTGTGTCTCTGTCTGCAGCCCTGCACCATCTATCCTCTGTGTGTACCAGATCTGTATATGCTTGCACTATCTGTCCCTCTGCCTGCAGTCCTACACCATCTATCCTCTGTGTATACCATGTCTGTGTCTGCTTGCACTATCTGTGTCTCTGCCTACAGCCCTGCACCATTTATCCTCTGTGTGTAGCATGTCTGTGTCTGCGTGCACTATCTGTGTCTGTGCTTGAACCATCTCACCCTCTCTCTGCAACATCTTTTCTGAGACTGCACCATCTGTCCCTCTGCCTGCAGCCCTGCACCATCTATCCTCTGATTGTACCATGTCTGTGTCTACTTGCACTATCTATGTCTCTGCCTGCCCCCTGCACCATCTATCCTCTGTGTGTACCAGATCTGTATCTGCTTGCACTATCTGTCCCTCTGCCTGCAGCCCTACACCATCTATCCTCTGTGTGTACCATGTCTGTGTCTGCTTGCACTATCTGTGTCTCTGCCTAAAGCCCTGCACCATCTATCCTCTGTGTGTTCCATGTCTGTGTCTGCTTGCACTATCTGTGTCTCTGCTTGAACCATCTCACCGTCTCTCTGCAACATCTTTTCTGTGACTGCACCATCTGTCCCTCTGCCTGCAGCCCTGTACCATCTATCCTCTGATTGTACCATGTCTGTGTCTACTTGCACTATCTATGTCTCTGCCTGCAGCCCTGCACCATCTATCCCCTGTGTGTACCAGATCTGTATCTGCTTGCACTATCTGTCCCTCTGCCTGCAGCCCTACACTATCTATCCTCTGTGTGTACCATGTCTGTGTCTGCTTGCACTATCTGTGTCTCTGCCTACAGCCCTGCACCATCTATCCTCTGTGTGTACCATGTCTGTGTCTGCTTGCACTATCTGTGTCTCTGCTTGCTTGAACAATCTCACCCTCTCTCTGAAACATCTTTTCTATGACTGCACCATCTGTCCCTCTGCCTGCAGCCCTGCACCATCTATCCTCTGATGGTACCATGTCTGTGTCTACTTGCACTATCTATTTCTCTGCCTGCAGCCCTGCACCATCTATCCTCTGTGTGTACCAGATCTGTATCTGCTTGCACTATCTGTCCCTCTGCCTGCAGCCCTACACCATCTATCCTCTGTGTGTACCATGTCTGTGTCTGCTTGCACTATCTGTGTCTGTGCTTGAACCATCTCACCCTCTCTCTGCAACATCCTTTCTGAGACTGCACCATCTGTCCCTCTGCCTGCAGCCCTGCACCATCTATCCTCTGATTGTACCAAGTCTGTGTCTACTTGCACTATCTATGTCTCTGCCTGCAGCCCTGCACCATCTATCCTCTGTGTGTACCAGATCTGTATCTGCTTGCGCTATCTGTCCCTCTGCCTGCAGCCCTACACCATCTATCCTCTGTGTGTACCATTTCTGTGTCTGCTTGCACTATCTGTGTCTCTGTCTACAGTCCTCATCATCTATCCTCTGTGTGTACCATGTCTGTGTCTGCTTGCACTATCTGTGTCTCTGCTTGAACCATCGCACCCTCTCTCTGAAACATCTTTTCTGTGACTGCACCATCTGTCCCTCTGCCTGCAGCCCTGCACCATCTATCCTCTAATGGTACCATATCTGTGTCTGTTTGCACTATCTGTGTCTCTACCTGCAGCTCTACACCATCTATCCTCTGTGTGTACCATGTCTGTGTCTGCTTGCACTATCTGTCCCTCTGCCTGCAGCCCTGCACCATCTATCCTCTGTGTGTACCATGTCTGTGTCTGCTTGCACTATCTGTGTCTCTGCCTGCAGCCCTGCACCATCTATCCTCGTATTGTACCAGTTTAATCTCTGCCTGCATTATCTCATTTTTTCTTTGCACCAACCCTCCCCCACTGCCTGCACCCTCTCATGTGCAACTGCACAGGCCTATTAAGATATGGCTGCTGGTGTGTATTACACAGCACTACCATGTTAAATCTTTTCCGTCTCTGCCTGTAGTCTCACACCATGGCTGTGTCTCCTTGCACTATCTGTGCCTCTGCCTACAGCCCTGCACCATCTATCCTCTGTGTTTACCATGTATGTGTCTGCTTGCACTATCTGTGGCTCTGCTTGAACCATCTCACCCTCTCTCTGAAACATCTTTTCTATGACTACACCATCTGTCTCTCTGCCTGCAGCCCTGCACCATCTATCCTCTGATTGTACCATGTCTGTGTCTGCTTGCACTATTTGTGTCTCTGCCTGCAGCCCTCCACCATCTATCCTCTGTGTGTACCATATCTGTATCTGCTTGCACTATCTGTCCCTCTGCCTGCAGCCCTACACCATCTATCCTCTTGCGAGAAATGGGCATGCGCGGGCGGCCGCGCATGCGCATTTGGTTTGGAAGAAGTCGGCGCAAAGAAGAAGATGGAGCCCCGGGACGCCGCATAAAAGGTAGGTGTTTTTCTTTACTTTTTAACCTATTAAAAAATCCAAATTAGGGGTGTAAAAGGGGCGGGAGGGAGGCGGGCGGCGCGTAGTTAATAAAATCCCTTAGGAGATCGCATATCACACAGACAAATGCTACATACTTTACTTTTCTAGTGCAACAGTGTCTACCTAGTGAGAATGTAGACACATTTGCCTCACTAGGCTAAGATGCCAATGGGATATGCAGTTATGTAGCCTACCATGTTGGTGTATTGCTCTCAGATACAAACAATGGCTAAACTCCTATCAGTACAGTCTAAGTGTGAATGTGAAGACACAATACACAGATTCAGAATATGTAACAATTGAGCATCATATATCACATAGAGCAAAGTCAATACAGCCAAGGTATCATGCACCGGTGCATCCCAATAGCTAGTGTTCCAATGTGGCCAGAAAATTGCAGGTGAAATTTATGTCTGAATGCATAGACATCAACAAACTTAAAGTATCCACACAACCTAGAAACCTATTATGATGAGTCCAATGGCAAACATAATCATGATTGTACTACACCTGACTAGTTGTGCCTAGACAATCTGGCCTTGTGATCCACAAATCATAGGTTACACTTTTTGATAAAGACTATGTGCAATTGCAATGTGCATGGCCCACACGTATCCTTCTAGGCACCAGGCCACACAGCCGATGTTTGTGTAATGCAACATGATATGGTGGGTTCTCTCAACACTTTCCTGCACATAAACGATTCTTCGAATAGTTCTATATGGCTAAAGTGAGCATTGGCATACAGGATACATGAAAACAGATTAGCCAAGGTTACATCAATTGAGACATCCTTGTTCTGGCTCTATTGGGAGTGTCTGTCAAGTTTATGAGTGTGCTAGGTCTATGTGAGTCTCATCACCTGTCTCAGTGCCAAAGTACATGAGTGTTGCATGTGAACACCCACTGCTACGCACAAGCAATCCTGCCTTGATGCAGAGTGTAGTTAGGGTGTGATTTACGCAGACTTACTGTCAGCAATATAGAGGAGATGATGCTAAGTCATCCATTGTGATCTAGCATAGCACCATTGGCATGATTGAGAATCATATTGCCCACAAATTATGACTGTTACTTTTCTGTGACCCTTTAATTTAAATGGCGTAAACTCAACAAGTCATCTGGTGCCATCCATACCTCCCCCTCAAGGTGATTGCAACCAATCGTAACACTCGCCTGCAAGGGAAAGTGTTACTCTCCTAAGTATCTCCACAGCCTTCTGTCTGCACTGTGGTACATGCTGCAGATTGGCAATATGCTGCACTGACATAGGTGTGGGTGCACTGGCCCCATGGTAGTGTTAGTTTGTGGCATCCCTGGGGGAAGCTAATGCAATGTCATTGGGTGCTAATATTAAGTTAGCAAATGGGGCACAAAGAGGGATTGGGCCCTATGCATAGTATGATCCCCAAAAGGCATGATCTCATACATATGTACACTATGAACACACATATTATATTCATGCAAATACAGTAAGCAAGTAAACTACACTATTCACACCCAGCAAAGCAATTCCTTTAAATTTGTACATGCATTGCACATCCCAATACACCAAAAAAACACATTTGCCCTATTGCATCAAAAACAAAAAATGATACCTGACCTTAACATACATTTTGCAGGCACCGCGTCAGATGAAAATTACGCTTCCCAGCCGACGTGTCCGAAAGACCGCATTGTGCCTTGTCTGGCCTTGTGTGAAATCGACGCATTGAGTAGTAGCGTAGAAAAACAACGCATTGAATGGAAACATGGCGCATCTGCCCAGGAAGTGATGTCATGGCTCATGCATGCTGCAAACCAGGAAGTGTGAAGTTACTTTCATTTTCACTTTAGGTCATAGTTTTACTGTCAGTGCTTCTGAGTGGTAATGTGTTGGCTGTGTTGGAGAGTTTATTGGTGTATCTGGAGCTGTGTAGTGGTGTTCACTGTCCCTGGCATGTCCCTCAAGTCCTTCTTTGTGTTTTCTTGTTGAGAAATTGTTATTTATTGTCCTTTGTTCAGTGGAGTGTTTGTATATTCTGGGGTATTGTTGTTATAGGGCTAGTTGAGGGTATTTGAGGGTTCTGTTTTGTTTGTGTGTTTGTTGTGTTTGGGTGGAATAATGCCTGGGAAGGGTAGCGCTCGCACAATGAGTGAAGAGGAGTTTGGGAGCTTCCTGTGGCTAGTGGCCTATTACCTGCCCTACATGGTAGCCAGTGGGGTACGTATACTCCTGGGCTATCCCATAGAGGTGCAGAGGCAACACTGGGAGAAGGTGTGGGCACAGATGCAGAGGCTGGTTGAAATCGACCAGACAGTCCATCACCTGAACCATTGCTGGGCGGATATGATTGGCAGAGAATCAGATCTGCTAGGCTACATTCTCATCTATGTTAGTGGAGAAGTTGGTAAGTACACATGATTTGTGCATTTTCTTATGTGTCTAATTTACCCATTGATGAATAGTAGTAACATTAAGTTGCTGACTTCGCATGGCCCAATGAAGTTGTTTTTGAGGTCAGAGCCACTGGAGCTGTCCTTACTTATGAAACTCCTGTTGTACATGCCTTCTCTATAAAAGGCCCAATGTATGCCAGAGGGGAGCACATCCACATGGTAATGTGTCCAAGGCTATGCCAGTCTGAATTTGACACATCTCAAAATATCACATACATGTTATTGTTCAATTTTCCAATAAAATACTAAGGGATACATGGGACCTCTGAACAATATCTGGTACTCTGTAGCCCTGACAAGTACATAACTCACTTAACTTGAGGACTAGTACCCATAATGTGTGATGAATGTAGAGTACTTATTTCCTTGTGTCAAAATTAAGAGGGCATGGGTATTGAAATTCCTTGCTGAGTATTGGATGTGTGTTATATAGGTGCAGAAACTCATCAAAGTCAGCAACCATAATGACATATATTATTAATCGGGGCAAAAACCTGGTTCCACAAATTGGCCAATAGGTGTATGTTTTGGCTCATCATATGAATGTACACTTCAGCCTGCCTTACCAATGTGCATTATTCAGGCATGTCAACTGTGCCATTTGATTACTTACAACCTGAAGGGTTCCAAAGCCAATTGCTATGCATATACACTGCGTTTCTGTTGCATACAATATATGTGTTCTAAGTTAACTGATTTGTTTTACTTGTTATGTCTTGAAGGTGAACCTGCATCTTACACAGTTAGTGAAGTGGATGGTTTCAAAGACCCTAACACCACCAGTAGGTGCCTTTGTCAATGTTAATTGTTTAGTGCAAGGATTGAGGGTGTTTTCAGATGCTAACTGATTTGCCAGATGTACTGTGCATCCCTATAACAAAGAAATGTTTGTATAGTGAAAAATAGGTAAGAAAAAGTGGATGTTAATTGTTGCATATGCATCAGCCTCTGACTAATGTCAAGGAGAACACATTGCCAATCTGTGATGGACCACATGATAGAGGCTTGACAGGGGAGCCAAGATCACGTGTCAGACGATGTGTAAATATGTGGTAGTGGATACACATCTGAACATGGCCGTGGATGTGAACAATTCCCAATGCATGTCAGTTGCACATGCTATGGCATTGGAAGCATGTAAGGACCCATGGCATAGTCCAGAATGGACTTACAACAATTCAGATAGGAAAGGTTTCATATGTTGCTGTGTGATGCGAGTTACTTATTCAGAGTATATTGTTACATACAATGCCTGCCAAGTGTTAAGTATAGTTAGCAATGTGTCCTGATATGGATCCTTGCCATATCAGTTACACTATGTTGTGAGACAATACATGTACTTTGCAGACATTGCACCTCTTACTGTGCCAAATGCCAATGGCATAAAGGTAGGGGTGGGCGGAATTTGAGTAATTGCATTACGCAAATCTCCGTGAAACTGTAAAAAATCGCCGCGAACACGCAGAATTGCTTGTTCGCGATGCTTTTTCCTGTTTGCAATTGCTGTTTGCGTGCTCGGGGAAAAATAGCTCGCGAACGCGCATTCTGAAAACGCAAACAAGCAAAAAGGTTCGCAAAGTCGCGGAACGCAGAATTTTTGACAATTTCGCATTCTCCGCGGAATGGGTAATTCCGTGAGTGGAACGGAATTTACCACCCAGGCCTACATAAAGGTCATTGCAGGAGGCAGGAGGCACACTATTGTTCAGTAAAGATGACATGGCTACCATACTATGGGCACAAAACAGCATTGTTCCTAAGCATACTATGTACTGACATGGTCATACCTAGATGTGCATGGTGTAACAACTGCATGGGGCAACAATTGCCATGCCTTTGTACTAAGTAAATCTGTTATGATAGATAATAGGTATGTGTAAGCTCACTCAATGCTTACAGATGAGTTTAGGCTATACGGGATGCAAACTTTGATTGTGAAAATATTATTGTTTCATGAAGTTTGTACCTATTCCTAGCCACCCTTTGACTGACAGTTTTTCTTTTTGCTTAAACAGACAACATGACCCTGGCGCAGTTGAGGCAGCACAACCTCAGGAAGGACTGGTACCGCCACATACAACGAATCGCAAAGGTTCATAAGGCAATGAGGAAGCAAAATAAGGGGGAGAATGCTCTTCGCAAATGGAAATTCTTCCCTCAAGGAGTTCCGACCTTGGCCAAGCCAAGCAAGGGGAAAGATGGTCGTGCAGGCCAAGGTGCATCCAATGGACTTGTACCCATCACCTCCACCAACGTATCCTCACAACCACCAGTCCCTACACCTCAGCCCACAGGAGTGGCTATCTCATTTGTGCAAGACATTAGGAAGGACCTGTCGGACCTAAAGTTGAGTGTAGCAGTACTTGAGCAAAAGATGGGTCTTGCTATTACACTGCTCCAGGAAGTCAAGCAGCCACTGGCAAGACCTTAGACACATTTCAGCCACAGAGAGACTTGCTGTCCTTACTCCATACATAGCTTTAATGTTGTTCTTAATAGTTTTATTGCTTGGTTTTGGTTACTTAGTGTTGTTATATTGTAGGGGTAGTTGGTTTAGGGATTTTGTAGGATTGGGAACAATTTTAGTGGGTAGAGGCACTTTGTGTTTTTTGGGGTGGGGTTGATGTGTTTTATATTAGTTATGAATAAATACAAAATAAAAAAATAAAAAAAATATATATATATATCTATATATTCACAAAAGTTGCCTGCTGTAAGTAGGGCCCACGACAGATAGTTTTGAATTCGCCTTTTATTGCTGAGGGTAATGCAAGTTCTGTACAGCAGCGTCGCTACGCCCAGATCAATGTCCATTCTCGACGCGTTTCGTGTGGCTTCACTTCTTCAGGAGATACGGGCATTATGAACCAGCAGAGTCACAGCCATTTTTAAATGCACTCACTAACAAGGTTTTTTCCCGCCCCAATGGGCGTGGCCACCGCTTGGCCTGATGGAACATGTAGTGCATTCAGTCTTCCCTTCCGTGAGGTGCTTGTGAAATTGCTTTCTTGTGTTGATTAAAATCCCCAGTGGGTTGCGTTTTGACAGCGCAAATAGAGAGCTTGCTTCTCAGATACTCCCAGCGGCATATCCGTCTCCAATACCACAGCGTCAGGTGGCGCTGCGGCCGGACTGCACAGCGTGCAGCGGGGCCGTCCTTGCGACTCAGGCTGGGCCGCTAAAGACATTCACAAAAGTTGCCTGCTGTAAGTAGGGCCCACGACAGATAGTTTTGAATTCGCCTTTTATTGCTGAGGGTAATGCAAGTTCTGTACAGCAGCGTCGCTACGCCCAGATCAATGTCCATTCTCGACGCGTTTCGTGTGGCTTCACTTCTTCAGGAGATACGGGCATTATGAACCAGCAGAGTCACAGCCATTTTTAAATGCACTCACTAACAAGGTTTTTTCCCGCCCCAATGGGCGTGGCCACCGCTTGGCCTGATGGAACATGTAGTGCATTCAGTCTTCCCTTCCGTGAGGTGCTTGTGAAATTGCTTTCTTGTGTTGATTAAAATCCCCAGTGGGTTGCGTTTTGACAGCGCAAATAGAGAGCTTGCTTCTCAGATACTCCCAGCGGCATATCCGTCTCCAATACCACAGCGTCAGGTGGCGCTGCGGCCGGACTGCACAGCGTGCAGCGGGGCCGTCCTTGCGACTCAGGCTGGGCCGCTAAAGACATTCACAAAAGTTGCCTGCTGTAAGTAGGGCCCACGACAGATAGTTTTGAATTCGCCTTTTATTGCTGAGAAAGCAATTTCACAAGCACCTCACGGAAGGGAAGACTGAATGCACTACATGTTCCATCAGGCCAAGCGGTGGCCACGCCCATTGGGGCGGGAAAAAACCTTGTTAGTGAGTGCATTTAAAAATGGCTGTGACTCTGCTGGTTCATAATGCCCGTATCTCCTGAAGAAGTGAAGCCACACGAAACGCGTCGAGAATGGACATTGATCTGGGCGTAGCGACGCTGCTGTACAGAACTTGCATTACCCTCAGCAATAAAAGGCGAATTCAAAACTATCTGTCGTGGGCCCTACTTACAGCAGGCAACTTTTGTGAATATATCTATATATATATATATATATTCACTGAAAAAACCATAGGTTTCACACATGTTATAGTTAGCTGGACATTTCACTCATACAAAACCATTGAAATTCCCCCGTTATAGTTAGTTCAGCTAACTATAACTTGCGCGCCCGCAATCCACTGCTGATGACGTCACATATTACATCACTCATGACATGGTCAGTGACATCACTCATGACATCACTGATGACATCCCAAATGACATCACTGATGACATCACTGATGACATCATCTAGTGAATGTGTGTCTTTCTGAAAAATAAATATTTTTTATATATGTATATCTAAAGGTCGATGGAAGAATAAATGGGTAAATATGGGGTCCATTAGGATGTCGGGCGGTGGCACTACCGAAACGATGGCGGGGCGGAAAAACAGCTTTTTCCGCCCGCTAGCAGTGGAAATCACGTCCGCCACATTAGGATATGTAAACACAGGTCATTTCCCGTCCGCCGCGGAGCGCCTCGCTCCGCCATCAAGGTGCGCCCGCCACCGCGGCGGCTGCAGCCAATCGAGACCCTCCGCCGCGGTCGATGACGTCCGCCCCGCTCGACAAATTAGGATGGGCCAAACAAGCTGACGCACCGCACCGGAGACACCGCACAGCTCTAGCAGGCGGAAAGTCTACAGCGGAGCACGCACGCCGAGATCCGACATGAACCCCATGGACCCAGCCCTCCACATGCATCCGGTCATGTACCTGCTGCAACACTATCGCCAGATGGGCCGCCGCGGACGCCGCCGCAGGTACGTCACTACACATATACACCACACAACACACATGCCGACACAGGTCCCAAGCACCACACTGGCATCCTGCTGGGGGGCACAACACATCCACATGGGCACCCACACATCACCCACCTCACAACAAGGCACCCCACGGCATCCGGAACACACAACGTCGGCCAACCTGCAGCAACGTCACGGTCACGGACACGTCACCGCCGCGGTCAACACATGCGCACAATGCAGAAGGCAGGGCAACACCAAGGCATGGACACATTCCAAACATCACAGCGACACACCACCCCGACCAACACTGCACACCACCCGAAGTAGTCACAGGCCAGGTGCCAATCCCGTGCACCCCCTTGCACATCAACAAGCACTGTAACAACAAGCACAATACACACACACTGCGACACACAACCAGGGACAAAGGCACAGCAGGATTGCCTGACAACGGACACACAACACCAGTGCACTCCCCACAGCCCACACAATTGTATACAAACATCCACACAGGGCAAGACAAAACATACAACAGGCATACAACTCCTGCCTGACACATGTGTGTCTCACACCATACAGGGGCACACATACATACACTACAAACTAACACCCTTCACACTGCACACCTCTGCCACACACATGCCATGTAAGCCATGCCACCAGGACCAAGGGCCAACACAAGACGACCATACACATACACGCCAGGGCACACAGAAAGGGAAACACACACCTCATCACATCATAAACATCTACTACACCACAGCACAGCTGCACACCCTGTGCTGCCAGTGTCCCCCAAGGTGACCTGTGAACAGTGTATGCAGCAATAGCAATTCACCCACACGAAAACTGCATGGCCTGCCAAATAACCATCACAGAGTACAACATCAGCAGGGCCACAATGGACTGAAGAACCTGTCCCCCTGTCTAAAAATCATATGGCCACATAGAACCTTGCAATGGTGATGTACAAAATAGACCATGGAACTCAGTCAAACAAGAATATGACTTTAATCAGTAAGGAGACAGAGAAAACACACCATAATGTACTGTATTTATTCACATATTGCACAGATGTAGCTACACAACATAAGTAGACAACAGCAACTCTCAAAATCATGTGCAAATGCCATAGACTATGCACTGGTGAATCACAATCGGGAAGTGCAAAGTCCTTGGCAGGGCAGGGTACAGCACATCAGAGCAACAGGCCCAGAGTCCTTGGCAGGGGAGAGCACATCAGAGCAACAGGCCCAGAGTCCTTGGCAGGGTACAGCACATCAGAGCAACAGGCCCAGAGTCCTTGGCAGGGGAGAGCACATCAGAGCAACAGGCCCAGTGTCCTTGGCAGGGGAGAGCACATCAGAGCAACAGGCCCAGAGTCCTTGGCAGGGGAGAGCACATCAGAGCAACAGGCCCAGTGTCCTTGGCAGGGGAGAGCACATCAGAGCAACAGGCCCAGAGTCCTTGGCAGGGTACAGCACATCAGAGCAACAGGCCCAGTGTCCTTGGCAGGGCAGGGTACAGCACATCAGAGCAACAGGCCCAGAGTCCTTGGCAGGGGAGAGCACATCAGAGCAACAGGCCCAGTGTCCTTGGCAGGGGAGAGCACATCAGAGCAACAGGCCCAGAGTCCTTGGCAGGGGAGAGCACATCAGAGCAACAGGCCCAGTGTCCTTGGCAGGGCAGGGTACAGCACATCAGAGCAACAGGCCCAGAGTCCTTGGCAGGGGAGAGCACATCAGAGCAACAGGCCCAGAGTCCTTGGCAGGGGAGAGCACATCAGAGCAACAGGCCCAGTGTCCTTGGCAGGGCAGGGTACAGCACATCAGAGCAACAGGCCCAGAGTCCTTGGCAGGGGAGAGCACATCAGAGCAACAGGCCCAGTGTCCTTGGCAGGGGAGAGCACATCAGAGCAACAGGCCCAGTGTCCTTGGCAGGGCAGGGTACAGCACATCAGAGCAACAGGCCCAGAGTCCTTGGCAGGGGAGAGCACATCAGAGCAACATGCCCAGAGGCCTTGGCAGGGTACAGCACATCAGAGCAACAGGCCCAGAGTCCTTGGCAGGGGAGAGCACATCAGAGCAACAGGCCCAGTGTCCTTGGCAGGGGAGAGCACATCAGAGCAACAGGCCCAGAGTCCTTGGCAGGGGAGAGCACATCAGAGCAACAGGCCCAGAGTCCTTGGCAGGGTACAGCACATCAGAGCAACAGGCCCAGAGTCCTTGGCAGGGGAGAGCACATCAGAGCAACAGGCCCAGTGTCCTTGGCAGGGGAGAGCACATCAGAGCAACAGGCCCAGTGTCCTTGGCAGGGCAGGGTACAGCACATCAGAGCAACAGGCCCAGAGTCCTTGGCAGGGGAGAGCACATCAGAGCAACAGGCCCAGAGTCCTTGGCAGGGGAGAGCACATCAGAGCAACAGGCCCAGTGTCCTTGGCAGGGGAGAGCACATCAGAGCAACAGGCCCAGGAACACACCCACATCGCTAACAATGGTGTACTGTAGCACACCTATGTGTGGCACAGGCGTCTGAGGGTGTTGACAACTCACTCCTGGCTGTCATGTGGAGTGGAACCTGGCTGTGTGTCAGGGACTGCAGGTCAACTTGACTGGTGTGACAGAGGGACATGTGGTGTGGCTATAACAGAGGGCCTGCAAGGTGGAGGGCTGTGCGGACCAGGTGGCACCGTGGCACGTGGAGGTGGAGTCATGCACGCCCTTGACACAGTGTGGGTGGGAGAGGTTGGAGGGGTGCCCTTCCACTTCTTTGGAATATGAATTTGCTTCCCTGTCATGGGGTTGATGGGAAGTGGCGTTGACACCACCTGCACACCCCCCAACTGTTCCACTTCAGGGGCAGACACTGCCACTCCCTCTGGAGAAGTGCTTGATCCTGCAGTACGCTTGTGCTGGCTACGCCTCCGGACCACTTTAGCCTCTCTGGAAGGTGTACCCCCCACAGTGACCACCTTCCCACTTACCCCAGGGATGGCCACTACACTGCCCTCCTGTCCCTTCTTGCCAGGGATGGCCACTACACTGCCCTCCTGTCCCTTCTTGCCAGGGATGGCCACTACACTGCCCTCCTGTCCCTTCTTGCCTGGGATGGCCACTACACTGCCCTCCTGTCCCTTTTTGCCAGGGATGGCCACTACACTGCCCTCCTGTCCCTTCTTGCCAGGGATGGCCACTACACTGCCCTCCTGTCCCTTCTTGCCAGGGATGGCCACTACACTGCCCTCCTGTCCCTTCTTGCCAGGGATGGCCACTACACTGCCCTCCTGTCCCTTCTTGCCAGGGATGGCCACTACACTGCCCTCCTGTCCCTTCTTGCCAGGGATGGCCACTACACTGCCCTTCTTTGCCACAATGACTGGGTTGGTCACGACAGGGGTCTCCACTGCCACAATGACTGTGCTGGTCACGACAGGGGTCTCCACTGCCACAATGACTGGGCTGGTCACAACAGGGCTTCCCTCCACCTGCCTCGATGTACTATGTTCTGGCGTTGATGTGGTAGGTGGGTGTGTCCCTGTGTTCACCCCAGGTGTAGTCATGACATCCCACACATCCTCTGTGGGCATAGCAGAGTCAATATCTGGTGATGGCTCAGCAGCATGTGAGCCTGATGTCTGACACAATGTTCTTCTGGCCTTGCTCTTCTGTGACTTTACCTTGTCTGTGCATATTGGGGGGTCCCTGCCCTTCTTTGGGGATGGAGTCTGTGGACGGGATTGTTTGCTTTGGGTCTGAGCTGTGCTCCTAGTGTTGTAACGTTTACTTGATGTATGTCCCAAGTGCTCACTGTCATCTGATGTGGCCACTGACTGGGTGGACGTCACAGGCACCTGAGCTGCAAAGGGGGCATGTTGGAGGGCTGACGTCACTGTACCTGACAATGACAGGAGTGTACGATGTAGGCCACCCACGTCAGAGTGTATGCCCTCCATGAATGCCAGAACCTGCCCTATTTTGTAATCGTGGGCACTGAAGGCATTCAGCAGGGCGGTCTGGCCCACGCAAAGTTGCCGCAGGAGCTCTACGCACTCTGCACTGAGGGCAGCAGGGGGGACAGGTGCAGGTGCTGCGGTGCCATGTGTGAATGTCACACGTCCCCTCTTAGTGACACGGATACGGCCAGCCCCAGAGGAAGTGGATGGGAGGGTGGGCAGTGGCCGTTGGTAGTCAGATGCAGCAGCAGAGTCCCCATCCCCTGTGGCTGCTAACAGGGACTCATCCCCCCTGCCATCAGATGAAGTGGTACTCTGTGTCTCAGCCACAGATTCCTCATGCATACTCCTGTCACCCTCATCAGCGCTGGTGTGGTCAGTGTCACTTTGCTCCGTCTCACCCTGCTCTGCTGCCGCTGTCGTGCTGGTCTCCCCACCACTTTCAGGATCATGTTCCGCCGTGGTGTCTTCCGAATCTGCATTAGTGACAGAAACATGGTTGTATAAGTGTCATAGTCTGGTCACACGATATCAGAGAAATGCAGCACATGAGAGGCCTAGAGCTACATGGTAACCACCACACCCTCAAATCATTGTGCTGCTACACACCAGTTACACCACAACTGTGCCTGTCATGCGGACAAACAGGCAGGAGTGGACCAATGTCGATGACACACAGCACTACACCCTGCCCATGGATGGTGTTCCCCTAGCCCACATGGACCTGCCCCACGGACATGATGTAGCCACAACTAACATCACCACTTCCAGAGCCTAAAGGGATCCAGAGGGGAATACACACACCTGTTTTGTCTACACATGCCACATTGTCAAATAGGCCATTACAATCACCATGTGCCAATGTGGGTTCACATTGTTGTCAGATGTGTGGGCCACTACCATGCAGGTGCATGCAAAGTAGACTGACATGGTGTAACACTCATTAAGTGGACACAGCTGTACAGCATAATAGGGACTACACCCACCATCACAAAGAAGAGTGACCATGTGGACAACAAAATATATGTCAAGGACTGAAAACTGCAGCCAGGAGCTGCAGAGTAAGGCCATGGTGGGCCAATGCCTCATACAGACACACATCACAGTTGCCACTCACATCACATATCACAGCATGGCAGCACACGCACATCACATGTGTCACCGCAGACACAGGCACTGTACACATGCATCCACTCCCAGACAAACTCTCCCTCCCCGGATACTCACCATCTCTGTCTTGCTGCTGAAGCCCCTTCAGACGTGCATCCAGGTCTGGATAGGTCACTGCCAGTATGCGTGCCATCAGCGGAGTCATGGTGCGGCGTGCCACACGCCCTGTGCGTGGTACCATCCCCAAGTTCATCTCTGCCACTTGCTTAGCCAGCCGGCTGATGTCGTCCCACCTCTTGTGACAGTGTGTGTGTCGTCTGTTTGATACCCCCAGGGCTCGCACCTTTGCTGCTATGGCCCTCCAGACAGCCTTACGTTGGTGTACTTTGAGCTGCAGGTATGAGAGTAAAGAAGGACTAATGAACATTTACACATTGTCATATGTCAGCATCTATCAGTACAGCAGCCAGACACTGAATCTGGACGCACAGTGACCCCCCTCCCTCCAGAACTGGGGGTACCCTCACAAGGCCACTCTGCATGGCATAAACATTAGTGAATGCATGCACACATTGAGCTTCGTAGTCTCCATGATTATCACACTGAAGAATGATGATTCAACACAAATGCATCATAAGCACTGTGTAAATCATAAATTGTACAGGGCATTGATGTGGCATATCCACTAATCAGTGTGCAGCAACTGTAGCATGTAAGTTGGCTGATGGACAAACTTTGGAAGGGCAGCCACTGACCCTACTCTGTGGGGCACACTGACTATGACTACAGGGGCACCCTGAAATTACATCACAAGCGGACACTGTCCAACCAGCTACAAGGCAAACAACCGTTGGTCATGTCTGCCCCAAAAAGTAGCACATCCCACTCACACATACAAGTATTGGCCTAGGACAGAGTCATAATGCAAAACACACACTCCCACCACCTGCAAACATCTTGTCTGTCAGTGTTTGTCTGCACCACACATCCAAAATAACATACAGCTGCATCATGAATACACGTCTGACACCACCCTGCCCTACTGCTCCCTACATGGTGACTTACCACGACATTGGGGCCACCAAACAGCCGTGGGTACTGTGCCAGCACCTCGTTCACAAGGACATCCAGCTCCTCACTCGTGAATGGACTGGCACGGATCTTATCTGTTCTTGACATCCCTGTGGATATGGCAGACCTGTGGCGGAAGTGAGTTGTGAGGTGTCCCAGGCAGCAGGCTCTGTGAGCAGCAGGAGAGGGTCCCAGGCAGCAGCAGGAGAGGGTCTCAGGCAGCAGGCTCTGTGAGCAGTGGGAATGTGTGGCTCACTCCCACAGATTTATAGGCCCATGGGGTCGTTAGGAAGCTGATAAGGTGCTACAATTGGTTGTCTGGGTCAGCCTTATTCAAAAGCATCCAATGACCGGCTCCGCGGCGGCGGCGCGCCGCTTCCGCATTATTCAAATCTGCATCATGCCACATTGAACACCCATGCCATTGGCTGTATGCAATGCACCATGGCGGTGACGCACCGCGGGTGTCCGGGGTGCGCTACCGCGATGGTGCATCATTCAAAAGCATCCAATGACCGGCTCCGCGGCGGCGGCGCGCCGCTTCCGCATTATTCAAATCTGCATCATGCCACATTGAACACCCATGCCATTGGCTGTATGCAATGCACCATGGCGGTGACGCACCGCGGGTGTCCGGGGTGCGCTACCGCGATGGTGCATCATTCAAAAGCATCCAATGACCGGCTCCGCGGCGGCGGCGCGCCGCTTCCGCATTATTCAAATCTGCATCATGCCACATTGAACACCCATGCCATTGGCTGTATGCAATGCACCATGGCGGTGACGCTCCGCTGGGGACCGGCGGTAGGTACCGCGACTGATGCGGCGGAGCCTAGCCAGCGGCATGGACACCAGTCCATGTGCCAATGGCTACCTTGGCTGGGTAGATGGTGGTGCTGGGGTCACACCGCCGGGGACCGGCGGTAGGTACCGCGACTGATGCGGCGGAGCCTAGCCAGCGGCATGGACACCAGTCCATGTGCCAATGGCTACCTTGGCTGGGTAGATGGTGGTGCTGGGGTCACACCGCCGGGGACCGGCGGTAGGTACCGCGACTGATGCGGCGGAGCCTAGCCAGCGGCATGGACACCAGTCCATGTGCCAATGGCTACCTTGGCTGGGTAGATGGTGGTGCTGGGGTCACACCGCCAGGGACTGGCGCTAGGTTCTGGCATTTTCGTACACATTGCTGTGTATGTCAATCATGGACAATGTATAAGTGCCATGCAGCTACATGGTGTAGGGCACATCATTGTACACACGATGCCACAGAGCCATTGCATCCACAGGAGGACGCACGTTCAGTCTGAGCCACTTTAGCATGTGTTTGTGCCATTTTAGTAAGGCTTTTGATGGGTGCTGATAATTGACAGACGTCAGGTGCTCTACATAGATGTAGTGAGGTTTAATGTGTTGTTGGTCAGTGCAGACCTTGACCAGGCTGGTGGCACTGCATTGTATCGTACCTGACTTGTGCATTCAGAACTGATCATGCACACAACCAGAAGTGTCCCTGCTATTGTGATCATTGTGTTGATGAATGCTTCCACAATGTACATGATGCATTGAGGTCTGGCAGGTACGGCAGATGGGTATGACAGACATGTTAAGTCACATTAGATTTGTGGCTCTTGTAGCTCCATGTCTGCGCATGTCACTAGTTTAATCATTGTATCCACATTATTGTCACTTGGGTATTGTCACTGGAGAGGCCTGCCCTCTGTGTGTAGCTATTGGGCAGCCATGTAACCAGATGTGCCATGCAGCTTTCTGGCCATTGTTTTTTACCCATTACATCATTGATGTTTTGTGCTATGGCCATCTCATGATGCTTGTCATTGACCTATTGTTTTTAATCCTAAACTAGGAGGAGGCCAAATCTCCTACGTCAGGTGATTGTGCTTGAGGACATGGAGAATGAGGCAATCATCAGGAAATTCCGGTTGGACAGACCGACATTGAAGATCTTGTGTGATCTATTGGAGCCCCACCTGCAGCCTCGCCGTCACTATCCTACGGCATTCACACCCGCCCACAAGGTAATGGCAGCACTACACTTCTTTGCGACTGATTCCTTCCAGGAGACCGTGGCTAACGCTGGGGGAATGTCGCAGCCCATGTTCAGCATGGTGCTGAGGGATGTACTCGAGGCCATGATGATCTATCGGAATCGCTACATCCATTTCCCCCGGGGACGTGAATTGGCTGCCGTTAAGGGGGACTTCTATCCACTTGGGCACATCCCACATGTAGTCGGTGCGATAGATTGCACCCATGTGGCTCTGGTGGCACCGCAGGCGACGGAGCACATTTTTCGAAACCGGAAACACTACCACTCCATGAATGTGCAGGTGGTGTGCCTTGCAGACATGACAATTTCACATGTGTGTGCTAAGTATCCCGGTTCGGCACATGACTCTTTCATCATGAGGAACAGCATGGTGCCACGGATGATGGAGAATCTGCATCCCGAACGTGCCTGGATTGTGGGTGAGTTACACAACTGCTATCACGTGCTGTGTGTCACTGCCTTTACTGTGGCCGTACAACATTGCAATGTGTA
This sequence comes from Lissotriton helveticus, assembly GCF_964261635.1. Lineage (NCBI taxonomy): Eukaryota > Metazoa > Chordata > Amphibia > Caudata > Salamandridae > Lissotriton > Lissotriton helveticus. The sequence goes on along the minus strand of NC_136069.1, from coordinate 1,095,549,244 downwards.
TTTTTTTTTCACAGGGGACTCGGCTTATCCCAGTAGGCCATGGCTGTTGAGCCCACTCCGTAATCCCCAGACACCTGCAGAGATCCGCTACAATGAGGCCCATGGCAGGACACGACGGGTAATTGAACGTACTTTTGGCCTGCTGAAGGCAAGGTTCCGGTGCCTTGACAGGACTGGAGGCGCACTTGCATACTCGCCTGGGAAGGTGTGCAAGATCGTTGTGGCATGCTGTATGCTACACAACCTGGCCATCCACAAGGGGGTCCCCCTGCTCCTGGATGACGGTGAGGAACCAAGGCCACAACCTGCTCAGGGACCTGAATCCAGTGATGAGGAGAGTGGAGAGGAGGAAGGAGTTGACCAACGGCAGCAGCTAATCCAACGCTACTTCACTTGAAGGTGTGTGACGAGTTACAACGTCTACATAGTCTAGTGTCTTAGCTTATGTTGTGAATGGTTATGCGCAGATGTTCCCAATAGCCACATGTTCTGTCACCTATGTATGGGATTGTTGGAATGGACGTTACGTCCGGAGATGTATTATGGACGGCATTACAGCATTTCAGATAGACACTGTGTAGGGTACCTGTGATAATTAGGATATTTGTGGATCAGTGATCTGTGTGTGTTGCCACGATGAGACCAGTGACTGTAGTTCTGTTGTGTCTCCCTAGGTTCTCCATCGTGTTCCTGCCCTGCATACTGTACATCATGTTTACATATCATGGACATAATCATCATTGTAAATTATGCACTAAAGAATTCACTACACAAAATCTGGATTGTAAGGTATTTTATTTACGGGGTGGACATGTGAATTGTGCGTGAATATTTACAGGAAGGTGGGGAATGAGCAGTGAGTTGACAGTCATGGTCGCTGAGATGCAAGAGTAGACACCACATGCATGTGGTGACCCAGTCCAACAGACAGGTGCCATTGCCAAGGCAATGTGGGGAAAGATAGTCCAAAAGAGTCAATGCAGTTGGGGAGAGGGTTGTCTTCAAGGCTGGCTCCGTGACTGGCGTGTGGCAGGTGCTTGGCTTCCAGAGACTCCCAGGCTCTTCTTTGGACGCCCCCTAGATCTTTTTGGCGGTGGGGGGCCTGCTGAATGGCCAGCGGCGTCAGAGGACTCGCCCCTCTCTGTTGGCGCAGGGGAGGATGGTGGACTGTCATCCTGCTGCACAACAGGAGGGGATGGCGGTGATGGTTGGGACACAGGCCTGTCCCTCTGCAACGCCACTTGCTGGCCCATGAGGTCCACCATCTGTCCCATGTGGTTATTGATGGACCTCATCAGCAGGATGAGCTCCCTGAAAAATTCGTCCGACCGGCCACTTTGTCCCTGGACCTCTTGATAGGCATCCACAACTCTGGTGAAGTGGTCCAGGGATGGTGTCCACTCCGCCCGAGGTCTGGTGTTGGCCCTGGCCCTCCCACCTGCTCTGCTGCCACGAACTTCTTCCCTCGCCACTGGTGCGCCACGCACTGGCTCCCTGCCCTCCACAGTTGTTGGTGTGGGCTGGTCATCCCTAGGGACAGGGAGGGTGCTGCAGGTGGTACTGGTGGTCGTGGTGGTGTTGGTGGCAGTGGCTGCGGTGGTGGTTGCGGTGGAGGCAGAGGCTGTGACAGCAGGGGTCTGCTGCGTTGTCGTTGCAGCAGAGGTGGTGGTGGGGAGGATGGGGGCCTGGGACCTCTGGGTGTGTGGAACACCGGATGGGCCGGCCTGGAGCTCATCGTCCATACTGTCCTGGGAGTCTGCATCTGTGAGTCCATGTGCCGGAGGTGGAGACTGGCTCTGCGGGTCGTTGGTGTTGTCCCCAGCAGTGAGTTCTTCATCACCTGTGGAGTAGATGGGGAGTGGTCAGTGTTTGTGTCATCTGTGTATCATCAGCTGTCTGTACACTAGTGCATTGTGCTGTCATCAGTTGTACAAATCATGGCAACATCGTGTTACATTACATAGTGGATAGTTAGATCATGGTGTCCTAAAGGTTGATTGTCTATGCATTTTGTACAATAGTAAATAGATTAATACACACACACTTCATGAAGATAAACGGTAGTTACATACCTGTAAGGTGAGCGTGCAGGGTATAATGGCTGACACTTGCTCCTGGGTGGGGGAGGCCTCCATGCTGCTGGGCTGTGGGACAGGGGGCATGCTGGGAGTAGTGGTACAGGCCTCACCCCCACAAACACCCTCCAAGTGAAGATGGCTACCTACCTGTAAGTTTGTTTGTTACACAGTGCAATGGCTGACACTTGCTCCTGGGTGGGGGAGGCCTCCATGCTGCTGGGCTGTGGGACAGGGGGCATGCTGGGAGTAGTGAGACAGGCCTCCCATCACACTCCCTCCAAGTGAAGATGTCTACCAACCTGTAAGTTTGTTTGTTAAACAGTGCAATGGCTGACACTTTCTCCTGGGTGGGGGAGGCCTCCATGCTGCTGGGCTGTGGGACAGGGGGGCATGCTGGGAGTAGTGAGACAGGCCTCCCATCACACTCCCTCCAAGTGAAGATGTCTACCAACCTTTAAGTTTGTTTGTTAAACAGTGCAATGGCTGACACTTTCTCCTGGGTGGGGGAGGCCTCCATGCTGCTGGGCTGTGGGACAGGGGGGCATGCTGGGAGTAGTGAGACAGGCCTCCCATCACACTCCCTCCAAGTGAAGATGTCTACCAACCTTTAAGTTTGTTTGTTAAACAGTGCAATGGCTGACACTTTCTCCTGGGTGGGCGAGGCCTCCATGCTGCTGGGCTGTGGGACAGGGGGCATGCTGGGAGTAGTGAGACAGGCCTCCCATCACACTCCCTCCAAGTGAAGATGTCTACCAACCTTTAAGTTTGTTTGTTAAACAGTGCAAAGGCTGACACTTTCTCCTGGGTGGGGGAGGCCTCCATGCTGCTGGGCTGTGGGACAGGGGGGCATGCTGGGAGTAGTGAGACAGGCCTCCCATCACACTCCCTCCAAGTGAAGATGTCTACCAACCTGTAAGTTTGTTTGTTAAACAGTGCAATGGCTGACACTTTCTCCTGGGTGGGGGAGGCCTCCATGCTGCTGGGCTGTGGGACAGGGGGCATGCTGGGAGTAGTGAGACAGGCCTCCCATCACACTCCCTCCAAGTGAAGATGTCTACCAACCTTTAAGTTTGTTTGTTAAACAGTGCAATGGCTGACACTTTCTCCTGGGTGGGGGAGGCCTCCATGCTGCTGGGCTGTGGGACAGGGGGGCATGCTGGGAGTAGTGAGACAGGCCTCCCATCACACTCCCTCCAAGTGAAGATGTCTACCAACCTGTAAGTTTGTTTGTTAAACAGTGCAATGTCTGACACTTTCTCCTGGGTGGGGGAGGCCTCCATGCTGCTGGGCTGTGGGACAGGGGGCATGCTGGGAGTAGTGAGACAGGCCTCCCATCACACTCCCTCCAAGTGAAGATGTCTACCAACCTTTAAGTTTGTTTGTTAAACAGTGCAATGGCTGACACTTTCTCCTGGGTGGGGGAGGCCTCCATGCTGCTGGGCTGTGGGACAGGGGGGCATGCTGGGAGTAGTGAGACAGGCCTCCCTCCCTCCCTCGCACCCACAAACAGGCTCCAAGTGAAGATGTCTACCAACCTGTAAGTTTGTTTGTTAAACAGTGCAATGGCTGACACTTTCTCCTGGGTGGGGCAGGCCTCCATGATGCCGGGCTGTGGGACAGGGGCTATGGTGGGAGTTGTTGTACTGACATTCCGGCCCCATACAGGCCTCCTCAGCAGAATGGCTGGCTACATGTTGGTTAGGGATGGACAGTGTATTGGTGGTTGGGTATTGCAAGGAGGTAAAAGTCAATGTGGTCTTAAACATTTGTCTGTACTTACCAGCCTCCGCTCCCCCGGCTACTCCTGTGTAACTCTCAGGTAGCAGGATAGCAAGCACCTTCTCCTCCCATGGTGTGAATGTCTTCAGTGGGATGGGAGGGCCACTGCCAGTCACGTTTGCCAGATTCCAGTTCTTGCTCCTCTTCTCCTTGACAACCCTCTTGAGATCATGCCACCGCTTCATGATCTCCTTCTTGGATCTTGGGGTGGCCCCAACTGCATTCACCCTTTGGACAATCCTTTCCCACATTTGTGTCCTGGTGGCTAATGGTGTCTGTTGAACTAGGTTCCCAAATAGTTGTGGTTCTACTCTCACAATCTCGTTGACCATGACTGTCAACTCACTCTCTGTGAATTTGGGCATTTTTTGTGAGGTCATGGTGTGGGGGTGTTGAGGTGTTTGTGGGTGCAGGGGTGTGTGGGTGCAAGGGTGTGGTGATGAGGTGTGTTCTGTGCTGGGGGTTTGATTGTGATGGTGTGATGGTGGTGTTGATGGTGGTGGTGGGTGTTGTGTGCGATTTTGCCTCTCTCAGATGTGGTGTGTGGCCTTCTGTTCTGGGAAGATGCAAAGGATTGTGGTGAGTGGAGGGTGTGGATTTGTACTCAGCTGTGTGGGTGTGTCCAATTGGATAGTGGTTGTCAGGTGTGTAGTGGGTGTGGTTATGTAGTATTGTGTATTTCTTTGCCATTTCTGTATCTGTGTGTGTGTGTTGTATGTATTTGTGGCTGGGCTACTTTGTTTATGCAGTATTTTGCATCGCTGCGGTGCTTTGACATCGACCGCGATGGATTTCGTGTTCGTCCGCTGCGGTGACTTTGCTGGTGCTTGTCCGTCATTTCTCCCATGCAATCCTGCCTTCGACCGCGGCGGTCGGTGCCTGCCGGTCCGCCCGCGCCACCCTCGGGGATATCGTAATTTCCTGTGCGGTGTCTCCGCTTTCCCTGTGGGCGGTGTTGTATTTCCAGCTGCTTTTCCGACCGCCGCGGTCGGAGTTTTGTCATCACCGCACACGTCGGGCGGTTTCATTTTCACCGCTACCGCCGCGGTCGGTCTCTAGTGGCGGTCGATCCTAATTTGTCTGCCGGTTGCACCGCCTCCATGGCGGGCGGTTGTTTCCCGCATCCATGGCGGGCGGGGTGGTTTTCCGCCCGCTATCCTAATGGGGCCCCAAGTGTCTAAATTGATGGTATTTTTTCTAAAATTAATTGTATAACTGACTTATTAAGTATATCTTAGTAAATAGATCTATTAGCGAGTAATGTTTAAATATTTAAATATCTGTATCAGTGTCTCACTTTGTATATAGGTGGCTGCATGGGTTGGTGAGTAGCTACATGAGTGTGCATATGGGTTATTCGTTGTTTTTTTGAGTATCAGTATGAGCGCATAGATGCATGAATGAGTGACTCACTGTTTGTATGTGTTTTGAAGACAGCATGTGTGCAGGACTGTATGGTTGGATGAGTGTGTATATGGGTGTGTTAGTGAGTGAATGACTGTCTCAATAGTGTCTTTATGAGTAAGTACATATGTTTTAAACTAGTATATGTGAGTATTGATGTATATAAGTGAGTATATATGAGAGTGAGAGATTGAAAGACTTCCTGTATAAATAAGTATGTGTTTCTATAAGTGATTGTTTAAGAGAGTAAGTATGTGTACGTTCCTGTAGAAGTAAGTATAGTGGGGTGTGTATAGCTGTATATGCAAGTAAATGGATGTTTGATAGTTTATTTGCATATGTGAGTATGTGTGTGCGTAACACAATGTATGAGTGTAGGTGTGTAACAGGATGTATAGGTGTATGAGTACATATGATGAGTGAGTACATGTATGAGTGACTATATAGAACTGTTGATCAACGAGTGGATGTGTATGTAGATTTTAGATTACTGAATAGGTTGTTCTAACTGGTATTGGTATCTTCATTGTTTTGAAAAATGTTAGTTTCTATTTTTCAATGTGTGTATCAAAGGTTATATTAGGATGAGAGGAGGTCTGCCACTCTTTCACAAGGATGATGTCATCAGTGATGTCATTTGAGATGTCATGAGTGATGTCATGAGTGATGTTACTGACCATGTCATGAGTGATGTAATATGTGATGTCATCAGCAGTGGATTGCGGGCGCGCGAGTTATAGTTAGCTGAACTAACTATAACGGGGGAATTTCAGTGGTTTTGTGTGAGTGAAATGTACAGCTAACTATAACATGTGTGAAACCTATGGTTTTTTCAGTGAATTTGCAAGGTTTTTTAAATGCTAATTCGCAACTATACCGTGCTTTAAACCTATGTTTTTTTCAGTGAATGTCATAGGTTTTGTAAATGCCAACTTTAAATGTATTAATTGTTATATTTATTTTTTTGATACTGATTTACATTTTTTATAATAATTATTTTTAGCTATTTTATTTTTTGAATTATATTACATATTTTTAATGTAAAATAATTTAAAAAAATAAAAAAAATTATGTATTTTTTCCATATATGAAAATTAATTTCTATATTTTTTTAATAATTTTTTTGTGTGGTAAACGTGTAGTACGCGTACCGTCCTCGCACACTGCTGCGCAACTGTAATCGTACTGTACACGTACCCGCGCATATGTCACAGATACTTTAAAGCACTCCATTCCCTAAAGCCTGCCTCACTACATGAGTACATGCTTACTGAGTGAATGATTACAATATTATAAGTAAAGACACTGAGTGAATTCTTAATTGGTTCACTTTTACTTTACTGAATGAATTACAAAAAAAGGGAAGTTATTTGAAAAATAAGTCGAAAAAAAAGGGAACTAATGTTAATACATGTATTTAAAAAAAGTAACCTATAAAAATGCTTTAAAAAGAAAAACAAGTTTAAATAAAGCATTTTTGAAATTAAACAAAAGTTAAAAAGTATGGAAAGAGGCACGTTTACATAAACAGGTGACGCACTAAAACAGTGGAAATGAAAACACCTGTTAACTGAAAAATGTGACTTAAAAGTGGGAGGAGTAATAAATTGATCCCATAGACTGTTAAGTAACCAAAAAGTATTAAACCACATCCGTGGGATGATTAGTTTTGTTTCAGAGAATCAATACAGGCGAAGACACTACGAGCAAGGTAATGATTCGGGACTGCAGAAGCATCCAGACAATATCTTTCATTTCCTCAGAGGGAACATATTGTTAATGTATATTTAAAAATACATAAAACATTATGTCCCCTCCAGAGGAGTTGGATGAATTTCGACGGAGGAAGGAAAAAATATGGAAGAGAGGTAAATTATCTTAATGGGCATATATTTTATATATTTAAGAAAGAAAGCAAAAGTATTTAAATGATTATAGAATGTGATACGATTACCTTTCAAGAGAATATAATAACGAGTTCAATAAAAAACCATTACAAGAAATATATGTTATTTAATGAATTACTACGTGCAAAGTAATGATTAGAAGCGATGTCGTAATCTTCAATTTATCCTTCATTTCCACAGAGGGATCATATTGTTAATATATTTTAATTTATATTAAACTGTATGACCCTTCAACTGGAGTTGGATGACTTACAACCCACAAAATTTCTTTTTTTTTAGTATGCAAGTTTTTCTTAATGATTGAAAAATATAGTATAAATTAACTTTCGAGAAAATACTTAGCAATAAAAGAGAATACTCTTTAACTTCTAGAGTGAAAATGGGCTAAAAGTATTTATATTGAGTAGTGCTTTTAGTAATTTTCACTCGTGAAGAACAAGAGGATGTTCTTTGCAACCACTTTTTTTCAACAAAATAATATGATTGTGTCTTCAAATAATAATGTGAATATTAATTCTTTCAATTTTTAAAAATGATTGTAAAATGTAATAATAACACGAAATGTACATTAAAAAAAAGATGAAGTAGTGAGGGAGTATTTGCCGTAGCACTTCTATTCTACTTTATCTGCAAGTAAAAAAAGCCCAAACATTTTAAAGAAATGATGGTGCAACACTTATATAATGTAAACTTAAGAAATGAGTGCTTATGATAAAATAAAAGAAATGTGGTCCAACGCATGATACCAATGAATGAAAAAAAAATACATTTCACCCATATGATGAATATAAAAGAGTCAATACAAATATTTTGAAAACTTGTGCATATTTTTAAATACCTTTACAGTCAACAAACTTGTAAGCAGAGTACACAGTTTAAGTCAAAAGCACCCTACCACAACTAGTTTTTGAAACGCATTGTAAAATAAAGTGCGTCACAAAATGGGCTACATACATGGTGAGTGTATCGTAACGTCACATACAAAAAAAAACAATCAAAATTAGCATCAAGAACGTAGACGTAACCACACAACAGCCAATGAAATGTTTTTCAAAATCTGCGCAAGGAAAGGGATTGGTAGCTAATACGTCTTCTTACAATGCTTCACAACCAATCAAAAAGAGGTGTTGAAAGTATTTGTTTTTAACATACGAGCAAATCAGATAACCTTGCAAGTACACGCATGAGAGGCAATTATTAAAGATGACTTGCTTTTGCAAGACCCCGAAAGGCTTCTTCCTGAATAAGTACGCACTTCACTGCTCGACCCCATTCAATGATTCTTCAGGCTCTCAAGCCTAAACACGTCACAAATCATCTCTCATCACTTTCTCTTCTTTTTTAGTATATAGTGTGAGGCAGACTGCGTGACCCTATGCCTAGAGCCCTTGAAGGCCCCGGAGACTGCCAGGCCCCAGGGCCAGCTCCTGCAGTGTCCCGGAGCCACGTGGCCCCCCTGCCAACATTCAAAAGCCACAGGGGGTGGTAGTAAATTAATCGAGGCTCAATACGTTAGTACAGCCCACTCCGCTTACTCTACCAAGAAAACACAACAACGCTAAATGGCCCAGATTTCCATTGTAGTGATTTCTTAGTTCCAGGTCTAGTGGTCAGATCGGCACACACACTCCCTCATGGCTGGAATACACCCACACCACACCCATCCAGCACATACGTCACTACACACGTGACCCTACCTATAAAAAAGACGGGGCACACGTGCTGTACGCCATTTTAGAGTTGCTCCCATCGCAAGCGCTGTGATGGCCCGTCCTGGTGGTTCGCATGCTTCATGTAGTCCCAAACTACCGAACAAGGGGGCCCACTACCACATGCGTGGCCTCTTTGGTCACCGAGTTAGTGGTACCCAAAGCACTGAGCGGGTGAAGAACCTGCGATGATGATGATGAGAGCACGAGTATGTCATTAGCCATAGAGATATCAAGACTCAGCACCATATATGAGACTTCTTTGTGGCAGATCGGGACAACATGATGCAAAAGGTGTCCGTCCACGAAAAGGTGAGCAGTGAGGTCTAGGTATACATCGGAGGGAGTCGAAGGGCAGTAGCAGACTGTATATGAAAAAGCGTTTCAGCTATTTAGAAAAACGCAGTCCTTTATAGTGTATGAAATTACATGTATATATTTTTTTTCCAATAGCAGGAACGTTTTTATAATCGCTCAAACGTCCGGAATATAAACTTTACAAATACTTATTTTAAATGTGAGAAGGAAAGTGTGTGAAAGGGCGATGTTATCCAACTCCACATTAAGATAGTAACAATTACCAATCATAACATCTTTCTTTTACTATCTTTTAGATGTAGAGCTTCAGGGTGGATTATGTCCCAGCACGTGGTGAAAAATACACTGGTGACAGAAAGTTGAGCTGCGAATATTCTTTGCAGTCACTCTCTCACTTCTTCCCTCCTTTCATAACATAATTACACACAAAGTTAACTTCCTTTTTACCTTACAGGTTGTGTTTCACAAATTGGCGTCCCCCCCCAACACCTCTAAAACTCAATGTTCGAGGATTCTGCGATGATGCGTGGCCATCGTAACGACTTCTAAGAAAGCTGCTTCGACACGTAGTGCACCCTCTTTGAATCACGCCAATGGCACAAGGTGAGCAAACAAGCTTGTTTCCGAAACAACGACAAGTCATCAGTGAAAGGAGAAAGTGGGACTATACTATTACTAACTCTTTATACTATCTTTCAGATCACTAAAGTAGAGGGTGCACTATGAACCAGCACATGCTTGGACACACAACGGAGGCAAAAGGTGAGCTACGAGTATTTTCGCCAGTATTAACTGCTCCATCTATAACTTTCTCTCTCCCACGTTTTAATGTTGTTTTTTCTCTTTCTCTTTCTCACTTTCTCTCACATCGTTCCTCTTTCTCTTTTAAAGTTATGGACGCTGCTGTCCACTCTGCCGTGCACAACATTAGCTAAGTACAAGTAGTGAACTCTGTTGGCCACAGTGAAGGCTGCTTTGACACGTAGTGCACCCTCTTTGAATCACGCCAATGCCACAAGGTGAGCAAAGAAGCTTGTTTCCGAAACAATAACAAGTTATCTGTAAAAGGAGAGAGTGGGTGGTGTCCAGCACATTCACTGCATATAAATATTACCTAAGAGCAGTTACAATAGATAGGTTACAACAGTCTGACGAACAGATCTACAAGCTTCTTGCGCCACTTTTGTGTCACTTTTAACATGGGAAAAGTAGCGCAAGGACCTTGTAAATATGCCTGTGACTTCTCAAGAAAAACACTCACCTCCAGACTCTGCGAGTCAATGAGGTGCAACAGTCTAGGTACGCAAGGGCAGGTCTACAAGAAAGTGCTGCAGCGTGGCACTGTAAGCCCTTTGACTGCACCACGCTGCGGCACTTTCAAAGCGTAGGAATGCGACATATTTACAAGGATATGTCGCATTCCTGTGCTCGCCCCTCCACTGGCACACAAACAGCTGCCATGCGCCGGAGCAGGCACCCTTGCACCAGGGTTCAAGGTTGCCTGCGCCAAGGGGAGATTGTTTTTGTGCAGGAAGGGGCACCTTCCTGCACAAAAACAATCACTAAAGGCTTTTTCGTCTTTCAATGCGGGCGTAGAATGTAGCACGCATTGAAAGAGGAAAAAAACGCGGAGAAATTAAAACATTTGTCCTCGTTGCACCTTGCTACGCCACCTCTAGGGTGGCGTAGCATTCAGACGCATCTCCAGATTCACGATTTCTCGAAAATCTGAAGTTGTGTCTTGTTCAATGGGTGTTGGGTGGGAACACCCACAGCAACATTCATGAAACGCCCCTTCAACGCAAAGTGCTGCGTGTGAAGGGGTCATATTTACAAGGAGAGGAAAAGTCATGCAAGGTGCCTTTTCCTCTCCTTGTAAATATACAGGAGTCCCCTGCACCACCAGTACGTCACAAAAAGTGACGTACTGGTGGCACAGGGGGCTTGTAAATCTACCCTGCAATATTGAGAACTCACCGCTATGCAGTGGAAGTGTATGTGATATACTACTTTGGAAGAAAAACAGTGGAAGCTAAAAAAATACATTATCCTGAGTATGCAAATAAATAAAGCAAAATTATACGTTTGCAGTTGTATGAACTATGCTATTACTAACTGTATATACTATCTTTCAGATCACTATAGGGTGCACTATCAACCAGCACATGCTTGGACACACAACACAGGCAAAAGGTGAGCTAAGAGTATTTTCTCCAGTAATAACAGCTCCATCTATAACTTTCTTTCTCCCACGTTTTATTGTAGTTTTTTCTCTCTTTCTCTTTCTTACTTTCTCTCACATCGTTTCTCTTTCTCTTTTAAAGTTATGGACGCTGCTGTCCACTCCGCCGTGTAGAAGGTCAGGTGACTTTAGCCACAGTGTTTACAGAAGGTAAGCAGAGCTGCCTAGATATATAATACCTCCTATTAAAAAAATTACAAATAAAAGAGCTTATTTACAAGCTCTTTGTGCCACATTTGCGTCACTTTCAACATGAAAAAAGTAACACAAAAGTGGCGCAAGACTTTTGTAAATAAGCCCTAAAGAATATTCTTCTGTATATTGACTTGATCTCTCACCTAATTCTGTCTCATGTCTGAATCATTTTAAAGACCTGTTGATCAGTCATTTAAATGACGCAGTAGGCACTTCCATACAGACACCGCTTGAACGCGGACCTATAAGACAAGTGAAATGTATCAGGAACACTGCAGATATAAAAATAGGAAAATATCGGCAAGTGTTACCTTGACTTGTAATGTTTAACCTCATTTAGACACATCGATCTAATTTTAAACAAAAATGTTCCTTTTTGTTTTGCAGATTACCTACCGTACGTCTATTGGAGTACACATCACATATTGTTTATTATATTGTTTTATTAAAGTTATGTTTCTAGTTCTTTATTGTAGTTATATCTTGTTGTTTTAATAAAAGTTAATTTAAAAAAGTATATACGGCTTTTTTGGGGGGGGGTAGCGATCCCCTTAGAAATAATAAATATAATATGAAGGATAATTCTGAGACTATTTACCAGATATGTACCAGAGTCTATAGCTACGACTAATGCTTCCAATTAGAAAAGTTTTAAAACTCTGCAACAGTAACTTTTTTCAATTACCAACATAGGGTGGTGAGCTTCTAACCTCTGTGCTCACGTAAGTGTTCCATGAACAGTTTCTATGGTAACGGGCAGAAAGTCGTTTGGGGGTAGAGTTCAAAGGTACTGGCTGTACAAAAACCGTTATATTTACCCTGGATTGTCTACAAGACAGAAGGGAAAGCAAAGTAAAACAAAACACTGTACCAGATTTACAACCCCCTTGCGCCACTTTGGCGACCAATGCCCCCCTACAAAATTAAATGTTTGTGGGCCTCAATGACGCCTCTCAATCCCCAGGAACAACCACCCCTGGAGATTTCTGTACTGTGTGACGGGGGCTGTGTGGCCCACTGCCTGGTGCCCTTGAGAGCCCTGGAGACCGCCACGCCCAGAGCCGGTTCCTGCAGTGTCCTGGGGTGCCTACCCCTTGGACAATGCTGTTTGCTATAAGAAGACGGAAGTCTTCTGGCTCCCGCCATTCCATAGTAAACTTGGGGCCATACTATCAAGAAAGGGCGATACATTATCGCCGCTTTTATTGGCAGGAAACTGCCGCTAAAGCGGCGATAATGGGCTTGATAATATGCCCTTGTGAATTCCCATAGAAGCCCAGGTTCTGGTGTTCTGGCAGTTTCCTGCCGCTAAAGCGGCGATAATGGTCTTGATAATATGCCCTTGTGAATTCCCATAGAAGCCCAGGTTCTGGTGTTCTGGCAGTTTCCTGCTGATAAAAGCGGCGATAATGTATCGCCCTTTCTTGATAATATGGCCCTTAGTTTGCATTTTGAAAGACAGAGCAGTGAAATCTGTTCTTACTTTCAAAAACCAAACAAGATTGCATTTTGACATGCAAGTTAGCATCTCCCCATGTGTAAAAGCAATGCCAGCTCCCGAAGAACGCGGAAAGCCGGCCGGACCGTGGGGGCATAGTGACTCCCCAACATTTTTTTATATGAACGGGGGATATGATCCTCTGGAATATTAGAAAGTTCTGATAGAGGATATTTTTTAACGGAAAAAGTAAAAGTTGCGCACCCAGCTCAGTGCGGCCCCCTGTTGTGCACGCCCTGGATGACCGACTTATAATCTGTAGGGTGCGCGACTGCAGCACCTTTGGTGCACAACTTCTACGCTTATGAAAGACGCCAGTACCATTCCACATCAGGAACTACTAACATGCAGCTCCCCATCTGCAAAAGCAATCTAATTTAAATTTTGAAAGAGAAACATATTTCCTTGCTATAGGACGGCGGGATGGGCACCCCGGGACACTACAAAATCTGTCCCTCCCACAATACCTAAAGCCCCGGCCAGTGATGGTCCCCGGGGCTGTGAAGAGCGTACCATTTTACCATTAAAAAAAAAATAGTCCGAATCACTAATATTTATTATCCCCGGAGACCCCATCCCCCGGGGCTTCCATAAAACGTTGGGGACAGTAGGGGGAGCCCCAATGCCCCCACGGTCCCACCCGGCTCCCCGCGTCCTTTGGGAGCCGGCATTGCTTTTCCTCAGGGAGAGCAGCTAACATGCTATTTGAAAGAGAGAGCAGTTTAACCTACTCTCTCTTCCAAATGGGAAAGCAGTTTGCAATGACAGGGTGGTAGCCGCGATGCTTCCACCCTGTCATTGCAAACGGCAGTGTCCCAGGGGTATTGTATTGTATTGTAATTGCATTTATATAGCGCTTACTAACCCCTGGCGAGCCGTCAAAGTGCTTTTTCGGCGAGTAGCACGCTGCTCCGGGACCCATAGAGGATTAGTGTTGACTTAGTATAGTGAAACATGCAAGTACATTTTAAGTGGTGGATTCATTAATCAGTTTTTTGTGAATGATAGCAGAAGGAGAGAGGAGGACAAAGGTTATTATTTATATAGCGCTTGTTGACGCACGCTATTCAGGAAGCCTACAAAGGATTAGTGGTGAATTAATATGAAGTATGAAGTAATTTCAGTTCAATGTAGAAAAACCCATTGAGCTCAAAGTTAAATTGTGTTTAGAATTGTGTTGCCTATTGCAACCACTGTAACTATTGTGCTTACAAAGGTCATTGCCTTTCTGCAAAGTAACTACCTGAAGTCACTCATATTGGGAAAAGTATATTTTTATACCTGTTGGTTCTAAAAATAAAACGACTATGTCTTTTGATATAAAAACAATTGGCCTGGAGTTCAGTTCTTGAGTGTGTGAAACCTTTTGCTGACTGAGTGTGTACAACAAATGCTTTACACTGTCCTTTGATACTGCCTTACTGCTCGACCAAGCCACCACTTTAGAGAGTAAAGTCAGATCTGATTTTAACCTTTGTTATACCTCTGGAGATTGTAAACTCTACACACACTATACCTTACTTTGGTCCAGTATATATTAGAACCACTTTCTTACAGCTTGGTTACAATGTGAGTAGGAGTCCCCCTACAAACCCAGGAGTAGGCACCGTGAGACACTGCAGGAGCTTGCCCTTGGGGGTGGCGGTCCCCAGGGCCATCTTGGGCTCCAGGAGGGGGGCCACCGTGGCCCCCCTCCAACACTTTCAAAAAGCCCCGGTGGTGGTCCTCAGAGCCCCCTCTCAATTAATATTTTAAAGGGTTTGGAGGTCCCCAGGGCTGGAGGGGCCTCAGAGCCCCCCTCAATTAATATGTTTAAAACCCGGGGACTTGACCCCCCGGACGCTAATTAGCACTAAAGCGGGCTTCGGGTTTTCTTTTTCACGCTATACGCATATCCTACACCCATCCCATGATTTTTTGGGCCTCGGGGGTCTTGTGAGACCCCCTGAGCATGCCTAGGGGGTCAGGATGTATATATATGATTGTTTATGATGCAATGTGCAGTTAGTTGATGTTTAGGTGTAGGTTATTTTGACCTTTTGTGAAAACGTGTCTTAAGAGGGGCGGAGGGTTGATGTTTATTATGTTGTGCTAAATGTGTAGCGTAAGCAAGTGTAAGTTAAGGTAGCCTTACATAGTATGTAGGATAAGGTAGTGTAGGTTAGGTTAGATTAGTTAGTTAGTGTAGGTTAGATTGTTTTAGTAATTTCAATTTTTCTTCTGACATTAAATGTAATTTTTTGCTTCATACAGGTCTACATCATATGTGTGCTTGTGTAATGTTATGTTAATGCATTTGTCTTTGCTAGCAGTATTTGGCAACATGTGTAGCTGTTTTACCTATGGACAGGGCTCTCTGAGTTTGGTCATGGCTTTGCATTATCTGTCTACAGACATTGTTGAGCAGTGCATGTAGCAATCACAATGCAAACTGTACACAGTGTAACACATGTATTCACATTCGATTTCTCTGTCGGGTACATCATACAACATGCTTGGAGGGATATTGTGGTCAAAACATTTGCCCAAATTGAAGGTTTTTGGACTCACACACTGATAGCTGCCTGTACATAGTCATACTTGCTGCGTTTACTTGTCAGCCCAATGTTGTTTGCTTGATAGTATTCATGGGTGGACCCAGCACTTGTGGTGTGACTTCATTCACAATTAACATTGACTGCATGACACCTCTTGCACCTTATGCTTGCAACCTTGAGCTCCCACTATCTAGTCAACAGATAACAAGCCATTCACCTGAACCACTGGTGGTTCTGATGCGGTGATGCTGGATCCCCGGATTCCTCCTAGGGGTCTGTGCTTGACACCATGGTGAAACGCTGTACCAATCACAGGCCCCACAGGGAAAGGGGATTGGAATTTGGAAAGACCCGAGACGAAGTGGTTCTCCCGTGCGTTGACTGCAGTGAACCTCACAGGGACTCGCCTCAGAACTTATGATGCACTAGGTCAGGGAGTACCTACAAGGCACAATGGTATAGGTAAGTACATAAAACTGAGGTTGTTTTTCTTCCTTTACATTATATAGCCCATAAGTAGTAACCCATATCTAACACAGGCGTCTACAAGGTTCTGTTTTTCCAATGACTGAGTCTTCTGAACTCTCTCTTGGCTAGAGATTGGAATCTCACCAAGGATCTTCGAAGATGGTACAGTTGAACATTCAAGATTTCCTAACACAGTGTTCTAAAATAGTTCTGTGATTTGCTGTGGCACAAACTCTAGTACTTTTGGCAAGTTAAATTCCTGAGAACAGCCAGCTTAAAAAATTAGATGAAAAGCACACGAGGAAGGCCCAGGAATAACTGGATTCTGAAAGAGCCATGTCAGACAAGGTTAATGAAAGCTTACAAAATATTGTCTCAATGAAAGGATTCATTCAAGAAGGCTACTGATACTCCAAATGAAATCTATTCCCTTCTGAAAGAGGAGTTGGCCCCCATTCTGCTTGATCTTTTTTATTTAATGTATATATTAATACAAGATCTCCCCTCATCTTGGGACTTAGCCACAATAATTATATTAATAAAACCTAATAAAGATCCAAGGCTATGTGAATCATATAGGCCGATCTCCCTTCTCAACAATGATTACAAAATATATACACAAGTAATTACTAAAAGGTTGGATCGGATGGCTTGCCTTTTGATTCACAATGACCAGAAGGGTTTTATAAAGGGTAGGCATCTGCACGACTTAACCCATCATCTAATAGGTACAATTGATTTAGCAACAGAAAGTGCCACACCCCTAACTGTAATGACTTGTGATGCAGCTAAAGCATCTGATAGGGTCAATTGGCCCTTTCTCCAAGAGGTAATTCAATGCTTTAACTTAGGCCACAACTTTGTTGCAGCAATTAAAGCGCTGTACAAAAACCCCGTTGCTCGAGCTTTGGTAAATGGCACCCTTTCTACACAGGTTATAATAGGTAGGGGCACTAGGCAGGAGTGCCCACTTTCACCTTTACTGTTTAACTTGTAGATATAGAGCCACTCGCTCAAACTAAGGAAATGTAAGGACATCATACAATTTTCCTGTAACGGGTGGGTCAAGAAAATAGGCTTTTATGCAGAAGACTTGATGATATTCACTGGTTACCTACAAGACGCAATAGTATCTATTTGAGAAATATTAAAAAGTTTTGGGGAAATATCTGGATAGAAAATATAAGGATATGCACAAGGGTCTAAGGGATAGTATTTATCGACCGACTAAGCTCCATACCCCAAATTCAATACATATACAACATAAAGGAGATAGTCGGTCTATTTAGTCAGACAAAAACCTCTTATTGCTCTAAAGGAATGCTCACCAAACTCAGATAGCTTGCCCAGCACTCGGCAAGAGTGTGAATTCCATCAGCCCACCACTTCGGCGGAGCATCGTCATCTAGAAAACAATGGAGTAGAGTCTATGCAATCAATGTTGCTCATAGGCTAACCATGTTGGGTACTTGACCTCTTACTCCAGATCAACTAAGCCAATGTGCTTTTCAAAATATGTGAGTGCTAATGGTGTACAGTGCTATTGTGGACGTGAAAATAAAAATGACTATAAGGGCGACAAATACGTTTATTGGAGATCGTCCAAATGTCATGAATAAAAACAACCTGATAGTATGGAACAAATTTACTATCTCATGGCAATAGGTAAGGTCGACATGTTTCAGCCGCTATGGCAATGTTACCCGGCTTTCTTCAGGACCTGATGGGTGAAATATGCTACTGCAAGACTAAAACACTGTGTGTGAAAAATAAATGTATAATCAGTGAGTGTTTCAAAAGGAATGAGTGCATCAGTGGTCAAAGACCACCCTACCAGAACTGGATGGCGTGTACGTGTAGGTAAATGCGTACTCTTCTTTCCTAAAACAAACAAAAAAGAGGAAAGTTAAACTGAAAAATGAGGAGCAAAACATTCTGAGCAAAGCGGTAATATCAGATGTCAATTCTAAAAGTAATTGACAATACCAGCCCTGTAAGTGCCTCCGTTTGAAAATACTATATTTCTAGAAGAAATTTTGAAATTACTCACCCTACTTGCTGTGGGAGTATGCCTCACCTCACCCGGCAACTGCTCGGTGGTTGAGGCCCCACTCTATTTGTAAGTGAAACAAGGGAACATAGGTGATGACATCATACAACATGGTCCCTCAGTTTTACTTAGGTATCAAATGAAATAAAATTAAACCTAAATCAGATACAAGATCGAAACATTCATACACTATGCTAAAATACAGGTAGTCCCCTTTAAAATAATATTTATTGCCTTATGAGGGGATGATTAAAAGAGATTCATAGCTGATGGGGAATACTGGCCAATCAAAGCTGGTATGTATGGCCATTGCTTATAAATATGCAAAGTTAGGCATAGCTGTTAGCAGGTTCACCATCTCTATACAAGCAAGGGATATCAAGTACAATGTTCAGAAAAGACCAAAGTTCTACCCAGAAGGGTATAACCTAACAGTTTGTCTAGATCATTTAAAACCTTAAGGACATGTAGGAGAGAAAGCCAAGCAGCAGAAACCCTCCCATAGTGTCTCCTTACCTGTCCGTCGGTACCCCCGGTCAAGTTCCGAGCCAAAGGGGAGGTACCTGACGGCAGGATGGTGTTTCTTTTTATAGTGCCCCTTATTGGGACAACTAGTGCTCAATAATCAATAAGCCAATGGGCGGGTGCAATGTTGTAATGCATGCCGCGCTGCCACAAATCGCGTAATGCGAGATTTTCTCTGAGCTATCCATCGCGCGATAGAGCACGCGTCTAGTAGAAAACACTGCCTCTTTTGGAAAGCACGCATGCGCGCCCGGCAGAATACTCCGTGCAGCGCATGCGCGCTCCGGTTCCATTACGCTGTTTAGAGGCAGAGACAGCACAAGGCTGTATGAATTAGAAAAGAAAAATCGGGGCAAGTGTTATTGTTGTTATTTACAAAGTGGCAGCATTCACTGTCGTCGCATGGCATTATTCGAAGATTGCCTATAGATGTTGTGCATATTAATAGTGCCTCATATCAAGTTAAATTACGCTATTTAGAGGCTGAGACAGCACGAGGCTGCATGAATTGGAGAAGGAGAGTCGGGGCAAGTGCTATTGTTATAATTTCCGAAGTAGCAACATTCAGTGTCACCGCACAACATTGTACGATATTTGCCTATAGATATTACACATGTTAGTTGTGCCTCATGTCGAGTTAAATGACGCTATTTGGAGGCAGAGGTGGCACAGGGCTGCACAAATTGGAAATGGAGAGTTGGGGCAAGTGCTATTGTTATTATTTTCAGGTAGCAGCATTCAGTATCACCACACAGTATTGTTCCATATTTGCCTATAGATATTATACATATTGATAGTGCCTCATGTCCAATGCGGGCATGATGTTGTCATGACAAGACAAGAGTGGTTCAGAGGGAATAAGCTTCCAGTCGGGCTACCCACGCCATGTTTTCAAAGTATTTGAATAAACTGGGGGATACTTACTATGTTTATCAATTCATAACTGGTATATCTCATTTCTTTTGTTACTGTAGCCTGAGATCTTTACACAAGTACGATGGGATATGGCCCTTTAGTTACCCTGGATAGTTTTTAAAGACAACAAACCAGGGTTTGGGTTGGTGCACATGGTTTTTAATGCGAATGTTACTTAAATTAAAACCCAGCCTGGTGTGTGTCATAGATATTTAGGGAAGTCTGTCACTCTGGTTGAGCTGGCTCCTAGTACTCATGATGTATGAATGGTCTAGTGGGTGTCTTCCAGGATTGTACACATAGGTGCCACAACATTAAACATTATAACAAACTTTGCACATGGAGTTTATCAGTGGACAACCATTCGGATAATTTGGCAGAAGATGTCCTATTGGAGATAGTATTCACATCGACACCCACGGAATGTTGTCATTGAGGCTGTTTGTATCACATTTAAGTTTAAAAATCCACTTTTGTTGCTTGATGAACAGAAATCTTGAAATGTCAGTCACATGTTGGGGAATGAATGGACGTTCCAAAACCAGCCATTTCATGTCGTCCGTTTTGTGTTTTAGGGACAGAAAGTGATTTGTCAGGCATGTAGATTGCTTGTTACAACGCACTGTGCTCTTGTGCTCACTGATGCGCAATTTAATTTTGCGAGTAGTGTGACCTATGTATTTCAGTGAGCACGGACATGTAATCATATAGATAACACGATCTGAATTACAGTTCGTGTGGGTTTTCAGAATCCATGGCCTTCCTGTACCTATATCCACGGATTCTGTCCTTGCAGTCTGTGGGCACACACTGCACGAGCCACATGGATAATGGCCTCGTACTGGTGGAAGGTCCCAGAGGGTGTTAGTATCATTGCTTGACTGTGACCTAGGTCGTGTGTGTATCAGACTGTCACGTAGACTCGGGCCTTTCTTCAATGATAACAGAGGCATGGGAATGCTCTCTGTTGCAACGTTAAGGATCCTCCAGTGTCTACGCACAGTCTTTTGCACTTTATTGGAACCTGGTGATCCACGTGGTCTCTGGACCTACATCACTTTTAATAGAGGCAATACAGTTCCTATTGCTTACAAATCACATTTTTACACAAACGCTGAAATGCGTTTTACACCAACAGTAACAATATTCACTGCAGTACAGACTGCAATAGTGAGAGAGAGTGAGCACTAGAGCAGGGGAAACATATAATTGTCATGACCCCGGTACAGACCTTAGAGGATATTACGAAGGCAAGCATACCGAATGCTAAAGCATTACATCCACAACAGATTCACTGGGCTAACTCTCTAATTGCAACAGATGTAGATTACAGATTTAACTCTACATTACAAACACAAACATTCCTGCTGTAGGAACAAGAATATACTCTTCCAAATGAAAAAATGCTTCTAAATCGTTATGAATGTATCATTTATACCCAGCCGCCCATAGGTACAAAACAGCAATATTCCACGGCATGCGCATTTGTAAAAGGGTGCATGCAGGATGGAAAGTTTCTTCCTGGGAAAATACACAAACAGTCTCAAGAGACTCTACAGCAGAAGTTGGAAGAGCAAAAAGCCCTGATACTGGCACTACAAAAATACGGATCATGAACTCCCCACACTCATAGTGTGCAATTCATTCAACTGTGTCCAGTCATATAAGGAATATTTACATTATTGGGGCCAGAATGGATTTAGGGAGTCCAAAGGATGCACAGTAAAGCACAAGATACTTTGGGAACAAGTGGTGGAGCTGAAAGCAGGCCTGCCACGGGCTCATGTTATTCACACATTGAGTCATGAACGTGTTGGTGTTTCTGTTAAAGGGAATTCAATGGTGGATGCAGCCACCTAGGCAATAGTACGCACTGCTACTGTTGCTGCTATAACTAGCTCTAGTACGAGGATGGACGGGGCAACTGTGAAAGCTGTCAATGCCACGCGCAACAGCTCAGCCGTGCCAAAAAGCTTTCCACTCAAGTACTCCTACAAATTAGATGAACAAAATATTCTCTATGCTCAAATTCCAGGAGTGGGGGATCGAGTAATACCAAACAGCGATCACAGATTGAGATTCACTAGCTGCACATGAGGTCTGGGTTCAGCACATGCAGGGACCTCTGCTACCGTTTAACTACAAAAGCAGATAAAGGGCTTCACCATACTACGTCCACCACAAACACCTTTGTTGATCTCAGACAAACCTCTTACATGTGTCTATTTGGATCACAGCAGCCCCTTACACTCTGACGGGGATTTCAAGTACATCTTGCTGGCAGAAGATTTATGCTCTAGATTCCTGTGGGTTTGGCCCCAGCGCTCAGCTAACGCTCAAACTGTTATAAAGGATTTGCGAGTCTTTATCTGCACAGTTTTAATTGGTGCACTAGAATCCAACCAAGGTCCGGCTTTTAGCTCTCGGGCTTACAAAGAATCGATGGGAAGTTTAGGTGTGGCCTTGCGATCCTCCCCCTCGCATCCTGAGGGGAATTTGGTAGTCAAGAGGAAAAACTGTGACTTAAAGCAATTCAGCAAGGGTATTAGGCTCGGGCCAGTTATGTCAATCACGCATATCGGGGTCCAGAGGGCACTTAACAACATGCCAAGAAAATCCCTGTGGAGTCATACACCTTATAAGCTCCTGTTTGGGGTAAGAATGTGCGTACCCGAGCTCGATAGTGTCAGCACAGTGGTGACTAAAACCCCATTTGACCTCAATAATTGTTTGGATGTTTAACAGGCCATTAAAGAATACCAAGCTTTACAAAGCAACGTCCACATAAAATGCACTGCCACTGGGGAAGTGAAAACGGTAATGGCAAGACCTGCCTGGATCCCGGAGATTGGGGACCTGGTCAGAGAGAAAATTGTGTACAAAAAAAGCCTGCACCTGTCCTAGTTGTCTAAGAAACCAGAACTGTCCTTCTTCCGCCTCTTTCCAGCCACCAAAACAAAAAGGTTAGTCTCAGATAATCTAATCAAACCACACTATGTGGCTGATTCTCAACAGTAGGCAATATGGGCCCCTGGATAGCCGCCACACTCCTCTCACTACTGTACAGGAGCCTCAGATGGAAGCTTTCATAACAACTGAAGACTCCACTTTCCAAAGAGAAGCTGTGAATGACAATGAAATTATGCGTCTCCCTATTGAAACAAATACCACTGTACAGTCAACAAGTCCAGAATTTTCTATTTGAAAAATTGACAACATCTATGACAACATGCCACAGATTGAGTCATCTACCAGTTTTACAAAACCTGCTGAACTGCCAAGAATAGACAGGACGGCGTCTAGCTACTTCATGCATTATGACGATTTCTCATCAAATCCAAGTGAACCTGAGCTGCCAACACCGCCTCTCCCTTTCAAGCTTGAAATGTATCCTTTCTATATTTGGCTGAAAAAGACATTCTTCGTTGTTCCCTGGATACGTCTATGGATTACAATTGGTGACTTTTCCTGGTACTTTGGATTGATATATTGTCTTTTTTTCTACTTCTGATGAATGTTTTCTCCCAGAACGCTCTGCAGTACAACTCATGAACTTGGTTCTTAAACCACATGCATCATCACACTGTAAACTAAGAGGCTTGTCCCTGGTGAACATTACAGTAGTTCCAGTTCCTGAAGGAATTGTATTGGGCAGGGTATTGTATAATGTATGTGGTCCTACTTAACCACATTCCTACCGAACTTTTTAAATTTGCATTTTTGTTTAACATTCCTTTAAATGATATCGACTCTAGCACCTTCTCTGATGATTGGGACTTTTGAAACTGTGCAGAATTTGCTTTCCGTTTTAGAGCGATCAGCTGCATTTTCTAATGATTAATTTTATGATGGTGCAAGTAATTTAGAGATTTGTTCTGTTACCAGCATTATGGTCACCATTTTTGCACAAAGCTAGTATCCCGGTGCTGGTTATAATTACAGACAATGGGTAATGCTCAACACTGCCAAAAGTTAATTCAAAAACGTTTGCACAGAAGTATGCTTATTTTTCATGTTTTGAAACATCAGACCCAGCATTGTATTACTATAGGCTTGCACCTACACCTGCTAAGAAAAATATGCTAACAAACACCAAGCTGATATACTCTGCTTCCTTTATTTTCCAACTGTCTAAACAGGGTTTCGACTTTTGGAAAGACACTATAGACACAAAATCTATCTGGGGGACAAAAGATTGGCAGGGTCGGGGGAAGGAGGCCTTATTTAGAGCATGCCTCATACCACATCAAATGAATTTCCTGAGTAAGGCAGTGCACCAGACTTCATGTCTGAGTTTAGCAAAAACAAAGGATTTGAACACATCACATATTTCTGCATTCTCACGTTCTGAGAATTGGCAGCACTTTACACCCTTTAGTGAGGATACACTAGATACCATGATAAACAATGGTTGGTTTGGCCTGTGGACAGAAACGAGTATCAATCTAGATTCCTGAGAAACACCGAAGGGTTTTGGATCAATAGGCCTGATCAGTGATCTGAACAAACAGAACACTCAGGGTGGTGACATCATATAGTGTTGGGAAGTTGTGCCTTGATTGGGTAAAAAACTCAAAACTCTCCAGGTGAAACAACACTTGTCCCGTCTTTCTGATTACATGGAACTCAGGGATTTTTTATTAGGCCCTCGGAATCCACGTCAAACGCACTTTTTGTATGGAATAGACAATGAGCTATGGAAGATTTCTCAACAGGAAGCTGCTGAGAGATTGTGCAAGATTGATGGAGTTAATTAAGAAAAGGCTTTGGCTGTGGTTGACAATGGTATGAAAACATTATCATCCATTCACCTGGGCAACATTGTGTCTTCCACAATTGACATACTACAGCAGGACATGTCTATTTTACAACATGGACAGTCATAATTATGGTCAAAAGTAATACTGAGCTGGATGTTGAAAATTTTATTTTCTGGCCACGTGCCATGGTGTTACATACAAATCTGTTTTCAGCATACGGTCTAACAGAAGACATATAACAGTGGCACGTAGAGATTTGAAATATACCATGTTGCACATTGAAAAATTAGACCAATTTCCTTTCACAGTGGCTGAGACACCATCCACTAACTGGATAATCAATAGTTACATCACCCTACCGGTCACAACCTTTCAATTCCAATATTGTCTCCAATACCAACATGTAGGCAGATATGAAATGCTAGGAGAAGGATAGGGGCACGAGTATTAGGAATTACCGCTCCGGTTTAGATGCAGGAATGGGGGAACAGATGTTTTTCTTAGTTGCTCCGACTATGAAGATATCTTAAGTGGCTCCTTGGTTTGCAAGGACATTTCCCTCCACGGGGAATGCAATGCTTCAGTAGAGAACTTGCCTTGTTATCTGAAGGGTTCTCACGCTGCTGTGATTCATCCCGTATTCAGGCTGCTCTCGAATGGGAGCTGTTTGATGCTGAATGATCAAGGTCGTTGCATAATGGAACCGGGCATTGCTTATCTAGTGACGGTTAATTCCATAGTCACTTGTTGCACACAAGTACTGTTTCCATCTGCCGGCACAGTTAGGGAGGCAGTGCTATGGCCTTCAATAAATGTTTCCAACATAAGGTTTGACTCTCTAAGCAAGCTGAAAGCCATGCTTTTATAAAAAGATGTGGCCTTAACTTCAGCCAAAGAGATGTTTGATCTCCAGGTCCTCGACTGAGATACAGACACTACTCCATACTAACTTTCCACTGCATTTTGTGGAGCTGATCCATCGTATCATTAACATGTTTGATACGAAAGGAATAGTGCATTTTTTATATGTATCAACTATGGTTTGGTTAGCACCTTTGAGATGATATTCAGAGCTCTACCATTTTTCATGCAGTCTGTGTTGGGGAGAATTTTTGGAGGGCTCCCGCTTGTCCTGCTACTTGTGGTGGGAATACTGATTTTATTCTCTCTGCTCCGCAATGGACATTCAAGTTCAACTCAGAATGGAGACAGCACTGCTAGGGCTGGCCTGGTGTGAGCGCATGATACACTGCTTCAGCATACCTTGTCTTCAAGAACTGAATGAGCACTGGTTCTTGAAATTCAGACTGTTCTGGCTTCACTGCATACAATCTGTCTCCTGCTGCCTGCTTTGCAGCCACAAATGCATCCTGGATATGTGCCTTGGATCAGAATTGGTTGTGCCATCAGGCCCTGAAGTACTAATGGGCCCCTTAAAGGCCCATGTGTATTGTTGTCCCCTGCGTATTCCATTGATGATGAATGCATTCTTAGAATCACCATGGGATGCTTCAGCTCCTAGAGATGTGTACAAAGGCTCTGCGGAGAACTTGTGGGATATGACGCCTCCATCAGAGGCGGCTGTGGGAACTGGATGGAATCACCTGTGCTCCATAAAAGTGCTGTGAGGTGTGCCTCTGGGAACGTCTGCAGATGTGGGCAACAGCAATGTTGCGACTACCCGTTGGAGCACATGAACAATTGGCATTTTCTGTGTGGGAACAATTTGGCCTCTTTTTAAAACAAAATGTACCAAAACAGCTTTTTCTATCCACCATGGCTTTCTGAGTGCTTGAGATCTCAAATGAAATAATGATTTTTTGATACATATTTTATTGGTAAGCCCGCTTTAAGATACTTTTAACAGTAGTTGTTAATATTTTTAAATTATCTGCTTGCTTTTTCAGATAGCTTTTTGATATCGACCCTTAGTATGAGGAGTGGGTGTTATATTCCAGAGTTAGGCCCATGTAGAGAAGCAGCTTATTTCTTACATTGTTCTAGCAAATAACATTCACAGCTGTGACCTTTTGCACATATTTGCATGTACAACAATGTTGAATTAGTTTCTCTGAAACTAAACTTGTTTTTACATCTAGCTTCACACAACATTATCACAACACCCTGAACATCAAGTACATGGTCTAATTTCTCACTATGTACAAATGACTTCACTACCTTTATCCACGAGGCGACAGGGCTATCTACATACCCATAACATCACTAATCTATGCGTACATCGCAAGGCTGCCTTCTTTTATAAAATATGAGCATCCTGATAGATTAACAGAGGAGGTACTTCCGCTGCCATCAAGGGTCCTTGCATGCTGAGAAATCATAATGTAGCAGTCTGACATCTCGTAAGGGGTGTCCAGTTAGTGACCCAGACTGGGTCCTTCACTCTCTCCCATTAGGTAATGGGTTTGGATGGGTTTGGATGGGTTTGGGGGCATTCTTGGCTCTACACCTACACACACTCTAGTTACACTTAGAGTAGGGTTTGCATAGTCGGAGACTGCCAAATTACTGCTTTGTGCATATGCATGCATACATACATTGTTTAGCACCATCGTAGAACTATTAAGGAATCGCAATTAACATTGCGATTCCTACATACATTCCATTTTGTGAGTCCTTAATAGCGATTCGCAAAATGAGTTTTTCATACTTATGCCCCTATATCTACTATTTACGCATTTGGTGCTAGTAATCCCGTATATCTGCTTCTGTATACAAATCATCGCAGCACATGTATTTTATGCAAGAATAACATTGGTTCAATAAATATTATTGAAAATGTCTCACTGTGTATTCTCGGTATACTTCACTGAGAACAAGTAAGCACGAGTGACTGTTCAAAAGGTTCTGTACTGTTTCCTTAATCCTTGAGGGGTCAGTGTTGTCATGTTCAGTGGTTGCCAGAAAACCACTCACTCCCTGGTAGGTTAGGGGGGCTTACAGTGGCTCTGTGAGCTAGCTGGTCTATAGGCCAACATATCCTGCGGGGGTGTCTGGAATCAGTCTTTACACCAAGCTCTCAGTTTATGTTATGCCAACAATGTGCAGGTCCCACAGATTAGTAGTAACTGAATGACAATAGGTATATATGAAATATGTATATATCAATTATAACAAGAGTCCCTTAAAGCTGGACCTGAATTCTTGTTTTATTTAATCTGTTCTCACCTTGGCTTTTCAGAATTCCTGATTCATCCAGAAGCTGCTGAGCACAGCGGGATGCAGGAGAAGCTGGAGAAGTGTTCTGGAGAAAGCCTGAAGAGGAGCCTGTCACAGGAAACAGGTGAGACCAAGCAAAACTAATCAGCTGAGGCGGTCCATTTATAAAAACTGTGCACTGCCTATTGGAGCACATGACCAGGAAAATGCTAGAATTTGCAGGCAGCTGAGTCATGCTTATAAGCAGCCGCCGCAGCTGCTGGTAAGAGAGGTGGGAGGGGATTTCGAGTGACGACTACAAGGGAAAATTAATTAATTATTTAATTTCCCTTCATGGTCGTCGCTCAAAATCCCCCCAGCTGTCCCCACAGCCCAACTGCCCTTACCTACAGTGACTGCTGCAGCTTATAAGTGGTGGTTTTAATTGGCAGGAAACACTATTGGGGTTGTAGAACGCTCAGAACAGCTCCAGGTAATGTTAAAAGCTAATCGATAGGAAACTTCCAGCAACTGCCATAACAGTAAAAGCCTTTACCTTTAATTGAAACAGGTGTACCCACTAGGCTAATGGAAGGTTGGAGTCTTCTAGAGGGTTCTGCTGCTCACTACATTTCCAGGTGGTTTAGCATCAATTTTGAGAAGCCAAATGATTGTCACCATATCATCGGAATGAAAAGAACACCAGCAACCCATACTTAAGAGAAATATGCCTATCAGGAAGGAGGGTATTTATCACATAGAAGGTCTTCTCAGAGGACCTCATTGATAAAATTATACAGAAATGCCGCTCGTAGTCGAGTGAGTGGACAGAGGCGTAGCACTGCTTTCCAGCCTTGGGGATACCGGACCAGCACACTTGGGGGCAATAACAGCGGACATAGTCCAGAGCGGGACTGCGAGTCCCAGCGGAGATTGCGGTGGCAAACCGGCCGCACCTGTGGACTCTTCCCGCCACGCCTCCTCCTATATAGCTCCTCCTGATACTGCGCATGCGGAACACGCGCGGGACAAGCTCGGGCCAATGGCGGGCCCGTTGTAGCCCGTTCGAGCCCGGGGGAGACCGGACCGGGCCACCCCTGTAAGTCCGTGGCCACCTTTCTTGGTTTGCTTGCACCACACTTTAACAACTTGGTCTGGACTTGTGCAAACCAGGAACTGATCAACATGGCAATGAGGGAGACGAGGAGTAAAGCGGCCACCTTGGTAACAGGTACTCTGGATAGCTTTCTCATTAAAGCAAATACTGTGGTAAACAATGGACTCACAGCCCTGGAAAAACAGTTAGTAGAGGGGATTGAAAGTTCACAGCAATCTTCCCTGGGCTCAACCACGAATGCCAGATCCCCAGATCTACTGGATGTTAACCACCTATCCCTCTTGGATAGTATCGATCAAACAATCGAATCAGTGTTACAGCAGCTGAGGACACCTTCCAACTCACACCGAAACCGTGACTCCCTCCTTACAATACCTGAGGTGATTTTATCTCCAACACCTCACCCAGTTTTGACTCGGGATGAGGGGAGTGATTCTAACTCAACACATCTACGGGGACTTCGGGAGGGTGCAGTCCCGAAAAGAAAAAGACCTAGACAGTCAAAGGGTGTAAAGAGGGCAAAACTGGATCACATCCCCAACACTACTGCTAACATCACTGATGTCACGGAAACTTCCTCCTCCGTGATTGTAAATGAAACGGCGAGTCCAATGCACCCTGCCCACACTCAGATGCCACTACAGTCTGGCCCGTTTATTTTTGGTGAGGGGTCTTGTAGTAGTATGGACCACTCCATTCATTTTATCACTAACATTCTTAAAAAACTGCTAGACCCCCTGTTGGTTAGGCTTGATTGTATTGACACCAGACTTCTAGCAATAGAAAAAGCAACCGGGGGCATGGAGAATCAGCTAGGAACTCGGACCAGCACTCAAGGAGTAACTGTGATAAATACGGGGATCTCCCCTCCCCCTAGTGCTCCCAGCACTTTAATTTCAAAACAGCCCAATTCCACTTCCACCGCGAATGCACTCATAGTTACCCTACCCTAGCCTAACCCATTACCCCTTCCAAGGCACCTTCCCCCTGTGCCTTTAGTCCGGAAGTCAAAGTTGCCTATTCCGACTACTATAAAGAGGCAGGAAAAGACACCCATCAGGATGGCTGACCGTCCTCATCGGACTGGCAATGGCCTAAACCGGCCAAATATAGTCAATCTGCCTCCCAAGGCGGCGGCCCACACTGTAATTCTGACCGGGGTCCCTGAGCTCTCCAACTCTGCTTTGGAATCTTTTGATTCCCTACGAAACAAAGTTATTAGTAAGCATGAGCGCTAAATCCGCTCCGATCGCGGATTTTGCGAATTTTCGGTAGATTCGCGATCCGCGAACTCTCGCGAATTTGCCGAAAATTTGCAATCCGCGAGCGGCGGATTCCGGGGGCAAAAGTTCAACCATTCCTGGTCTGTTGTAACTAATTTACGATGGCGCCGGCAAGCTGCCAGCGCCATCCTAAGATAGCTACTAAATTAGCTTCAACAGGAAGCTCTAATAGATAAGATAAAGCAGGTCATCGAGCGCCTGCTTTATTTAATCTATTAGAGCTTCCTGTTGAAGCTAATTTTGTAACTATCTTAGGATGGCGCTGGCAGCTTGCCGGCGCCATCGTAAATTAATTACTACAGACCAGGAATGGAATAATACCGTTGTGGAGGCTGGGCAGGTGTGCCTTCTTCCCAAATATACCGTCGAAAATCAGCTGTGATGCTGGACAAAGGCCTTTGCATCTTTGACCTTCACGAGCGCAATCCCCGTGCTGTTATGTGGCCAGGAGCTTCTGTCTCTACATCTGCTGCTCTGATCAGTCTCTGACCTTGTATACACACAAGAGCCATGTGCACTCGCATGGAAGCGCCGTCCGTTTGGCCCCGCCCACACACTCGCGGTGTGCACCGTCTTCCCGCCATTTACCCACTATGATGGGCAGATCACTCAAGGGACCCCTGCGCCCTTCGGCGCGATTGCATAGTACCACACACCTGGCCGCTGTAGACAACTCTCTGCCACTTTAAGCAGCTGTAGTGTAGTAAAAGCACTATACATTTACCCAACGAGGTAGCACTTACTGATCATCCAGTAGAAAGTACTCCAGTTGAGTAGAGGTATGGCACAAAACGGTGGCGTCTTCTTGAATAAATACGAAGGGCAGGGTTCAATCTGGCACGATGGTCCACTCCTGGCATGGAAGCCACGCCCCCAAATCCGCCGATCCGCTAAATCCGCGGATTTTGCGGATCCACGATCCGTGAATCCGCAAATTCGTGAATCGTGGATCCGCAAAATCCGCCCATGCTTAGTTATTAGCTGGCTGAACATTCACAGGCCACTACCATCAAATGTGAGAGGGGAAATGCTGATGGTCAGGAGGGTTCCATGGGTTGGGTACACCGCAAAGAAAATAGGGGGTGACTGTATCCTCGTAGGTTTTAGGGATTCCCAGATTGTTTCCCATATTTGTAACTGGCTGGGGTGCTCGGGGGATACATCCATTGAATTGGTACCGCTGTCGTTTTTTTACCCAAGAAGCGATAACTCGCATCCTGGGGCGAATGACGGCTGGACTAGGGTGGGATTTGCCATTGACGGTTCAAGGTATAGGCCCCCACGCCATGACATAATCACACAGAGCAACTATGTTCATGCTAACAGATACAGCTGCCTTGACCAGGTTGACTGACTTTCAAGGGCTGTTTGCACTGGGGGTAGTGAAGGGGTGGCCCCCCATATTGTTCAGCTTGGGACAGGGACAGAAATTTCTGATATTGGCAACTCTAGCCCTGTCCCCCTATCGTCAGAGCGGCTAGGTACCATTAGTACTCAGGGTTCCCCCACTGAATTATTAACCACACTTTCTGGCCTCCATTCACCAAGAATACTTCACCAGAATATAATATTCCAAGAAGTAACAGATTTGGGGGTTCAAGAAGGGCAGGTAACTCTGGACGGGGTTTTAGCGCCAAACACAGACATAGATGACGAGAGACTGAGGGGAATGGTACTCAAGCTAGGCCCAAAAAGTATGAAGGTTCTTTCATGGAACGTTGCAGGTATCGCCAATAAAATAGATTCCAGCGCCTGGGGTTCCCTAGTAGATAGTAATGACATCTGTCTCTTTCAGGAGACTTGGGCTAGGGAACTTTACCCCAGGGTGGGTTACGCAACTTTCTATGTCCATGCTAGGTGGGGTGGCAAAGGGAGGCCTTCTGGTGGACTCGCCATCTGGGTGGCTAGTCACATGGGTTGTATAGCGGAGATAATATCAACACATTCGGAAGACATACAATGTGTTCTTCTTAAATGGCCACACGCCTACAACCTGGCGATTGTTAATGTGTACTCGCGTCCAGTGAGTGTGTCCATGGAATCATCCATCCTAGATGATTTATCTTCATTTTTGGGACAACTACCCGTTGATTGTAAGATACTGATGGGAGGGGATTTCCACTGCCATTTTGAACCATTAAAAGGTTAAAGGAGGGTGCCCTAATGGCTGAGGACGATTACTGGGGGATTCCCCCCTGTCAATCGCCAAACCCGAAATCATGGTCTCCCTTGGCGCTGCAGATTACATCCCTTACCTTGAACTATGCCCTGAGGGCTTGTAATGGGTGCACACCATCTAATGCCCCTTCAGTGTGTACCTTCAGTGGGAAGGACCACTACATTTTTGTAGATACAAGCATGTGGCCCACGGTTTTGGACTTCAGGGTGATTGTGAGAGCAGATAGTGATCATAATACTCTCTGTTTGGATATGGTACACCCAGGGCCCAAAGAAGGTATGCCATTTGTTGATTCAAAGCTAGACACAGGGACCTTAGTTTTATCTAATAACAGACGTAGGGTAAGATGGGGGAAATTAGTTAATTCAACAGAGTGCATTACGAAAATCTATGATTTGGCGCTCCCAAAGTTAGTTGAAATGGATGAACTGATTAATAAACCCAAAGCTACTGACTTTAATGAGAAATTAGGTGAAATCCATGCAGACCTAGTTGGAAGCCTAGGAGAGGTTTTCTACCCTGTAACCGCGAGAAGGAGGAAGAGGACACCAACCTCAGCTTGGTACAATTCCACGTGCAAAAAGAAACTGAGTTGATCTTCATGGTCAAGTCTGGCACTGACAAAAATAAAGTATCTGAGCTGAGACGGAAATATAGGGAAGCCATCGCCCATGCAAAGCCCGAATGGGATTGGGATAGATGGCATGACCTATCAATGGCACTGGAAACCAGGGATTCAAGAAAATTCTGGTCATTAGTCCATACAGGTGCAGGGGAACCGAAATCTGCAGTAGAGCCAAACATCGCTGCTTCGATATGGGAATCCCACTTCAGTAAACTGTACCAAGATATTTCTGTAATCCTCACAGAGGCAGTTCTTGATAGCCCCTCTGAGCCCAATGAAAAACTAGAGTTGACACTGGGTGAAGTAGTAAATGCTATAAGGAGATTAGCGCCGGGGAAGGCTCCAGGTCTCGACAAACTCCCCGGAGATTTGTTCAGACATCAACCAGAGATCTGGGGTCCCTATTTGCTTGTTATCTTCAACTCTGTTCTAAGAGGGATGGAGATCCCCTGTACTTGGCTGGGGGCAGAGATAGTACCGATTTTCAAAAAGGGCTCTCCTCTGCTCCCAGCCAACTACAGGCCGATCAGTCTTATAGATGTACCTCAAAAACTCTTCGCCCGTCTTCTGCTGGACCACCTCCTGGACTGGATGGAGGACAATGCGATCCTTAGTCCGCTCCAGGTGGGCTTCAGGAAGAACACGTCCACCATGGATCAGATTTTTCACCTCGTCCTTCTCTACTGGAAAACGGTGGGGATCGAGGGGGGGAGTCTGTACATGGTGTTCGTGCACCTGAGGTCCGCATTCGACTTGGTACCACGCGAGAAACTATGGGCGGTGCTCAGGGAGCTAGGTATTCCCCCTCAGCTATTACAGGCAATAATCAGGCTCCACAATGGAAACTTTGCCCAGGTTGGGTGTGGGGGGGATGGGGCGCTGTCATCTAGGTTTCCAGTTCTCAGGGGGGTAAGACAGGGTTGTGTCCTTGCACCGACCCTGTTTTGCCTCTTCGTTACCGGTGTAATATCTTACCTTGACAATGTCACCAATAACTACGCCCCTAGGTTGGCAGGCAGGAGGGTTCCGGCAATTATGTTTGCCGATGATACTCTCCTGCTTTCCAAATCCCCGATGGGGATCCAACGGATACTGGATGGGTTTGGGGACTTCTGCAGGGTGCATGGCCTTGAGATCAACGCAGAAAAAAACAAATTCATGGTATTCAATCCCTCGACCACAACTAGGCCTAATCCAACCCTGGGACCCGATAGGCTGGAAAGGTTTAGAACGTTCCAATATTTGGGGGTAACTTTACATGAAAATCTATCCTGGGGTCCACAGATAGCAAGATCCCGTTTAAAGTTATCCCAAATGGTGGGGGGAATTCTGAAGGTTTCGAATTCCTCAACCTTCAAGCCAGTTAGTCCAGCCTTGGAGATGTATAAAACCCAAGCCAGAGCAGCCTCATCATATGGTGGTGAGCTGTGGGGTCATAACGTCGGGACAGAACTCGTCAAGGTGGAAAATAACTTAGACGTTTGTTGGCTCTACCACAAGGTACACCTCTGCTACCACTGAGATTAGATCTGGGGCTCCCTTCAATAGGGGACAAATTAGCACTAAAGCCATTGAGGTTCTGGCATAGGCTCTGGTCCACTAGTGAACTCTCCCACTACAGGCAAGATCTGAAGCACGTCCTGAGTTTTAACTGTTCCGACAGAATTCCATGGGTGGCATACGTAAAACGAGAATTCTATTGATTGGGCCTGGCTGATCTGTGGGATGATCCCGAAAGAGGCTGTCTCGGGGTGTCCCGCAAAACGCTCACCAAGACTTTCAAGGATAA
Organism: Lissotriton helveticus; assembly: GCF_964261635.1. Taxonomy (NCBI): domain Eukaryota; kingdom Metazoa; phylum Chordata; class Amphibia; order Caudata; family Salamandridae; genus Lissotriton; species Lissotriton helveticus. The sequence goes on along the minus strand of NC_136069.1, from coordinate 1,095,514,710 downwards.
GAGCCTAACTATGCTTGTGTGTGCTCTGAAAATCAGCACCCTTACTGAACAATTTCTGGCCACCAAAAGTTCTTTTAAGTTCTAAGGATTCATGGACATTATCTTTCATATTACTGCAAGGAAACTCTTTATCCAGTGGAGGTTTGGTACACTGCCCTTTAAAGACTTTACAAGTAAATGGTTAACGTTGGACGATAAAACCTGTCCTGGGTGCAGCACGAATGTGGAGGACGAACTACATGTGCTGTTTTTCTGCCCTGCCTACAATGGACCGAGAAAGTACTGGCTAGTGCCACTGTGTAGGAATCTGGGCCTCAGAAACTATCTACAATCATACAGAATTCTGAAGACAAGTACCCTGCACTATATTGTTTTTGCTGTAGCCAAGTATTTAATGGCTATGTGGCAGATAAGAAAAAAAACACTGAAAGGGTAACTTTTAACTTCCAAATATGAAATTAACTGTAATGAACTGTAGTTAATTGTACCTTCAGGTCCCCAGATTCTTACATGCATTGGATCAAATAGTCTTTGCTTCCTTGCACTGTTTTTATATTGTATCTTCGCATGTGGTTTTATATGTTTTTTTATTGCATCTTTTATGGTCTCGAATGGCCGAAATAAAGAATTTTTGGATTGGATTGGATTGGATTGGAAATGCCGCTAAAGCATTACATAGGCCACAGGGCATCACCATATACTCAAATAGTCAAACTTAGTTCTAAAGGTGGTCTTCCATTCACCACCTTCCTTAATAAGGATTAAAAGGTAGGCTCTGCGCAAGTATAATTTTAGGTAGATAGTAGAGTTTCTAACGTGTTCAAGTAGGACAGGAATTAAAGGAAGGGGATATTGGTATTTGATAGTGACCTTGGTAATTAACCTATAGTCCACACACACTCGCAGATCCCCATTGTCTTTGGGAATGAGGAACAATCGTGAGGAGATGGGGAAAATGGAATAACAAATAAACCCTATCTCCAATAATTCATCCAAATATCTTTTTAAGTATTGAGTCTTGGACTCTGTCAAAGTATAGACTCGACTATAAGGAAGGGTAGGCACAGGGAGAAGGTCTAGAAGGCAATCATATGGCCTATGTGGAGGGAATTGAATAGCTTTGATGGAATCAAAAACATCTCGAAAGTTGTGATATTCCTTGGGTAGCCTGAGGCCTCTTCGTCCAGTGTAAGTGCACAGTGTAAAGTTGTTCTAATCTCCTCTGCCTCTTGGTAACAAGTAGTAGTGCAAAGGGGAGAGTATAATGTAACTGTGCGATGTAACAAATCTATTTTTGGGTTATGATATTCCAACCAATGTACCCCAAATGTGGGAGTATCAATTAGGTAAAAAACAAGTTTATCTGTATGCCCATTTTGACAGACTAGAGTTAGAGCCTCAGTTTGGAAATAAATTAATTCTGAAGAAAATTTGTAACCATCTCCTGACCGTACTGGTTTTGTTTCTGGCTTAGGACTTTTTTAGATCTAATTTAGTGGCCAGGGAAATATCAAATAAATTCCCGGTTGCCACAGAATTTATGAGCATGGATAATGCATATCTCTGTCAAACAGCTACTACTACTGTCACCCTAATGGTCAAGTGGCGAGGGACTGGTCCCTACGCTGGTCAGATATTGAGAGATCTGTGTAGATTCTCTTGACGAGACAATCTTGTTTCCCAGTGAGAGTTCTAGTTTCCCTGTTCTTGATTGGGATTCTCTGTACTGGCTGCAGTTTTATTCTTTTTGGGTTTGAGAGAACATTCCCAGGCAAATGTCTGCCCTTACCGCAATAAATGCAAAAGAAACATTTGATAGACAGAATGCTGGACAATGTAAACATTCACCCCATTCACAAGGATCTGGGTTTAATCCATTATTCTTTTGCTCACCACACCACCCCAGTGTGGACTCAGCCATATGCAAATCAGTCTTGTCCCTGTCTTTTGTGGCAACAGTCCAGCCCAAACTGCTAAGCCAGGTCCTCCCTGGACCGGACACAAGCATCCGGGGACCAGTTTCAGAGCATCACCCTTCATCAACCAGGCTAGCTTGAATCCAGTGGTGTAGTGAGCACAGGACCCACGTCTGGGCATACTCTTCCCACTTAGGGCGACATATGCAAAGAAACAATTGCAATAAAGGCACAGGTGTAACCTGCGATGGCGTTCTTTTTCAGCACTGGACACAGGACCTTTTATGCCTCCAAATTGCATTTGTTCAGCTTCCGGAGTCTTATCTGATTCTTTCTTTTCAGTTTTTTGAACAACTATCCTAGAGTCATGACTAGTTTTGTCTTCTTTTTGTTCACCTAATCGATGGTCTAATTTGACCACCATATAATTAAATTCAGAACAGTCCTCCGGCAGGTCCATGATATGTGATAATGAGTCTTTAAGGTTGTGTCTTAACCCTCATTTAAAAACAGGGATGTTCTTTTTTCTTCAGGCCATCATGTTTCGGCTACTAAACAATTCAATGTAGTTATGTAAGTTAACTAATCTTTGGATCCCTGTTGGAGGTTCAGTACATCATTATCACCCGACTGGCCAAACATTTGTTTTGCCAACAGTTTAGTGTCAGCTGCCTTGAAGACAGGATAATTATATAGAATAGGGTCGTTGTTTTCAATCAGGGAAATAGACCGATTTGCTGCCAACCCTCCTAGTTATGAAATTATAAAGGCTACCTTAGTGGCGTTGTTGGGGAAAACCTGGGATTTCTATAAAAAATGTAATTGGCACTGACTCACGAATGCCCCAAATATAGTGCAGTCACTATGAAAGCGTTCTGCGAAGCTGAAGGCACTGGACTTGGAGCGGTGATGGTTATAAGTAAATTCTGATATGAGAGTGGAGGGGCAGCTTTGTGGAAAGGCTCTCCGGAGGTGGGTGGAGCTAGAACTGGGTGAGTTTAATTTGGCCGGACGTGTCACCATTGTGTAACTTATACCTTACAATTCTGCAACTCCTCTTCAAGTGTGGAGTTTGCTAACTTTAACCTATTTACTTCTATCTGTAAGTGTTAAACTACCTCTGCTAGATTGCCCGGATCAGTCATATCTGCAACAAGGGCTTGAGCCAAGTCCTCAGTGGTAATTTGGTCAAGGTCTGACATGACGTTGGCCAAAGGGAATACTGTTGTTGTGGCTTGGCCTTGTCTGTAACAAGACACTCACCTGAATCCCAGGTGGTTCCGATGGGGCGAAGGTGGATCCACAGATTCCTCCTAGGGGTCTATGCTCAACACCAGGGTGTAATGCTGTATCGATCACAGGCCCCACAAGGAAAGAGGATAGTGGTGTGGAAAGACACAAGATGGTGTGGTTCTCCCCCACGGTGACTTCAGTGGCCCTCACAGGGACCCACCTCAGAACCTATGATGCACTCAGTCCTTCTTGTAAGTGGTGGTTTTAATTGGCAGTAAATGTCAAGGATCCTCCGCGAGAGAGGAGTCTGTTCATCCACAGGAGCAAAGATGAAATGTCCCACACACTTCCAGATACCAACGACCCAAGAGAGAAGAGAAAACTCGCTTAAAGTCAGCTGCTACCAAAAAGTGTGGGGGGAATTTTCCCAAGGAGTATACCACTCTCCCCCAGCAAGGAAGATGTAGCTGCAGTCTCGATGGCAGGAGATGGCTGTAAATAAAAGTACAACAACACTAACCTCACCAACACTTTACAGGACTGATACATAAGTGTTCAACATAGGATTCCACTTACCTCACCAGGTGAGTATCAGGGCTTCAGAGCTAGCAGTCAAGGCGAGTACCAAGAGGTACCAAGGGAACTGGGGTGACTACCAGCAAGGGTATCTTCAAGGCAGTGGATACCCCAGGGGCACCAACCAGTCTGGCTCATAAACTGAAGACAGAGCAAGACTGCGGCCACAAGCGCAGCTGATGACAAGCTTGTGCCACTTATAGAGCTAAAGACAAAGTGACACAGAAATTCCCACTTCCAACTCGTAAACTTAAGACAGAGCGGAGTGAGACACAAAGAACACACTACGAAGACAATCCCCACTTCCTGCTCATAAACTTAGGACAGAGCGGAGTGAGGAACAAAGAACACACTACGAAGACAATCCCCACTTCCTGCTCTTAAACTTAGGACAGAGCGGAGTGAGGAACAAAGAACACACCATACAACAATTCCTACAATATACACACCGCGTCCACTCGGGGGGAAGGACGGAGCGAAGCGGGTGTATCTATAATACTAAACGGAGCACGAAACACAGGCAAACAAACAAGCCCCGTTGATCAAGTCTGAGTAAACAAGGCGCGAAGGAACTCAGGGGAAACAAAGCGGGAGGGAGAGAAGGCACCGGGGAAGGCGTGCCGGGAAAGGAGCAGGTAGCGGGAAGGAGCGGGAGGAATTGACCACGGGCAGGAAACGGGCAGGGGCAGGAAATACCGTAACACAAGAACGATACCAAAGAGCATAAACGGGGTCAAGAATGCAGAACAGAATCTCGAAAAGATACAGGAACCTCACGGAGCAGGACGCTGAGTAGAGGGGGCGTGGTCACTAACAAACCAGTAAGCCAAGCACTGATTCGCGGGTGAAACTTCCTTTTCAGTCAGTTAGGGAGCGTCACCAAATACCATTGTAAAAGGATTGTTAGAGCATTAGGGCATGTCTCAAAAGAGGCTCAGGGGCACAGAACCATTGTAACAAGGAACAGTCTACGCAGCCCTGAGGAATCTATGTTGAACACTCATAAATGGGGTCAAATCCGACCACCCCTAACAGTAAACACTGTTAGGGTCATGAAACATTCAGAACAGCTCCAGGCAACGTTTGAGGCTAATTGACAGGAACTTCCAGAAACTGTCATAACATCAAAAGCAATTAACTTTGATTGAAATCAGGTGCAACCACTGGGCTAATGGAAGGTTGGAGCCTTCTAGATGGTTCTGCTGCTCACTAACGGTATATTTACAAGAAATGTGACTCTGCACGCGCTGCAAACCATTTAGATGTGTCGCACTGAGTCACTTTCAAAGCACAGCGATGGGACATATGTACAACAATATGTTGCATTTCTGTGCATCCCCCTACTCCGTCTCACAAACTGCTACCATGATGCAAGGATGCCTGTGTCATGGGGGAGATTGTTTATGTTCAGGAAAGATTTCCTTCCTACACATAAACAATCAGAAATTGTGTTTTTCAATTTCTATGTGTGCTGCATTAGCACACATAGAACTTGCAAAATGTCATTGTTTTACCGATAGTTTACTTGCAGGAAGGGACACCTTCCTGTGTATAAACAATCACCAGAGGTGATTACCTCTTTTTATGTGTGCTGCAAAATGTAGCACACATAGAAAGAGTGAAAAGAACTAGGAGAAATGAATAGATTTCTCTTTGTTGCGCCTCCCTACGCCTCTGCCGGGGAGGAATCGTATTCAGATGCATTTCCAGATTTACGATTTCTCGTAAATCTGGATGGTTCTGGTTCCATGGGTGTTGTGGGAACACTCACAGCAACACCCATGGAACGCCCCTTTCACATAAAGTGCTGCATGCAAATAGGCCATATTTACAAGAACAGGAAGAGTCATGCAGGGTGGCTTTTCCTGTCCTTGTAAATATAGGGCACTAAAATGCACCACCAGTGCATCACAAAAAGTGATGTACCAGTGGCACAATGTTTTTTTTAAATTTGCCCCTAAGTTTAGGCATCAATTTTGAGAAGGCCAATGATTGTCACCATATCACCCGAATAAAAAGAAACACAGCAATCCACACTTGAGAATAAATATGCCTATCGGTAAGAAGGGTAATTAACACATAGAAGGTCTGGCTGTCGATAGGACTGTGACACATAGAGTTAACTAAATATGTTTCACTCTCATTGTCTAGCATTGTCCCTGTCTTTAAACAACATATGTCACTTTGGCAAGTAGTTGGCGTGTTTGCCTCACAGAATGCACAATTGTCAACTTGGTCCAGACTCCAATAGATAGACAACACACAGGTAGTACTAAGTGCATTTTTTTACATGTGTGAATAATTAAGTGGCTAACAGAGACAGTTCATAGGACAACAACCTGAAAAGATGTTGTGACCCAGTGGGTGTATAGAGAGAGTCCATGGGGTAGCATGTCAGAGGAGTGCTTTGGTGAGGAGGATGACCTCAATGTGCAACAACTGTGGTGCAAGGGTGCTTGCATTTGCGTTTGTCAGCCACTAATGCACCAGCATAGAAGGAGAGCAGGATTGTGTCATATCTTATTAGATATGCCACATTCCTGCCCTTTTCATTTGACACAGCACAGCAAGATGTCTTGCTGCATTGCTCTGCAACAAATATATATAAATCTGGCCCTAAGTCTTAATGGCATTAATATAGTAGGAGATTTAAGCCAGGCTGATTAGAAAGGGCTTGAGGGAGGATTACTACATCTTGAATATTCAGGGATCTATAACCAGGCTCCCACATCAAGCATGTTTTGTGTCACAGGCAAACCCAAATATATCTGTTGACAACATAAGGAACCCGGTTCCCCTGTTTTTTAACCAAGCCCTGGAAGGAAAAAGCAAAATATGTGGAAGAAACAATTCTCCCAGTGTTCCCTCATTGTCAATCAGGGACAGGTAGGGGTAGCAGCTGCTATTCCTGGGTTGAATTCTCGTACCCCTTACAATCCTTTGCTTTCCTCTGTATCAAAAGTCATCAAGACAGCAGTGGGAACATAAAGTTACCAAGACTCTTTAAGCCCTGTTTAAGGTTTGCAGTTTTGATCCTTTTTATACTCCTATCCCTTCAGTGGCAAACAGGAAGCTGGATGGATGGTATGTGTCAAACAAGAAATACATATATGATATCATGCTGGGTCAAATGATGTATAGGTTTCTAAAAGGCATCCTAGCATGCTATTTGCAGGAGATCCCAATACAATGCCTTTGGCACATGTATACTTAGACTACCTACAGTATTCTATTTTTTCTTTCTCTATATGTGTGTCTTCTGACATCAAAATTCTCCAAGAAAACACTGCAAAGCAACATCCAAAAACAGCAGTGGTGAGCTTTGAGATTAAGAAGGCCTTTAACCTACTCCAAATTCAGTGGCAGCTCCTCCGTTAAGGTGGAGGAGAATCGCCCCACTGCCTTTAGCAGTGAAAAAAAAGAAAATTATAATAGCTCACGTTATCATTTTGTTTGTTCATACTGGGGCAGGCAGCGTGGGCAGATCTGCTCTGCTCTCAGAGCAGAGGGAGGAGTGGTGGGCACTATGTAAGTGACCATGAATGTTTGGCTGCTCCTCTTGGGTCTGCCAAACATTCATGCACACTTTGCATGTTCTCCATGCAGGCTGCATTCCAGCCTGCATGGAGAACATGCCCAGGTTCCCATTCCCTGGCTGAGCGCTGGACCATGGCGCCCAGACCAATCATAAGGCTGCATTGCCTATGGGGAGACGGGGAGCCCGGGTGCTTCCTGCTTCCTGTTTCCAAAGAAGAAGCCACGAAGAGGACGGAGGCGAAGTGGCAGCGGCCGGTAAGTAGGTAAGTGATTTATTTTAATTTTTTAACCCTCCTGACCCTCTTCCCCCCTCCCTGCCCCACTGCTGCTTCACGGGGGCAGCTGCCTATGTCCAAATCCTCCCACTAACCAGTTTGCCACAACCTACTTCAAAGACATTCTTCTTATTCACAATATCCTATGCTACCTTGTAGAGCGGCTGAATCAGCCATCTTTCTAGATGACGTAGGTGAAAATAGTCACATTTTCATGTGACTAGCTAAGCAAACATTTCCCACCCCCTTCTGGGTATTGTGTGTAACCCTTTGAAGCTAGGGCCTGTCAGATGGTTTAAGGTGGGACCTTATGAGACAATAGAAAGTATGATATCCTCCAGTCAATAGGGGGAATCTGTTAAATTAAATGATGTTTGTTTAAGCATTGAACACTCCATTTCTTATATTTACCAAAACTGAAAATAATGACAATTTTCATTTTTGATCCGAGCTATACCAGCCAAATAACTTTAGTTCTATTTTTGGCACTAAGAATATTTACCAGACATGTGATCCTACTTAACAGTTAGGTTACAGTGAAGTGAGGCTTAGAGCGCTGGTGGGTCTTCAGCCACTGATCTGAAAACTAACTTTTATACCCCTAAGTCACAGTTTGTGCACTAATTCCATGGGCCCCTAAACATACAGGGCCTCATTTATGAAAAGTGATGCAACGCTGCATGAAAACAGCGATGCGTCACTTTTCACTGCGCCCTCTTTGCGAGACCAATGATGCGTCATATTTACAGTATGGCGCATCATGGCGCAAGGAGTTACAGATACATCAGTATTTCTGACGTATCTGTACGGCGCAAAAGTGACGCATTGCTGGAGTGTGTCACAAAAGTGACGCAACTCCAGCAATGTGTCCTTTTACATGGGGCAAGCCCCATGTGAAAGGGCCTGCGTCAGTCTTACGCCTGCTGTGAGGCAGGCGTAAGAAATTGATGCATTTGTGTCCTAGAAGTGGTGCAGGGAAATCTTATAGATTTCACTGCGTCACTTCTATGACCCTGTCTTGCGTCAGAACGCCCTACCTGCATACATTATACCTTGCGTAGGTATAATGTAGAGCAGGGGTTTACAAAGTGACACATCTACCTAGATGATTCACTTTGTAAATACGGTGCAACAAGGCACATTTTTTACGCTGCTGGTGCGTCACAAAAAGTGACGCACCGGCGGCGTAAAAGTGACGCACGGCCTCATAAATGAGGCCCACAGAACTTTGTGGGCGAAGAGAGAGGCAACATCACCACAGCTGCTGGAAACTGCTGTGCTCATTCTATGCCACTGGGCCACATTCTACATGAAGTCTGTGAGAGGTATACACAGTTTACAGCATCAATTGCCAAACAAAAGGGGATGTCACCATTTTAGTGCACTCTCATATCCATGTCAGAAAATATCTGTCTTTACACCTCTTCTAAACATTGAGAGAAACAACTAGAAAGACTGAGGGCCTCATGCCTGAGCAATCCCTTCTCAGGGATACCTTTTAAGACAATCAAACATTTTGCAGGGATACTGGTGGTTGGAAGCCAATTGATATTTTCTTATACTATAGATTGTATGGGGCTAAGCTGAAGCTACCACTACCCATCAAGAGGAGCTACTCCCTTCTTAGTGTACACTAACACAAACTATCAAAAACCAAGCCCTATACAACTTAGTTCATATTTACTAACATTTTGCATCGTGGTTGCACCACTTTTGTGGAAAGCCACGACCCCAAATGCTAGTAGGTATTTACAAAACCACGCGAGGGGTCATTTGGACCTCCTTGCTAGGCTTTGTATAGAAATGTAATGCCACGGCTCACCTTGCGCTGAATTGCATTACATTTTGTTCTGGGAGTCATTCCATGGTAGGAGCCTGGGTATTCCCGTGCATCCACATGTAGATTTCAGGCAATCCCAGATTTACACATTTTTGTAATCCTGAGCTTGCATGTAATTGCTACACCTCCCAGAGAATGGCATAACAAGGAGAACAATTGTATTTTCTCTTCATTATTTCCTATTTCTATGTGTGCTGCGAACGCAGCACACATAGAAAGAGGAAAATGCGTCAACAGATGGGTGTCTGAAGTGGGCCACAGCTATGAAAGAGCAAAGGTGTACCATATCTCAGTAAATGTGGTGCATTTCTGCTCTCACTCTTTCTCGCAACGTTGTGCAGCAAGTTGTCTTGCTGAACTGCATGGTGTGAAAGATTAGTAAATCCGACCCCTTGTAGATACATCAACATGCTCGCTAAACCAAATCTAGTGCTTCAAGTTGACAGAGAGTCCTGGGCTGGGCATTTGGATGCTCTACTGCATGATGAACAGTGAGCCGTCTGTTTTGCAAAGGTTAAGGAAGTTCCAATAGACAGTATTCACATAATATCTTCAATTCAAGTACATTCAGCGCTCCTAATCAGGTGGGTCTGATAACTAGTGGGCTAGCTGAAGATAAAACATTCATCATGTGCTCCCATAGGAATACTGACTTCATACATCTGGCCTGGTGATTTCTGGGCAGTGTAACATTGTGGAGAGAAGTCTTCACAAAACTGCTTTTGATGGAACAATATAGGTCTGTACTCCCTACCTCACCCCCCCACACCCCCCCCCGGATCAGCTGCGACCCATGCAGGGTAGAGCGGTGGGGCTGGTTTGGGGGAGGATTCAACAGACAGCCATGAGGGAAAATTAAATAAATAATTAATTTTTCCTCATTGTCGTCTGTCGAAATCCCCCCCATCCAGCCCCACTGCCCCATTGTTCTTACCTGCACGAGCCGCGGCTGCCTCGGATCGCATTGCTGAGTTAGGTCAGGGACACCTTAGTACCCATCAGGCAATACATGGCGTTGGCTCTTCTGGTACCCAAGCATATAACAATCGCAGCCTGGTGCAAAGACCTGATCTTCTGTGATGAATTATCGGATGTATGCATCAATGACTCAACTCTGTTGTGTTTGAAAGACATATGGCACAGTATCTACAATACAAAATGGACACCCTATAAGCTGTACACGTATATGGTGTATATCATACCAAATGAACAGGTGCCAAAGACCAACATTGAAGTAATGTCAATGCTAATATATGCCCTAAGGTGACAGACGTCCATAGTTGTAGTGACTGCACAATAACTGTATCATAATTATTGTTTATTTTGTCATTATTCACTCAATAACTGGGGTGTTGTAATACTTCATCGCAACATGTTGTTGACGTGCCAATATCTGCTTGACGTATTCTTTGTACCAAGACTGCGAATAAGAAAATAAGCATTAAAAATAGCACATTAACATGAATGAGAACCTGATTCTGTTGCAGTGTTGCCAGATGCCAAATGTAGAGCCGTTCTTGTAGCAAGTTTTCTACAACCGTGAGATAAATCAATCTGCTTCACAGATTCCATCACTCTTTCTTAAGAATTAAAACAGGCTGCCCTGTACTGCTACAGATCTCTAGCAAAAAGCTATTTATTAATATTTTAAAAGTTCTCAGAAACAGCATAGTGTCCTGCCAGGTCAGACAAACTGCAATAATAGCTCCAACGGGAAGATTAAAGTATTCACTTGCTGTATTGCACATGTGGTTGGGGTTGATGTAGTAGTCTTCTGTTCACAACAAAGGTAAAAAATCCTGTATTTTATATCAAATACAGGGTAGAAGAGGCTTTCTTTATAAATTGCATGCCAGATCGCATGGCAGTAATATTGCATCCACTAAACCATCAGACCAAAAGATTGTAAGGTAAAAATAGGGAAGTATAGTAGCTGAATGCAGTAGTTAAAATGGGTATGTACATGACAAATAGGCAATAATATCAAAAATAGTAGTAGAAATAAGAATGAGAATAATGATGAGGATCATGATGATAATTATTTTATTAGTGTTCTTCTTATGGTTCATAGTATTAATGATACCAATAATAATAATAATAACAACAATAACAGTAATAATAATGGTAATTTATTAATAAAGATGATGTTACTAATAATAATAATAACTACAACATGCGTACAATTACAATGGTGCCGATCACAGAACTAACTTAAGACAAAATACTAAACTTACTACTTTTGGTATTCCCAGAAGGCATTTAGTAGTCTTAAATTAGGATTTTGTCCTAAGTTAGGATTTTGTCTTAAATTAGGATTTTGTCTTAAATTAAACTGAAGACAAACTTAAGTTAAACTTAAGTTTAACTTAAGATAAAATCCTAACTTAGGACAAAATCCTAACTTAAGACAGAATCCTAATTTAAGACTACTAAATGCCTTCTGTGAATACCAAAAGTAATAAGTTTAGGATTTTGTCGTAAGTTAGTTCTGTGAATCGGGACCAATGTGTTCTGGTGTTAAGTGCTGGTCGAAGAGGATGAGATAAACTTCGCTTAGTTGCTTGCCCAAAGGTTGGACAGCTCCGGTAGCCAATTGCCGCACCACAAAATACATGGCAAAAAAATGGGGGGCCCCAAGAAATAGTCAGCCTATGGAGGGAAAGACAGAGGCAAAAAAAACATAGGTGACAAGAGTAACTTGAAATGAAACATTAAGGTGGCCAGGAATGACATGAGAAGAAGCCTGTAGAAGGCAAGGCACCACATAGTTTAATCAGAAGATATACAGGACCTAGCACCTTGAAAGTGGATCTTGGGAAGTTTCAGAAAAAAATTCTAAATACTGGAAGGAAAACAGGGGACAAAAATATTTCTGCTGGAGCAACAAACCATTTAAAATATAATTCCCAACCGTGTTGTAATGGAGTACAGATAGATTCTCTTCTGATTATATAATAATCTTCCGGCAAATACCCACTACAAGAAAAGGAAGAGGCAGAACAGGAAGTATAGCAGCCATCTTGGAATGGGATGCTACGAACAAATAATATATGTTGACCATCTTACATTGGGCAGATAGGGCCTGCTTCCTGAAGCTTCACTAAAAGATGCTGCATGGGGGTAGGGGTGAGCTGTAGTGGCCTTTCTGTCTGTAAAGTAACACTGCAAGCCAAAAACCATGCTCCTCCATGCAAGTCATGGAGCAAAGTTGGTACAGAAGACACAGATTAGGAGCCCCGCCCTGGGTGGCCACAAGATCGTGTATGGAAGAGTTCCAAACAGGAGTTGGTGACAAGTCCAAATGCAGATCGTGTTTTCTCCATGGTATGCTAGTCAGGCACCAAACATGCAGTTCCATAGGGCAGAGAGTCTGACTGCGTGCAAAACTAGGTCCATTAGCTGGATGCAATATATTTGGAAGTTGATATTATTCACCTCAATAGAGTATGAAACAAATAAAATATATAAGTATAGCTGTACAACCAAATGAACTTCCCCATGGTTGTATTTATCATATGAGACCAAGTTGTTACTCCTGTAGTGTGTTAGAAAAGGTAACTAGTAGATATTTTGACTCTCAGTAATACACTGAAGATGTGCACCAGTACCCCTCAACATTTCACCTTTCCTGCATGAAACACAGTACCAAAAAAACAACCATTAGTGATATTGAATGGGAAAAATATAAGGTAAACATTTCCATATGGAAATAGAGAAGAGCAGAAGAAACAATAACCCATTAGTCAGGAGGAAGAAAATGACCGGGTAAATATACAGATGCAGATATGGAGTATCCAAAATGCACATTAAATTTATATAAGTTAAAACTTTGCTCCTCTGGACATTCACTCCCTTGCTTCTATCCTCAAATTAGGAAGGTGAAAACCACTGGGTTTCCTTCAAGTGTCTGTCTGAAATGGTTAATTAAATAATTAGTTCAACACAAGCTTGGTTTTATGTACCAATATGGGACAGAGCATGTCTCAAAGTTACCAACTATGGTGTCAGCATTTTCTACAAAGACGCAAGAGAAATGTAACTCTGGTTGTTTAGAGCAGCTGTTTGATAGCTTTCAGTTGAACATAAGTACCACCACTTCTGCAGAAGGATTCACTGTGCTAAAGAAGGTTGCAAAACTGTGAAGGTTGTTAGTGCTGTCAGGAGAAATCTTTCCTAATTATGTGTCATCTTCAAATTTTACTCCTCCTTTAGGCAGTAATAAAACCATGTTTTTCCATCTGATCACTATTTTGAGACTTCTCTGCAATGATATGCTCTGGAAATAGCACGTGTTCTAGTTTTACTTGGCCCCTTGGCAGTGCACCTGGGAGCTATCTCATTACTGTGCATGGAGTATTTTCCTAAAGGGGTGGCTATGTTGTAATCCACAGGGTATGGCTTATCCTCTGCTAGTGGTAGAGACCCTCAAAACCAGGTGAGCAATAGAGAAAGAATAGATGAGGATCTTTCACTTACAGCTATTAGGAATGGCTTATGCAAACATACTCTGCTTGGGACTGCCACACAGAACCCGGAGCCTTAAAATGCAGTAGCCTTGCAAAATCTACCTGAAAAGAACATGCTTGGCTATTTTTGGTTACTCTTCTTTGACAACCAGGGGACAAGATTATATATTTTTGCTCCTGTGAATTACTTACATCACAGCAGCAAAAAGGGACATGTGCTATTGAAAATCAAACAGCACAAATACATCTCAAGACTTTATATTTACTCCATTGAGGCCTGTTCATTGACAGTCCCTTGCACCAAAAAAACTATAATGAAAGATAACGTTTTTTTTGCGATCAAGAAATCAGTCATGCGTGGATCACTCTCCAATCCAATAATAACACCTAATAATGTAAAATCAGATTAAATAAATGTATACACCTTGCAAATGTAACACTGCAAAGTCTACAGATGCACTAGAGCGATTTTTCCCTACAAATGATCGACAGGTTGTCATCACCTCACTGTGTGCCCCTGGACAGTGATGTATATTCTCATGCGTGAGAAGATAACTGAACCTGAGCAATGCAAGGCAGATCATTTTTCTACCTTCTATGATCTGTCATATAAGCATAGAAGAAATAGATATTATGTTTGACAATGTATTTTTGCTGGTAATTTGAGATATTGAATCTCCTGACACTAAAATTGCCTGAAAATACGCATAGAAAGACTGATCCTGCATTAACATTTTCAGCAGTCACATTCTGGCATATTTTGAACTTAAAAAACACAACTAAGGGTGCTAGTAAAATGCTTACAAAAGTTTCATCCACTGGTGATCTTTGAGGCCATTTTCCAGTCCATGGTCTTTTGCCCACTATGCCACTTCAGACAGGGATCAAACATCTGCAAATTAGGCTTGATACTGTTCCAATAAAATTAGTCCATCCCAAATTGGCAGACCACATCCCAGAAGAAAAGGAACATGTCCTTATGGCTCCTACTACTACTCTATAGTGGCACAGTGGGCAACATGAAAATGGACGGTAATGCAGCCCAAATGATTGCCTGGGGCTGAGACTTCAGCAAACATTCCTGCCATCACCTTTTCAACTTACGCCAGACTTTTTGGGAGTAAGTGGTGGAAGCATTGCTTATTGTGATATTTGCTCAACACACACCAGGCAACAAATGGCAATCTGAAACATCGAAGTACTGTGGGGAATTTACAGGAGGTGCACTAAATTACCGATACTGATAACATCTGACTTCTTTTGTAAAGGCGTCGAAAGGAAATAATATCCAGTAAGTACCTGTTAGAAATGGGGGTCTCTAGTTGGCAGAGGTAGGTACCATTGTCCAAATAGGGATCCTTGCTTCTAGTCAGGGTAAGGGGATACACTTCTAAAATAACCACTGCTCACCCCCTTGTTAGCTAGGCAAGAGCAGATTGGCTTATCTCAGAGGCAGTGTGTAAAGCATTTGTGAACACATACAGTGAAAACGCTACAAATGGACACCACACAACTTTAGAAAAATAAGTAATCTTTATATAAACCAAAAGAAGATCAAACAACAAAAATCCACAATACAGTAATAAAAATATGACTTCCAGATGGTAGAAATAGTTCAGTTCAAAGCGAATTGCAGATGCAACACTTTTCTCACTAAGTACCTGGGATGTGTCACGCAAACAACCAAAACACGCCGCAGGGCAGATGATGCATTGGTTCCTTACACTCAGCGAAGGTGATGCGTCAGTTCCTTGCTCCGGGGGAGGTGATGCATTGGTTCCTTACTGCAGTGCATGGGAGGTGATGTGTCGGTTCCTTACCGGAGAGGAGGTAATGCATCTGTTTCTTACTGTGTGGGGAGGTGATACATCAGTTTCTTACTGCGTCCCTCAACAATGCGACAAGCTTGGCACCTCGATGCAATGCAACGATCAGGAATGATGTGTGAACTCTTGCGGCTTCACAGCAGGCCTTGGGTCAAATTGGTGCAATGATCTTGGACATCAGACTGCACTCAATGCAGCGTGCGGCGATTTCTCGAGCCACGGTAGGCGCTGCGACTGTTTCATCGGCGATGCATCTGAAACAGGAGCGGATGCGTCTCGCTTCTTCGACGTTACGCTGATTTTCCAGCTCCCAGCGGAAACCAGTTCTCATGAGGCCCAAAACAACAGCAGGCACCTCTTTGCAGGTCAGAACTCCCAGCAAGGCAGTTCAGGGGAGCTGGTGGTGACATGTTTGTGTCCCTGAGACTTCAGAACAGGAGGCAAGCTCCGTTTCAAGCCCTACGAGATCTTTTCCTCAAGGAGGTGAGAAAGCAAACAGCAAAGTCATTTTCTCCTTTCCTTGCAAGCAAGTAGCCACTGCAGCCCAGCCCCAGACAGCAAACAGCACAGAGGCAGTATTCCTCCTCAGCTTCTCTGGCTTTTCTGCTTGGTAAAGATTCCTCTTGATTTCCTAGAAGTGATCTAATAGCCTGGGGTTTGGGCCCCTCTTTTTATACACAAAAATCCTTTGTTCTCTGAAGGCAGAGAGTGTCTGTACCCAGCCATAACCAGTTCTGTCCTCACTGGTGCAGCTTCTTGGCAGGAGGTGGAGACAGCATTGTTGAAGGCAGACCAGGCCCATTCAGGTGAATGGAAATCTCTTCCCCCTACTCTAAGTGCAGCCCAAGTCTATTCAGCCCAACGCTGGCTCATCAATGATCTCTGTATCCACTGTCCCTCTCCATCCCCTATCATCCAAAAGCCAAACATGCAGTACACAAACCTAGCAGAGGCACACTGGATGGCTAAGCAAGAAAATACCTACTTTCTAAAAGTGGTATTTTCAAACACAGAATGTAAAAATCACCCTCACTAAAAGATGCATTTTAATATTCTGAGTTCAGGCATACTAAACTTTATTTTCCTACCCTGTTCCAAAGGTCAGTTATGTTTATAAAATGTTATACTACACTACCTTATGGGAGAAGGTAGCCTTGCAATACTGAAAAACGAAATTGGCAGTAAATCACTATCAGGACATGCCACATACATCAGGGCATGTGCTACTTTTTACATACACTGCACCCTGCCCACAGGGGTACCTTGGGCCTACCTTAGGGGTGACTGACATGTAAGAAAAGGGAAGGTTAGGGCCTGGCAAGTGGGTGCACTTGCCAAGTCGATATGGCAGTACTAGACTGCACACAGGCTCTGCAATGGCAGGCCAGAGTTACATTTTACAGGCTGCTTCTGTGGGTAGCACAATCAGTGCTGCATCTTACTAGCAGCATTTGATTTACAGGCCCTGGCCACACACAGTGCACTGTACTAGGGTCTGACTAGCATATCAAATATGCCAATCATTGAATCACCAATCTATAACAATAATGTACAAAGGGAGCACTTGCACTTTGGCACTGGACAGCAGTGGCACAGTGCTCAAAGCATCTAGACCAGCAAAAAGGTGTCCAACACACAGCAAAAACACAGGAGGCAAAGGCAACAAATGCAGGGGAGACCTACGCCAATGGTGCTAGGTCTAACAGTACCCAAATAACCATACATTTTTTTCTCCTCCACGCCATTAACACAAGGTTTGACATTAGTGGTATTGAGGCAGCAAACCTAAAGCTGGTTGAACAAGTGTTAATTTGAGATATGCATAAACACAATATTTGATATCTCTATTATATGTGTGCAAACCTCAAGCTGATGGAGCAAGTGTTCAGTTGCGATATGCATAAATCCATTATTTTGTATATTCAACACATATATACAAAACCTCAAACCGAATGAGCTAGTGTTAATGTAAGATGTACTTAAATCCACTATTTGATATCCACTACCTACATATGTGTGCTAGAGTAAAGCAACATATTGCATCAAATGTACCGTGGTGTGCAGTAGTCAAGCATTGAACCTACATTTCTCATATTCAAAGCAATATCCCACATTCGAAATTGATATTAGTGAATTACTGAAGGTGATGTTAATTTACTGCATATAGAATGACATTCTAATTGAAAGATCCCATCCTATTACAATAATTAAAATGTTGGCATGTGAAATGATTAGCATGACCTTACCAATAAATTGCTTGACATATGTAATTGCACTCATCCTTTAAAAATCAGTCAATAGCGTCTTTTTTCATTAATTGGCCATGCATAATTTATAAAACCCAAGCCAGTTAATGGGCAGTTTAATATGTTTGCATTTCTGGCACTTCACATTAACCCCCTGGGAGTGTTTCTAAAACATACTTACAGGTTTGAGGGAGAGTAAAAATATAGCAGGATCAATGTATTGCACTTGTGAGCCGGTGAAAGGGGCAACCCAGCAACAACAAAGGTTGTGCAGTCATTGCTGGGACAAAAATCAACACATACAGGCACATAGCCCAGAGTTCAATGCACTCATGGAAACATTGAGAATAGTGAAGGAAGTGGTGTTAGTGCGTATTCATTCATTCAAGTGGTGTTAGTGTATAGTAACATAGAATAACGTAACACAACATAAATAGGGAAACTACAATTCTGTGGCCATTGTGTTGTTCACATAATTATTGATTAGCCACATTTACTACATAACCCACCATCTGCTGCATAATCTGCCGATGTTGTCAAACAAAAAAAATATCCAGCTCAAGGGGATCAAAGTTACTGAAAAGGCAGCAACGTATTTTGCCAAGCAATAGACAGCCCTTAACAAATATTAATTGGTCACTTTTACATTACTTATTGCTGTCCATGAATGTTAATCTGGAACAAAAAAGTTTCAATATTTGCCTAGACAGAGTTAACATGCGTACAGATGACAAAATAATGGAGTAATACTGTCAAAAAAGTGTTTGATTATGCTGCATAATTTGCCTTTTGTTGCTGCATAATTTAATCAATTCTTTGCTGCATAATTTCGTCTTCCCCCGTCACATTATTCCAGTAGCCATTAACATAACATAACATAACAGCATTTAACATAAAACAAGCAATGAGTAAGAACTAGTTGAAGGAAAAATGATAGGATATCGAGGAGCAACATGTTTTACTTTGGAGCATGGATTCCGAGGTCTTATCTTGGCTTTGCAACTTGAAAAAGCACCGTCTGACTGTCTGATTCTAGGGAAATTATTTTAAGTCCGATGAATAAAACATTTTCCCCTTTCGAAGCACATGATTTGCAAAGTGTAAGGATTTACGAGGGAAAAAAACAAAATGTGCGTTATAAGGCATCGTGAGTTGCAAATATGTTTGCAACTCGTATGTTGATATTGCAATTACTTGTGAATATCAAGGTAGAGGGGAATTCCACAATGCCTTGCTCCTCACAACGAAAGATATCAATGATTTGCAACTTTAGTTGGTCACAGAACATTAAACATCATCCAACTGCCCTTGTGAGTCAGTAAACTTTCGCAAGTGGATTCCACTGCACAAGTGGCAGGTGTACGCATGAGCGGGGCACTCACTAGTGACAAGGTCCACTGCTTGCTCTCCTTGGTATCCCTTGCACAGGGTTAGATTGGGGTCAAAAATTCGGCCCGGGAACACCCAAAAAAAAATCTGCCCACATTTGCATATTGCCTTTCTGCAAAACACTGCTTCAGCGAAGTTGTATGAAAAGAAAGGAGGTGGGGGCATGTTTTATTAACATCACTTAGATAAATAGAAATGCACATATTCGTTCACACTGCTGGGCCACACATGAATGTAAGTGAGACCACCTCTGCTCAGGCCCCCTGCCCCTGCTCAATCAGCATAGATTAATGGGCTGGCCCAGCGGGAGAAAGGGAGTGATCCCTCTGCCCATCTGCCTCTAGAAAATCCACTCAGGCACCCAATGGGCCACTGGAGGCATCCTAATAGCACAGACAGCCCCCAGGCTGTCCAAAAAGCAGCCCACAGCTGGAACGCGGCTACTGGCCCTTCAGCCATTTCCCGAGTGCCCGCCTTACCAAACCGACCCTGCCCTTGCAGAATGCATTACTTTTTTGGGTCAGTTTATGGTCCCACTTTACAAATTTGCGCAAAGGTCTGTCCTTTGGTTATAAGGGAGAAAGTAGGAGATATTCCCCCAGTGGCTGAATTGTACAACGTGTGAGCAGGAAATTTGGGTTTAAACACCAGCTTTCCCATTTGACCAAACTGTGTGATCCTAGACAAATCACTTTACTTCAATTTGCCTCATTTTGACTGAGAGAACCTTTGAGCAATTCAGTTCAGGATGTGCACTGTATAGAAACCTGACTGTTGGATGATGTAATAGCCAATATTATTGCTGCCCTTATTACACCAATATTGGCAATATAGAACGGGTTAAAACATATATCTCTTGGTTAACTCGTGACAGTGACATCAGGGGATGATGCCTTTATACATATAAAAATTCTCAAAACCTTTAATTTTAACAACTGCTTATGAAGCATATCATGGTAATTGTTAGAACTGGCTATTTCTGGTAGGCTAAGGCTGACGCCAAAGCCAGGCAGAAACCACCATTCTAGTCAGGACAAGGAAGTCACACGCCAAGATAACCCCTGCTCACCCCCTTGGTAGCTTGGCACGTGCAGTAAGGCTAAACTCGGAGGCGATGTGTAAAGCATTTGCGCCAGCACACAACAGCAACAACATCCTAGGCACACCACAAAAGGAACTCCACACAAGGTTATATGAAAATAACTTCTGTATTGTCAAAATCGCATCAGATAAAAATCACACATGTACATTGTGCCAACTGGCACGGGCGATATTCATCAGGGATTATTTACAAGACAGGGCCACATGGGCCACTGTCAGAATCAACACTTGTAGAAATAGAAAATAAGATATAAAATCACTGTAACACAAAATAACAGTTATAAATCACAACCAGTAACTACTGGTAAAGGTAGGTACACACTACGCAATACTAATAACCATAGGCCTAGATCAAGCATGGACACATAACCTCTCTAGTATAACTATACTAGGCAAAACACCACCACCTAAGAATAAAATACATTTAGGGGTAGAAGCAAGAACACATTACACATGATGCATCAAAAACACATTCAGCGGTGTAGGGAAAAAGGTAAACACATGATGCATAAAACATTCAGAGGTGTAAGGAAAGAAAACACATGATGCATCAACCAACACATTCAGAGGTGTAAAATCAAGGAAGACACATGATGCATTAAAAACATTCAGAGGTGCCAGGAAAGAAAACACAACTCAATAGCGCAAAGACACATGATGCCTAAAACATTCAGAGGTGCAAGGAAAACCACACAATTGCGCAAAACCTACATAAGCCACCACCTGTGGCAGTCCCTAGGCCAACTGGCCTTGTTGGGGCTAGGACGCCCTGTGTCTCAATGTCAGGGGCCTAAACGTGGCAGGTGCCCACTACTTGCTGTGCACCTGGGAACATCCCAAGACCTAAACGGTGCAGCTGCCCACTCATTGCTGGGCAGGCGTGAAGCAGAACTGCGGCAGGGCTCTCACTAGCCCTCAGGAGCAAACTGCGCCCACTGCTAGCAAACTGCGCATAGTCAAACGTTGGAGCCACACAGGCTCTGGACATCACACATGTCCCAAACGTTGGAGCCACACAGGATCTGAAACTATATATGCACCATGGAGCCCTCAGGCTCTGAAACCCATGGCACCTCGAGCCTCGCTGGGCTCGTGAATCAAAATAGGGGCGGGAGCCTCTCGGGGCTCCAAAGAACAAAGCATGACCCCAGAGCCTCTCTCAGGCTCTCAGTACATAAAAATGCCCATGAGCCTCTCTCAGGCTCTAAATACCCAAACTGGTACTCGAGCCTCTCTGGGCTCGACAACGAAGAGGCTGGGGCCGAGCCTCGCAGGCAGGAGGGGGGGGCAGGCACCGACAATGTGCCCCGACGCCCCTTCTAAATGCTGCCCTCGTTGGAGTCCCCCTCGGATGACTCAGGGTGCCAAAAATTCCCACAAGAGCCTCTCTGGGCTCTGAATTGCACATGCCCCCGGAGCCTCGGGGGCTCGACACAGAATGCGGGGCAAGGTGGGAGCGGCCCGCTGCCAGACGGGGCCGCTCCAGACGAGGACAGAGCACGGTGCCTCGAGGCACCCAACAAGAAGCCCCCACTCACCGGGACTGTGCGACGGTCTTCTATCTCTCCCCGGGGCTCCCTCAGCACACGGGAGTCCCAGCAGCAGGCCACGCTTCCTCCTCTCTTCCCGGGGCTCCCTCCAGATCACCGGAGCCTCGGGCGGCCATCACCACTCTCCGCCTCTTCTTCTCTTCAGCCACCCTGGCCAATCAGAGCACGTTAGCAGGCGGGACTTCTTCCAAGAACCGGAAGTCCCGCCCCACATGAGGCACTACTGTGCCTGACTTCCTGGTCGCGGCGCGAGGGCCGCGGCGGTGATTAAAAAGTGGCAAAATGAGGGGTGGGCACCCTCGGTTTTACAATAAAATATACCAGCGAGGTGGGCACTCGCAGAGGGGCAGATAAACGGGAGAATACCCGTCCCTAAAAATAAAGTGCACACGAAGCACTCGGGGGGGGGGCGCTTCCCACACGAGATAACCACAGCGCTCTGCCAGAAATCAGGATAAAAGCGCCCAAGCCCAAAAATAAGGCGCAGGAAGGCTGTAATGAAGCCTTGGCAAAACCAAAGCCATCCAACAAGGTATCAGCAGTCCTGGAGATCAAAGGATGGAGCAACAGAGCTCCCAGCAAGGAAAGTGCAGCTTCTCCATGCTGCAAAAGGTCCCAGAGATTCCCAGGGGGCAAAGCCAAGTCCCCCCCATCAGCCCAAGCAAGGCAGAGGGGTCCCCCAAGAGTCCAGGAAAGTCCTTCAGGTGTCCAGGGGCTGGGCAGGGCCCAGGGATTCCCCTGGGCCCAAGCAGCAGCACGCCCCTGGTAAGATTCAAGTCCAAAAACAAGAACATTTTGGAAGGGGACACAGCCCCTTCTTATACAGAAAAACAGTCTTTGAAGTCTTTGTGCAGGCAGTGTGAGAACCAGCTAGAACTGGTTATAGGGAACTCTCTTCAGTGTCAGGGACAGAGGTGACAGTCGCCCAGCGGGGAGGTGGAGCCAGCATTGTGGTCAGGCAGGCACAGCCCTTCACTATCAGGTGCTATCTCCTCCCACTTCCCTGGCAGCAGATGCTGCCTTTCATCCACGGGCTGACTCAGACAACCTCCTGTGGGCTCTGCAGCCCCTGTCACACTCAAACCAGACAGTCAATCCACAAGCAGGCCCAGGCACTCCTGGGCCAGGCTCACCAGCCAATCACGTGCCAGCAGACTCACTACACAAATATGCCAACTTCTAAAAGTGGCACTTCTAGACTAGACACAACCATGCCGCATACACCATTACGCAGCATTCAATCTCACGAGTTCACACATATCAAACTCGACCCTGCACTCCCCACACATCAGGAACTACCATGGGCATACATATTCCCCATTCATTCCTATGGGAGGGCAGGTCACTCACCATACATACACAGAGAGCTCACGCACTTTACACTGTACCACAGTGAAAAAGTGCACCAAGGCCTAAAATCACCAACACCAGGTTCCAGAAACAGGCTAGGAAAAAGCAAAAAGTTTCGGGGTGAACCTGCCAAAAAGGGCCAGGTCCAACACAACCCCCTTCCAGCCAAAACGCAGGGTAGACCAATCACTCCACTGATGGGCTTCCTTGCTTTGGGCGACAAAACACTGACACGGGCCCGCACGGCAGGGGCACCCTCCGGTTTTTCGCCACTCTGAACCCACATGTACTTCTCTCAACAAGAGCTCTCTGGCACAACTAGGATACCCCACTGGTACTCTCTAGTCATCCACAGCCAGGACCAGGCCCTAGGCCATCCAAATATCACAGGTCCTGACAAATCCACAGAGTGGGGGGTAGTAACACCTGGCACAGAATAGCCATTCTCCACTCTCTCTCTCTCAGTGTAGCTGCAACTACCACTGATCCAACAACCTAGGGACCACACCCTCAGGCTGACCAGAGGTCACGGGCAAGAATGCCCCACCCTACCTCTACTTCTGGGTTTCTGCACCCTCACAGGGAAGCACTCACCAGAACACAACTCTCCTACCAGATCAGGACCTCACTCCATCACTGGTCTATCACCAGGAAACTATTTCACTTCAGAGGTATAAAACACACAGCACAGTCCCTCTTCAAGCAGGTGGGGGGGACACAGCACACAGCAAAATCCCCTTTCCTCCACCTTAGTAGAAACATTAGACTGCAGGTGGGCCCCAGAACACACAGCAAGGGCAGCCTCCTTAGTCTCTTCAGCTGATCTACTTTGGCAGAGATTCCTCTTCACCTGGAAGCTTCCTAATCTCCCAACCTAGGATCTAAACCCTCAGGTTGCACCGGGGTCTGAAGTCCACCGTCCCTCTGCACCCCCTTCCAAAGTTCTGTACCCTCCCACCTTGGAGCGGTACTACCCAACACCAGGACCGCCGGAGTTCTGGTTACAGACACTCCCCGTCCTCTAGACACAGGAAGATCCTCCTCAAATGACTTGTAAGTACAGCCTAGGCCCCTGACCTGGCGCTCCCTTAGGGAACCCTCCAGGCCCAGAGACAGGGTTTCGGGCCAACGTGAGACACACCGTCCCACACTCACTCCGCCTCCACTGAGACAGGACGTGAGCCCCTACACCCCTACCATCCTAATGGGACCTAGCTGGGCTACACATGAACCTCTTCACCTACACAGGATCATCAGATACACAAGCCACTACTTTTAGAATCACTCCCTAATGCCTCTGCAAGACACCTAGCACACCGCCAGACATCCACCTTCTTGTCCAGTGCCTCTGCAGGACCTCCTGCACACCACCAGAGGTACACCTCACGTGCAAGCTCCTTAACAAAAAAACTCACACCAACTCCTCCAGTTCAAGACACCACTCATCCACACACTCCCCTCCAGACTGGTGAGACAGTTCCTCACTGCCCCTGACTCTCAACCTGTACCCCTCTTACTGAGCACCAGGCACCATACTCTGGGAACTGGGAATGGGACTTCAAGCACTGGACACATTCAAGCTGCCACCACTGGATCCTACCATACTGGGGAATCCAGACACACACACACTACACTCAGGGGATAACCACCCTCCCAAGCAAGCCATTTATCCCCCACACTCCCTCTCTTCCATCTACCCACACAGGGACAGGAACAGGGATTGGCAACTGGACCCAGCAAGGGATTCCTAATCTATGGGAACCTCCCCCGCTACTGGCATCCCGCCCTGTCATTTTCTCTCATCTGCCACTAAACATAAAGCGCAGGAACACCATCTGAAAATGACACTCTTGAGGAAAATAAAATCACAAACAATAATCCCAAACATGTGACTATCTGAAAAATGCAGAGTTTTGTAATGTAGCCAGTTGTCGCTGTGGCACTGCGCAAACACAAGTCCAAATCCGCACCGCTGACCAACAATGTTAGAACTGGCTATTCCTGGTAGGCTAAGGCTGACGCCAAAGCCAGGCAGAAACCACCATTCTAGTCAGGGCAAGGAAGTCACACGCTAAGATAACCCCTGCTCACCCCCTTGGTAGCTTGGCACGAGCAGTAAGGCTAAACTCGGAGGCGATGTGTAAAGCATTTGCGCCAGCACACAACAGCAACAACATCCTAGGCACACCACAAAAGGAACTCCACACAAGATTATATGAAAATAATTCTGTATTGTCAAAATCACATCAGATAAAAATCACACATGTACATTGTGCCAACTGGCACGGGCGATATTCATCAGGGATTATTTACAAGACAGGGCCACATGGGCCACTGTCAGAATCAACACTTGTAGAAATAGAAAATAAGATATAAAATCACTGTAACACAAAATAACAGTTATAAATCACAACCAGTAACTACTGGTAAAGGTAGGTACACACTAGGCAATACTAATAACCATAGGCCTAGATCACGCATGGACACATAACCTCTCTAGTATAACTATACTAGGCAAAACACCACCACCCAAGAATAAAATACATTTAGGGGTAGAAGCAAGAACACATTACACATGATGCATCAAAAACACATTCAGCGGTGTAGGGAAAAAGGTAAACACATGATGCATAAAACATTCAGAGGTGCAAGGAAAGAAAACACATGATGCATCAACCAACACATTCAGAGGTGTAAAATCAAGGAAGACACATGATGCATTAAAAACATTCAGAGGTGCCAGGAAAGAAATCACAACTCAATAGCGCAAAGACACATGATGCCGAAAACATTCAGAGGTGCAAGGAAAAACCACACAATTGCGCAAAACCTACATAAGCCACCACCTGTGGCAGTCCCTAGGCCAACTGGCCTTGTTGGGGCTAGGACGCCCTGTGTCTCAATGTCAGGGGCCTAAACGTGGCAGGTGCCCACTACTTGCTGGGCACCTGGAAACATCCCAAGACCTAAACGGTGCAGCTACCCACTAATTGCTGGGCAGGTGTGAAGCAGAACTGCGGCAGGGCTCTCACTAGCCCTCAGGAGCACACTGCGCCCACTGCTAGCAAACTGTGCATAGTCAAACGTTGGAGCCACACAGGCTCTGGACATCACACATGTCCCAAACGTTGGAGCCACACAGGCTCTGAAACTATATATGCACCATGGAGCCCTCAGGCTCTGAAACCCATGGCACCTCGAGCCTCGCTGGGCTCGTGAATCAAAATAGGGGCGGGAGCCTCTCGGGGCTCCAAAGAACAAAGCATGCCCCCAGAGCCTCTCTCAGGCTCTCAGTACATAAAAATGCCCATGAGCCTCTCTCAGGCTCTAAATACCCAAACTGGCACTCAAGCCTCTCTGGGCTCAACAACGAAGAGGCTGGGGCCGAGCCTCGCAGGCAGGAGGGGGGGCGGGCACCGACAATGTGCCCCGACGCCCCTTCTAAATGCTGCCCTCGTTGGAGTGCCCCTCGGGTGACTCAGGGTGCCAAAAATGCCCGCAAGAGCCTCTCTGGGCTCTGAATTGCACATGCCCCCGGAGCCTCGGGGGCTCGACACAGAATGCGGGGCAAGGTGGGAGCGGCCCACTGCCAGACGGGGCCGCTCCAGACGAGGACAGAGCACGGTGCCTCGAGGCACCCAACAAGAAGCCCCCACTCACCGGGACTGTGCGACGGTCTTCTCTCTCTCCCCGGGGCTCCCTCAGCACACGGGAGCCCCAGCAGCAGGCCACGCTTCCTCCTCTCTTCCCGGGGCTCCCTCCAGATCACGGGAGCCTCGGGCGGCCATCACTACTCTCCGCCTCTTCTTCTCTTCAGCCGCCCTGGCCAATCAGAGCGCGGCAGCAGGCGGGACTTCCTCCAAGAACCGGAAGTCCCGCCCCACATCAGGCACTACGGTGCCTGACTTCCTGGTCGCGGCGCGAGGGCCGTGGCGGTGATTAAAAAGTGGCAAAATGAGTGATGGGCACCCTCGGTTTTACAATAAAATATACCAGCGAGGTGGGCATTCGCAGAGGGGCATATAAACGGGAGAATACCCGTCCCTAGAAATAAAGTGCACACAAAGCACTCGGGGGGTGGGGCACACCAAGGGCAGGAGCGCTTCCCACACGGGATAACCACAGCGCTCTGCCAGAAATCAGGATAAAAGCGCCCAAGCCCAAAAATAAGGCGCAGGAAGGCTGTAATGAAGCCTTGGCAAAACCAAAGCCATCCAACAAGGTATCAGCAGTCCTGGAGATCAAAGGATGGAGCAACAGAGCTCCCAGCAAGGAAAATGCAGCTTCGCCATGCTGCAAAGGGTCCCAAAGATTCCCAGGGGGCAAAGCCAAGTCCCCCCCCATCAGCCCAAGCAAGGCAGAGGGGTCCCTCAATAGTCCAGGAAAGTCCATCAGGTGTCCAGGGGCTGGGCAGGGCCCAGGGATTCCCCTGGGCCCAAGCAGCAGCACGCCCCTGGTAAGATTCATGTCCAAAAACAAGAACATTTTGGAAGGGGACACAGACCCTTCTTATACAGAAAAAAAGTCTTTGAAGTCTTGTGTAGGCAGTGTGAGAACCAGCTAGAACTGGTTATAGGGAACTCTCTTCAGTGTCAGGGACAGAGGTGACAGTCGCCCAGCGGGGAGGTAGAGCCAGCATTGTGGTCAGGCAGGCACAGCCCTTCACTATCAGGTGCTATCTCCTCCCACTTCCCTGGCAGCAGATGCTGCCTTTCATCCACGGGCTGACTCAGACAACCTCCTGTGGGCTCTGCAGCCCCTGTCACACTCAAACCAGACAGTCAATCCACAAGCATGCCCAGGCACTCCTGGGCCAGGCTCACCAGCCAATCACGTGCCAGCAGACTCACTACACAAATATGCCAACTTCTAAAAGTGGCACTTCTAGACTAGACACAACCATGCCGCATACACCATTACGCAGCATTCAATCTCACGAGTTCACACATATCAAACTCGACCCTGCACTCCCCACACATCAGGAACTACCATGGGCATACATATTCCCCATTCATTCCTATGGGAGGGCAGGTCACTCACCATACATACACAGAGAGCTCACGCACTTTACACTGTACCACAGTGAAAAAGTGCACCAAGGCCTAAAATCACCAACACCAGGTTCCAGAAACAGGCTAGGAAAAAGCAAAAAGTTTCGGGGTGAACCTGCCAAAAAGGGCCAGGTCCAACACAACCCCCTTCCAGCCAAAATGCAGGGTAGACCAATCACTCCACTGATGGGCTTCCTTGCTTTGGGCAACAAAACACGGACACGGGCCCGCACGGCAGGGACACCCTCCGGTTTTTCGCCACTCTGAACCCACATGTACTTCTCTCAACAAGCGCTCTCTGGCACAACTAGGATACCCCACTGGTACTCTCTAGTCATCCACAGCCAGGACCAGGCCCTAGGCCATCCAAATATCACAGGTCCTGACAAATCACAGAGTGGGGGGTAGTAACCCCTGGCACAGAATAGCCATTCTCCACTCTCTCTCTCTCAGTGTAGCTACAACTACCACTGATCCAACAACCTAGGGACCACACCCTCAGGCTGACCAGAGGTCACGGGCAAGAATGCCCCACCCTACCTCTACTTCTGGGTTTCCGCACCCTCACAGGGAAGCATTCACCAGAACACAACTCTCCTACCAGATCAGGACCTCACTCCATCACTGGTCTATCACCAGGAAACTATTTCACTTCAGAGGTATAAAACACACAGCACAGTCCCTCTTCAAGCAGGTGGGGGGGACACAGCACACAGCAAAATCCCCTTTCCTCCACCTTAGTAGAAACATCAGACTGCAGGTGGGCCCCAGAACACACAGCAAGGGCAGCCTCCCTTGGTGACTCGCTCCCAGCTCTCGAGCCGAGTGGTCGCTCCCCTGCTACTGGTATCGTTGTGCCCTCACTGCCTGCATTGTACCTCGCCTGCCGCTTTTCATTATTGCTTATTGGAAATAGACGATCTTTGCCTTGTCTAATTAGCCTGCATTGTGCCTCGCCTGCCGCCTTTCATTTTTTGCTCATTGTTAAAGCGACGCTTTGTGATCTGTTTAATCAGCCTGCATTGTGCCTCGCCTGCCGCCTATCTTTTTGCCAATAGTAAAATAGACGCTTTTGCTCTGTTTAGTCAGCGCTTGTTAACCCCTGCTTAACTTTGTCAGAGGTAGCGCGTTAGCCCCCAGCGCTCCGCTGCCATTTTGTTTGTTGTTTGTGCTGTTATTTGTACACGCGCCCCGCCTCCCAGCTGAGCCGCCCTCCCACAGACTACTTCCAGCGCTCCAAACCCAACTAGCGCTGTGACTCGCTCCCAGCTCTCGAGCCGAGTGGTCGCTCCCCTGCTACTGGTATCGTTGTGCCCTCACTGCCTGCATTGTACCTCGCCTGCCGCTTTTCATTATTGCTTATTGTGAAATAGACGATCTTTGCCTTGTCTAATTAGCCTGCATTGTGCCTCGCCTGCCGCCTTTCATTTTTTGCTCATTGTTAAAGCGACGCTTTGTGATCTGTTTAATCAGCCTGCATTGTGCCTCGCCTGCCGCCTATCTTTTTGCCAATAGTAAAATAGACGCTTTTGCTCTGTTTAGTCAGCGCTTGTTAACCCCTGCTTAACTTTGTCAGAGGTAGCGCGTTAGCCCCCAGCGCTCCGCTGCCATTTTGTTTGTTGTTTGTGCTGTTATTTGTACACGCGCCCCGCCTCCCAGCTGAGCCGCCCTCGCCCCTCCCCCCTCCTCTTCCTTATATGACAGTAGTTCCCGCGCGCAGCGTTCACGCGCAGCGACCGCGCCCAATCCGCGCCGAAGGTGCGCCAAAGGTAAGCCCGTCTACGCCCGTCCGCGCCTGGACCGCGCCCAGCGCCAGACCCCCTGCCCCTCTCGCCGCCCACCCCCCCCGCATTACCTACGATGCCGCCACCCTCCTAGCCCTTAACCCCGGCCGCGCCCCCACCTGCGTCCAAGCCGCTCCTGGACGCACCCATGGACCTTTCTCCTGCTACTCCTGCAAATTCAGCAGCACCGTCACCAACTCCGCTACGACCACAACACAGATTCCCGACCCCAACCACCTAGAATGCATCCTTCTCAACACCCGCTCGGTCCACAGGCACGCCATTGACCTTTGGAACCTACTAGACACCATCTCTCCTGACGTCGCCTTCCTAACGGAAACATGGATGAACGCTTCCTCCGCCCCTGACATCGCCATCGCCATCCCTGATGACTATAAGATCACACGCAAGGACCGCACCGAACATACAGGAGGTGGAATCGCTATCGTCCATAAGAAAACAATCCGCATCTCAACCAGCTCTGATGCCAACCTCGCCAACTCCGAACACCTTCACTTCCAGATCCACATCGACCCCAAGACCACACTCAGAGGCACCCTCCTCTACAGACCACCAGGACCACGCGCAAAATTCAGTGAAGACATCACGGACTTCATCACCCCACACGCGCTCCCCTCCAAAGACTACATCCTTCTGGGAGACCTCAACTTTCACCTTGAAAAGATCAACGACCGCAACACCGCCACCCTCTTAGACAACCTCGACAACCTCGGACTTAAACAACTGGTCACTTCCCCCACCCACATCGCAGGTCACACTCTCGACCCCATCTTCACCTCCAGCAACCATGTCTCCTTCAGCCACACTACGGATCTCCTCTGGACTGACCACAGCTGCGTTCACTTCACCTACAACAAGCCGAAACCCATCATCCACCTCCAACCAACTCTACAAAGAAACTGGAACAAAATCACCACAGAACAGATCTCCACATCGCTCCTTCAAACCTCCCCAGCCCTCTCTTCTAACGCCAACGAAGCCGCCTCCAACCTCACCCTTTGGTTATCCAACACCGCCGACACCTTAGCACCACTGAAAAAACGTCAACACAAACTTGGCATCAAGAAGGCCGCATGGTTCAACGACGACCTCAAGAAGTCCAAGAAACTATGCCGCTCCCTTGAAAAGGCCTGGAAAAAAGACCCATCCACCAGCAACAAGGACGCCTTCAAAAGCGCCATCCGTACTCACCACCAACTGATCCGAAAAGCCAAGAAAACAGCATTCAAAGATCGACTTGACAACAACGCCCACAACAGCAAGGAACTTTTCAACATCGTCAAGGAATTTTCCAACCCCTCGGCCAACTCCAACGACATCACCCCCTCTCAAACCCTCTGCGATTCCCTAGCCTCTTTTTTCCACAACAAGATTGCTGACATCCACAACAGCTTTGTCAACCAACCCGGAAGCCAACCCACCCTACCATCAGCTGACCATCTTCCCCCCGTTAACACCCTTAACGCCTGGAAGCCAATCTCCACTGAGGACACCATCCGCCTGATGAACTCCATCCACTCTGGATCCCCCACAGACCCATGCCCTCACCACATCTTCAACAAAGCAGACTCCGTCATAGCTCCGCACCTCTGAGACGTCATCAACTGCTCCTTCAACTCCGCTACCTTCCCAGAAGACTGGAAACACGCTGAACTCACCGCCCTTCTGAAAAAACCAACAGCAGACCCCACCGAACTCAAAAACTACCGCCCCATCTCGCTTCTTCCATTTCCGGCCAAAGTCATCGAGAAAGCCGTCAACAACCAACTCGCCGCCTTCCTCGAAGCCAACAAATCCATCGACCCCTCACAATCTGGCTTCCGAGCCAAACACAGCACTGAGACCGCCCTCATCGCAGCAACAGACGACATTCGAACTCTGCTGGACAATGGAGACACAGTCGCCCTCATCCTCCTCGACCTCTCTGCAGCCTTCGACACAGTCTGCCACAGCACCCTTTTACAACGCCTCAGAAACATCGGAATCCAAGGAAAGGCACTGGAATGGATCACTTCGTTCCTCACCGGAAGAACCCAGAGAGTCCGCCTCCCACCTTTCAAGTCCGAGGCCACCGAAGTCATCTGCGGCGTACCACAAGGATCCTCACTCAGTCCCACCCTCTTCAACGTATACATGAGCCCCCTCGCGGCCATCGCCCGCCAACACAACCTCAACATCATCTCTTACGCGGATGACACTCAACTGATCCTATCTCTCACCAAGGACCCCAGCACCGCCAAAACTAACCTACACGAAGGAATGAAAGAAGTCGCCGAATGGATGAAACAAAGCCGTCTGAAACTAAACTCAGACAAAACAGAAGTCCTCATCTTAGGTAAATCCCCCTCTGCATGGGACGACTCCTGGTGGCCGGAAGCCCTCGGAAATGCACCCATCCCGACAGACCACGCACGGAACCTTGGCGTCATCCTGGATTCTTCACTCTCAATGAACAAACAAGTCAGCGCCGTATCCTCTTCCTGCTTTAACATTCTTCGCATGCTCAGAAAAACATTTCGCTGGATCCCCTCCGATACAAGGAAAACAGTCACCCACGCTCTAGTCACGAGCCGACTGGACTACGGAAACACCCTCTACGCAGGTACCACCGCTAAACTCCAGAAGAAACTACAACGAATCCAAAACGCCTCAGCCAGGCTCATATTAGACATCCCACGCAACGAACACATCTCTGGTCACCTTAAAGACCTCCACTGGCTACCCGTCAATAAGAGGATTACTTTCCGACTGCTTATCCACGCACACAAATCACTCTACGACATCGGACCAGATTGCCTCAACTCTCGACTGTCCTTTTACACCCCCTCCCGACAACTTCGCTCTTCCAGCCAAGCCTTCGCCACTGTACCTCGCATCAACAAGACCACCATGGGAGGCAGATCCTTCTCATACCTGGCTGCCAAAACATGGAACTCACTCCCCGCTTACCTTCGCCTCACCCAGAATCACCTAGCGTTCAGAAAGCAGCTTAAAACGTGGATATTTGACAAATAATCCTCCTCCCCTTCCTAAGCGCCTTGAAACCCTCTGGGTATGTAGTGCGCTATATAAATGTTATGACTTGACTTGACTCCTCAGTCTCTTCAGCTGATCTACTTTGGCAGAGATTCCTCTTCACCTGGAAGCTTCCTAATCTCCCAACCTAGGATCTAAACCCTCAGGTTGCACCGGGGTCTGAAGTCCACCTTCCCTCTGCACCCCCTTCCAAAGTTCTGTACCCTCCCACCTTGGAGCGGTACTACCCAACACCAGGACCGCCGGAGTTCTGGTTACAGACACTCCCCGTCCTCTAGACACAGGAAGATTCTCCTCAAATGACTTGTAAGTACAGCCTAGGCCCCTGACCTGGCGCTCCCTTAGGGAACCCTCCAGGCCCAGAGACAGGGTTTCGGGCCAACGTGAGACACACCGTCCCACACTCACTCCGCCTCCACTGAGACAGGACGTGAGCCCCTACACCCCTACCATCCTAATGGGACCTAGCTGGGCTACACATGAACCTCTTCACCTACACAGGATCATCAGATACACAAGCCACTACTTTTAGAATCACTCCCTAATGCCTCTGCAAGACACCTAGCACACCGCCAGACATCCACCTTCTTGTCCAGTGCCTCTGCAGGACCTCCTGCACACCACCAGAGGTACACCTCACGTGCAAGCTCCTTAACAAAAAAACTCACACCAACTCCTCCAGTTCAAGACACCACTCATCCACACACTCCCCTCCAGACTGGTGAGACAGTTCCTCACTGCCCCTTACTCTCAACCTGTACCCCTCTTACTGAGCACCAGGCACCATACTCTGGGAACTGGGAATGGGACTTCAAGCACTGGACACATTCAAGCTGCCACCACTGGATCCTACCATACTGGGGAATCCAGACACACACACACTACACTCAGGGGATAACCACCCTCCCAAGCAAGACATTTATCCCCCACACTCCCTCTCTTCCATCTACCCACACAGGGACAGGAACAGGGATTGGCAACTGGACCCAGCAAGGGATTCCTAATCTATGGGAACCTCCCCCGCTACTGGCATCCCGCCCTGTCATTTTCTCTCATCTGCCACTAAACATAAAGCGCAGGAACACCATCTGAAAATGACACTCTTGAGGAAAATAAAATCACAAACAATAATCCCAAACATGTGACTATCTGAAAAATGCAGAGTTTTGTAATGTAGCCAGTTGTCGCTGTGGCACTGCGCAAACACAAGTCCAAATCCGCACCGCTGACCAACAATGTTAGAACTGGCTATTCCTGGTAGGCTAAGGCTGACGCCAAAGCCAGGCAGAAACCACCATTCTAGTCAGGGCAAGGAAGTCACACGCTAAGATAACCCCTGCTCACCCCCTTGGTAGCTTGGCACGAGCAGTAAGGCTAAACTCGGAGGCGATGTGTAAAGCATTTGTGCCAGCACACAACAGCAACAACATCCTAGGCACACCACAAAAGGAACTCCACACAAGATTATATGAAAATAATTCTGTATTGTCAAAATCACATCAGATAAAAATCACACATGTACATTGTGCCAACTGGCACGGGCGATATTCATCAGGGATTATTTACAAGACAGGGCCACATGGGCCACTGTCAGAATCAACACTTGTAGAAATAGAAAATAAGATATAAAATCACTGTAACACAAAATAACAGTTATAAATCACAACCAGTAACTACTGGTAAAGGTAGGTACACACTAGGCAATACTAATAACCATAGGCCTAGATCACGCATGGACACATAACCTCTCTAGTATAACTATACTAGGCAAAACACCACCACCCAAGAATAAAATACATTTAGGGGTAGAAGCAAGAACACATTACACATGATGCATCAAAAACACATTCAGCGGTGTAGGGAAAAAGGTAAACACATGATGCATAAAACATTCAGAGGTGCAAGGAAAGAAAACACATGATGCATCAACCAACACATTCAGAGGTGTAAAATCAAGGAAGACACATGATGCATTAAAAACATTCAGAGGTGCCAGGAAAGAAATCACAACTCAATAGCGCAAAGACACATGATGCCGAAAACATTCAGAGGTGCAAGGAAAAACCACACAATTGCGCAAAACCTACATAAGCCACCACCTGTGGCAGTCCCTAGGCCAACTGGCCTTGTTGGGGCTAGGACGCCCTGTGTCTCAATGTCAGGGGCCTAAACGTGGCAGGTGCCCACTACTTGCTGGGCACCTGGGAACATCCCAAGACCTAAACGGTGCAGCTACCCACTAATTTCTGGGCAGGTGTGAAGCAGAACTGCGGCAGGGCTCTCACTAGCCCTCAGGAGCACACTGCGCCCACTGCTAGCAAACTGCGCATAGTCAAACGTTGGAGCCACACAGGCTCTGGACATCACACATGTCCCAAACGTTGGAGCCACACAGGCTCTGAAACTATATATGCACCATGGAGCCCTCAGGCTCTGAAACCCATGGCACCTCGAGCCTCGCTGGGCTCGTGAATCAAAATAGGGGCGGGAGCCTCTCGGGGCTCCAAAGAACAAAGCATGCCCCCAGAGCCTCTCTCAGGCTCTCATTACATAAAAATGCCCATGAGCCTCTCTCAGGCTCTAAATACCCAAACTGGCACTCGAGCCTCTCTGGGCTCAACAACGAAGAGGCTGGGGCCGAGCCTCGCAGGCAGGAGGGGGGGCGGGCACCGACAATGTGCCCCGACGCCCCTTCTAAATGCTGCCCTCGTTGGAGTGCCCCTCGGGTGACTCTGGGTGCCAAAAATGCCCGCAAGAGCCTCTCTGGGCTCTGAATTGCACATGCCCCCGGAGCCTCGGGGGCTCGACACAGAATGCGGGGCAAGGTGGGAGCGGCCCACTGCCAGACGGGGCCGCTCCAGACGAGGACAGAGCACGGTGCCTCGAGGCACCCAACAAGAAGCCCCCACTCACCGGGACTGTGCGACGGTCTTCTCTCTCTCCCCGGGGCTCCCTCAGCACACGGGAGCCCCAGCAGCAGGCCACGCTTCCTCCTCTCTTCCCGGGGCTCCCTCCAGATCACGGGAGCCTCGGGCGGCCATCACTACTCTCCGCCTCTTCTTCTCTTCAGCCGCCCTGGCCAATCAGAGCGCGGCAGCAGGCGGGACTTCCTCCAAGAACCGGAAGTCCCGCCCCACATCAGGCACTACGGTGCCTGACTTCCTGGTCGCGGCGCGAGGGCCGTGGCGGTGATTAAAAAGTGGCAAAATGAGGGATGGGCACCCTGAGTTTTACAATAAAATATACCAGCGAGGTGGGCACTCGCAGAGGGGCATATAAACGGGAGAATACCCGTCCCTAGAAATAAAGTGCACACGAAGCACTCGGGGGGTGGGGCACACCAAGGGCAGGAGCGCTTCCCACACGGGATAACCACAGCGCTCTGCCAGAAATCAGGATAAAAGCGCCCAAGCCCAAAAATAAGGCGCGGGAAGGCTGTAATGAAGCCTTGGCAAAACCAAAGCCATCCAACAAGGTATCAGCAGTCCTGGAGATCAAAGGATGGAGCAACAGAGCTCCCAGCAAGGAAAATGCAGCTTCGCCATGCTGCAAAAGGTCCCAAAGATTCCCAGGGGGCAAAGCCAAGTCCCCCCCATCAGCCCAAGCAAGGCAGAGGGGTCCCCCAAGAGTCCAGGAAAGTCCATCAGGTGTCCAGGGGCTGGGCAGGGTCCAGGGATTCCCCTGGGCCCAAGCAGCAGCACGCCCCTGGTAAGATTCATGTCCAAAAACAAGAACATTTTGGAAGGGGACACAGACCCTTCTTATACAGAAAAAAAGTCTTTGAAGTCTTGTGTAGGCAGTGTGAGAACCAGCTAGAACTGGTTATAGGGAACTCTCTTCAGTGTCAGGGACAGAGGTGACAGTCTCCCAGCGGGGAGGTGGAGCCAGCATTGTGGTCAGGCAGGCACAGCCCTTCACTATCAGGTGCTATCTCCTCCCACTTCCCTGGCAGCAGATGCTGCCTTTCATCCACGAGCTGACTCAGACAACCTCCTGTGGGCTCTGCAGCCCCTGTCACACTCAAACCAGACAGTCAATCCACAAGCATGCCCAGGCACTCCTGGGCCAGGCTCACCAGCCAATCACATGCCAGCAGACTCACTACACAAATATGCCAACTTCTAAAAGTGGCACTTCTAGACTAGACACAACCATGCCGCATACACCATTACGCAGCATTCAATCTCACAAGTTCACACATATCAAACTCGACCCTGCACTCCCCACACATCGGGAACTACCATGGGCATACATATTCCCCATTCATTCCTATGGGAGGGCAGGTCACTCACCATACATACACAGAGAGCTCACGCACTTTACACTGTACCACAGTGAAAAAGTGCGCTAAGGCCTAAAATCACCAACACCAGGTTCCAGAAACAGGCTAGGAAAAAGCAAAAAGTTTCGGAGTGAACCTGCCAAAAAGGGCCAGGTCCAACACAACCCCCTTCCAGCCAAAACGCAGGGTAGACCAATCACTCCACTGATGGGCTTCCTTGCTTTGGGCGACAAAACACAGACACGGGCCCGCACGGCAGGGACACCCTCTGGTTTTTCGCCACTCTGAACCCACATGTACTTCTCTCAACAAGAGCTCTCTGGCACAACTAGGATACCCCACTAGTACTCTCTAGTCATCCACAGCCAGGACCAGGCCCTAGGCCATCCAAATATCACAGGTCCTGACAAATCCACAGAGTGGGGGGTAGTAACCCCTGGCACAGAATAGCCATTCTCCACTCTCTCTCTCTCAGTGTAGCTACAACTACCACTGATCCAACAACCTAGGGACCACACCCTCAGGCTGACCAGAGGTCACGGGCAAGAATGCCCCACCCTACCTCTACTTCTGGGTTTCCGCACCCTCACAGGGAAGCACTCACCAGAACACAACTCTCCTACCAGATCAGGACCTCACTCCATCACTGGTCTATCACCAGGAAACTATTTCACTTCTGAGGTACAAAGCACACAGCACAGTCCCTCTTCAAGCAGGTGGGGGGACACAGCACACAGCAAAGTCCCCTTTCCTCCACCTTAGTAGAAACAACAGACTGCAGGTGGGCCCCAGAACACACAGCAAGGGCAGCCTCCTCAGTCTCTTCAGCTGATCTACTTTGGCAGAGATTCCTCTTGACCTGGAAGCTTCCTAATCTCCCAACCTAGGATCTAAACCCTCAGGTTGCACCGGGGTCTGAAGTCCACCGTCCCTCTGTACCCCCTTCCAGAGTTCTGCACCCTCCCACCTTGGAGCGGTACTACCCAACACCAGGACCGCCGGAGTTCTGGTTACAGACACTCCCCGTCCTCTAGACACAGGAAGATCCTCCTCAAATGACTTTTAAGTACAGCCTAGGCCCCTGACCTGGCGCTCCCTTAGGGAACCCTCCAGGCCCAGAGACAGGGTTTCGGGCCAACATGGGACACACCGTCCCACACTCACTCCGCCACCACTGAGACAGGACGTGAGCCCCTACACCCCTACCAACCTAATGGGACCTAGCTGGGCTACACATGAACCTCTTCACCTACACAGGATCATCAGATACACAAGCCACTACTTTTAGAATCACTCCCTAATGCCTCTGCAAGACACCTAGTACACCGCCAGACATCCACCCTCTTGTCCAGTGCCTCTGCTGGACCTCCTGCACACCACCAGAAGTACACCTCACGTGCAAGCTCCTTAACAAAAAAACTCACACCAACTCCTTCAGTTCAAGACACCACTCATCCACACACTCCCCCTCCAGACTGGTGAGACAGTTCCTCACTGCCCCTGACTCTCAACCTGTACCCCTCTTACTGAGCACCAGGCACCATACTTTGGGAACTGGGAATGGGACTTCACGCACTGGACACATTCAAGCTGCCACCACTGGATCCTACCATACTGGGGAATCCAGACACACACACACTACACTCAGGGGATAACCACCCTCCCAAGCAAGCCATTTCTCCTCCACACTCCCTCTCTTCTATCTACCCACACAGGGACAGGAACAGGGATTGGCAACTGGACCCAGCAAGGGATTCCTAATCTATGGGTACCTCCCCCTCTACTGGCATCCCGCCCTCTCATTTTCTCTCATCTGCCACTAAACATAAAGCACAGGAACACCATCTGAAAATGACACTCTTGAGGAAAATAAAATCACAAACAATAATCCCAAACATGTGACTATCTGAAAAATGCAGAGTTTTGTAATGTAGCCAGTTGTCGCTGTGGCACTGCGCAAACACAAGTCCAAATCCGCACCGCTGACCAACAATGTTAGAACTGGCTATTCCTGGTAGGCTAAGGCTGACGCCAAAGCCAGGCAGAAACCACCATTCTAGTCAGGGCAAGGAAGTCACACGCCAAGATAATCCCTGCTCACCCCCTTGGTAGCTTGGCACGAGCAGTAAGGCTAAACTCGGAGGCGATGTGTAAAGCATTTGCGCCAGCACACAACAGCAACAACATCCTAGGCACACCACAAAAGGAACTCCACACAAGCTTATATGGAAATAACTTCTGTATTGTCAAAATCACATCAGATAAAAATCACACATGTACATTGTGCCAACTGGCACGGGCGATATTCATCAGGGATTATTTACAAGACAGGGCCACATGGGCCACTGTCAGAATCAACACTTGTAGAAATAGAAAATAAGATATAAAATCACTGTAACACAAAATAACAGTTATAAATCATAACCAGTAACTACTGGTAAAGGTAGGTACACACTACGCAATACTAATAACCATAGGCCTAGATCACGCATGGACACATAACCTCTCTAGTATAACTATACTAGGCAAAACACCACCACCTAAGAATAAAATACATTTAGGGGTAGAAGCAAGAACACATTACACATGATGCATCAAAAACACATTCAGCGGTGTAGGGAAAAAGGTAAACACATGATGCATAAAACATTCAGAGGTGTAAGGAAAGAAAACACATGATGCATCAACCAACACATTCAGAGGTGTAAAATCAAGGAAGACACATGGTGCATTAAAAACATTCAGAGGTGCCAGGAAAGAAAACACAACTAAATAGCGCAAAGACACATGATGCCTAAAACATTCAGAGGTGCAAGGAAAAACCACACAATTGCCCAAAACCTACATAAGCCACCACCTGTGGCAGTTCCTAGGCCAACTGGCCTTGTTGGGGCTAGGACGCCCTGTGTCTCAATGTCAGGGGCCTAAACGTGGCAGGTGCCCACTACTTGCTGGGCACCTGGGAACATCCCAAGACCTAAACGGTGCCGCTGCCCACTAATTGCTGGGCAGCTGTGAAGCAGAACTGCGGCAGGGCTCTCACTAGCCCTCAGGAGCAAACTGCGCCCACTGCTAGCAAACTGCGCATAGTCAAACGTTGAAGCCACACAGGCTCTGGACATCACACATGTCCCAACCGTTGGAGCCACACAGGCTCTGAAACTATATATGCACCATGGAGCCCTCAGGCTCTGAAACCCATGGCACCTCGAGCCTCGCTGGACTTGTGAATCAAAATAGGGGCGGGAGCCTCTCGGGGCTCCAAAGAACAAAGCATGCCCCCAGAGCCTCTCTCTGGCTCTCAGTACATAAAAATGCCCATGAGCCTCTCTCAGGCTCTAAATACCCAAACTGGCACTCGAGCCTCTCTGGGCTCGACAACGAAGAGGCTGGGGCCGAGCCTCGCAGGCAGGAGGGGGGGCACCGACAATGTGCCCCGACGCCCCTTCTAAATGCTGCCCTCGTTGGAGTCCCCTCGGGGGACTCAGGATGCCAAAAATGCCCGCAAGAGCCTCTCTGGCCTCTGAATTGCACATGCCCCCGGAGCCTCGGGGGCTCGACACAGAATGCGGGGCAAGGTGGGAGCGGCCCGCTGCCAGAGGGGGCCGCTCCAGACGAGGACAGAGCACGGTGCCTCGAGGCACCCGACAAGAAGCCCCCACTCACCGGGACTGTGCGACGGTCTTCTCTCTCTCCCCGGGGCTCCCTCAGCACACGGGAGCCCCAGCAGCAGGCCACGCTTCCTCCTCTCTTCCCGGGGCTCCCTCCAGATCACGGGAGCCTCGGGCGGCCATCACTACTCTCCGCCTCTTCTTCTCTTCAGCCGCCCTGGCCAATCAGAGCGCGGCAGCAGGCGGGACTTCCTCCAAGAACCGGAAGTCCCGCCCCACATCAGGCACTACGGTGCCTGACTTCCTGGTCGCGGCGCGAGGGCCGTGGCGGTGATTAAAAAGTGGCAAAATGAGGGATGGGCACCCTGAGTTTTACAATAAAATATACCAGCGAGGTGGGCACTCGCAGAGGGGCATATAAACGGGAGAATACCCGTCCCTAGAAATAAAGTGCACACGAAGCACTCGGGGGGTGGGGCACACCAAGGGCAGGAGCGCTTCCCACACGGGATAACCACAGCGCTCTGCCAGAAATCAGGATAAAAGCGCCCAAGCCCAAAAATAAGGCGCGGGAAGGCTGTAATGAAGCCTTGGCAAAACCAAAGCCATCCAACAAGGTATCAGCAGTCCTGGAGATCAAAGGATGGAGCAACAGAGCTCCCAGCAAGGAAAATGCAGCTTCGCCATGCTGCAAAAGGTCCCAAAGATTCCCAGGGGGCAAAGCCAAGTCCCCCCCA
Organism: Lissotriton helveticus; assembly: GCF_964261635.1. NCBI lineage: Eukaryota > Metazoa > Chordata > Amphibia > Caudata > Salamandridae > Lissotriton > Lissotriton helveticus. The sequence continues at coordinate 1,095,472,883 of NC_136069.1, read as the reverse complement.
TCAGCCCAAGCAAGGCAGAGGGGTCCCCCAAGAGTCCAGGAAAGTCCATCAGGTGTCCAGGGGCTGGGCAGGGTCCAGGGATTCCCCTGGGCCCAAGCAGCAGCACGCCCCTGGTAAGATTCATGTCCAAAAACAAGAACATTTTGGAAGGGGACACAGACCCTTCTTATACAGAAAAAAAGTCTTTGAAGTCTTGTGTAGGCAGTGTGAGAACCAGCTAGAACTGGTTATAGGGAACTCTCTTCAGTGTCAGGGACAGAGGTGACAGTCTCCCAGCGGGGAGGTGGAGCCAGCATTGTGGTCAGGCAGGCACAGCCCTTCACTATCAGGTGCTATCTCCTCCCACTTCCCTGGCAGCAGATGCTGCCTTTCATCCACGAGCTGACTCAGACAACCTCCTGTGGGCTCTGCAGCCCCTGTCACACTCAAACCAGACAGTCAATCCACAAGCATGCCCAGGCACTCCTGGGCCAGGCTCACCAGCCAATCACATGCCAGCAGACTCACTACACAAATATGCCAACTTCTAAAAGTGGCACTTCTAGACTAGACACAACCATGCCGCATACACCATTACGCAGCATTCAATCTCACAAGTTCACACATATCAAACTCGACCCTGCACTCCCCACACATCGGGAACTACCATGGGCATACATATTCCCCATTCATTCCTATGGGAGGGCAGGTCACTCACCATACATACACAGAGAGCTCACGCACTTTACACTGTACCACAGTGAAAAAGTGCGCTAAGGCCTAAAATCACCAACACCAGGTTCCAGAAACAGGCTAGGAAAAAGCAAAAAGTTTCGGAGTGAACCTGCCAAAAAGGGCCAGGTCCAACACAACCCCCTTCCAGCCAAAACGCAGGGTAGACCAATCACTCCACTGATGGGCTTCCTTGCTTTGGGCGACAAAACACAGACACGGGCCCGCACGGCAGGGACACCCTCCGGTTTTTCGCCACTCTGAACCCACATGTACTTCTCTCAACAAGAGCTCTCTGGCACAACTAGGATACCCCACTAGTACTCTCTAGTCATCCACAGCCAGGACCAGGCCCTAGGCCATCCAAATATAACAGGTCCTGACAAATCCACAGAGTGGGGGGTAGTAACCCCTGGCACAGAATAGCCATTCTCCACTCTCTCTCTCTCAGTGTAGCTACAACTACCACTGATCCAACAACCTAGGGACCACACCCTCAGGCTGACCAGAGGTCACGGGCAAGAATGCCCCACCCTACCTCTACTTCTGGGTTTCCGCACCCTCACAGGGAAGCACTCACCAGAACACAACTCTCCTACCAGATCAGGACCTCACTCCATCACTGGTCTATCACCAGGAAACTATTTCACTTCTGAGGTACAAAGCACACAGCACAGTCCCTCTTCAAGCAGGTGGGGGGACACAGCACACAGCAAAATCCCCTTTCCTCCACCTTAGTAGAAACAACAGACTGCAGGTGGGCCCCAGAACACACAGCAAGGGCAGCCTCCTCAGTCTCTTCAGCTGATCTACTTTGGCAGAGATTCCTCTTGACCTGGAAGCTTCCTAATCTCCCAACCTAGGATCTAAACCCTCAGGTTGCACCGGGGTCTGAAGTCCACCGTCCCTCTGTACCCCCTTCCAGAGTTCTGCACCCTCCCACCTTGGAGCGGTACTACCCAACACCAGGACCGCCGGAGTTCTGGTTACAGACACTCCCCGTCCTCTAGACACAGGAAGATCCTCCTCAAATGACTTTTAAGTACAGCCTAGGCCCCTGACCTGGCGCTCCCTTAGGGAACCCTCCAGGCCCAGAGACAGGGTTTCGGGCCAACATGGGACACACCGTCCCACACTCACTCCGCCACCACTGAGACAGGACGTGAGCCCCAACACCCCTACCAACCTAATGGGACCTAGCTGGGCTACACATGAACCTCTTCACCTACACAGGATCATCAGATACACAAGCCACTACTTTTAGAATCACTCCCTAATGCCTCTGCAAGACACCTAGTACACCGCCAGACATCCACCCTCTTGTCCAGTGCCTCTGCTGGACCTCCTGCACACCACCAGAAGTACACCTCACGTGCAAGCTCCTTAACAAAAAAACTCACACCAACTCCTTCAGTTCAAGACACCACTCATCCACACACTCCCCCTCCAGACTGGTGAGACAGTTCCTCACTGCCCCTGACTCTCAACCTGTACCCCTCTTACTGAGCACCAGGCACCATACTTTGGGAACTGGGAATGGGACTTCACGCACTGGACACATTCAAGCTGCCACCACTGGATCCTACCATACTGGGGAATCCAGACACACACACACTACACTCAGGGGATAACCACCCTCCCAAGCAAGCCATTTCTCCTCCACACTCCCTCTCTTCTATCTACCCACACAGGGACAGGAACAGGGATTGGCAACTGGACCCAGCAAGGGATTCCTAATCTATGGGTACCTCCCCCTCTACTGGCATCCCGCCCTCTCATTTTCTCTCATCTGCCACTAAACATAAAGCACAGGAACACCATCTGAAAATGACACTCTTGAGGAAAATAAAATCACAAACAATAATCCCAAACATGTGACTATCTGAAAAATGCAGAGTTTTGTAATGTAGCCAGTTGTCGCTGTGGCACTGCGCAAACACAAGTCCAAATCCGCACCGCTGACCAACAATGTTAGAACTGGCTATTCCTGGTAGGCTAAGGCTGACGCCAAAGCCAGGCAGAAACCACCATTCTAGTCAGGGCAAGGAAGTCACACGCCAAGATAATCCCTGCTCACCCCCTTGGTAGCTTGGCACGAGCAGTAAGGCTAAACTCGGAGGCGATGTGTAAAGCATTTGCGCCAGCACACAACAGCAACAACATCCTAGGCACACCACAAAAGGAACTCCACACAAGCTTATATGGAAATAACTTCTGTATTGTCAAAATCACATCAGATAAAAATCACACATGTACATTGTGCCAACTGGCACGGGCGATATTCATCAGGGATTATTTACAAGACAGGGCCACATGGGCCACTGTCAGAATCAACACTTGTAGAAATAGAAAATAAGATATAAAATCACTGTAACACAAAATAACAGTTATAAATCATAACCAGTAACTACTGGTAAAGGTAGGTACACACTACGCAATACTAATAACCATAGGCCTAGATCACGCATGGACACATAACCTCTCTAGTATAACTATACTAGGCAAAACACCACCACCTAAGAATAAAATACATTTAGGGGTAGAAGCAAGAACACATTACACATGATGCATCAAAAACACATTCAGCGGTGTAGGGAAAAAGGTAAACACATGATGCATAAAACATTCAGAGGTGTAAGGAAAGAAAACACATGATGCATCAACCAACACATTCAGAGGTGTAAAATCAAGGAAGACACATGGTGCATTAAAAACATTCAGAGGTGCCAGGAAAGAAAACACAACTAAATAGCGCAAAGACACATGATGCCTAAAACATTCAGAGGTGCAAGGAAAAACCACACAATTGCCCAAAACCTACATAAGCCACCACCTGTGGCAGTTCCTAGGCCAACTGGCCTTGTTGGGGCTAGGACGCCCTGTGTCTCAATGTCAGGGGCCTAAACGTGGCAGGTGCCCACTACTTGCTGGGCACCTGGGAACATCCCAAGACCTAAACGGTGCCGCTGCCCACTAATTGCTGGGCAGCTGTGAAGCAGAACTGCGGCAGGGCTCTCACTAGCCCTCAGGAGCAAACTGCGCCCACTGCTAGCAAACTGCGCAGAGTCAAACGTTGAAGCCACACAGGCTCTGGACATCACACATGTCCCAACCGTTGGAGCCACACAGGCTCTGAAACTATATATGCACCATGGAGCCCTCAGGCTCTGAAACCCATGGCACCTCGAGCCTCGCTGGACTTGTGAATCAAAATAGGGGCGGGAGCCTCTCGGGGCTCCAAAGAACAAAGCATGCCCCCAGAGCCTCTCTCTGGCTCTCAGTACATAAAAATGCCCATGAGCCTCTCTCAGGCTCTAAATACCCAAACTGGCACTCGAGCCTCTCTGGGCTCGACAACGAAGAGGCTGGGGCCGAGCCTCGCAGGCAGGAGGGGGGGCACCGACAATGTGCCCCGACGCCCCTTCTAAATGCTGCCCTCGTTGGAGTCCCCTCGGGGGACTCAGGATGCCAAAAATGCCCGCAAGAGCCTCTCTGGCCTCTGAATTGCACATGCCCCCGGAGCCTCGGGGGCTCGACACAGAATGCGGGGCAAGGTGGGAGCGGCCCGCTGCCAGACGGGGCCGCTCCAGACGAGGACAGAGCACGGTGCCTCGAGGCACCCGACAAGAAGCCCCCACTCACCGGGACTGTGCGACGGTCTTCTCTCTCTCCCCGGGGCTCCCTCAGCACACGGGAGCCCCAGCAGCAGGCCACGCTTCCTCCTCTCTTCCCGGGGCTCCCTCCAGATCACGGGAGCCTCGGGCGGCCATCACTACTCTCCGCCTCTTCTTCTCTTCAGCCGCCCTGGCCAATCAGAGCGCGGCAGCAGGCGGGACTTCCTCCAAGAACCGGAAGTCCCGCCCCACATCAGGCACTACGGTGCCTGACTTCCTGGTCGCGGCGCGAGGGCCGTGGCGGTGATTAAAAAGTGGCAAAATGAGGGATGGGCACCCTGAGTTTTACAATAAAATATACCAGCGAGGTGGGCACTCGCAGAGGGGCATATAAACGGGAGAATACCCGTCCCTAGAAATAAAGTGCACACGAAGCACTCGGGGGGTGGGGCACACCAAGGGCAGGAGCGCTTCCCACACGGGATAACCACAGCGCTCTGCCAGAAATCAGGATAAAAGCGCCCAAGCCCAAAAATAAGGCGCGGGAAGGCTGTAATGAAGCCTTGGCAAAACCAAAGCCATCCAACAAGGTATCAGCAGTCCTGGAGATCAAAGGATGGAGCAACAGAGCTCCCAGCAAGGAAAATGCAGCTTCGCCATGCTGCAAAAGGTCCCAAAGATTCCCAGGGGGCAAAGCCAAGTCCCCCCCATCAGCCCAAGCAAGGCAGAGGGGTCCCCCAAGAGTCCAGGAAAGTCCATCAGGTGTCCAGGGGCTGGGCAGGGTCCAGGGATTCCCCTGGGCCCAAGCAGCAGCACGCCCCTGGTAAGATTCATGTCCAAAAACAAGAACATTTTGGAAGGGGACACAGACCCTTCTTATACAGAAAAAAAGTCTTTGAAGTCTTGTGTAGGCAGTGTGAGAACCAGCTAGAACTGGTTATAGGGAACTCTCTTCAGTGTCAGGGACAGAGGTGACAGTCTCCCAGCGGGGAGGTGGAGCCAGCATTGTGGTCAGGCAGGCACAGCCCTTCACTATCAGGTGCTATCTCCTCCCACTTCCCTGGCAGCAGATGCTGCCTTTCATCCACGAGCTGACTCAGACAACCTCCTGTGGGCTCTGCAGCCCCTGTCACACTCAAACCAGACAGTCAATCCACAAGCATGCCCAGGCACTCCTGGGCCAGGCTCACCAGCCAATCACATGCCAGCAGACTCACTACACAAATATGCCAACTTCTAAAAGTGGCACTTCTAGACTAGACACAACCATGCCGCATACACCATTACGCAGCATTCAATCTCACAAGTTCACACATATCAAACTCGACCCTGCACTCCCCACACATCGGGAACTACCATGGGCATACATATTCCCCATTCATTCCTATGGGAGGGCAGGTCACTCACCATACATACACAGAGAGCTCACGCACTTTACACTGTACCACAGTGAAAAAGTGCGCTAAGGCCTAAAATCACCAACACCAGGTTCCAGAAACAGGCTAGGAAAAAGCAAAAAGTTTCGGAGTGAACCTGCCAAAAAGGGCCAGGTCCAACACAACCCCCTTCCAGCCAAAACGCAGGGTAGACCAATCACTCCACTGATGGGCTTCCTTGCTTTGGGCGACAAAACACAGACACGGGCCCGCACGGCAGGGACACCCTCCGGTTTTTCGCCACTCTGAACCCACATGTACTTCTCTCAACAAGAGCTCTCTGGCACAACTAGGATACCCCACTAGTACTCTCTAGTCATCCACAGCCAGGACCAGGCCCTAGGCCATCCAAATATAACAGGTCCTGACAAATCCACAGAGTGGGGGGTAGTAACCCCTGGCACAGAATAGCCATTCTCCACTCTCTCTCTCTCAGTGTAGCTACAACTACCACTGATCCAACAACCTAGGGACCACACCCTCAGGCTGACCAGAGGTCACGGGCAAGAATGCCCCACCCTACCTCTACTTCTGGGTTTCCGCACCCTCACAGGGAAGCACTCACCAGAACACAACTCTCCTACCAGATCAGGACCTCACTCCATCACTGGTCTATCACCAGGAAACTATTTCACTTCTGAGGTACAAAGACACACAGCACAGTCCCTCTTCAAGCAGGTGGGGGGACACAGCACACAGCAAAATCCCCTTTCCTCCACCTTAGTAGAAACAACAGACTGCAGGTGGGCCCAGAACACACAGCAAGGGCAGCCTCCTCAGTCTCTTCAGCTGATCTACTTTGGCAGAGATTCCTCTTGACCTGGAAGCTTCCTAATCTCCCAACCTAGGATCTAAACCCTCAGGTTGCACCGGGGTCTGAAGTCCACCGTCCCTCTGTACCCCCTTCCAGAGTTCTGCACCCTCCCACCTTGGAGCGGTACTACCCAACACCAGGACCGCCGGAGTTCTGGTTACAGACACTCCCCGTCCTCTAGACACAGGAAGATCCTCCTCAAATGACTTTTAAGTACAGCCTAGGCCCCTGACCTGGCGCTCCCTTAGGGAACCCTCCAGGCCCAGAGACAGGGTTTCGGGCCAACATGGGACACACCGTCCCACACTCACTCCGCCACCACTGAGACAGGACGTGAGCCCCAACACCCCTACCAACCTAATGGGACCTAGCTGGGCTACACATGAACCTCTTCACCTACACAGGATCATCAGATACACAAGCCACTACTTTTAGAATCACTCCCTAATGCCTCTGCAAGACACCTAGTACACCGCCAGACATCCACCCTCTTGTCCAGTGCCTCTGCTGGACCTCCTGCACACCACCAGAAGTACACCTCACGTGCAAGCTCCTTAACAAAAAAACTCACACCAACTCCTTCAGTTCAAGACACCACTCATCCACACACTCCCCCTCCAGACTGGTGAGACAGTTCCTCACTGCCCCTGACTCTCAACCTGTACCCCTCTTACTGAGCACCAGGCACCATACTTTGGGAACTGGGAATGGGACTTCACGCACTGGACACATTCAAGCTGCCACCACTGGATCCTACCATACTGGGAATCCAGACACACACACACTACACTCAGGG